>NC_044353.1:20053543-20714793 GCF_007364275.1 Archocentrus centrarchus | reverse complement strand
TTCCATTACTCTTCTACTTACTGGCGAGTGAATCACAGATTATTCAATTATGTACATCTCCGCTTTCCAAGGATTATGCCCACTCCCATTAGTGCACACTATTCTATTAATGTAGTTAAATACAGTTAAATTGTGTAATCACAGAGGCTGCAATTAGTGCAGTGTGCTTGTCAATAATGGGGATAGTATATCCGCTGGCAGAGCATACTCCCCCTACAACATCCCAATTCCTGTAATTAAATGCCGGGGTCTGCATTTTGGTTTATTCAATTTACTTAGACTGATTGGCCCTGGCATTGACTGATGGGTAAAACAGAGGCAGCGTGTTGGCTCAGACAGAGAGGGATCTGGCAAAATGTGTGAGCAACTATCCTATAGCTGCTAGGTGGTCATGATAATCTACCCAGAAGGTCAAAGGGCAAAGAACTGTAAAGTCTCTTTGCACCTTCAGACACAAACACCAGAGTAAATTTGCTTTTCTAAATAATATGCCTTTTTTTCCTTCAGTGCCTGAGATTTGTTTATGTGCAAAGCCAACATTAGTAGGTTGTGGGAGTGTGTGTTTGGAGTGGCATTTACTGTGTTTATTTGGTCAGGGGTGTCAGACAGATTAGCTGGTGTGTTACAGGTGCTATAAAAGTTGTTGCTTTGGACACGGCTCATGAACAGCATAATGACTCCGGGTTCATGTTAATCTCACTCTGCCTGGCTCCATATTGGGCTGCTGGACAGTTTAGTTGCCAGACTAAGGCTGAGATGACGCAGAGACAGAGGACAGCTCCACAGCATTACGCCTACTGGCACAGGTTGGGGAAAAGGCCAAAGAGGGAAGGAAAATAAAGAAAGGACTGAACAAATTAGAAATTGGATATCATAATTCAGTTCCTTATTTATTAGCTTTTTTCCTCTCCATCACTGTTCTTCCTTTTGTTATCTGCGTTCCTGTCTTCTATCTACATATATTGAATGTTTGAGATTTTAAAAAAGGTGAATTATTTAATGCAGAGCAAAGGCAAGCACAAGAATATGCAGAGGTTAGAGAGAAGAAAAGGCATAAAGGAGAGGGTTTAGTCGCTGTCTTCTCCTCAGGGGGAGGTAAGAGTGTTGTGGAGTACATGCTGTTTGTTTTATTGGCCTTTTGAGGGGGGTAGAGACAGAACAATTGTAGCCTTGTAGCTTATTTGTGGATCATATTCAACTCTTTGAAAGATCATTACAGGTCACAGATCTGTCTCTTAACCCAGCACTGCCTTTTACGATAACTTATTTTGTTTCTATAATCTTGATATTTTATAGCATAATGAGAGCATTTGAGAAAACCGGTGCATCCTTGGTTGGAGTATTGCCAGGCTGTCAGCCATGGTTCTCTAGTGAGGTAGGGCTTTTGCCTAGCCAGCACATAGACTAAAAACTTAGATGTAGTTTAGAACCACAGTGTTTACGAGGCACAACACTGGTGTAATCCAAGTAATTGTTTATTACAGGCCTCAACCTATGTTATAAGTAATTACTTTCGGGTGCCCCTACCCTGTAAAAATCAGTTTTGTTTCCTGTCTGGCTGCCTTAACACCACAATCTAAGCTCCTCTTTTTAAAACGTATGTATTTTACTGCACCTTGTGAATGACATTACATATAATTGTTGGTTTTCTGTTAGCTGCACGGTTGTAAAATACATGCATATGCTATTAAGGATCATTAGAGCTTTGATGGTGCAGAGCAATTCCTCAGTGACACTCCATCACCTGTGCCCATAAAATTCTGCGTGCCAAGCCAGTGGGGGAGGATTTTAAATGTGGCATGGTGCTCTAATAGCCACTTCCTTATGTGGACGGCTAGCCAAATTGCAGTCATGAGCAACATGCACGACATAGGTCTTGAAACACATTAAAATGAGTTAACTGGGATAGGGAGCAAATGAAGGAGGATACCATGGAGAGGAGAGAGGAGGAGGAGGTCACTATCGCACACTCACCTCGATGGGTTTGTTATCAGGCAGCTGAAGCATGTAGTAAAGCTGGGAGCTTCCAAGCTGAAATCAGCAAGGCTTATGTCATATTTAAGCCTCACAGGCATGCAAGTACTCCTCTGACATGCATACAGTAGGCATGCGTGCAGGGATAGCCAAATGTGTGCACTGAAACCCACACAAACTGTGATTGCAACTATCACACATGCGTGCACACACTCAGCGGGGGGGCAGATACTGCTCACACTCTGATTCACTCTGTTGTCCTTCTGTGCTATGTGAAACCAATTCAACAACAAGTGAGCTGTCAAGTTACTGATACCTGTTCATTTTTTATTCTGTTTTGGGCTTAGTTTCCTTTTTTTTTCTTTCTGCCTTTTATTTTCTTTGGTCAGTTTCTTATCTGTTACTCTTTAATGCTCATGAAGTAGCTAATGAACAGTCAGGGAAAATTAAATGTGGAGATCATCTTAAATTCCCTTGCCTTTTGTTGAGTAGCCATAATTCAAGAGACTTAAGTTTGGCGCTGAGGAACACACACACAAACACACAAGATCATCCACACACACACTGATAAAAGGACTGTACAGATGACTATGTGCACATTACTGTACACATAAGTGCAAAGACGCATGTGTGCGCATTCACACAGCTGCACATGCTTAAGCAAAGCCAGCATCTGTTGCAGATACATCCGTCAGTGCTTTCACATCTGTGTGCTCCAGCTCGAACCTTTGGCTCCAGCCCCCACACCCCGCGCACGTTCCCCTCAACTGGGTTTGGCCTCGAGCCACCCTCCCTTATTTCTCCAGCTGAGTGATACATACTCTAACCTCAGACAGCCATACAGTCCTGTAGCCTATTTAAAGTATTCCTGAAGGGAATGTGATACGGTAGGTTTTATTTGAAACATCTTTTTTAATTAAAGGGGAGACGTGACAATTCCCTATAACTGCACTTCTAATGGCCCTAACATGGAATGTCTTCTTTTTTTTTTCCACTGTGACACATGTTCAGAGCTTTTCTGGCATGCACACTGAAGTAGCAAATGTTGTCCAGTAAAAAAAAGTCCATCCTCTGCCTGAAACTTGACTTTTCTTTGTAACAGCCTCACAGACAGATATAAATCACTGATATTGGCTATTTAGAGCATTGTTTACAGACAGTGACTGACATTACAATGTTACAAATGTGTATAGATTTTCATTTTCAGAAAATTTTTTATGTCTTTTCAAATGTTGTTACTGAGGCATCAACGGGGGGCTGAGTTTCGACTCCTGTAATGTTGTTAGCTGGGCATCTCAAACTTACCCCTGCCCTGAGGTCACCAGTCATAAGCAAGAGGGAGAGGGAAAGACTGCAAACAGTGTGGAGGAAATTGTGCAGAATGGATCCCATTGTCGTAGCCCCACAGGCCAGAGGGTGCTGTCTCATCCAGGAAAGTATCACCATTTGGACTGCGCTCGTGGCCAATTGTGTTTTCTTGGGTGTCTGTGCATGTGTGTGTTTATTTTTCCTGTGAATGCTTGTATGTGTGTGTTTGGCTACACGTGCATGTACAGTATGTGTTAATGTGTTTCTTCCCAGACATATCACCATGGCAACTGCTCTTTTTGGTTGTTCACATGTGATGTGACACCAGCTGACACCACCACATGAGCAATGTGAAGCTTCTTACAAGCTCATTTGTAAACTTGTCTTCATCACTGTTGCATCTAAAGGTATTTCCATAAGTTGGCTGTGAAACCCAGAGAGTACGTGCAACTGCATGTGCGAGTTGGTGGGTGGATGGGTTCGTGTGAGATAGCTAATGTGAATTTATGTACTTGCGATCAAATTGATACAGATTGCTATAATCATATCTGACTGTGACATGATACTGATTTCCTGCCAGCTCTTATTCATACATCTCAGCAAACCCTTTCCCCTTTGCCTCTCCTTTAAACTGGTGTCCACTGTGTGATCATACCTGGTTTCAAGATATTTGGGTCAAGGGAAAATCAGCCTTTAATAAGTAAGGGAAAAGACTTAAACTGCCAACATGGCAGCCACCATGTACACTGTTCAATTGGCAAGCTGACAGCCAGAAAAGGAGGGATGGGATTAGAATCTAAGCAAAAGTAAGAGTAATTTTTCTCCCAGACTTGCTGTTGAAAGGAGACATGTAAGAATGCATATGTGAAAATGTGAATACTCAGACTTTCTCTCTTCTTCCTCTAATGGATTGTACCAACTCAGCCTTAAAATATGGAAAAACATTGTGGTAACAGTCTTGTAGGTTACATGACATTTACAAGCCTGCATGTATCTTTTTGTTTCCCTGCCCTCTTCCTGCTGTACCTCACGGTGTGCTTAGTAGTTGCATGTTTTGTTGTATATGAATTCTAAGTCTAAACAGAGTGGAGAGTTGGTAGGGAGGAGGCTCCAGCATGTTGGAAAGCACAGCACTGATGGCGCCAATTCCAATGAGAGATGAATTATAGCTCCAGCTTCCCTGAAATCAAATAAATAATCTCACCCTTATTTATTTACTTAGACTCTCATTCTGATTTGCAGCCTCTTAATTATTCCATTTGAGTAACTGGCCCTGGTTTTCTTGTGACACTTTGCTTTTTCTCCTTGTACACATGTCACTGCAGATATTCAGACACACACCTGTCACCTGTTTCTTTCATTTATATTGATGTCTGGATATTTCATCATCAAGGTGATTGCAGCCAGCCGGTCTATAGTAATGTAAATTCATTGTTAGAGCGTTTATGCACCAGCAGGCTTTGCTATTCCTGCTCACGAGCAACGACAGAATCAAAAACATTCAGCCGGCCAATAAACACGCACACACAGACACACTTGCACAAGTCCTAAGTAGCAACAGTGTTGCAGCTATCAGAGTCTCTTGGCCATGTGTTGAGTGCAATAATGGTAAAGGCAATGACAGGCTCAGCTCATACTCTCGGTAAGGCTCCCCAAGTGCTAGGTGTGGAAAGGTGTCTGGCAAAGCGCCTGACCACAGCACTCAAAGAGCACTTTGTCTGCTCACCTCACACCCACCATACCTGCTCGTGTTGTGGAAACAGCCCAATGTTGTCACACAGTTGATTTAATAAAATTGGATCCCCAAAATGAGTCTTCTAGTGTTTCAGGGGCACAATGTTCGTAATGGAAACACATACTCCAGCCCCACTCTCACTTTGGCTTTACAGGCACCCTTCCAGAGTCAGAATGAGCAGGGGAGACCCAGGGTAAACGGATACTTCCCTACTGTGAGCCCAGTAGTCTGGGTATGGCACAAGTAACCCCACATGAATCGCAGGCTCATATCTAGCAACAGCCCTCATCGTTGCTGCAGCTCGCAGACTTGTTAAATGATGATTACTTAAACAGAAAAAGTCTAAAATGGAAATAAAGGTAGCAGCAGCCGGGCTGAGGTGCGGCTGTGGTTTTGTAAGTTGGTTTTGGAATTGGCAGAGAACCTGTTTAGTCTCCCGTAGCTCAGACTAGTGCATGAGCTTTCAGAATGTTTATAGTAATTACATTTTATAATAAGCCCAAAGACAAACTTGACTTACTAAATTTATGCATATTTTTACAGTATATCAACCAGTGTTTGCCAAAAGCTTGGAGGATGCAGGAGGATGATCAAATTGCCAAAAGGGTTGGCAGTGGCTGAGCTTGTGAACGCTGAACACTGTGACATTATTTCTTGGAAATAAATTTACTTTGATGATGCATTTTTAAATAAGACCTAAACACATGAAAATAAATATGAAATGGAAAATATGTTCTTCATGCGCTGTGTGTGAGTAACTTTTTTAAGGTGCAGAGACAAGAAGACACCGCAGTTGTAACAGTTTATCCTGATTGCAGAGCTCCGAATCAGTGCACATATATGTAATCTTTTTTTTTTTTTTGGCAAAACCTGCAGTCAGTGTGGGGGCCATTACTCCAAAAAGTAATATATTACACATTACTCATTACTTTTTTAAAAAGTGATGTATTACTGGATTACTCCAAGGAGAAAGTACTCATTGCATTGCTTTTGCATTACTCCATAGCATGATCTGAGATGTGCTGTCGCATAATTACCAGTTAACAACACAAACCTTAGACTACAGTCCCATGACACTAGCACAAATTCCTATCCCAAGAGGACACACACAAATGATTGCTCTTTTAGTTTCTGAGTTTTAACACAAAGCTGAAAACCAGCCCAAAGATTACCTCAGAGCTATCACCACAGCAATTCTACTGTAGAAAGCCAGCAGGGTTAGGAATGGAGACTACAATGCTACAACCCTGACTGTGCATAACTGTACAGATGGTTGCAAAGAATCAAGAGTTGTTTTGGGCCTGAGCACTGTTTGCAGTTTACCATTATGCTTTTGTCCGTTTGTGCTACAAACATTAAAGTAATGTCCATAGCTCCACTTCTTTGAAGTTGTAGACCACCACACTGTTTTCCTCCTCCCTGCACATGAACCAAAATGAGCAGATTTTGGCACAAGTGCACATGGGGAAAAAACGTCTTTGACTTTTCACTCATGTGTCCGTTGTCCGTCTGCCCCGTCACAATTCAGACAAATCGTTACTCCTCCTAGAGTATTTGTCAGGTTTTAAGTAAATTTGCACACAATAATCAATTAATGGGTCTTAACTCAAACTGTGGTCAAATTCTGGTCAAGGTCACATTTGTCTTTTTATGGACACTTTTCCATTTTCACGAAACCATAATATTAATCCTCCTGATGTACCAATATAAGTCTAATATTTAATATGCCCATAATACTCTTGAATTCAAAGACTTTCATTTGGCAGTGAACTAGAATAGAATAGAATGCCTTTATTGTCATTATACAGGATGTACAATGAGATTGGAGATTAATTTTTTCTGGATCTGACTGTTTGTGAGCTTGATTTCTCAGTTTTAATTCTCATAAGTGTTGGATAAATACAGGGATGGATGGATGGATGGATGGATGGATGGATTCTTCTTCTTCTTCTTCCTCCTCCTCTTCCTCCTCCTCCTTCTGTTCCTCCTGCTCCTGCTACTCCTGCTGCTCCTCCTCCTCCTGCTCCTCCTGCTCCCTTCAGGGGTCACCACAGTAGATCATCTGCCTCCATCTCACCCTATTCCAAGCATCCTCCTCTGTCATGCCAACCCTTTGCATGTCCTCCTTCACTACATATATGAATCTTCTCTGTGGTCTTTCTCTTTTCCTCCTGTCTGGCAGCTCCATCTTCATCATTCTTTTCCAATATCTCTTATGTACTACCCCTCGTGCAGATAAGTGAAGAACCTTTGTGACTCAAATTATTATAAAATTGAAACTGTAATTGTAATGCGATTACTTAATTTAGCACAGTGTTGTAGGGCATATTTCTGTAATCACATTGCAGTAAAACATAATGTGATTACAGTAACACCTTACTTTGTAGTGCATTACACCAAACACTGTTTCAGTTTGCTGATTCAGTACTAATAGCTCTAAACTGTGGAATACGTTAGGACACTGCTCTGCATATTTCTGACCATTGTTAGGATAGGTGACATTACACATAACAGACTTCCAGTTTCACGTTCTAATAATATAGCAATTTTTATAAACAGATGATGATCCATATGTCTTTTCCACACTATTCTTCTATACATACTGTGTCTTGGAATGATTTCCTCTCTCTTGGAACACACTTTTGCCGGCAACCACCCAACACTTTATGTCAGTATGTAGAATATGGCCATTTTCACATTTGATAATGTGACTGCAGCATATTTTCTTTTATTATTATCATATCCTTTATTTAACCAACTAAAAATATCAATAACACAAAAAGCAGTGTGCGTTCAGGGATGGCTGTGGTTCAGGGGGTAGAGCAGATTGTCTGCCACTTGAAAGGTTAGTGGTCCATCCCCACCTTGTTTGAGAGAAATCACATTGGCCATGAGTGCTATAAAATATTTTCGTTAGGTTTAGAGTTTTGTATGTAGACAGATAAGAAAGAGAAATTGCAAAGATCGAGTTTTATACAATCAGTGGAAATGCTGGCAGGTATACAGAGACAGCCACTTAGCATCAGTACACAGGGAATAGTGGAGTGTGTCGTTTCCACAGCCACCATAATACATAAAGTACAACCTTATACATTAGCCAAGTTCTTGGTCAAGTGCAATCATAATCACAATGAAGTGTCAGTTTGATATGTGTCATTTAAATCAAAAGATCAATAATAACATAATAACAAATAATAATACATTGTTACCATCTGAATTTCAACTCCTTGACAATCTGAGAGTTTCAGGATTTTGGTTTGTCACTGTTGATTTTTTGAAAGAACAAGAACAAAAGGCCCACTCTGATTTGTAGGCAGGCCTCTCTTGTTCCATATGCTATGCGTTGTCTCTTGTTGTTATATTCTGCACAATTTTAATATTTGCTTTCCTTCTTGTACATATTACTAGGCGTAGTTTTCTTTTCTTTTTTAATGCATATTGTTATAACTAATACTTTAATACTAAATCTAACAACAGCGTAGACAAACATTTAAAAGAAACTGCCACTACTATAAAGTCCTGCAGTCAAATTGCTCTAAAGAGGTGGGGGTAGGATAATGGGCAGTTGGTAAACAGGTAAACACCCTGTTGGAATGTGTATTTGTTGACCCACCAAGGTGTGTTGACACGCACATATCACCACAGGGCTCTTAGGGAGGGGTGGGGTGTCAGAGGCTTGTTTATGCATCCATGTGTGTGGCACAAGACGTTAAAAAACATACATTGTGGATGGAAACTGGGTGTAACAGAGGAACCTTTTTAAAATGGAGGAAAATGACCCTTAACTGCTGGAAAGTTTCATCTAAACCGGGTACTTTTAAAAAATAAAAAGTGTGTTACTCACATAATTTCCAATTTTTCGTTCCAGATAATTATCAGAGGTTGATGCAGAGAAGAGTCTTTGATCATGTGGCTGAGATTAGAAACAACGGCACTGGCAGGAACAATCATTCACACAAGCAAAAAGGAAATCTGGCTAGAAGTTACCCAGAGCTGGTTTCATAAATGGCTTTAGCTGCGGGACAGTTTGTTGTCTTTAAATGTTTATGTGTTAAAATCAGTCTCAGTTTTGTTCTTACGGCACGTGTATGTACACATGCAGATCCATACATCACGCAGCCATCTCCAGCCAAGATGATTTAGATGGATTTGTGAGGTTAAATCTTGTGGCCTTCGACGTGGAGGTTTACTTCCATAATTACACTTTGCAGGGTTATTCGTGTATTTTATGGGTCTGAACTTGTGACCTTGGATGCATCGTGGAACAATTTATGATTCCTTTTTCTTCCCCCCTGTACATGATAAACATCTGCAAACCTCCCCAGAGTTGACAATGATGACAGCTTCAGAGAAGGAGTTTAAAAAAAAAAAACGAGAATAGCAGAAACATCCCTTTTCCTCTCTACCTCCCTTGTGCCTTCCCTGTCCTCTTATCCCTCTCTTCTTCTTCACTTCCATGTGTTTCTGTAGTGTTTGGAGTCTGGAGACAGAGTGGGGGGACAGATCCTGCTGCACATCTGAAATTTATTTGGTCTCCCCCCGGGGAGTGCGGTGAAGCTCTGCATCTCAAGGAAATTGCCAGCACTTTCTGGTCAGCTTGGCACACTCTCAAACAGACACTCACATGTATGCACACTCACACACACAAAATCACAGACACACTCCTAATCTGGCTTAATTCCTCTTTTCTCACTCACAGTGGCAAAGTTTGTCCACTCCTCCAGCCCTCAGCATCACAACCCTTTGCTGTGTCTTTCCATCTAGGTTATTTCAGGGTATGTCCCTTTTGTTGTAACATTAACAATGGGCCCTAAACCCTGAATATAAAAAAATTATATACATTCAAAAAGACGATGTCAGTGTAGGTATATTTTAACATACAAATACTGTACTGTCTGTCAGTTTGCCACGCTGCCATTTTCTTACAGAAAAAAAAAAAACAGATTTTTCTTTGTGCAAATGAGGAACGCGATTAGTTGTTTTTTGTCAGATGGGCATGTTGGATTGTTGCCAGTCTTTCTACCTCACTCCTAGCCTCATTTGTACTTCAGACTTCCAGCTGGTGGAGGGCGGACACGAAGACAAAAATTTTGCCATTTCCCCGCTCAAACATTCACTTCTTCCTTTTCCTGCTATCCTCTCTGGATCCAGCACCCATCCCCCTCTCTCTGCATCTACTCCCCACCTGGCTGTCATTGAGCTGTACGTCGGGGGGGGGGGGGGGGGGGGGGGGGGGGGGGGGGGGGGTTCAAATGCAGAGTCAGACAATGAGACACAGGTGTCTCCTCTACTGACCCGGATGTACTTATCCCCTGATGCCTGGTGACCCTGACAGGAAGTGATTCGCTGGCCAAGTGACCTCCCCTGGTGGCCCTTCCTGTCCCTATGTTGCCTCTCAGGAAGGAAGGATGCGGTTTGTTGTCCTCAGGCGCCTCTCTCTCACTCTCCCATCCTCAGCCTGACGAGAGAAACTGGATTATTGATTCCAGGCTTGTCTCTCCTCGTCCTGTCTTTTTTATTCTCCTTTTTCTGTCTGCTTCATTTTTCATCTCCTTCTCTCTTGTCTCAGCACCCACTTAATTTTCTTTTGACATCATCCCTTTCTTCTTTTGTTATTTTTTTCTGTGTCCGTAAGAGATGTGAGTAAACACTGCGGACACAGGCAAACCGCATCGTCCCCAATCCCACTCAATTACACTCAAGGGGCTAACAAGTCTTTTGATTTATAGTCTCCGCTTTATTTTATTTCTGACACTGATTTATTTATTTGTTTCACTGTTATTTTATTGCCCATACATTCACGTTAAATATGCCACTCATTTCATGTGGTGGAGAAATTCCAAGGTCAGGCTTCTGGGTTTAGTCTGCTCTAAAATGATGCAAACTGCGAATTAAAGACACCATTTGGTCATGTTTAGGACGGGAAGGGGACTTCCAGGCAGAGACACAGACAGAGACCTCACTAACAACATCAAACAGTGTTTTTGTTGTTCTTGGCTGCAGATTAAGAACAGGAACTTGAACCAAAAAGGTGAGAAGGTCATGAAAAATCATTTCCATTGTTTGTTAATTGCATATCTGTCAAACAACAATGTTCAGGCCAGGAAAAAAACCTCACCTCCTGAGGACTTTTACTGCTTTCTGTGTTTGTAACGTGAGCATAGGGCATGATGTTAATGTGGTCACATTTTTTGGGTGTAAGGATGGAGGTAGCGCAGGTTTTTGGTCCTAGTCAAGGCTGGCGGATATGTGTTTTTTGTCACTTGTTAATCACCATGCAACTGTAATCCTTGTATTCTCCTTGACATTATATTTGGTAATGTGCCTTCAGTGTGTTTATCATTTAAATAAATAAATGCATGAAAAATAATAAAGTTAAACCTTCTGTAAGCTTGTCCTAACTGTGTCTTTTAATAGTTTTAATGCAGTGAAAAGGAGTATAAATAGAAAAAGCTAACTATAGGATTCATATCAGTATGACTTGTAACAGAAATTTGCTATATTTTATCTTGTATTATTTCCTGCATGTTTTATTTATTTAAATGATATTTAAAATATATGTGTCATTGCTTTATACCTGGTTTGAGTTTAACAGTAGTTCTGCTGGAAATAGTTGTCCAAAAAAAATCTGAACATAATAACAATAAAATCGTGTTTCTAAAACAGTTGGATCTGTTTTAGAAATTACTGCAAGAAAAAACAACAAAATTGAATTTCATGTCTTCTGCCTTACCATTTTCATTGTGTCCTTAACAGAGAAAATAAATGGATTCTGCTGTTAAAAGTGTGTTCAATTCTTTGTCTTCTAAATGCCAACATAACATGTTCCAAAAGAGACAGGAGAATAACAGGACAGCAGGGAGAGAGTGTGAAGTGAGATGCTGCAGTCCCACAGGTGTTTTTCTCTCCTCCGTAATGTCAGTCTGCAACTGTATTGCCACCTAGTGGGAGAGGATGTTTACTGTTCCTAGACAGTGGTGATTTGAGTTCATTTATATCTGTTAAAACAAAAATGGTTGGCCTATGGTCTGTTAAAGTTTAGGTAAAGCTGTGAAACAACTGAGCCCAGAATAACTGTAAGGTGTTCAGATCAGCGGTTTCTTGCCATCATTGCCTATGTCAGCAAATTACTGGTCTGTGACTGTGAATTTTTCCAGCTGAGCTCCTCCGTCAAGTCCTCTAGTAAATCTCAACCCAGCGAGTTCACATCTGGAGTCTGACTGGGAGATAGACATCAATAGGCCTTCAGACGATGAGTCGGGTCTGAGTAGCGCATCCCCACTGTTGCGAAGGATCAAGAACACTCAAAATGAATAAATGTCAACAGGCAAAACTTTAAGCTGTTGTTTGGTTTGCTACAGAAAGTGGGAGAAAAATGGACAAAGGGAGGGTACAAAGACAGAAAATGCTGTAAAAGCAGGGGAGGGTTTGTTTAGCTACAATCGTTTAATTGGTTTCAGGTTTATGTCCACTGGTAACCAATGAAGTGTGTAGCTGCTGAGTTTTATGTAATTTCACCATTTTGCAAGAGAAGTAGAATGTAGGCTGCACACAACTGAAAAAGGAGAGTTAAATCAGTTAATTTAAAGCCATGCGTAACACATCCTGCCACTCCTTTATGTGTTTAACAGATGTTAGGTAAAGTGAATTTGAACCTGTTTCGTCCATTAAAAGTTATTTTAGGTTTTCACACTCCAAATGTCAAGCTTACGTCTGAAGATTTAAAAAAAACAAAAAAAGGCTTTCATTTACTTTGATATCTTCCATCTCTTTTAACCCTATCAAGTTATAAGTGGTAATCCTTCCGACCTTCACCGATCTAGTTTGTACATCTTTTTTCATAGCTGAGGAGGTATGTAGCAACAACGCTCTGCTGTGGTCAGATGGCATCTGTCCCTTTAATAATCCTGCTTTTATAACTGCACATCAAAGTGTTAAGGCTAACATAATTGAGTTAACGAGTGTGTTTGGTATGTAACCTGATCCATTTTCCCTGTTAGGATTGTGGTCACAGTGTGTTGACCACAGATAGAGACGAACACATCGAGAGAGAAAGAGAGAGAGAGAGAGAGTGAAAGGCCCTAAAGCCTTGCAACAACTGTAGATTCATGCTGTGGGTCTGGCAAGCTGCAGCCCGCTCTAGGCCAGCACCAAGCTAATGAAAAAACAACACAAGGGTAATGCTGGTGTGGAGCTGGGATCGCAGCACCGTGCACACGGCACAACTGCCCCGGTCAGCACTGGCACTGGCCACAGCGCCAGTTGTCACGGCCTTAATCCTGCCTGCTGAATGACCTCATCATTGCCTGCCTGCCTTCCTCGTATGGCTGCCATGACTCGTTACAGCAGCAGCAATGGAGTGACCTCACCGACTCAACACACTCACACAATGACATGCAAAGTAGGCTAATAGGCCGGTGCAATGCCCGAAACATGCAAAGCCATAAAGGACCAGTTTACCAAGAGTTTTTTTTTTTCTTTCTTTTTTCTTTCTTTTTTTCTTTTTTTTTTTCAAATAATTTCAGTCTTTGTTGGGAGATTTTGATCTCCACCTAATACAGTGGAGGTGAATGAGTTTTATGTTGTTTATTTTCAAGTTACTGAAAAATGATTCAGCAGTAATCACTCGTTGCATTGTTTAATCCTATTGAGCTTTTGCTTTTATTATTCAATTTACCTCCATAATAAAGTTCCAGTAGTAAATACAGAGGCATTGATATTAAACTTTTGACCAAGTGAATGCAAACAGGATGCATCAGTATCACAATACAAAATAATATTTAATAAAAAAAAGAGAGAGAGAGAGACAGAGACATACAGTAGTTCACTGCAGTCATGAAGCCTTAGAAATGGCTTTTCTGGACTGATAGATGTCAGTGACTTTGTTTCTCAGCTGTTTCTTTAGATCATGGCATGATGTGTTGCATTTTGAGGTATTTTAGGCTGCTTCACTTTGTCAGACAGGTTCTATTTAAGTTTGATTCAGCAGGTCTGGCAGTAATCAGGCCAGGGTGTGGCAAATGAAATAGAGCTCAGCATTCCAAAGAATGTGGTAATCACAGCTAGTTCTTGATTTAACAAAAGGGGGATTACTTTTTTCACACAGGGCCAGGTAAGTTTGGAAAGCTTAATAAATGAAATCATTATTCAAAAATTTGCATTTTGTATTTACTCAGGTTATCTTTGTGTTATACTAAAATTTGTTTGATGAACTGAAATATAGAAATGTACAAAAAAAGTAAAATAAATCAGGAAGGGTGCAAATACTTTTACACAGCACTGTAGATTTATGCAAATTGATCCTTTTGCTGCCCTGGAAGTGACAAGTGACAAATGGCAAAACATATGATGCACATTTACATTTACTGTACTCATATTAAACAAGATCCTGTCCTGTACGTAAAGACCAAATTATCATGAGCATAGCTATTAACAGACATAAACACAGATGTACATGCTGTCCGTGAACATATATCCACACACACACAGACACACTTGTCTGTGATGAAAATAAAGAGACACTTGCTCTGTTGGCACCTCCTGCAATCACACAGGCCGCCTCCACTCCTTCATCCCAGCTGTCACAACTGCAAAAACTCTACAAATACACACGCGCACTTTTGCATATTCACACTCACCCACACACACCACTTTTCCTGCTCACACCTTTTCCCGCTCACCACGGCACTCTCCAGTTGGTGCTCATGTGCCCACTCTCGGCTGCAGCTTGTATGTAAAGTTTATGTTTGTATGCATGTGTCGTGTCTTTTATTGTTGTGGTTCCAGCTGCGTGCAGACATGAAGAACCCACCTCTGGTCCTGAAGCACTAGAGTGGACAAAGAGTTGCCGCCTTGGAGCTGTGAAAAATTACAGCCACCTAAAGCTCAGTCTGTTCTGCATCTGAGAGAGGGGAAAGTATTGAAATGGCATTGGGCAATTTTGCCTCTCCTTGTAGTGAATGTCTGCTTTTTCTCTGCTTTACACCCCTTTATTTTTTGCTCCAAGTGTCCAACCTGATCCACCTCACCTACTGAGTTAATTTTGGGCCACTGGATCTTATGATCAGTGAAATCACTCTGGTGCTTACTATGCATGTTTTGGTGTGTATGAGTGAGTCAGTGCAACAACAAATGCTTCCTGTTTGACAGCAACACCATGTGCAAGGTCATAAATCTGATCACCAGAGCAACAGATACGGTGACAGTGTTGCTCGCAGGAAGCACCCTGGATTAGCAAGGATTTATGGTTGGACTTTGGATAACACAACCCATCACTTGTGAAAGCACCCAGTATCCTCTTTCCTAAGATGGCAGACTGGCATTTTTGTGAGTGAAAACAAAAGTGTCTTGCGACTTTTGTCTGTGAAAACACAGAAAATCTTCAGATTAAATTCAACTTGAAGTGCTTATATGCAATTGAATAGGAGAACTGAAATAAGGAGCAGATATTTGGGGGAAATTAGGCCTCTGGTAGTGATTATTACGCATGTGGAGTTTTTCCATTCTGGTTCCCTGGCTCAGTCTTTTAAAGGGTCCAGTGAGGGTTGGGTATGTCTGATTTTCAACACTTCAGATTAAACTTCTCTACAGCTCCCCGAGGCCTCACTAACGCAGACCCCCTGTTGACTTGGAGCAAAATTAAAAAAGAAAAAAAAATCGACTGTGAAAAATAAAGGTGGAAATTGCAAGTGTGACACTGGGATGCTGTGGTGACATCTTTGGAAAGGTAATAATTAACATTGTCACCTTTTTTTATGATACAGAGGAAAGAGAATTAAAAATTTTGTATGATGACAGATTTGAAGCGGGGGCTTGGCTTCATTGGTTTAGCACATTGAAAGAATTGAGGGACTGAGGGAAATGACTGTGCCATGGCAACTTCAAGCAGCCATAACACATTATTTTTGCAAAGCCCCATTTCTTTCACAATTTCTCAAGGACTTGTGTTATCGAAAGTGTACAAAGTTTGCATAATTTCCTCAGGATGAAATTCAGAAGTCAAGAAAAGTTAACAAAATGAAAATCTAATGACCCTCTTGCAGCAACAATAAACTACATTAAAGATTAAGCTGAAATATCAGGATTTGATATCAGATATTTCTGGTTTTGGTCAGTTCATCTATCTAAAATATTCTAAATTTAAGTGACTTGTTTTGTTGTGTTTGTATGATATGCATTATTGTTTCCCACTCTAGAAGCTGGGAACCTTCTAAGGATTCATGAAATACCCAAAAGACAATAAATGAATAAATAAATATACATTACTGCTAAGTTCAAATGTAAAAACATTTATATGTGCATGACTGTTACAACATATAAAGCCACAGACAAAGTGAATCACATCATTACATCATCTCTTTGCAATGCATCGCTCTGCTGGGAAACCTTAGGACCATCAGTGTTAATTTGCTACCTAACACCCACATAATTGTTGCAAACAATGACAACAGCACTCCCTGATGGCAGGAGCCTCTAGCCTCCTCCAGAAGGACGATTCACTCCATCACGCAGAGCCCAGAGCATTAACCTCAAAACTTCCTAAGTTCTAATCCACTCAAGCATTTACACAATATGCCAGAACAAGCCTGATCTACAGAGGCCCACACCCCGAAACCCAACTGTGCCAAACAGCACAGGACATTTTCAGTGGTCCACATCCATGCCCCATTGGGTAAGAGCTGTTTTACTGGCATGGGGAGGAGCTAACAATGGGTGAGTTTAATGTTGTGGCTTAATGGTGCATGTGTTTGAATTTATTTTGAAAAATCAAACTGTCATGAATATTTTTTAGGAACCCAGAAAGACGATCTTTTGAAATACTGACAGCTAATCCAAAATGTAGCAAGGTCCTGCACCATATATTTATTAATACTCTTAGGGGTCATGAGCAATGATGAAACGGTTGGAAACTACTGCATCACAGCAACACAGTGTTAAAATAATCCAATAATGCCTATTTTTTGATGTGTGCTCAATGTGTGTGTCTCCCTCACTAAATCATAACACATGGCATGTGTCCTCGAATAAAAAGCAGGATAAGATTTGTGCAATTCAAATTAAACATGTCTCATATAACTACATACAAACAACCAGTACCCACCCATTCTCCTCTCTCAGACACACACATATACACTCAGTGTGTTTTTCTCATTTAAGATGCCTCAGGGAGCGAATAAGTGCCAGGCGGTACCAGTCCACTGTTGGCTGCTCTTGCCAAGGCCTGACAAACAGGGGTTCAGGCTGGCAGGATGCCCCCTGCCCCCTCTTGTAGCACTCAGGCCACAGGCAGCTGACAGAAAGAGCAGCCAAAAGATCAACAGTTGCTGGGACTTTGGTTGAGCGACTGGCCAGGCTGCTGCACGCAGCCCAGCACACACTCAGGGCACCTGACCCTGAGTAAACTGACAAATGCCTAACCTTTGGGTGTGCTTGCAGAGTGATGTGACCCTGAGGGTTTGATGACCTTACTGCACTGGGCACACAGACACTCACGTTTGTGTGCAGTTACAGAAATCCTTTTTACACTTTTTGTTTGTTTGTTTGTTTTTTCTTTCCTTTTTTCTTTTTTCAAGCACTTGACTGAGTACATTGCAATTGCACACACCCACACAGTAATCATCATGGAGCAAATCTAATGATCCTTGCACCCGGGAAAGAGTGCTGTAATTTGTGCCTGATTACCATGTTTATGTGACTGGATGCTGTTTTATAGTACATGATACTTAAATGAATGCTCGAATTTGACGGCTGGTTTGTTACTTTTAGCAAAGAAAAAGTACACTCGCTTGATTAGATTCCTCTGAACTGCCTCCACATTTTGTGTTCGTAGGCCTCAGAACAGAAACTCAAAAACATGAGCAAGCATATGGTACACTAACTATGAATCATGGCCTTTGGATGTAAAGTACAGTCATGGGGCATATTTAACTTAGCTTGAAAAGGATGTTAATTTTTCTGAAACCAGGGATGGAGTCCAATGACCTTCCCTACTGAGGTCCCTAATTCCCTCCAAAATGCCCAGCTGTTGCCACAGTAGACAGCTGCTTTGGGGGCAGAAGGAATCTCAGCTGTTGAGGGGAGCTGTGCAAAAAGGTTGGTGGATTTTCAGGTTTGTATTCCCCCAAACTCCACTCACTGCTCTGCGTGAGGCTGGGTGGAAAAATGCTAACAGACAGCAAACTGAGGGACAGAAAGCAGGGGTACAGCTGTCCGCGTGATTACATCCAAACTGCTTGAGTCTTCTGAGCTGAGAGGTCAAACAAGAGAAATCTGTGTGCTATCATCCAGCTTGTTGCAAAATTTGCTGTTGGAAAATAAAATTAAAGAAAGGGATAGATTAAAATATCATTTTAACATCAAAAGCTTACCGTAGTTAATATTTGCCACATGGGGATCAGATGATAAATTCTAAGAAATTCATTTCCAAATGCAGTTATTTAAATACACTGACCATTCTACATAGAAGTTTATTGCTATGCTGTTTCATTCTGGATTGATTTTCAATTTTAACTTGCATATCTAAAATGTAACTGCCTCTCTGGAAAATTTAACCTGATATTACTATTAAGGACACACACTGAAAAGCTAAGGGGATAATGCAAGTTCACTTTGACTCCTTGATGTGGGTATCAAATAAAGTTTCTGTGCTATGATCTCCATTATTAGACTAATGAGCCCGGACAGTCTGGCAAATGAACAGAAAGAAAACTGCATTATGCACAAATTTCATACCGCACAACAAGATTAAAGGGGGAAGCGCAGAACGCTCATTACTAACCGCAAAGGATCAGAATATGATGAGGATTTGCTGCTTTAAATGTAAACAATATGTGGCCCACACTACAGAGAGACAGCCGACATGTTGCAGAGGGAAAAAAACATTATTCGAATTATAAAGGGTGTGGATTGAGACAGAGGGGATCGAGTGACCACCATTAACTTTTCTTGTTAAAGAAGGCCAGAGCAACCAGTAATCCTAAAGACCTACTGGGTCTGCATACAACACTAACACAGCTATAGTTCCTCGTTTTTTATTTTATTCTAAATGGTCCTAAAATCCATAAATTTTAAATCAATCACACTGATTTTCTAGAAATTAAAGCTTAAAGTGCAACTGTAAGTAATACTGTAAGTCTGAGCTTTGCTCTTCTGTTTCATCTATAACTTTGTTTTATACTGCTATACTGCCCTCGTGTGGCTCATCGTTGAAATCACAAGACAAGCACATGCCACAGGTGGGTAAGGTGTTCCAGCTATTTTTCTCCACGTGATGGTCTTGCAGGGGACTTTAATCGCTCAGCGCTTCGTTGTCTTGGCATCTGATTTAATTACCAAATTAAATTAATAGGCTTTGACTGTGTTAATCTATAAAGCTCATTTTTTAAAAATAATTTGTCTTGTCCTGCAACCACACCTCATATACACATACATACATGCTTACATACATACATGCATACAGGTTGCACAGTTGAAGATGTGAATGCCAAATAGAAAAAAATAACACTTACATGCTACCCGGGGGAACATTATTATTTTAAAATTATTATAACACGCAAAACTGGTTGGTTTAAATCCACTTGTGCTCTACGGTATAATGCAGCTTATTATGAGGGTTTCATTGAATGCAAAACTTTGCTTTGAGGTGGAAGAATTTGTTGGATACGTAAACATAGCTGTGCAGCTTATTGTTTTGTTTTGGGGGGTTTTTTTCCTTCTTCCGCCTCTTTTTCAGCACCACGGAGAGCGCCCCTGCAGCCTCGATCAGCGTAAACGGTCTTAAATAGTTGGAGGTAATACGTTTACAAGTCACGTGATTATGGTTAAACCTTAAAAGTTGCCCCCCCCCCCCCCCCCCCCTAAATCGACTTCAACGGTGAACCTTCGGCTTTGGGCAAAGTCAATGTGTGGTTGCTGCCGCTACTACACGCAGTGCTGAAGCTGCTGTCCTGGAAAGAGCAACCTATCAAGAGCAGGAAGCGGCTGATCAACAACGGAAGCGAGAGCATTTTGCAGTTCGCGACAATTTCACTCCTACTTTGAGTAGAAAGGTGTTGAGGAACATGCGTTCAACGCACAGGTGAAAAATCACCTAATTTAACTTCTTTACTGCTGCAACTTTTCGGCCCTACTTTACGCGGATTCCGGTTAGATTTGCTTTTTGTTTGTTTGATTTTGCTGAGATAAATTAAAAAAAAAAAAAAAATCTTGAGAAATGTCTCGCAAGAAGGCAGTCAAAGGCAAAGCAGCAACCAGCAGCCCGTCTGCAGGCAGCCCCGCCGGGAAGGGGACCGGGAAAGCTGCGAGAGGAAGCCCGGGCATCGTTCAGATGAATGGTGTGGTCCATCCCAGCAGACCATCCATCAGCAACAGCAGCGAGTTTTATGACATAGCTTTCAAGGTAAGGTTGCCTGGCGATGTTGTTCAGTTAAACCAACTCACGCAAAAGTCGACTGTTTTAGTACTTTACATGAAGAGATGAAAGGGTGCGGTGGGGTATAAATTTGCCAACGGTCCCACGAAGGTCAAAAACTACACATCGAGCAAATTAAATGTATATATGGGTGTTTTTGTGTGTGTGTGTGATTTCTTGAACGAGGTTAGGTATGATAAACCCGATAGTGGTCTACTTTATCCTTGCTACGGTCGTTTTCCTGTTCTGCTTTCACTGTCTTCCGTTTTACCACCACTGTTATCATTTATACAGCAGCGAGCCCGTGACAGCAGCTGTGTCAATAGAATATCGATAACCCGGAGAAGGTGCGCATCGCACTAAAACAGCCAACCACCAAATCATTTGCTCCTGCCGTGCAACCGGTTGACTGCACGTTCCTCTCAGAAGCAGGCTGAGTTTATAGTAACCAGTTGCTGGTGTATTCTTTCTATGAGCGTACTGGTTGTACAGAACTGCCACTTTACCTCAACACAACAGACAGATTTACACCCACAGATTCCCAGTGTGTACTCCCAACACAGCTTCAAGGGGCCCGTGCCACCTACTCCATGTTTTTGAAGCATCTGTTTGATGTGAGAGCAGAAATAGCTTTGTATTGCGCTTTTTTTTTTTTTTTTTTTTTTTTTGTGGAAGAATTGGTTTGTTCCATCGACACCACTTAGCTGGATTTTGGTGGGCTCAAGGGCTTTTACTTCCACATTTTCAAAATGCAGAGAAAAGGTTGGATTCTCCTGTTTCAGTCTGGGCTCAGCTTTCTACTAATGGAGATATATATACTGGCCAGCCTTTCTTCAGTAGCATCAGAGCTGATATACTGCCACACTGATCTCCTACTGCTCTGACAAATGCTTCTTTTGATAATGCAGCACTGGATAATAGTCCAACCTGTAGCTTCAAGGTTACCTATTTAGCAGGAGGCTTTTGAGAGATTACACTGTGCCTCTATCTGATAATGTAAAGTGTCATGCCATTTGTAGGGTATTGTGCCATGTTCCTGTGGTTCCTTCTGGTGATAAATATAAGAGAGAATCCAAGTACATTCTCTTGCACACTCCTGCAAACATTTGAATTATGCTGAGCCTTCTGAGGGAGAGGTCATAAAAGAAATAGAAGATTTTCAGAGATAAAAGGAGTATGAAATCCTCAGATGCCTTGCAAATTAGTGCATTTGCTCAGTGACCCTGTTGTGGTACAATTCTCTGTTCTCCTTCCTATTTTTTGTTTTTTTCTTCATATTCTCTTCACTTCCACTCCGGCCCCAGGAGACACTTTTAATTTGCATACCTCAGGTCCCAAAGCACCTCAGCTAACCTGATAATAGTAATCACATAAAACCTTTAACCTAATCACAGCTCAGAATAAAAAGAGAAATGCACAGCTCTCTGTTCTGCAACAAAGTACGTTAGTGCATACTGCATTTGTACTCGACTTATGGAAAAGATCTAAGGACATCAGCTGTTCGCAGTGAGGAGTCTCTCATTCATCCACATACACCTTCTTCACTGGCCAAGCACCAAAATACCAGGACTGATTTAGCCGAATGATTCAGATTCTCCGATGACAAACAATCAGACGCTGATAGTTAATTAAACAAATGAGCAACAGCTCCCTCCTGTTCATGCTAATTATTTCAGTTATTTCTGGCATTTAATTTTTTTTCTTTTATGATTGGCCAGTATGAAAGTGTATCCCTCACATGCCTCTCACTCACTTCTGCCTGAGTTTTGGTCTCTTAACTTACTGTGCAGGTGATGCTGGTTGGAGACTCCGGTGTGGGGAAAACCTGTCTGCTGGTCCGATTCAAAGATGGAGCTTTCCTGGCCGGCAGCTTCATCTCCACTGTGGGCATCGATTTTAGGGTGAGTTTAAATCAAGGGAGCCAAAGGAAAAGCAAACAGGAAAATTCCCTGCATGCATGCTTTTTCATACACACTTTCAGGTTGTATTTGTTTCTAAATGGGGCCATATTCTTATGGGATTTTTTTTCCCACAGCTGTTCAGTCACATTACATGTCGCAGAACTATGAGTATCTCCTGTGTCAGATATCTCACAGGATAAGATATTGATTTCCTAAATTAGTTCGACATGCTTTCGTTTTTTAGTCTCCCTGGGTAATCGCAGTGCCTGTCATGTGCCAGTTTCATGGTCCCACATGAGCAGCCAGAAAGAAACTTGTCCACTTTTTCATTTGATCGCATTCATGTGTCTGTGCATGTGACAGAAACAGGTGCCCACTTAGACGGCAATGAGACTCTGTGGCAAAATGAGCTGCGCTTAATTGTTAAGGAGTAAAACACATTGTTTGTTTCAATGCACGTAGTTCAAAAGAAAAGTAGAATCAGTGCAGTAGAATCAGAGATATCGTTTGTTAAATGCCCTTACATTTTTTTCTTTTTTTTATAAAATTGCAAATGTTGACTTTAAAGACCTCTCTTGAATTGGATCAGATTTTTGTCAGAAGTAACAAGACTGCTGCACATGTGGAAAAAATGGAATGTACCCCACAAGGCTTGTAAACATACTGTGAGGTGTGAAATGTGCACAGTTACGTTTTTGCCTGCTGAAGTGTTGCAATTTCTTGTATCCCGTGTTGTATTTATTTGGCTCAGATGACGTCTGATCAATCCTTTTATTTCTTGCATCTGTTTTAGTTTTTTGGGGGGGATGTTTGTTTTTGTTTTGTTTTGTTTTGTTTTGTTTTGTTTTGTTTTAATGTGTGTACTTAATCTTAAGTGACACAGTGTACAGTGGTTAGCACAGTTCCCTCACAGCAAAAGGGGTTCTGCGCTTGAATCCTTGGCCATCTGGGAATCTTCAGTGTGGGTTTTGCATGTTCTATCTGCACATGCACATTAGGATAATGATTCTAAATTAGCCATAGGTGTGAATGAGTGTGAATGGTGTTCTGTGTCTGTGTTAGTCCTTATTAGACTGGTGATCTGTCCAGGGTGTACCCTACCTTTTGCCCTATGGCAGCTGGGATAGGCTTCAGCCACCCCATGATACTGACTAACTGCTAAACAGGCATGTCTGCAGTGCAGAGGCTTGTACAGTACTGTAAAGCAGAATTTGAGCTTAGCAAGGTAATTTGATGTTTAACCCTGGGTTTCCAGTATTAAAAAAGCAGATCGATTCTTACCAGAGTAAGAATTGGATCATTGTAACTTATGCTGCTCTAGAGCAGGTTTGTGTTTGAGACAATAGATCAACAGGTATGAAATCACCACCTACTGACCAGTCAGTTCTTCAGAAAATAACTTCACTGATCCTGGAAGATCCCTCGGACTTTGGTACAAGGGTCTAAAGTTTTTTGTTTGGTTGTGTTTTTGTTTTGTTTTGTTTTGTTTTTTTACAGCATCTAAAGTCTTAGTTTTTCCCTGAACAACATGAGGAAGAAATGTAGATTCTTATTCCTGCTTTTTTTTTCCTGTTGGCTGCAAGCAACTGTGAAACACTCATCCTACATTTCATTAATATAATAAATAGGTCTTTTCACTTACTGACCAAAGCACTAAAGTGCACACACATTCATACATCAGTTTTAATACTATAGTCCTGTAAGCAATTTTTCAATTACACGCACTCACACACTGCTGATTTGTCTCCAGCAGCTGTGTTGCTTTCAGTCTGTATTATGTGTATAACCACTTCATATTTCTCTACAATTGTAGTTTTATTTTTCTTTGTAAATTCAGCCGGTTTGCAGCCAGTCCACATTTGTGATTGGTCAGATGCAGCCAGCACCACCACGTTCATGTGAATTCACTCACAGGTGGAATGGGGAAAGCCTGGGTTAACTTATCGCAGTGATAACCCCTTTCATGTGACTGCATATGCTGGCTGCTGATGTCAGGGTAAGTGAATCCAGCTAAGGACAAGTATATCCTGGCTTTGCTAAACTTGCTTTGTAGTACAGGTCCCAGAGCTGTGACTCACTGAAAATGAAATGAACAACAAAGTAGGTAGCTGAAATTATATTTCAAACAAGACCAGGAACATCAAAATAATAAAACTTATACATTTAACATGTCTTTGTACCATTTTTCAATTTAAAAAAAAAAAAGGGGGGGGGGGGGGTTGTACATGATTTGCATATAATTTCACTCTGTTTTTGTTGACTGGTTGCTCAACTTCCCAACCTTTTTGGGAGCAGGGTTATGATAACATTACATAAACATTACATATAGCAGTCTAGTAAAGTGTGTGTGTGTCTCTGTGTGGTGGACTAAATATCAAACCATTGTATAGTTCTGTGTGGGTTGGATGGGTTTGTGGGTGGGTGAGCGGTTGAATTATTTACTTATGCAATGTCTCTTATAACACTGTCTGTAGTGCTGATACACATTTAGGCCTATCTAAGCAAAGGCCTTCATCAGCCATCTCTGTCTGCTAATGGAAGAAAAAAAAAACGGACACATAAAGTTTAGTGCTTACTTGGCTCTTTTGCCCTATTGACTTATTATTTAATCACAGTGTGTCATGGAGCTGTATGACATGAATAATTATCTTTCCTCAAAGCTTCCTTTGTCTTCTGCATGGGTTCTTGTTAAATGGTTCAGGTCCTGAAATAGAGCTCCTGGGACATGCATGTGAAGTTCCCCTTATTTTAACTTCATGTATTGGTTTAAACAGTGACAACAGTGAGGGTTCTCTTTTTTTTCTTTTATAATTGTTTGTTTATTTTTGAGACATTAAAAGATCAGGGCTTTGTTAAGTAGCGGAAAAAACTTGAAGGTCTGTGGTGTTTGTCTTCCCATGGAGAATACACAGAAAAGGAAGAAAGACGGGGAGTGATCCCTATTTTTAGAACAGACAGTTTTGATCCCCTTTAGTTGGTGGGAAAGAAAGGCAATTTGCTTCGTATGGGGATTTGATCCAGTTCTCACTTCAAAGCTCCAGCAAGATGCAATGTTTTCTTTCCCTTCTTGTTTATTGCATTCTCATCTCATTTAAACCCCAACATGTTCTCAGGATTAGAGTTGCACTCGTACACTGTTTGGCTTAAGATACAGTGACTCTGAATACACAATATGCTGCATCACCACCCTTGTGTTTCACTCTAAATATTCTTGCAGAATAACATAATTCTCTATGCTGCATTTATGGCGATGATATGATGTCTACCATACCAAGTTAATATGGAGTGAGCTCAACAATATAGCTGCCTAATGAATCACACAAAGATGTTTATGCCACAGATTTTAATCACTGGTGTAATTCTATCTTTCAAATGAGTCCCCACTTCCACATGACTGTCTCGCATATGTAAAGGCTTATTGGAAATGTGAATGTGAAGTTTTCAGAGTAATGAGATTTTCATTTTTACTATAACAAAAGACAAATTTGCATAAAAGCAGGACAAGTGATCATGTTCAGGTTGTTGTTTAAGCTAAATGACATTCAAGAGAGCCAGAAAATACTGTACATTTGCAAAGTGAGATGCAGTTGTTGGGGTCACCAACTACTACAGTTGCTAAGCAGTAGGGGAGTGTAAATGAGTTGTCACTCGGGCTAAAAAAACAAAAGAAAACCTCTTTACCTCCAATATGATTGATCACGGGAAGAGACGTGCATCCCTTTTTTGGGTTGTGTGGGTTCTGCATCCAGCATTAAAATCTGTCAAATCAAACATGCCAAGCTACCCACTGTGGCAACCCCTTGTGAATAAGGCAACAGGCAAAAGTAACTGTTTTTTTTTGGGGGGGCGGTTGTTAAAAAAAAAAAAAACTGCAAGGCTGGAGCTCTCCCAGGTGATGAACTCCCCTTTGTGTGTATGATGTATAAAAGTGCATTCATGTTTAGTGGAGCTTTCAACACAGCCCCATAACATTTCTACTTGTGCTAAGGTGCGCTTGTGCTATTGAACAAGAAGTGATGCAACTAAGGGAAAAAAATCACAGCTTAACTACCGGAATGTGAATACAAAAAGTCATTGAAAAGCATGCGGAGCTCCACCTCTTCACATATTTGGGACTAGAGCGTGGCCGGGCCGGCCTTGTGCACCTAATTGCCAATATTAGGAGGTGCACAACAACAAAGTGCTCTGGACAGCACGTGCCATGCACAACAACAACAGAAGTGAGCATAAACTACCTGTACTGCTATCAAGTCCATCAATCTATCACTAAACTTGCAAAATATTTGGCATACCAGCCTGTTCATCTCTGTCTATCCCAATCAGATTTTCATGCACTGAGGGACCAATATCAGCTGTAATTGTTCACATCCATCATACATTAAGTTTGCTTCATTTTTCTGTCACTTCCATCCCTGGCATCCTGTTAGGTATTTCATGCATATTCTTGCTAAAAATAATGTTTTGTTTATCTTTTTAAATGCTGGAGCCTGAAGGCATGCATTTTTTTTCACTTTTAACTCAATCCCACAGTTCCAAATAGCAACAGGGAATTTATCTCAATTCAATTTCGTTTTATTTATATAGTGCCAATTTACAACAACAGTTGCCTCAAGGAGCTTTATATTGCAAGGTAAAATCCCTACAATATTAGAGAGAGAAGCCCAGCAATCAGATGATCCTCTATGACTGAGCACTTGGCAAAAGTGGGAAGGAAGAACTCCCTTTTAACAGGAAGAGGCCTCTGCCAGAACCGGGCTCAGGGAGGGGTATCCATCTGCTGCAACCAGCTGGGGGATAAGTGGAAAGAGGAAAAAGCTAGAGAAACAAAACAAAGGTTAAGAAAATGTATTTATAGCTTAGATTAAAAAAAAAAAAAGTTATCTAATTAATGAAGAAAAAGAAAAACAGAGAGGGAAATGATGCCAGAGAGAAGAAGAAGAAACAGAAAATGCTCAAGAAGAAGCCATTAATCCAACAAACCTTCCTTTTATATCTCTTCTTGAAAAACAGCCTTTCCTGCTCTTTTCTCTTCACAGTATACTTCATCTTAGGACAACAGAGAGAATTAATACTTCAGTCCCTCATTTGACAGAGTGGTTGGTAGAAGAGCATCACTTCTCACCTCTACTAAGAGACAAGGGAGCTACTCTCAGCTGTCAGTTATGTCTGCTGCACTCAAAGTGACAGATCTCTTATGTAACCACAGATTTTGCCTCTCTGCACTAAGGCTGGGCAGTATTTTCATTTTTCAACATGTCTTGATATATTTTCAAATGAGATAAAGGACATTGACATTTATATGGATATAGTTTCATGTTGTATTACATAACCCATGGTGTTCCAGTCTCTCCTCCCTCACATTCTCCGAACAGTCCCATTCCCACAACCCTCTACACTTTCCAACACTCATGTAACATGGAAGAAGTCAGAGCACAGTTGAAGAATTAATTATTATTTCAACATTCAAAGCTATATGTTGACATAAGCCTTGAATAACGTTTTCAACTCAGTGGGCTTAAAATTGATGTTCAAGAGCAACAACCGCTATTCTTTTGTATTCCTTTCGTGGTGTTCAGTGCACATACATTCACACACATACAGTAGTGTGTGTGTGTGCGTGTGTGTGTGTGTGTATGGAACATCCTTACCGATTGATATACATTACCACCCTTGACCTAAATGACAGTTCTTTCCCTGCTCCTGCCTGATGTTTGGCTAGAATGTGCAGGGACTCATCTCATACTGGCATGTGGTGTCAACCAGTATATTAAAAGTTGCCCAGTGAGCTAGTTACAGACAATTCTAACTCTAAATATGTATAAATGTTGAGTAAGGGTGATGATATCACAACATTTCAAGGAAACTTGCAATAATTATAGTTATGATGATTTAGAAAAAAAAATACTGAGTAATGTTTATTCGGGATTGTACCTTACAGGCAGCATCATTTATTAGTGTAAACGAAATGAAGGGCATTTTCCACACTACTTTTCCAATGAGCTGCTGTCAATGATGACAGATTTCCTAATTTGAAGTGTGACTCTACCAAAGTACCGGCAGCAGGATTATAATGCAATAATGTTATAGCTGCAAAGGGTGGGCTGACATCATATTAAATCCTATGGATTAAGAATGGGATGTCACTCAAGTTCATATGCATGTGAAGGCAGACGAGCAAATACTTCTGGTGATGTTGTGTAGCTGTCTAACACTTTAAGAGCCTGAACAATATTGTCACACAATAAAAACTGAAATTGAAAAATATTTTTTACCTGAGATATTGTATCTTGGGTCAGAGGTTTTAACCAGTTTCTTAAAGCCCTGCTTTTCTATCCAAACTGCATCAGTAATTTCCATCCACTTTTTTTTTTATTTTCTTCCTGTCAAATGGAGTGCAGCTAGCAAGTGCTCCAGCAATGCTCAGTTGTGTCAGTTGTTGACTCTTGGGTCGCACATCACCTGCTGCTAGCATCTCCTCCTCTTGTGCCTTCATAGCCTGGATGTACTCACTGGTGGGGTTTTTGGGGTTTTTTGTTTGGTTTGGTTTGTTTGTTTTTTGCAAAGCATTATGCTTTGTTGGAGATTGTTGAAATAATTTCCTTTTTAGGTATTAAATTACCATTGAAAGCTGACACATGGCTCTCGCTCTCAGGCATATTTGGGCTTGTGTCTTTGTGCACACCAGGGAATGTAAATGCATTGCTATATTATTGATATCACAACATGATGCCTTTTCTATCAGGTATGTCAGTAATATCATGGACTTTATGATATGGCACAGCCCTAATAAAATCTTTAATTCTCAGGATTATGTCAGTTACAACTGACCACACACTGCAGCCCAGAACAGACGAAATATCACAACACAGCCTCAGTTCTCCAGTGTTTTAGTAGCACTCTGTCTAGGAGTGGTCTATAAAATGTCTCTGACACATTTACAAGACATGAATCACATCTGGAATACTAATTCATCTCTTCCTGTTTGTAGTCTATTGTACGTAAGACATTTTATCAGTGCAGTGCAACACTGAGGAAGATGCATTTGTGAGCTTCAGCTACAATGGATGGGTCCATGTTTATCACTGAATAATAGGTGGCACAAACATTTAGCCTTGTCCTGGTAATGTTCTTGTCTAGTGATTTGTCTTAATGTATTACTGTACAGCCTTCCAAGTGTGTGAGTGTGTGTGTGTGTGTGTGTGTGTGTGAGTGTGTGTGTGAGAGAGAGAGAGAGAGAGAGAGAGAGAGAGAAATCTGTTGTTGGTGAGTCATAGAAAAGCAACCCCTATCTGAACTGGAAAATAAGAATTAAATTGTATTAAATAGGTCATGATTTTCTTTTTTTAAATAACACAACATGTTACATAATTAATGGAAGTTTGTTTCCGCCACAAAAAAAAAAAAAAAATCGGCATTCATAACACAAATTTTGCGTTAAGTCAAAATTTCAAGAAAATAAGTCAAAATTTTGAGTTATGTATCTCAAAATTTCATGTTAATAATTTTGAGTTAGTTCTGCCAATCAGGAAGCTCCGTGACGTTACGTCATTTCCTTGTTAGATGGAAGCAGGAGGCTGAAGCAGTGCTAACTTGAAATTTGGAGTTAATAGATTGAAATTTTAAGTTACAGATGGGGATTGTTTGTATGGAAACAAGCTAATATATACATAATGCATTTACAGTAATGCAAAATAACAAAAAATCCTAAAAGGTCCTTCTTCTACCTTTATAAAGCTACTTTCAGCCTTTTCCATATTGATAAGGGGTTGCCAAAGGTAGCTCCCCATGTTTGATTTGGCAGATTTTTATGCCGGATGCCCGGGGATCTTTCACTTGTTAGATGAATATGTAAACCACCTACTATGGAGCCACCTGCCTCTTACTAGTATACTACTCATTATTCTTATCTCTAATATCCTCCTCAGTTATCATTTCTGCTTACCTAGTTGAAGTCACTCGGCATTTTCACATGTATTCTAATGAACCTCAGACCCGTGTGTGTGTGTGTGTGTGTGTGTGTGTGTGTGTGTGTGTGTGTGTGTGTGTGTGTGTGTGTGTGTGTGTGTGTGTGTGGTGGGGGGTGGGGGTTCGTACCTTACTTATGAAGCCGAACTATGTAAATATCAAGTTTCCATTTTTAAGTGCAGCAAGCAAGATTCACACTTACCAGGGAGCCCCATTGATTCATATTTCACTTTCTTCAGATGTTATTTGTGGTAGTACGCAGTATGTGCAATATATTGGTGTGGGATCTGTGATACACGCAACTTGCAACTGCTATTAGAAAGTAAAAAGCGTGCTCACTTTTATTCTAATTAACTTGGAGCTGAAAACCTTACAGTGTGTATCCATTGACCTTCATTTATCTCATGTGAACTGCGCAGTTAATTTTATTGCATTAGTCATCAGCAACATTTGATTTATAATTTATCCTTTTCCATCTGTGAACAGGGCAGATGTTGAATAATTCAATGTCTAGTCTTATTATGAAGGCAGTGCTGAAGATTGGCTGTTAAAGTGATCTTCATGGTAGTGAAGATGGGTGTGTTCCACCTGCCACTGCAGAGAGAAAAGAGAGATGACAGTGGGAGCGAAGGCACAGAGAGCTGGGAGAGAGGGTTAATGGTGTTACAGAGGATTTGAATCAGCTGTAAATTATGTTGTCATGTTGGCACAGGAACAAAACATACCAGTGGGCATGAACATGTTACATAATGAGGATGATATGTAATGATTTAACGGGGATTAGAATAGTCCTCTGTGTTGTGCTTTAGTCATTTGGTCTGTGAAATGCCAGAAATATCTCTATTATAAAATAGAACCTTGAATGAATGAAATACACGAATAAAACAAAATCTTTTGACTGTTTAAAAATCTGATAATCATTTAAAATTGCTGCCATGGATCAGACTTCTTTCAACACATACCCTGTCAAAGCCAGTTTTTTTGTTGTTTTTTGGTTTTTTCCTGCTTAGACCACTTTTGGTAGGTATTCACTGTTATTGAGAGGACTGATTTGCTTCAGGCTGAGAAGCATCCCATTTTGTTCTGATCTGGTCACCTGGCAATAATGATGTGGCCCCTGCAAAAGTCACTCAGGTCAGCACATCTGCCTATTTTCCTTCCATCCTGTGAAGTATAGACAAGAACAACCGTTCTCATGTGTGCTAATTTGTTCTTTGTTTCTTTTAGTTTTAAACCTGCAATTTATGCTGTAGTATTTGAGACACACAGTGCTTAACAAAAATCATTAGACCACCTGTCATAAAAACAAGAAATCTGTCAAAAACTTGTTTAAAACAAAATATCTAAAGATTATATTGTTATTTGTTAAGTAAATAACAAACTGAACTTTCATTTTCAGACCCAAGTTTGAGCCAGCACACTGGAACTCTGAGAAGTGAGAAATTAATCATAACATTCAACCACTAAAACATTTTTTCTCTTTCAGGAATGCAAGAAAATGACTGTAATTTGGTGTCTTAATAAAAAAAAAATATGCTTTACTATTATTTTTTCTTGTGTGTGTGTGTGTGTGTGTGTGTGTGTGTGTGTGTGTGTGTGTGTGTGTGTGTGTGTGTGTGTGTGTGTGTGTGTGTGTGTGTGTGTCACACAGGCAATAATGCAACAGTGCTGTACGCCTCTGGGTGTCATTACCCCATGACTGTGTTTTCTGCCTTTTCCCCTGTGTGAAAATATTTCTCTGGATTTTTTTAATCTTTTAACGACATGATTTCCCTTCAGTGATTAAATCCCCAAATTCTTCCCAATCTGACACTGAGTAATATTATTATTAATATTAATATTAATATTAATATTAATATTAATATTAATATTAATATTAATAATAATAATTTATTGTATCATTTGCCCACACAGTGAGAGCAGTGTGGCATACACCTTACACTGGGTGGTGGTTTAACAAATCTAAATAAAATAAATCTAATACACTTTTTTAAGCAGTGTATTTCTGCTAACAAAACAGTATTATCTACACCTTATTTTTGAATTTCCATCTCAGGATACAGGTTGTGATCAAAAGCTGTGCCCACAAAAAGCAAAAATCACACATGACTTCACTGTGCTCCTGAAAGTTGAGCTAAGAACAAACATTTAGCTACACCTCAGGGGCCAAACAGCAATTTACAGTAGAAGAACCCACAGTATCCAAGCCTGAAGGCAGTGCATCAGAGCAGAAGTGCGACCACGAGCATGTTAATTATTTTTTTCAACACTGATAGGGCTGTGCACCATGAATTTGTCCCCCAAAGTCAGACTGTCAGTGTGGAGTTGTAGAACGTCCTGAGGCATGTGAGGAAGAACATTTACCGCAAATGACCTGAGCTGTGGTGCGTGCCCATGTATGTGCCCCTCACTGTTTTGAATGGTGATTGCAGCTCATGTGATAGATCTGGCTCTAAAATACACGATTGGTGTGGCTTTACTACAGAGTTGCTAATGCTTTAGACCATTTTTAACCAGTTCCCTTTTAGCTTAAATCCATTAAGTCACTGGGATGGTTGATGACCTTTGCAATACTAACTGAAACTAGAACTGTAAAAGCTGATTTACTGCCTGACCTCCATTCCTCCAATAATGCTGAGCCAGTCATCACACCCAAATGTGTTTGTCTTTCCTGTGGTTTGTAGTTGCACTGGTCAGTTGTTTTGATAACAGCTTGGTAGGTAAAATGGGCTGAAATGTGTTTAACAATCACTTCAGCAATCTTAAATTAACATTTTTAGTTTGATTATCAGGCAACATTTTCTTTCCAGGCAGATTATTGTGCAAAGCAGGCTTGTAATCTGTTAATGGGGATGGCTGTACAGATGGCTTTTGTTAAATCATAACAAGAGATGCTGGTGTGGTTTTTCTTTCATTTCCTTTCAGTCACACTTTATGCTGTGCTTTTGGTAGCTGTTATAGACATAGACATAGACACACACATACACACACACACACACACACGCGCAGTGTACAACAGCACACTGATAACAATGCTCAACAGATGTGGCAAGTGTTAATGAGCCAGGAGAGATAAACGCAAGCAGCTTTTTGCCATGTAGACGGACTGTCTTACATCACTGTTTGCACATAAACTGCAGGTGGGGTGTTCTAATGCAGCTCAAAAGGCTTTCATTTTTATAAAAAATTAAATAACCTGCAAATGAAAAACATGCTTAAGATGTTTAACATGTTTAAGTTGTGCAACTGATATTAATAGATTGGTTAATCAAAGGAAAGTTCACTGCAACAATGAATTGCCTATATTATCAAATGTGAGTGGCAGCATGGTGGTGCAGTGGTTAGCACTGCTGCCTCACTGCTGGGTTCGAATCCACCTTGGCGCGGACCTTTGTGTGTGGAGTTTGCGTGTTCTCCCCGTGTTTGCATTGGTTTCCTCCCACAGTCCAAAGACATGCAGTTACTGGGGTTAGGTTAATTGGTGACTCTAAATTGCCCATAGGTGTGAATGCTTGTCTGTCTCTCTGTGTTAGCTCTGCGACAGGCTGGTGACCTGTACAGGGTGTACCCTGCCTCTCGCCCTGTGACAGCTGGGCTAGGGGCTGACAGGGGCCAATCAATGAGTACTGTTGTGTGATTTCTATAATTCATAAGATCCATTAATATCATTATTGAAACGAATGTATGTGATTATTTGAGAACTTTTCTAAAAATAAGTACAGCTTTCAAAACACACAGCATTCACATGGCTCCAGAGACACATCCATGAACCACCATCCTTTACACCAGTGAGCCGGACCATTCTCAGCAAAGGCACTCTGAAAACGACTAAATAAGGAGAAGTATGATATGAATCATTGTGTGTGTGTGTGTGTGTGTGTGTGTGTGTGTGTGTGTGTGTGTGTGTGTGTGTGTGTGTGTGTGTGTGTGTGTGTGTGTGTGTGTGTGTGTGTGTGTGGAGTTAGGTTGCCTTTGACTTCTGCCTCGAGTGTACAAACATCATAACTGCTGATTGTTGACCTTATTGAGGACATTATTTTGCACTGCATTTTTAAGGGGCTGTGTAATGACTAAGAATTGCTTTATGCAAAGGAAAATGAAGTCATCATCTTTAGATGGTTTTGAGATGGTGACTCATGCAACAAGTAGATGTTAGTCATCACATCATCACTGTAGCTCAATTGGTCCTCAATAGAAGTAACAGCATATTTTTGATTATAATTTCACTCCAGTAGTTATTTCTGTTTTGTTCTTGCTATTATCTTTCAAGTGCAAAAATACATGTTCAGGTTCCTGACATTGGCATGACATTGTAGCTCAAATAAACAAAATCAGTCTGGCAGATGCTGGTTGAGTTTGCTGCTTTGAGTGCCTTGACTCTAGGTTGACTGCAGGTCCCTAAAAAGTCTAAAAGTTTGGGTAAGTCCTTCATGATTTTAGATGTGTCATTGTGAGAATCATTTCAAATTTATCATTGAGATTTTGACTGACTTTTTCAGGCTGTTTTTATATTTGTAAAGGGGAAGAAGAAAAAAAGGCTAACAGTTGTAGCAGGCTGTTAAAGATATATTAGCTAACTTGCCTATTTGGGCACATGCCTAAAATCCCAGATGACTGGGCCTAGGGAAATGCTGTGCTTGCAGTACACTGGAATCCATGAAGATGATTATAAACAGAAAAGTAATTAGTGAGTCCAGTCACTAGTCTACATAAATGGGAAGATGCAAGTTGAATGACAAATGGCTTTAGAATAGCAATGGATCAGACTCACTATTATTTTGGCATTAAACTACTGGCAGGACTTTAAGCACAGTAATGAAAGACTTGGATGCAATTATTTTTGTGGCTAGCCTTATTGCATATGCGTTTTCAGGAGATTATTTTTGTTACTCATATAAACATCATTTACTAAGGTTTGCAGCAGCCAGTTTACCAGCTCTCCACCTGAGTGATTCCACGCTCTCCCCCTCAGTTTCTCCTTCGCCTGCCTCTGGTTGATCTCAGTTGTCATGCTGTTTGTGTGATTTACATTGTATTATTTTTGTTTGTTGATTATGCTCTCCCTCATGAGTTCTGCTCATTTGTGACCCGTTATTTTGCAGCACTCTTGGTAGTTTGTGGTGGTCATTATTAAAATGATCTGGCTGTATCGATGTCCACAAGTTTGTGCATTGTTGGTGCATAGTAGCTTAGTAAATGTGACCCCAAGAGTCTTGGTGGTTAAGTGGTTGCCTTGAAATTCTTACAAAGCAGTCTGCCCTTTGTGTAACCTTGAGACAATGGGATATTGTTTAGGACAACAAATGAATGATATTTGAAGTTTAAAAGTCTACACCTTGCTTATACCTACAGACATGCTGCTTTTAGTTTAGTGTGCTTCTAGGGCAGAAGACAAGCAAGAGAGACATGCCAGACAAGACAAGTTGGAGCCTATCCCAGCAGCCACAGGGTGAGATGTGGGTTACAGCTAGTTTGCCAGTCTGTCACAGAGCTACGATGGGATAAACAGAAGAGGATGGATGGATGTTAAAATGTGAAACTCCTGAATGCATCGCAGATCTTGACCTGTAATACCTAATCTCTTCATGCTTTTGTTTTTATTTTAAACCTTTTCTAGATAGTTTAAACTCTCAAACATCCTCTAAACTTCTGCTTATAGGAAAACATTTTTTCTTAAGTGGTCAACATTTAGTATAAAACATAGGAGTCTGTAGAAAGAAAGCAATGAAAAGATGAAAGTGAGACAGCAGGGAGAGAGGCATCTCTGGCATGTGAGAGGATGATAACGGACCCATCATAAAAATCAGGCTGTGACTCGATGATTGCATCTTCTTTTCTGAAAGCTTCCGCTTCTCTTTGATGTATCACCTGTCAGTGTGGATGTCACTGACATTGCATTGCCTTTCTGATAATGTTTGCATCTGTCAGTAGTTTCCAGCATGTATATTTTTTTTATTATTATTATTATTATTTATTGTTTGGTAGTTTGTGTCAAGATGGCTGAGTGATTTCTCCATTATCCACTCTCCCGCCTGCCAGTTTGTCTGCCCGCCTGCCTTTTCTGAGTAGGTGGAATAAAAGTGCCAAGCATAGTCATGCACTGCGAGTGGCAGTAATGTATTTTCTTCTTTAAAAATAATTGAGATAAATTGGGGCCTAAAATGCACATTTGGACACAAAACAAGGAATAAAACAGAGACTCAATATGCATGAATATTTATATGTACAGTCGCAAAAAAGAGCAAAATCTTACTGTGAATTGAGTTAACTGAGAAGAAGGTTAAGGTTAGTGTAATACTTTGCTTTCTGTAACTGCAGAGTGAAAATAATAGAAGGGCAAAAATCTGGTGTGCCCTATGCAGCAACACCTACCCAAAGAAGACCTTCATGGAAGAGGCATCAGTAGAAAGCTCACCACAAAATTCAGCATCAGAAGTTTGCAAATTAATATCTAAATGAGCCTGAAGCTTGTTCTGTGGACTGAAGTTAAGTTTGTTTTTTGGGGGGTTTTTTGGCCACCATAAGCAAACATATGTTCCGATATAACGAGGAAGAAAGAAACACCCCACCAACTGTTAAGCATGGTGTGGACTGATCCTTCTTTCTTTGTTTCGCAGCCACTAGTATGAGGTACAATTCACCAGGAAATTCTGGAAACACTGTTTTTTAAGTTCTGGTTCTGCCATGTCCTTCACAATCCCTGGACCTAAACACCATTAGAAATTTGTGGCCGGGCATCAAAAGAGCAGTACGTGTAAAAGAGCCCAAGAATCTAACAGAACTGCAAGGCTTTTATAGGAAGAATAGGAGAAAATCCCCCAAACAAAACAGGAACTGAAAGACTTCTAGCTGCTACAAAAAGCCCTCTGCGTGCTGTGATATTAGCCGAAGGTGGTGTTACTGAGCTCTGCAAAACTTTTGCTTTTGGCCTCCTTTCCATTTTGAAACTGTAAAAGGAAAAGTGTGTGTGTGTGTGTGTGTGTGTGTGGGGGGGGGGGGGGGGGGGTGTTTTGCTTAAAAACAGATTTATGCATTTTTGGAAATCAGCTCATTATTCACAGCCTGGGGTACAGAAACATTTTCATATCACTGTAAATGCATGTGACAGTACCTATTGCTCGCTTGTCACCATTGTTATTTTAAGGCTAAGCTATTTAGCTGTGTTTTTCACAAGCCCTGGTCCCTACTAAATTAAAAGTATTGGGTGAGGGTTCACACCTGCCTAGGGATGTGTTTGTAATTAATGACGAGCAGCTTTGCCACCTGCTGCCCTAATGTCACTCCAATCTAGAGAGGCGAGCCCTGAGGAGCACCATGAATATTTAATGATGACATGAAAGAGGTGGGGGGTGAATTGTCAGAATATGGAAGCATCACTCAATGAGCGATGAGAAACAGAGATTGTTAAGAAACATAAAGCAAAGGGAAGCTAGTTTCTGTTGTATTTTGATGCCTTTTATGCCTCCATACTGGAGCTGGAGGGATTGTTTCTGTTGTCCTTACAGATATCAAATTCTTGAGAGGGTTTTCTTTGAGGGTTTTTACAAAACAGAGTGTGGATCACTGCACTTTTTTTTGTTTGTTTTTTTTTGTCTGAGCATGCTTCTATAAGTTACAGATGATGCATCAAATACAAGGCCTGATCAATTAAAAAAAAAAAAAATGGGAAAAGTCCTTCTTTGAACAGACACCTATCAAATCTTGAGCTCTTACAGTTTTTGGAATACAAATCTAAAAAGTTAGCCAGAAAAAAAGTGTCTTAAGGTGGTCCGCTGGGAGTATGCCTGTATGTCGTGCATTTTAACCAATGCTGTACGGCCAGAATTCTTTGTTATATAGATCCCAAGCTTTTTTTCATGTTCTTTGCTGTTGCTCTTTTTGTATTGCATTTTTGTTTTGTCCAGCCATAGTGTTCTGCAGCACACTGAAGAAGCATATATATAATGGTAGCAGATATAACAGTTTGCTGCAGTTTGCAGTTTTTCATCTGAAATGCCCCTAAGACCTTCTGCTCTTTCAATTAGTCTCTGTCTTGAACTTTGTCAGATCACCCAAGTGGGAAAGTCAATAACAGCAAAGGTTCTAGCTATTACACTGAATACACAGTCAGAGGTGCTTCAGGACGCGGACTTTTTCAATCAAAGTCGTGCACAAAAACGTATTTATTATTTCTTAGCCCTGAATATTTTTAGTCATTTCATGCTACTCATTCACTGCTTTGCAGACATTTTTTGCAGATTAAAACATTATTGCTGCAGTAACTATGGCCTCGCTATTAACTGTGCAGGGTCAGCAAGTTTAGCCTATCAATGAACAAATCCCATAGTTTCTATAGGTTGCACTGTATGTGTGTCTGGTGTAATGTGATTTATTGTGTTTTCTGTGTCTTCAAGAGGATTTTCATTGCATCTTAATAAGCAGTGCAATATTTTTGAATTTGTATCTTGTGGCTTGAAAATGCTGACCAAGTTGTACTCAGAATGTGGAGAAGAGAGGATCTATGTGTTCATTTATGCTTCAATAACTGGATGTCTATAAATGATCATTTATTCCCATAGAAAATGAAATGTCTGTAATCAGCCTTAAATAACAGGGCTCTTACCGTGTCTGCTTACACTTTACGTGTAGCATCTGAAGGAAATAACGGTAAATTCATAATTGCACTGAGATACGAAGAAGCTACAAATTGTCATGTAGTAAATGTCAGATATGAAAGCTGTAAGCTTCCTGCACTCACTAGACACTTTACTAGGTACACTTTCTACTGCCAGTTCAGTCCCCATTTTGCCTTCAAAGCTGCCGTAATTCTTCATGGCATAGATTCAACAAGGCTCTGGAAAAATTCCTCAGAAATGTCTATATTGGCATGATGGCATCACACAGTTGCTACACATTTGTCAGCTGCACATCCACGATAATCTCCTGTTCCACCATATCTCAAAATTGCTCTTGTATTCAATTCAGTTCAATTCAGTTTTATTTATATAGCGCCAAATCGCAACAGATACCTCAAGGCCCTTTATATTGTAAGCTAAACAATAATACAGAGAAAACCGCAGCAATCAGGCAACCCCTTGTGAGTGAGCACTTGACGACAGTAGGAAGGAAAAACTCCCCTTTAATAGGCGCGTCCTCCAGCAGAACCAGGCTCAGGGAGGGGCAGTCATCTGCTGCGCCTGGTAGGGGCTGGGGGAGAGACGGGACAAAATACAAGCTGTGGAAGAGAGCCAGAGATTATTAATACTAATGCTTAAATACAGAGTGGTGTAAAAACACATAGTGACAAGTGGTGAATGAAAAAGAAATATGCAGTGTATCATGAGATCCCCTCCCCCTCTCCCCCAGCATTCTAGGCCTATTGCAGCATAACTAAAGGGTGTTTCAGGGTCACCTGATCCAGCCCTAACTATAAGCATGATCAAAAAGGAAAGTTTTAAACCTAATCTTAGAAAAAAGGATTGATCTGGTCATAGGAGGCCATCTGAGTACAGTGAACTCATTGTCATGTTCAAGAAAGCGTCCACATTCAGAGTCACTTAAATCACCTTTCTTCCCCATTCTGATGCTCAGTTTGAACTTTAGCAAGTTTTCTTGACTTAATGTCTTTCTACAGGTCTAAATGCATTGAGTTGTTCGTGTGATTTGCTGATTAGATATTTGTGTTAAGGAGCTGAACAGGTGCACGTAATCAAGTGGCTAGTGACTGTATTTACAATTACATATTTATGATTCTGGCATGTCTTAAAAATCATTGTCTTTTGGCTGATTAAGTTTCCTGAAATCAAATTTGAATTTGAACTTGATGTTGAGGTACACCTGTTATAAATACAATACACTGTGTACTTGGCTAAAGCAGTGACTTCCTTTGTACTTTCTTTGTAGTTTCCACAACACAGATCTAACTTAAGATGTGAATTGAAAAAAGATGCAGAGAGGACATTAAGTTTTGCATTATGTCCACAAAGACAGAACTCCTCATAATCATGACCAATACATCTTTTTTTTTTTTTTTTTTTTTTTTGGAGCAGACACAAATCCATTTGGGGCTACATCCAGGGAAAAAAAAACTGCAGAGTGACTGTGGTGACCCCTTGTGAATGAGGGAGCAGCCAAAAGAACCTTTTTTTCTTCTGTTTTCTGTAGCAGACCCCAGAGAGTGTACTGAATGGACTGAATGTTTTTGCGCAGTATGTGTAAGAACATACAGGATTTCTCTGTCAGCAGAACTTAGAAAACCTGACAGCTTGGAGCAGATTTGACTGTAGAATTCTGCCTTTCTGTACTGTATGCCTGCCGGCAGTTTTTTTATCTTATTACCTCAGGGATTTTATTTCTGATATTTGTTTTGAATGCAGGGGGCCATATACACCACATTAAAGAACAGAAAAATATCTGCTTTTGATTTTGATGATAGGAACTTGACTTCTAGTCTTTTGTAGCACTTGTCCCAACTTTGGAATTGTGTCAGTGGCCTCAAATTCTAGATGATCATGATTATTTATATACTGCCTTTGTGCTGTTTTTAATGTGAATATGAAGGCTTAAAATTATTTGCAAACCATTGCATTCTCCTTTGATTTACAGTTTTTTAGATAGTGGCTTGTACTGTTTCTCTCATGCATAATCTTTTTTATTATTACCCCTCAAGACTGAAACAGTGGCTCCGGTATAGCTACAAATTATACTGAGCCATTGAGAAACCTGCAAAAAAAAAAAAAAATGCATGAATTCTGTAAAGGTTGCCAAATTCCAGAGTGTTAGAGATGCAGCTAAGCTAACAGTATGTGAAGCCTATATGATATCCGTCTTGAGTAAATACACCTATGGCATGGTTTAAAAATTGTACATGACTTCTTCTTGGGATATTGCGTTCACAAGATGTTCAGTAAACTTGACCTCTGACCTCAAAGTCACTGATTTTTGAAGTCCTCCAGGAGTTTTAGCGGATGCATCTGTGGTATCAATTTGAAAATCCTACGTTGCCTTCTTCTAAAGTTATCGTGTTCACAAAGTTGGTTGTCTACGCCACCCGCCACCTGCTGCCAGCCTGAAGGGCTGATAGGATTTTCAAATTGTTACCACAGATGCATCTACTAAAATGTACAAATATCATTTGAGGTCAGAGGTCAAGTTTACTGAACATCTTGTGAATGCAACAGCTTGAGAAGGAGGTCACATAATGGCTGCCGCAAAATGTAAAATCTGTGTTTTACATGATTGTGAAGGTTACCTTACAAACACTCAACAGTTTTCCAATCAAAAATTATGACTGGGGTGTCTGAAATTCACCCAGCAGGGTCACTGGAAGCAAATTTTTCTTTAAGCCTTGGAAAATAATAGTACTCATTTTGTAATGGGGTTGGAAGGACATTGTGACATTGTGCTCGTGTTAGTTGCCTCATGCCACAGTCATCAGTGTTTTATTGGCTCACACTTCACAGGCCCCCCCTGAAAGCTCCTCATACATTTGTAATTTATGATCCCTGTGAAGTCCAGTTAGTCATTCTGTACTGATGTGTGTTCTCACTCATGTACCATTGGGGAAAAGATTACATCCAGCATTTGACTCGTAAAGCAGTTTATATTTGAAGACATCCTCGTCTTAGAGGGTGTTTGCTGTAGCTCAGAGTTTGATATTGACCTGAAAGTAGTGCAGGCTTCTCAACTTCTCAAGCCTCTTGTGAGCCAATTGTAATTACACAGAGCAGAGCTGTGTCAGCCTGGAAGTTGTAGCTTGAGAAAGTCTAAAGTGTAAATGGTGTCAGAGTGTGATTGACCCTTTTTAATCTACAATACTTAAATTTCCTGTCCTACAAAAGTTGACTCTGTTAAACAAGCTGCTCAAATACCGTATATTTTATCCAGATCAGTCCACACTTTCTGTGATCATTAAGCCTGAGTTATTACATTCTGTTCTGCCTGATTTCCTATTAACAAATCCAACATAATTATCAGTGCAATCAAGCCTCAAGAGTAACCACCCAAAATACTTACCCCCAGTGTTTTTATTTTATTTTTTCTGGGTCACTAAATATTCATGAACCCTCCACGCACATTATGGGTAGTTTTTAGACACAACAACAAGGAAGCAGTCCTTTGAGACTCTGATTCCCATCAGAAAACACTTACAAAGTAGCTTCAAGCTCGAGTTCCCCATGAATATTTATGGCATTCCTCCTTTGTGACTCTCAGGGAGGTAGATCAGCTGAAGATGTTAACAAAGACCATATCTATTTCTAAGTGCCCTGCTGGAGGATTAGCAGCATCTTGTCAGGGCTTGAATATCTTCGGTTTCTCCTCAGGGATCAGGGAATTAGAAGGTCATCCGCAACTCTCAGAATATACCAGCGGGGACGATGGTTGAAGGAGGCTTTTGAGCATTGCCACAGCACCGGGTGACGTAATGCACATTGCCATAGTAAAACAACAAGGAACGTCTTGATCTCTTCTAGCAGACATTAACTCACAGAAAACAGGAATTCAGTGTGAGGAAATACAGTGTTGTGCAAAAGTCTTGAGCCACCCCTCATCTCTTTATAATTTGTTTCCAGACTTTGAGCCGGGCTTTGTTGTCATTTTTAAAAGCAGTCTTGAGTAATGCTGTAGTTCTCCAGGCTTTCAACAGATCTTTTAAAGTGGCTCTTTTTTTCTCTCAGTTTCAGAATTGTTTTACTCTTTATTTGTTAAGCCGCTTAACACTGACCTATAAATCATTCAAGCATAAGAAAGGCACATTACCTCGAGAGATAAACCTTGATGTTTAAATGGAAAATCATCCTCATCCTTTGATGCTTTTGATTTAACTCAAGCCCCCAGCTTAAGAGTACTTAAGTAATATTTGCCTGTAACTGTGGTGTTTTTAGTATATCTGTTATACTTGCACAAACACACACACACACACAAATGTAATGTGGTGTTTACATTAGAAGAGACTGAACCGTCAGTGCTTATCATTTTTCCCCAGGTTTCCCAAAGCAATATGGTTGGGATGAATATTGGCACCTCCCAGCCTGAGAACCATAGTTCCCACTCTGGTTTGGTGATATGTTGCTGCCTAGGTGGAGAAGTTCAAGTACATCAAAGTTTTGTTAATGTGAGTTAAACGTGTCAATTTATCCATAACCTGTGGCCACATGCTGTGTGTAGTAACTGAAAGAATAAGGTCATGGATATGGAAATGAGCTTCCTCAAAGTTGTCTCTGACTCCACCCTTAGCTGCTGTTCTTCTGAATAAAACCCAGTTACAGTGATTCTGGCATCTAACAAGGATGCCTCCTGGATTCCTCCTGTGTGAGCTGTTTTTCGTGTATGTCCAATTAGGGTGGGAGATCCTGGGGCAGAACCAGGAAACACTCAGCTGGCTTGAGAATGCTTCAGTTTTGCTGAGAGCTAGAGGAGAAAGGTGAGACAAGAAGTGTCTGGGCAGGTCTGCATAGACTCTTCCACCTGCAGCTTGCAAACAGCCAAAGATGAATGGATGGATAATAGGGGTGGCAATGGCAATCTGTTAGTTTCACCACTTTGGTCTTAAAAATCTAAAGAGCAAAGTCACTGCTGGTGCACCCAAAATGTAGAACATGCATCCCTCATGCCCCATAAGTCTGAGCTTTCTGGTTTTAGTGAAATGTATCAGTGATTACGAGAATAAATGCCACGACATTTCTTACAGACTTTTATTTCTCTCCCAGGAAGAAATGTAATAAGTCTGGTGAAAGTTGTCATTTTTATTAGATGATTTTTTTTTTTTTTTGGTTCATGGTTCAATAACAACAGAATTAATTTCATTTTCATCAGTTTCAGTTGTTGGAAATCAAAACTATTCAAATCTATCTGGCCCTATGTGAAAAAGTAATTGCCTCCTAAACCTTATGACTGGTTGTACCACTGTTGCAGCAAGAACTGCAATAACTGGAAATGAGTCTTTCACATCGCTGTGGATGAGTTTTGGCCCATTCTTCTTTGCAGAATTGTTTTTATTCAGCCACACTGGAGGATTTTGAGCATGAACGGCCAGTCATGCCACAGCATTTCTATCAGATTTAAGTCTGGACTTTGACTAGGCCACTCCAAAATTTTTATTTTCTTTTTGTTGGATTTTTTTTAGTCACTCAGAGTTGGAGTTGTTGGTGTGTTTCAGCTCATTTTCCTGCTGCGTAACCCCAGTAGCTGAAGCTCGAGCTTCAGGGCATGAACTGATTGCTGTACATTCTGGATTCAGGATTGTCTGGTAGAGAATAAAATTCATGAGCATTTGCTTTTTCACACAGGGCAATGTGGGTTTGAATAGCTTTTTTTTTTTTTTCCTTTAATCAATGAAATCATCATTTAAAAACTGTATTTTCTATTTACTCAAGTTCTCTTTGTCTAATACTAAAATGTGTTTGGTGATCTGAAACATGTAAGTGTGACAAATATGCAAACCACTAAAAAATCAGAAAGTGGGAAAATACTTTTCATGCCACTATAAGCTGTAATCTTTATCTGTCAGCACATGAGCAATGATCATGGTAGAAGGCATACAGCAAAGCTGATTTATGTTTGTGTAAATTTCTCTCATAGGTTAGGTGTGCAAATGGACTACAGTGACTAGTATTGATTATAGGATTGAAAACCACTATTCCTATAAAATAAGAGCAGCTCCTTTTATCATTTAGACAAAATAAAAACCTGATGGAAGGGTGTGAAACCTATGTGCACCCTGCTGTCAAGACATTGTCAACTTCAAACCTGGTGTGCACGTTTGGCTGAGTTTCACTGTGCAGCGTGTTGGAGCAGATTGAATCAGATCAGAGGAATGTCTCCCTAAGATAAAGAAACAGGGGCAGGCAAGGAGAGCAAAGGGGGTTAATCCTCTGGAGGAAGAAGGCAAGGCTTCTTCAAAAAGGGGCCAAAGTAAGGTGCAGACATGCAATATTGATAGAGAGTGGGGAGGAGAGTGTGGAAGGGAGAGACTAGAGGATGAGGGGAAGAGATTGTTAAGCCAGTTGTCTGACACAAATACACACTTCAGGGTGTTTCTGCCATACATAGAAAAGAGTTGTTGCTATTTGGGAAACATGCCTAAATTTAGGTACTGTCACTTACATCACTGCTTACTTACATCATTTCTGGCTTTCATTTCCAGAATAAAGTCCTGAACATTGATGGAGTCAAAGTGAAGCTCCAGGTAAGAACTCCAAAAACATCATATACAGTACCTGTCCCCACAAAGGTGCAGATTATAGACAAAAGTTCTAAAAATCATGTTGTATGAATGTATTTATTTATTTATAATAAACCAAGTGATATGGTCATTATTACAGGTCTGCTGTAGAAGTAGAAAATATTACTACCATTGGAGCCAAACACTGAGGAGAGACAGTACTCTTGGGAGAAAGACTTCATGAGCCAATTTGTCTGAAATTGGACAAATTTATATCAGCCACAGGTCTATTCAATACTATGATGCAGACCATAAAAATAAATGTGCCACAAGACATTTTTCTACTATATATATCCAATCTATGGTTTGATTTTCAAGCTGCAGATTAGGTAATATTTTTATATTAATAATAATCGATCAAATTATGTGCAAAAAGGGGTGCATGCAGTGGCCAAAGACACCTATCGCTGTCTTATTTTCCTCAGCTTTGGGGGATGTTTTAGCAGCTTCTAGCAAATAGTTTTTGTGGTATGTGGCTGGTTTGGTATCTCACCTCATAACAGCATTGTTTCAAACCTTGTTTTCAGCAACAATTTTTAATAAAGCCACTTAACACAACCTCACCAGGAACAGGCAGCACACTGGTGAAACTGACTAGCTGGTGAATAAGAAGAATAAGATAGAATTAATGTAGTACCTACATATATCAGCTATAGAGTAACACAACTCTTATTATTGCCACTGTTTCTTTGTGTCTGTACACAGGAAACAATTGGCACAGTAGCCATAACCATTTTGATATGCCAGCCGTTGGTGCTGTTGAGAGTTACAGCTTCTTTTTCAGTGCTGTGTTAGTTAGAGTCACACAGATCTAATTATCATATTCCATGATTATCCAAATTCACAGAGTGAATTGAATAGATGGTTTCTCAATGAGCACCTTCCAGCTCACTGAGCAAACATAAGGCTTATTAAAAAGATGGAAACTACTTCTTCTATTCAATGATTACCTTTCTCTCTAATTATCTGCAGATCTGGGACACAGCTGGACAGGAGCGATTCCGCAGTGTCACTCATGCCTACTATCGTGACGCCCACGGTGAGGCACTCAGAAATACACACTTTAATACCTTTCCCTGATTATTATACTAATGATTTAACTTTGCTCTTGTCAAAAAGCCCCTGTTACATGCAGTTACCACTCAAGCATTATGCAACTAAAGCCAGTGAATTTTTTCCCCCTACCCTCTGATGTATATTTTGCAGATGGCACTGCATCAGAGTTTACACGCCACAAGATCGTGTGTGCGCAAAGATGCAGTGAAAGGGAGTTTTGATGATATTTTCAAAGACATTGCATTGCCATCAAAATAAAGTTTTATGGCAGTTGTATTTCACAGCCTTGTTCGTATCAAAGTGTAGAAGAGAGTGTTTTTGTTCTGCGCTGCAGAATTGTCGGGTGCTGATGCTTTATAACACTTCAGCTGAGACAGAAGGGCAGCAATTTCAGGATTCAGGGGCTCTTTGATGATCTGCAATCAGTCATTGCATATGGATGTGAGTCAGTATCTGGTTATGTCTGCTTTATATTCATCTTGATGTCATTAATCACTATGTAAATTAATAAGAAAGCTCTTAGTTGTGACACTACATTGAATTATCATGAAGTTGGTAATCATGTTAGAAGTGTGTTTTGGAAGAGGCTTTGATCAAATGTGTATAGCCTGGTGCATGATGCACTAAATCTGGACCCTGGAAATTTTCTCCATCCATGATCGCATCCTTACTAGTAAATAATGTTAACCAAGTAATTACTGGATAACACTTTGGCAATAAAATTCTTCTGGAAAATTTGATTTTGCACAGTTCAGCATTCCTAGCAGAACTAACCTTTCTTTGAGTGGGCAAATAGCTGCTCTGTTTCTTTTTTCTATTTGGTATTCACTGAAGGTTTCGGTATGTGTTTGTAATTTTGTGCACTCATGTGAATGCTTCACTTCCTTTCGTCTTATAATCTCTGGGCATTCAGGGATTCTTGTGGCATCAACCATCTGGATCAGTGTGCCTGTTTAAATCAATTTGAGTTTGTGGAACTTAAGCTGGGGTTAGGTTTGGTGTGTGACCAACTATGCATAAATGATATAGCAAAATCATCTGTTTCCGTGTATTATCTATGCTAGGGTTTGGCGGTCAGCCTGCATAATTGCACCAGGATTTATTTCACAGAATTGCCTCTGTCTCCTGTAATAAAGGGGACCCTAACAGACTTTCAGCAGGGTGAGTTTCAGGCAAGATGCCTGGGGACATGTTGTTGTTTTCTGAAAACCACATCACACATCTCTGGAGTGTAGCCATAGTTGTCTTTTTGTCAGAATGCTGTTATTTTTCCATTACTGCTGTGGAGTAAATCATAGGATGTTCCAACACCCTAATCAACTTGAGATTTTTTTAATGTCGCTCTAAGAGCTAGTGTGAGACAAGAATTCAATAAAACCCTGTTTATGAATGGAGAAAAATATCCAGGATGTGATGTGAATATTCAATTTTTGTCTGGCCATTGTAGCATTTAATAAAACATTGACAGGTTCATTGAAAGAGTGTAGATTTTCTATTAATCAAATTCTTTCTTTGTGCCTAGTGGTACAAATAAAGTCTTTCACTCATCGCTTCAAAACTCATGTAGATACCAGGCCCATAAATGCTGCTGACTGTGAATCAGTGCAACGCTGTTTAGTCTGAACAAAGTCCCGTTTCAGCACTAGACTGTCAGTCAGTTTTTGAAGCCTCTGAAGTGTTGTGCAAAGGGTCTGCTATAGTGGTTCCCCAAGCTTTCAGTATTTTCTGCAAACAAAAGCTCGCACACTATAATCTCCCTGTCTGTCTTTGTGCTGTGTTCTGTGCTTCCCCCAAAGCCTGCAAACAAACCCAAGTTATTTGCAACAGTGTAACTTTTTTTCTTCATCAGGCAGCTGCTGTAGATTTTATGTTATTTCTGACTATTTGAAGTTCCTGTCTACATCAAAGTACTGCTAGTGCCAAGAGACCTTAAAGCAATGACTTAAATTTTTATATAAATGTTTAACTGCTTTATGCCACAGGGTGTTTCATTTTATTTTGCAACCAAGCTGTATGCTAGAAGGTCTATTCTTCATTATCATATTATAATGGCAATTAAGTGATGAGCATTCATCAAAACAATTTTTTCTTTTTATTTGCATGCAGTATTTCTTACCTTAACTCATTATTTGCACAACTGAAGTATACGAAACATTTTAAATTTTATGTGGAAATTTTTAAATATTTAACATCCTGCATTAAATTGGTTCCTAATTAAGGTACTTTCCTTGGGCAGCTTCACACCACGTACACAGCTGCTGCTATTTTTTTGGATCACCCTGTGGAAGTCCCGTTCTGATCAATTGTTTGCGTGCTTCTGCAATTTCACCTCGAACTCGCTCAGTGAAGAAATCTCAACCAAACAGCCGTCTTCAGTTGAAGAGTACAGTTTTCAAGTCCGAAGGCAGCTCTCATGCTCTGTGTTTATTTCCAAATCCTCCAGGGTCTGACTTTTAATGTTTCATTAATGCTACAGTTCTGTTTTAACATCACGAGGCATCATTGAGCACATTAAAATAGCAGTTTGGGCCACACAATAATCACTATCTTCCAAACTGGCTTTCTGTATCAGCTTCCCCAAACTGAAACTCACAGAGTGAATCACTGAGGCAGTGAGAATGGTGCTGCCATGGAAAGCAGCAGCAGCAGCACCAGCTGGAAACGGACAGCAGGTACACAAAGAGGCAAGCAAATGGTTCTGGCAGAGTTACAGAACTTTTTGAACACACCTCATACTATGTCTAACATCAGCAACCACACATGAAAATCTCCACAGGGTCCCAAAAAGAGCTGATCAGATGTAGAGGTCACTGTAACTGTTTTTTGATATTTCTTACATTTTGACTAATGACCCATGGATTTGTACTTCATTCAGTGTGGAAAAGTTAAACACTTATTCCTTCACCCTGTTTACATACAGAGTGTATATGCACTCCTCTATGATGCTAAAGTGGACAATTATAAATGGAGCCAATTGTCACTGGCATAATATTTTGGGGACCAGAGCAGAGCTGCAGCCAGAGTCTCCACAGCTAAAGTATCACTGCAGAGAGAAAAGTGTAGGAGGGACGAGGGACTCTGAATTAGGAATTGCTCTGCTAGAGGACATGGAGAGAGCAGCATGATGAAAGGATTATTTTAGATGGTGGATAGGCAGCATACATCAGGTTTTTTTCAGTTCAATTTCTGCAAAAATCTGTGATTACTGTTTCAGCATCAGGATGTTTTCTGTGGTTTACAGTGTATCACAAAAGTGAGTACTCCCCTCACATGTCTGCATATATTTAAGTATATCTTTTCATGGGACAACACTGACAACATGACACTTTGACACAATGAAAAGTAGTCTGTGTGCAGCTTATATGACAGTCTTCATGTAGAGCAACAATTCGTCTTTTAAGATCCTCAGAGAGTTCTTTGCCATGAGGTGCCACGTTAGAACTTTCAGTGACCAGTATGAGAGAGTGTGAGAGCTGTACTACAAAATTGAACACTCCTACTCCCTATGCACACCTGAGACCTAGTAACGCTAACGAGTCACATGACATTTTGGAGGGGAAAATAACAAGCAGTGCTCAATTTGGACATTTACAGGTGTAGTCTCTTAGGGGTGTACTCACTTTTGTTGCCACTGGTTTAGACATTAATGGCTGTATAGAGTTATTTTGAGGGAAGAATAAATTTACAGTTATATAAGCTGCACACAGTCTACTTTTCATTGTGTCAAAGTGTCATTTTGTCAGTGTTGTCCCATGAAAAGATATACTTAAATATCTGCAGAAATGTGAGGGGTGTACTCACTTTTGTGATACACTGTAAATCTTTATGTCTTGGTTTATCTACACATGCACTGTAGTAAAACCAAGTTCAGAACAAATTATGAATTAACAAAGACAGACAACAGAACAGAATAGGTGGACCATAACAGAGGACTTCAGAGCATTTCAGAAATTCTGTCCTTTAATGTTAAAAACTTTATTGAAAATGGTTTGTGTTCCCCTGTTAAGTTTTCATAACTATTCATTTGTCCTGATCCAGACTGATAATTGGAGCTTTAAATATATACCATTTGATATACGGAAGTGAAAACCAGGGATTAGTTAATCAAATTCTTTGAACATATTCAGACTGAATAAAAATTAACTCCTCACACACTTGGGGCTGCTGAACAGTCATCCCCAGTCAGTAAGGCAGAAATACATTTTTACCATTATGAGATAGATCTAGGCTAGGCCTTTTCTGCCTAGTGATGGACAATTTTAGACCAGATTTTACAACAAAACCACCAAAAGGCTGCCATTTCACAAGTACAAAGTCATATAAAAACATATAAAAACTCATATTTATAAGCGTAGTGAGTCCACAATCTATGATACAAAGCAGGTGGAGCACAGGTGGTACCCCACCTGGTTCGTTGATTTGGAAGATCATTTAAGGTGGCACACACTTCACATGGACAGGAAACCAAACCGGTGTTTGGAGGGAGAGGGTGTAAGGGCCATGTCAGAACTGTGTGTCTATATACCCACCAGGGAGAAGGGTAATAATGCACAGGTCAGACAATAATGAGGGTGGGAAGAGAACGAATATAGAAAGTGAAAACACAACCATCTGAAGGAATAACCTTCAAAATATAACAGGAAGCAACAGAAAAGAATAAATTCACATAGACAAACAAGAACAGCCAGACAGGCAGGAAAACAACTCAAGGGTAGAGCCAATAAAAGTCTAAAAACAAAAATGTTACAGCATAAACCGTGATATGAAAGTTGTGAGTATGCTTTCATAATAAAGGTTCCTCCATTTATTCCATTTTTTTGGAGCCACATTAATGAGAAATGGTCCCTTATTTCATCTGAATGGCTTAGCTGTTTTTCTTTAATTGTTGTGTTTCTTTCCCTGCATCTGTTCTCTTCCCTTTTTCTATCCTCACAATCTCTTTATTTAAACCTTAGTTTGACTGAGCTATATGTCTCATATAAAGAATCCACTGTTTCCAGTATTCCAGTAGTATTATAACAAAACAGTATGCTAACCAGATATCTGAGGCTGACGTTTATTGATATTTAAACATTAGTATTTGAAAACAGCTGGACAAAATGTTGAATTCAGATGGCAGAAAGCCATCCATACAGAGTGTTGCACTCTTAGCAACACGACTAGCTGGTTATGATTTTTATGTGTCCTGACTTCAACCACTTAGTGGTGACCAATTGCAAAGGAGTGAGAAATTCCTGCAGCACAAGTCTAGCAGACCTCAGCTTTGTTACATCGCTGTCAGTCTGCATCATGTTCATCCCTCCTGGGCCAATTCCTTTCTCAGCTGCCTCTTGAGTACCTGCACTCTTTAGGTAAACTGCTACGTAGAGGGAGAACAATTTAGGGCTCTCTGCATTTAAATAAAAAGAGGAATGGCTTGAATAGCAGAAAATTCAATCACCATTACATGCAGTATTACTTAAGCTGCTAAAAAGGATGCTGTAAGGTCACTACTTAAAGACTTAACTGTCTGAGCTGTCTGTGCATGATGCATTTAAGGCTAAGAGAAAGATCTCAAACTCATCAGTCTTGTGCCAGCAGTGAAAATGAGAGACTGATTTCATAATTTCATGGACTTGAAGCATCAAGGTTAAAAACTGAAATGAACATTTGCAGAGATGTTGCTTTAATGCCAAAATGTTTTACACAGGATTTTTTTTCTTTTCTTTGTTTCTTTCAGCTCTTCTTTTGCTGTATGACGTCACCAACAAATCATCTTTTGACAACATACAGGTTGGTCAATCTCTTTATTAAATAAATGTATTGGTAAAACAAAATACACTCACTTTTAAACAGGTATAAAGAATGATTATACCACTGTAATCATTCATCATTAAAATACTGCTTGGAGGTTCTGCCCATTGGTCAGGACTTTGCAAGGAGTGAGGACAAAAGGTCACAAGGATGACGGGAAGCTGCTGATGAAAGCCGTGGACACCTCTGGGGTACTGGGGTGGGTCAGAGACGCAGGTTTCTGTGCCTAACGTGCTTTTCACTAGCTTTTAAAAACTGAAAGGTTGTGGCTGGGTCGTGGCCACAAATGTCACAAAATCATCTGTGAGGTCTCATACATTATTCATTATCATTAGATCAAGTGGAAGTACAATATGACTATGTAATGCTGAATAAAATCACAATGAAATGGCAATCGATAAAAGGGAGACTGATTGCTATGTCATTGTAATTTGGAGGGGGGGGGGGCTTATGGAGTTCTTCTTATTCTGTCAGGTAGGGATCTGTACGAAAGGGGAGAGTTGAACGTAATAATAAATCAGATCAGGAAGATGGAGGAAGACTGAATGTTATCAAGTGAGACAGTATGGAATGGCTGCCTGATGGTCTGAATTTTGTGATCTTTCTATGGAGCGTAGGGACTATTTGAATCTAGTTTATTAAACTGAAAAATAGTGGGTTGTTTATGAGTCACCGGGGGGTATCTTTGGCCTAATCATTAAGAACTTAGGCCAATATCTTTTTTTTTTTTTTTTTTTTTTTTTTTTTTTTTTAGCCTGTCATGTCTGGTAGATCTTGCAAGCAGAACTGTGATCTGAATGCATTGTTGTGCCAAACATATTTGCTATTTCAAGATGAGCTCTATAGGTTCTCAATAGGCTCTTCTTGTTGTTGTTTTAACCCTTTATTTTATTTATCTGAGTTATTTTTCCACATACTATGTAACAGCCAGAGCTGACAGGCTGAAGAAGAGGAAAATAAAGAGAAGAAAAAGGGAGAGAGAAAGGGAGCAAAAAAAAAAAGGGGAAAGAGCACAAGTCTATTAATCAGATACTTCATCACTTTAACATATAAAAAAAAATACTATCAATACTTGCAAAAATAAATTTGTGTGTGAAAAACAAAACTAACAAAGCATGTTACGCACACCAACAATTTTGTTGAGTTGTGATTGAGTGGGCGTTTGTGTCTGTGTCATGTTTGTGTCTGTGTCATGGAACGTACTTACCAATGAGGGCAAAACGCTGCAGCTCCACCCATCAGAAGCCAGAGGCAGGTACGGAAAGCCCCCAGAACCCCAGGCCACCAGCCGCCCACCAAGGGCCAGGAAGACCCCCGGCCACTCAGGCCAAAGACCACCGCGCACCTACCCCAGCAGACGGGAGAGGGTGGTCTCAGACGGAGCCCCCCCAGTCGAGGAGCGAGGGCTCCAGGGAACCCAAGGCGATGAGAAGCCAGCCCCCCCCCCGCGGCCAGCCCCCTGCACTGGCCGGCGGCAGGGCTCCCGGGCCCACGGCACCCAAGGACCGCCCGACCCTCCACAGAGCCCCCCCCCACGCCGAAGAAGCCAACGCAGCCCCGCACCGCACCCCCAAGGGGGGCAGGCCAGTACCCACGCCAGAACACCCAGCCCCACCCAGGAACCCCGAGGCACCCCCATCCCAGGGGGGTAGGGGGGAGGAGGCAACCAGCAAGGAGCGGCCAGGAGGCAAGGCACAAGGCCCAGACCCAGGTCCAGCCATACATACAAACACACCCAGACACCCGTGTACACATTTATACACAGATACTCATACATGCCCATACATACTTACCCACACACAGATATGCCATACATACACATTCACTCACCCACCCATACTCACGGAGACGGTGACAAATACACAAAGACACACATTCATCCATAGCTACCCACCCTCTGAAGGCGGGGCAAGTGGAAACCACCCCAGGGTCAACAGCGACCCCAGGACGCCACCAGCCCGGTCCCCAAGGAACCACCCGACCCCTACCCCGGGCGAGACGCAAGAAATCGGGGTGTAAGATGACCCATCCACCCCTCCTCCTCCCCAACTTGTAGGTCTATGTGTTAATGTTTGTGAGTGAATGAGGTGTATAGGGTGCAGTTAAAATTGAGGGGACAGTTATGCCACAAGCGCCAACTGTTGGTCGTCAGCGCTTGCCCACACTGCCCCCCCAAAACCCTCCATGTCTAAAGTGCAAATAAAATTTGGAGACAGACAGTGACGAGGATCCGAGTGGGGCCACCTCAGCGGCCCATCTCATCAACCTCTGAGTAACATGCCTGCCCCAAAGGTCCTATGTGTATCAGGGTGTAAGTGTGTATGTGTTGTGAGTTATAATGACTAAAGTGCAATTAAAACGGAGAGGCAAGTGGTGGTGCAGCTCTCCACGTGGCCTCTCCATCCTACATCTGTGAGTGATGTGTATTCTGTGTGTGTGTGTGTGTGTGTGTGTTTGTGTATCTTGATCAGTATCAGTATTCTTACAAGGTCATCTTAAAATGCTCTCTGTGGGTACCAGGAAATTATAAACATAAGAATAAGAAAGCTACAGAAAGGTCCCAAGTTAGCCCAACAAAGTGGTGTCTGTTCAGCTTGTTGGTGCAGGCTGTTAAATGTCCATGCTTCATGCACTTTGACAGCAAGAGCACTCAAAACAGATTAGATGATGAAGGATGAAACTGATAAGAATCACATGACCACCTGTTTATATGAAACCATTCATTACTGTTTTTATAATGAGATTAACTCAATGCAGAACTTGCTGTGAGCATATAGCTTTGTTTAAGCACAGTGGTTGGGCACAGCCTGTCTCATATACCACAGGTTACAACTCAAATTACAGTCTTGTCTTTTTCTGCCCAGTTAAATTTTCATTGGTTCAGATACTGTAGGTAAAAGAAAGTTCAGTACAAAACTGAGAGGAATTTCACAGATCTTATTTTCTGCCGTATATTAATTATGATGTTTTTATTTACAAAGGAGCAAGTTGTTTTGTAATAGGTTTACTCCTTAAATTGCTAACTTATGGTTCAGTCACACTTGAGTAAAAATAGGACAGCAACCTTCTTGCAACCAAGAAAAATCTGTGATTACCGAGTGATGGATGAATGAATGAATTTGTTTGCATTTGGCAACCAATTGCAAGAAGTTATAGCAACTGCAACTGCAATCAGTCCGAGTCAGTCTTCACTAATGAGTGCAACTCGCTTGGACCCAACTGGTTATGTTCCAATATAAAAGCAAGGTTGCAGGGTGTCATGTCATTTTGCAATTAAATTGCTGTCCTGCAGCAATTTGTTTCAGATCTAGGAGGTTCTAGCTAGAGTTAATGTGAATTTTTGTTTAATGTAAATTTCTGTGTATGTAGGCAGCAACAGATTGCCTTTTTCAACTATTCATCACAGTAAGCAAACTGATGGACTGACAGCAGACTGACTTGTCTTAATGTAATTTTATCATTTTTTTCTTGACACACATAAGTCACCAGAGACAGCAACTGACTGCAAGTGTTTACAGACCTGGTGCCCGTCTTCAAAGCAACCATTTCGAAGGCAACATGATTGCAAGTTCATTGCATACGGTCACAATAACTGTGGTAATACCGTGGTCTCCAACCACTGTAGCATTAGTTGTTCAGATTTTCTGCTCTAAATTTTGTGTCCATAAAAAATAAATAAATAAAAAAATAAAAAAAAGCCAAAAATACAAAAACAAGCAAAACTCTTGGAGTTAGAAAAGACAAAGGAATTGCCAGCAGCACAGCAGGGGAGGACTAAAAAGATACACTTAGTCTATAAAGAAATCAATTTGTTCCACTACTTAGATGGGAAAAATGTTTTCATTGATTTTAGGAGCACAGGCTGAAAAAATACCACTCTTTCCTTTTCTAAATATAAATCATTTCACAATTTTGAACAAGTAAATGTCAAATAACGATCAGGTAGAGCTGCAAAATGGCAGCTTTTATAGAAGCATCTATTTCACCCATTATCCTCCTTAATAATAACTGCTGTCAAAAGGGATAGAGCTGTGCCAGCTGGTGTCAGTTTATGATCACAGGAGTTGTTCCCCCCTATGTAATAAGTATAACCTGCAATACAAAGGGAGGCAATTTGCAATTGCTTTAATTTACAGTGGCCCAAAAAAAAGGAGGAAAGAATCCCTTTATTGGTGCACCAAAGGGCTTGTTAAGACAAGAAGAGCCTGTTTGTTACCAGCCTGTGTCAGAGAAGTGTGATGTGCCTATCTGCCCTGTGAGATCATTGAAGCAAGAAAGATGCTTCTCAAATCCAGATTTGAACAACAGCTAAAGGAGAGAGAGAGCAAGAGAGAGGGAGGGAAGGGAGGAGGAAGAGAGGAAGGGTGTTTGTGTGAGTAGAGAATGCAGAAAGGACTGATATGTTGGGCGAGCAGTAACACAGGGGAGTACGAGTAGCAAACTGTCAGCCATTTGACACAAAATCTAGCCAGAGCAAGCCTTTGGCCCTTGTCTTCATGGTTCAGCACACAGAGCTTCAGGCAATTTTTTTTTTAATATAGAAGTCTTTTATTTCCCCAAATCTCCAGCTTAACATACTCTGACACTGATGCATACTGCTTTATTCCTCTGCATCATTCGGTGTGTTAAAATAGATTTTTTACAACATATCTACTGTATATGCCATATAGTAACACTATTAATTAATAAAAACTGGACAGCCAATCAATCAATGAAAATATGCTCTTTATACAATCAACTGTACCCCATGGACGCATCTAATGATTATGTTCACTACCACTTGATTAAATAGAAGCATACTCAGTAGAGCGCATAACTCGCCCACCTCAAAGTGTTGTCATACTCCATTAAAAATTGCTACATCGCAAAGACAAGAAATTAATTTTATTAGCCTTTAAAAACTGTAAAATATAATTTTTATATTTTTATTTAAAAAATGAGATCCACATGAACAGATAATTTGATATATAGTCTGATATAGTTTATTCAGTTTATGTACTCTAATAGCATCCTCGTAAAAAAAACTAAATGAGAAAAAGAAAAACAAACATTTGCAGGGATATGAATTGTATAAGGGTGAGTAATTTTTGTATAGGGTTTGTAGTTCACTTTGCTTTATTTTAAGTATTTAAATTTAAAATGTGAAAAGACAATGAATTATCCACAGTTGTTTATACCTGAGTACCAAATTTTATTCCGATAGATGAAAAATTCATTGAGATATCCTTCGCATAATTTAAAAATTCATAAGATAGGATTTTTTTTTTTTTGAAAATTTGCATTTTTGGGTGACCTTGACTTTTGACCTCTGACTGGATCACCAGGGAAAAATAATCAATTGTTCCTTGTACTACTCCCAACAGCTCCAGAAACTCCAACTTTTATCAAAATCTGTTCATAATTTTCTGAGTTATCCTGCTAACAAACAGACAAACGCTACCCAAAACAGAACCTCTCCACCTGTCGGTGGGCGAGGTAATAATACCTGTAAATCTACTAGATATAATGGCACAAATATCTTATCACATTGGCTTTAAAATTTCTTGAACCCAATGTGAGGCCTTCTTCCATCGCTCCCAAATCCAAATTTATTCATTTAACAAAGATAAAAGACATAGACAACCCTCAAATTTGAGAATCTGGCACCAATGAACTCTACAATCTTCCTTTCTTTAAAGAATCTAATATGATGGTGATAGATGTTTAACGTACAGTAAAAATAAGCTCTTGGGAGGCAAGTTGAATTGTACTGTACCATGAACTTGCACTTTTCATTGCAGAAGTGTTCTGTACTTTGAAAGATTGTGCACAAATTGCTCAATGAAACAAGTATGCACAACTAAATCCCTGTGGGCAAAAAATACAGATAAAAGTAAATAAACTCTGAGAACTTGTGTAAATTAAGTTAAATGCAGTTTATTTTAATAAATTAAGTCAGAGGACTGTTTGTGTAGACTGAATGTGGAAAAAGTAAGACATAATGTATTTATTTTTTTAAGGCATCTCAAACATGTTATCATTTATTTTGTAAATCGACAATTCACTATATATGATTATTTTTTCTTTATTTTTTCTCTGTTTAGGTTATGATTTTTATGATTATTAGGTTATTGTTTACTGCTGTGGCCCACTTTGTTCAACTTAAATGGTATGTTGCCTGTGAATAAAAATTAATTTGACATCCCTAGCTTGGTTACATTGTAAACATTTTCTTTAGACTACAAGCCTCTTTAAAGGAACAGTGTGGAAAATCTCACCACTAGATGTCAGCGTCAAGATGTTGATTGAGATTGAACAGAAAGCAGGAGACTTCAGTGTCGCTTTTAAAATCCTTCTCTCTCTGCAACTCCTTCCATCTGGGAAAGGCGACCGTGCCGATATTTACTCAAGCTTTATCCCAGCACGGGTCGTGTTGTCTCTTTCCTTCCCATTGTTCTTCAGTGAAGAGGACCCCTTCTTAGATGATGAGACATAGGTATGAGCCTTCATATCTTGAGCCTATACAGTAGGTGCAGGCACAAATTAAAATTTGCCTCCATGGCACACAAACACCTACAAGTTCTCTTCTCCTCCACCTACGTATGTTGCCACATACTTAAAATGCAGTTAAGCGGTACAGTGATGTCCGTCTTGGCCACTGTAATCAAGATATAAGGGCAGGATGGTGGCTTCTACAAACCAATACCCTCTATGTATTTCAATGGATTAATTCCAAGTTTATAAGAATCAGTTACTGTAAGATATAATTGCACATTATTCAATGTGCAATAAAAAAAATAAAACAATTAAATGTGGATTGTTAAACATTAGGTCTCTCTCTTCCAAGTCCCTATTAGTAAATGATTTAATAATTGATCAACGTATTGATTTATTCTGCCTTACAGAAACCTGGTTACAGCAGGATGAATATGTTAGTTTAAATGAATCAACACCCCCGAGTCACAGTAACTGTCAGAATGCTCGAAGCACAGGTCGAGGAGGAGGATTAGCTGCAATCTTCAATTCCAGCTTATTAATTAATCAAAGACCCAGACAAAGTTTTTATTCTTTTGAAAGCCTGACTCTTAGTCTTGTCCATCCTAATTGGGAAAATCAAAAACATGTTTTATTTGTTATTATCTATCGTCCACCTGGTCCTTACTCAGAGTTTCTGTCTGATTTCTCAGACTTTTTATCTGATTTAGTGCTCAGTTCAGATAAAATAATTATAGTGGGTGATTTTAACATCCATGTAGATGCTGAGAATGACAGCCTCAACACTGCATTTAATCTATTGTTAGATTCAATTGGCTTCTCTCAAAATGTAAAGGAGCCCACCCACCACTTTAATCATACTCTGGATCTTGTCCTAACATATGGCATAGAAACTGAAGACTTAACAGTATTCCCTGAAAGCCCCCTCCTGTCTGATCATTTCTTAGTAACATTTACATTTACTTTAATGGATTACACAGCAGTGGGGAATACGTTTTATTACAGTAGAAGTCTTTCTGAAAGTGCTGTAACTAAGTTTAAGGATCTAATTCCTTCATTGTTATGCTCTTCAGTGCCATGTGCCAACACAGTGCAGAGCAGCTACCTAAACTCTGCTCCCAGTGAGGTCGATTATCTCGTCAATAGTTTTACATCCTCACTGCGTATAACTTTGGATACTGTGGCTCCTCTGAAAAGGAAAGCTTCAAATCAGAAGTGCCTGACTCCGTGGTATAATTCACAAACGCACAGCTTAAAGCAGATAACCCGAAAGCTGGAGAGGGAATGGCGTCTCACTAAATTAGAAGATGCTCATTTAGCCTGGAAAAAGAGTTTGTTGCTCTATAAAAAAGCCCTCCGTAAAGCTAGGACATCTTACTATTCATCATTAATTGAAGAAAATAAGAACAACCCCAGGTTTCTTTTCAGCACTGTAGCCAGGCTGACAAAGAGTCAGAGCTCTGTAGAGCCGAGTATTCCTTTCACGTTAACTAGTAGTGACTTCATGGATTTCTTTACAAATAAAATTTTAGACATTAGAGAAAAAATTATTCATAACCATCTCAAAGATTATTCTTCATGTTCGGCTGCTTTCAGCACTGCTGGTATTTGTTTAGACTCTTTCGCTCCAGTTGATCTTTCAGAGTTAACTTCAATAGTTACTTCCTCCAAACCAGCAACATGTTTGTTAGATCCCATTCCTACTAGACTGTTCAAAGAAGTCTTTCCAATTATTGATGCTTCAATCTTAAAAATGATCAATCAGTCTTTATTAGTTGGCTATGTACCACAGACCTTCAAGGTGGCTGTAATTAAACCTCTGCTTAAAAAGCCATCACTTGACCCAGCTGTCTTAGCTAATTATAGGCCAATCTCCAACCTTCCTTTTCTCTCAAAGATTCTTGAAAGAGTAGTTGTAAAACAGCTAACTGATCATCTGCAGAGGAACGGTTTATTTGAAGAGTTTCAGTCAGGTTTCAGAATTCATCACAGTACAGAAACAGCATTAGTGAAGGTTACAAATGATCTTCTTAGAGCCTCTGACAGTGGACTCATCTCTGTTCTTGTCCTGTTGGACCTCAGTGCAGCTTTTGATACTGTTGACCATAACATTTTATTACAGAGATTAGAGCTTGCTATAGGTATTAAAGGTACTGCACTGCAGTGGTTTGAATCATATTTATCTCATAGACTCCAATTTGTTCATGTAAATGGGGAGTCTTCTTCACACACTAAGGTTAATTATGGAGTTCCACAGGGTTCTGTGCTAGGACCAATTCTATTTACATTATACATGCTTCCCTTAGGCAGTATTATTAGGTGCCGTTTACACGAGACCGTTTTCATTTTGAAACGGTGTCGTTTTGATGCGTTTCGGCCTTGCGTTTACACGACAACGGTGTCGTTTTGATGCGTTTCGCCCTTCTGTTTACACGACAACAGAGTGAAAACGATGTGTTTCAGAAACGGGGTCCAGAGTGGAGCGTTTCAGAAACGCACCGGCTTGCGTTTTCGTGTAAACACTTGAAACCGGGGTGATTTGAAAACGCTCGACTCGCACATGCGCACTATGGTTGCGACGGCCAGTTTTTCGCGCACGCGCAAACTGATAAACAGTACTCACGGATTCACGAGTGCTTCTTATGCTTTTCCTGTGTTTTTACCATTTTGTAATTCAGCGTTGTGTGCAGCAGCGATCCAACCTCATCATCGGTCCACACAAAACCTCTCACATTGGCCGTTTTGTAAGTAATGAACAATTTGCCGCACTACCTACTGTGTCACTCCACGCATGCGCGTCTTGCGTAAACAAACTGCAAAGAGAAAACCAACGCCAGCTTGTGGCCTGGCATGGGAACTACATCGTTTTCATCGTTTCACATGTCCTCGTGTAAACGCGGATCGTTTCTGAAACGCCATCGTGTAAACGAAAGGCTGAAACACATCAAAACGACACCGTTTCCAGTGAAAACGGCTTCGTGTAAACGGCACCTAAGAAAGCACTGCATCAATTTTCATTGTTATGCAGATGATACTCAGCTTTACCTATCAATGAAGCCAGATGACACACATCAATTAGTTAAACTGCAGGAATGTCTTAAAGACATTAAGGCCTGGATGACCTCTAATTTCCTGCTTCTAAATTCAGATAAAACTGAAATTCTTGTTCTCGGCCCCACAAATCTTAGAAACATGGTGTCAAAGCAGATACTTATTCTGGATGGCATTACTTTGGCCTCCAGTAACACTGTGAGAAATCTTGGAGTCATTTTTGACCAGGATATGTCCTTCAATGCACATATTAAACAAATATGTAGGACCGCTTTTTTGCATTTGCGCAATATTTCTAAAATTAGAAACATCCTTTCTCAGAGTGATGCTGAAAAGCTCATTCATGCATTTATTACTTCTAGGCTGGACTATTGTAATTCATTATTATCAGGCTGTCCTAAAAGCTCCCTGAAAAGCCTTCAGCTGATCCAAAATGCTGCAGCTAGAGTACTGACAGGGACTAGAAAGAGAGAGCATATTTCTCCCATATTGGCTTCTCTTCATTGGCTCCCTGTTAAATCTAGAATAGAATTTAAAATTCTTCTCCTCACATACAAGGTCTTGAATAATCAGGCACCATCTTATCTCAAAGACCTCATAGTACCATATCACCCCAACAGAGCACTTCGCTCTCAGACTGCTGGCTTACTTGTGGTTCCTTGGATACTTAAGAGTAGAATGGGAGGCAGAGCCTTCAGCTTTCAGGCGCCTCTTCTGTGGAACCAGCTTCCAGCTTGGATTCGGGAGACAGACACCCTCTCTATTTTTAAGAATAGGCTTAAAACTTTCCTTTATGATAAAGCTTATAGTTAGGGCTGGATCAGGTGACCCTGAACCATCCCTTAGTTATGCTGCTATAGGCCTAGTCTGCTGGGGGGTTCACATAATGCACTGTTTCTCATTCACCTTATTTACTTTGTTTATACTCCACTCTGCATTTAATCATTAATTGATATTAATCTCTGGCTCTCTTCCACAGCATGTCTTTCTCTCCCCTCAGCCCAACCGGTCGCGGCAGATGACTGCCCCTCCCTGAGCCTGGTTCTGCTGGAGGTTTCTTCCTGTTAAAAGGGAGTTTTTCCTTTCCACTGTTGCCAAGTGCTTGCTCATAGGGGGTCGTTTTTGACTGTTGGGTTTTCTCTGTATTATTGTAGGGTCTTTACCCACAATACAAAGCGCCTTGAGGCGACAGTTTGTTGTGATTTGGCGCTATATAAATAAAATTGAATTGAATTGAATTGAATTGAATGTATATCTATAAATACAATATTCTGATTTTCCATTAAATAACCTCAAAAACAGCTGACTGTACTTTCAAAATGTTTAAATTTAACTCAGCAATTTTCCAGCTGAACAAATGGAGCAATTCGCATTATGGTCTTCCAAAAATCAAGAACTCCACCACTGTATTCTCTGAGTCTCCCACTTGTGTTCCCTCTTAGCTAATTAAGAGTCCTTAAGACTATCTCTACTTGTTAGGAGTATAAATGTAGGCGTAAATAGTATGATAGGTGAAGTTCATTTAACAGCTTGAGTTTGTTTATTTTTGGTTGTCTTGTATGATGATTCACAGCTTAGTGGAGTTTCACTCCCGAGACTATAGAAGTTTATTTGATACAGTTATAGTCTCCTACTGATACATTTACACTAATCTTCGGCAGCACAGATTGACAAGTCATTCCCCGCCTTTCTCAGCCTTCTCCCTCCTCCTTTCATATCCTTCCACCACTCTCACACTCAGTCAGTGTCTATTACAGGCAGGAGATATGTTGGCGGTAAGCTGCAGATGCCTGCTGGCATACTGCTGCCTAATGAGCACTAACTCATGTTAATGAACACTAATGGTGATGAATGCCGCTCTGAAGGAGAAGCAGAAATGAGAGAGGCAAATAGTTCTCCCTTTCTTGTGCCCTCAGACCCGTTCCTCTCTACAGCGTTTTTGAGGACACAATTATAGCAAAGCATTAACATCATTCATGCTGTCCATCATGTCAGGGAGGAAGAGATCTTGTAAGGCAGTAGAGGCTCAGTCCAATGTTACATTTGAAATATCCAGCCACTTTCATTTGGATAGTGCAATTGTATTTTAAGTGGTCTGAAGACAAAGCCATATTCATTCACAGATGAGTGTAACTTTTTTTTTCTTGGATGTGTGCTGCATCTTAAACATCTGGCTGTTTCAGAGTTACTCAGGTGTTTCATGCTGTCCTGGCAAGCACTATCAATCAATTCTTTGTTTATATAATACACAATGGCAAGTAGTGTGTGCCTTTATTTTTGCAGAATTACACAACCCATTTAATAAGATGATGAATGCCTTTTTGTCAGATGTGGTGCTTCGGGGAGACTATAAAAGTCTATTTAGACCTCTGCTGCAAATTATTTGTCTGTGCTTCTGTTTTAAATAGTGCCCTGGCCCCTGTGGTGCCATCACTTATGAGTAAGATCATTTGGTGTGCATGGGAATTAGAGAGAGTGTCCAATCAAAGCAATTAACTCCTATCTGTCCAACCTGAAACACAGCTTGTAGCAGTGACAGCTAACTGGTCTGGTGATAAGAGGTTTCCTGTCAGCATTTAATATCTGGGGCTCAAAAAAAAGTCAGTCTAAAAATAGATGTTAGCATTGTTAGACCACTATTACAGCATGAGGTCAGGGTAAATTGCTAAACAAAGTACTGTCAGTATGGGGAGTGTTTGCATTTTTTTCCCCAGCTCTACATTTTTATCCTGTGACTCCTCTAAATTGGCGTTGCATGATTCACAGTTAAAAAATAATAATTCTTATGAACGCCACTCATGCAGCCTCTCTGTTAATCATCTGTCCTAAGCAAAGATACTTTAACTTCTGTCTCCTAAAAGCTCACCTTCTAATTTGCTGCAACAGAACCTGCTGTTTGTGAGCACCACGGAGGTTCTGTAAAGTAATTGTAAATCTTCTAAAAAATATATTTTTTCCTACATAAAACAAAATTCATACTTTCATTTACTCACTGCAATCACGCCAATACCGTTTCCACCTGAAGGATGGATCTGCCAGTGAAATACTTACACACCTGCTTAGATACACGGGATACATAAAGTGCAGCTGTTAGGTAAACTAACATAGCCTCATTAGTCTTCTGTTACAGTTACCACTTTTACCAATTACAGTAAGTTATATATGTAAATAGAGCCCTCTGTGACATAGATATAGCACCAATTCACAACAGTAGCTGTCTGAAGGCGCTTTATATAGTAAGGTAAAGACCCTACAATATTAGAAAGAAGCCCCAACAATCACATGGCCCCTTTAAGCAAGCACTTGATGACAGTGGGAAGAAAAAAAACTCCCTTTTAACAGGAAGAAACCTCCAGCAGAACCAGGCTCAGGGAGGGGCAGCTATCTGACGCGAACTGTTGGGGGTGAGGGGAAAGAAAAGGGAGCAAAGAAAGGAAAACTATAGTACAGAAAGCCAGAGTTTAATAATTGCTAATGATCAAATACTGTCTTTTCACACAGAGAGTGAAAAGACATCAATGAAAAAGAAATGCTCAGTGCATTATGGGAAATAACCAAGTAACATTGCAGCATAACTGAGGGAGGGTTGAGGGACACCTGATCCAGCCCTAACTGAATTAGTTTTTTTAGCATGACTCTGAGAAGGGATGTTTTTTCATTTCAGAGATTTTTTACAAATAAATGAAGGCAGTTACAAATTTGCTTAATGAGCACTGAAGGACATATCCTGATCAAAAATGACTCCATGATTTGTCACAGTGTTGCTGGAGGACAATGTTTTGCCATCCAGAGTAAGTATCTAGTTAGATACCATATTTCTACAGTTTTTAGTATCTTTAGATGTTAGTGTCATGGCCGGGGAGGAAACGGGCGAGGAAGGACAAACACGTAGGACTCCAGAGATGGGTATAACTAAAGGAATTTATTGGGACCGGACAAAAAGAAATACAAAACCTTTTGGGAGGAAGACGAAGGGAGCACAGGAAACACTGGAACACGGGGACACGTAGGGACACAACATCAATGATGCGACAAAGAACACATGGAAACTGAGGGCTTAAATAAACAATGGGTAATCAGGGGAAGAGGAAACAGTAGGGCACAGCAGGTGAGGCAAATGAAACTAATAACACAGAGGAAGCCAACTAAACGCAAAGCACAGGGAAAATCACACTGGCAAAATAAAACAGGAAGTGATAAACCAAGGAACACGCAGACGAGTCACAACACGGGGAACAAGACAAACATACTGGGAGGAGAAGCTCAGGAAATAAACTAAACACAAAACGCTGGGCAAACGGCCCAGGACGTGACAGTTAGATGTTAGATTCAACTCATTGTCATTGTGCACACAAGGCACACAACGAAAGAGATCTGCGGTCATGCAGCCAGAGACCAGCATTACCTTTACTACTTTGTGTCGCTTCTCATTTTTTTCTGAGATGGAGCAACCACTACACTACACTCCCTTCTCTTCCCTTTCGTGCATTTGCTTGGCAAGCAAAAGGTTGCTCGTTCGATTCCAACCAGAGACACAATTCTCCTCGGGGTTGCATCAGGAAGGTCATCTGGTGTAAATCTAAGCCAAATCAAACACACGGACCTACCCACTGTGGCGACACCTTGTGACAAAGTCGAGCCAAAAGTAGCTTTTGAGTTGGGCTCAGAGGTGGATGAACTGGTAACAGAGTGAGCAGGTAATAACAACTAACATGTGCTGCCATTTATTTCATAGGGCTTCTAAATTTGTTGATGTGTGCAATCATTCAGTTTTGAACCTCTTCTAATGCTACATTTTTCCTTCAAACTTAAAATATAAATCCCACAGTTTTCGATAACATGATAACATCCGATAACATCCGATAACATTAGAATTGATCAGCCCTCAGGCAGTGATCAAAACTAATCTGTCTCAAAAGGCACACAGTCTCTATTGGTATATTGACTATGCAGATCGGTAGCTCAAGCCTGGATTGAAATGCATTCTCTGCAAATCAAATATAATATTTCTCATTGAACAGTCTGGCTTCAGTGTTGATCATTGAAAGATTTATTACCATCTAACTGCATTTACACGGCGGATGTCCAAATGCTTAATCATGTTTACATGTCTGCGTAGTAGAATCGCAATGGAAGCAATGAGGGGGATTAAACCTTCATCTGTCTGTCTTCATTCATCTCTTTCTGTCTGTCCCCAGGGCATGGACTGGCTTCAAATGAAATGGCCGCCTGCCTACCACATTGCTGTTAGCTAAATGTCATGGCACCGCCGCACCAGATGGTGATGACGGAAACTGTCATTAAATAATGCAGTGATATGAAGTCAAATACCACTCATTTTACCCTCTGTGCAGACTTTTGGCATTTTTGAAATGACTTCTTTCAGATTTGCAAGTGTTTTATGTCATTGTGTTTTTATATCGTTCTGATTATTCTGCACAATTGGTTTCTCTACAAGTTGGTTACCTTGTCACTCAGACATCACCTTTAAATTGGTGTCCTGCATGGAACATTATTAGTATGTCAGCTCCATTGCTTCTGCAGATTACTGTAGTCATATATGCAGCCAGTGAAGCGTGGCTCTGCAGACGGGGGGGGGGGGGGGTGTACCATTGTTCAGGCAGCTGCTTCCTGTGGACATTTCCATTTACTTTGATGTCAGCCACAAAGTGACAAAACAAATGGGGGCACTTACAGCATGTGTGCACAAACAATGCAAGATGAATGAAGACTCAAGATTTAAGTGGCTTGCTTTTTGTTGTTGTCGAATCAATTCAAGAAGACGTAAGATGACCAAAACCCCAGCGGATGAATTTTTGTTACAGGTGTCCTGTTAAAATGGCTTCAAAATGGGTGAATCTGTTGAGCTCAGGTAAGAAGGATGGCCTTTTTTCTCTCCCTCGTCTCACTGCTTTTTGTTATATAATACAGCATATCTGCTCACTCACCAGAAAGTGACTTTTATGTTCCTGTGAGTTTATTGAAACTCTGCAGAAAGAAGCTCTTTACCTGTGAGGGGGCTGACAGGTCAAAGGTCAAAGCCGTTCATACATTTGCAGAAGTGAAATATGATTTGCTAACTGTCTCTGTCTCTCCTTTTACTGCCTCGAAAAGCATCACAACCCATATAGAATTAAAAGTCAAGAAAACAGCCCAGTCATAAATGAAAGTGCTTGAGTCTCCTTTCTGTTATATCAAAGACTGTACAAGATGTACAGATTCGTGTTGGCTATATTGGTCACACTTTCCTAAAATATGTTATTAATCAAATCTAAGTTTGTCTGAAAAGAGAGATAATTTATTTATGATGTGACTCTAAAGATTTTTTGGTTAAGAAAGAGACTCAACTTTGCATCAAAAGAAGCAACCGAAGTTGATATATTGATTAAATATATATATATATATATATATATATATATATATATATATATATATATATATATATATATATATATATATACTGTATGTGAAGAGTTGCTTCAGGGAAAAAAAAAAAACTTTTCTATAATCTCCTGCTATTTTAATGCACTGAAGGCATATTCATGTTTGATGTGCAGTGATTACATGCGGGACGCAAAGCAGTGGCGCAGGGTCTGTGCAGCTTTTCACACACACAGTGTGCGTTCTTTCTTTCTTACTTTCTTGCCCTCCTTTGTCTGCTTCTTCATGTTCTCTGCCTGCATTGTAGTGAAGAAGAAATGTGCGCAAAAATTTCATTTGCCCTTTCTTCCATTGCATATAGGCTTATACAAGCCTAGAATTTGTCAATTTTTTGCAAATGTTTTACTCCATTTATTTAGAACTGGCTATTTTTTTTCACAGATCATGCTGCAGCAACATATGGCTGCATTTAGATGAATCATGGTGCATTTATGTCACTCAGAAATGCATACTAAGAATATTAAAGATCCCAGACAAAGGGTTCGGAAAAATTGCGGGCATGGTTTTTCATTGTGTTCTGTGTGAAATATGTTTGCCCAAGGTGAGTCATGCAATTACTTTGTACATTGTTTCTCTGTTTCTGTATCATTTTATCTTCAGTTACAGTAATGTCATTTTCTGTCACACTGTCTCTTTTGTCTTTTGGAGTGTTAGATCGCTACCTGGCATGAACAAAGGCAGAGGTGTCATTGTGTTTGCTGTGGTTACTCTGGCTTTTTATCACATTGCTGCTGCCCTTTCATGATCCAGACAGAAGGACTCACATTTTTTGTTTAAAATAGATTTCAATTATTTATATAAGCAGAAAGAGTTTTCACACACACACACTCACACACACACAAACCCATACATGAATTTGTGATGATGTGAATTTGGAACAACACTGTTAAGTCACTCTTAGCACAAAAACAAACAGCAATCAAAATGAAATTATTAGCACTCCACAGGCTGATTATCCAGTGTGATTACAACATTGTTTCTGGAACAGCTTGTTGCTGTGCAATAAATGAAATTAAATAGACTACTCCCTTAGAAAATGAAATCCAAATTATTCAAATTTACGCACTAACATGGATGACCTGAAAGTTGAAAACTCGATGGCAGATGTACAAAAGAATCCCTCTCAAAGGCTTTATAGAACCAGAGCAATTAAGTAAATTACAGTGTGGTACATGTTTGGTGCCTACCACCTACAATATGTGTTTGCACAACACAGCTTGTTATTAGAATGCTCTCATTGTCTCGTGTGTTAATTAGCCTGCAGCATGCCAAGACAGCAGGACCGAATCAAAGATGATGTTCTGTCTTTAACAGCAGAAGTAGCAGTATCTCAGCAGAGGTCAGATTCCTCCCACACTGGTTGACCCCATATTAATGTCTCAAAGTCAGCTAAATTCATATGTGGCTTGAGGTGTTTTCTGAGCTTTTCTGCACTTCTAATACTTTGTTTTATCCTTTCCTATCACATTAACTTAAATAAAATTTGTCTAGAGACAGTTTTTTCTCTTTCTATTAAGAACAGAGCTCATTTTGGGCCAAAGGTCACTTAATAATTTTTTAAAACAAAGAATTCTGCTCACAAACACTGACAAGGAAAAAGCCTGATGGCACCACGGAGCATCCTCTGACACCTATTACGTGTTTCTGAGCCTGGTTCTGTTAAGAGAGTTTTTCCTTCCCACGGTCTCAAAGTGCTTGGTTGTTGGTGTTTTTGCCAGAATAATGTAGGGTCTTTACCATAAAGTGCCTTGAAGCAACTTTTCTTCTGACTTTGTGCATATAAATGAACCTGAGTTGGGTTTAATAGAATAGAATTGAATAGAACTGGGGAATTACTGCAGATCTAATTCCTGTCATGAGGTAATATCAGTTCATTATAATGAAAATCTAGAAAAGTGGCACATTTGCAGATTGATGACTTCTGTTCTTTTTCCATTGCAGCTTTGAGAACTTTAATCCCTTTTGCTGTGAGTCAGTATTTTACTGGCACTTATCATTTTAAACACTCTATTTCTTTCTCTTCAGAACATACTGAAAACCTTAAATTACTTTCATATTCATTATTCATGTATGCATAATTAGAAAAAACATGGATACAAGATTGGTGCCGTAGTGTGCACTGGCAGGGTTTATGAACTGATTTAAATTGCTCCTCCAATAACTCCATTTTCATAACCGCTTGTGCAATTCAGGGTGCTGAGGAGACTGGAGCCTACCTCAGTTGTCATAGGGAGAGAGGCAGGGTACAACATGGATAGGTCACCAGTCTCTTGCAGGGCCAATACAGAGACAGAAAACCATTCACACTCACATACACACCTATGGCCAATTTAGAATCACCAGTTTAACTAACAAGCTGTGAGACTGTGAGGAAACCTGAGAGACAGGAAACCGTGCTAACTACTGCACCACTTTGATTTGATCATATGTATCTTAATACAGTAAAACATGATTATCTTTAACTTTTGCGCTTCACACACAAAAAACAAAAACAAAAACAAAAATGCTGCTGAATCACTGACAACTGGTACTATGTCTATATATGAAATCAAATTATTACATCACAATAGAAGGTTTCACTTTCTTTTATAATACAGAAACACCCAGTAGCAAAATAAAACTCGTAACTGCTTAGCTGAGTTAAAGCCAGCATTTTCAAATTATAGCTTAGCATCCTACTGAACTGAAAAACTGACTTTTCATTATAGATGTGGCTGGTTGATTAACACTCCGGTAACTTGGGGGAAAGAGTCACGTACATTCACTGGCCATTTGTTCTTCTGCTTCTTAATTCAAATTTCTCAATTTAAAACTGAAATCATATGGTAGCAAATGAGTGCATTTAAGCATGTAGACAAGGTCAAGACGACCCACTGAAGCTCAAACTGTGCATCAGGACGGGGATGAAAAGTGATTTGGGTGACTTTGAACGGCTTGGATGTTGGTGCCAGATGAACTGCTGGGATCTACTGGGGTTTTCCCACACAACCATTTCTAAGATTTACAGTGAATGGTCTGAAAAAGAGAAAATATACAGAAAGCTGCAGAGGTCAGATGCTAGAGGTCAGAGTAGAATGGCCAGACTGCTCTGAATTGAAAGGAAGGCAGCAGCAACTCAAATAACCTTGTGTTGTTAAAGTGCTTATTCGATCAAGGTATGCAGAAGAGCATCTCTAACTGCATAACATGGCAAAGTTTGAAGTAAATGGTATATTTTTTTTTTCTTCAATGATTCAGGTTGCTGGTGGTGGTTACCTGAGTATTGTTGCTGACCATATCTATCCCTTTATGACCACAGTGTACCATCTTCTGATGGCTGCTTCTAGCAGGATAGTGCATCATGTCACAAAACTCAAATCATCTTGGGCTTCGTGAACATGACGATAAGTTCACTGTACTCAAATGGCCTTAATCCAAAAACCTTTGGAATGTGGTGGAGCGGGACATTGACATCACGAATGTGCAGCCAACAAATCCGCAGAGACCATTTGATGCTTTCATGTCAGTATGAACCAACATCTCTGAGAAATGTTTCCAGCACCTTGTTGAAGCTGTGCTACAAAGAATTAAGACTGCTCTGAAGGTAAAAACGGGTTCAACCTGGCACTAGCGAGGTGTGCCTAATAAAGTGGCCAGTGAGTGTGTGTTTGAATGTTGGCTGTGCTTGTATTTTGAGATCTTGCCAAGAAGTGAAATGTTTTTACTAGATGCATTGTTTTTGTTTTTGTTCTAGGGCAACAGGCCTTCATTTGCTGAGAGTTGATCCTGTTTCATTCTGTGCTCAGTAATCAGTTTTAATTTTGTATTTTTGCCTTTGTGCTTAGAGGGCCAAGCTGAGTCCCATAAATGTTTTTTTTAAAGAAGAGATTCAATAAGTGGAAAAGCAAGGTAAGGTAAAAATGTTGACATGCTTTCCTAAATTCACTTTCAATCTATCATATACAAGTGGTTAGAAGTCTTAAACATGAATTACAGGAGATAATGCCACTGCCCAATTTCCCTGTTAAATCACAGTAAAATATTTGCCAGCATGAAACGTGACTCTTTGGTGTACCTTGTGTAAAATATTAAAGTACTGTGCTGTACAGAGTATAATTATTAAGAAACATGTTATCATCTGTTTGGCAGCCATTATACCGTTATGTTAGTGTTCCTGCTGTGTTCTCCAATTACAGTGTATTGCTGGTTGCTGTATACTAATTGAACCTAAACACTGGCAGTTTAATCAGTCTTTGCACTTATCAGCCACACCTCCTCAGATGATGTGAATATTTAACCCCTATTAGACACAATTTCAGCAGCAGTTTGGGACAATGTATGCAAACTGAAAACACACAAAGGTTAAGGTCAGCAAATATGTTTCTCATCTCCAGCGCAAGAACAACTTGGAGGAGCGCATCAGTCTTACTCATGCTCATATCCACTATGACTGCAGCTTTTCAAAGCACATCAGTCATCTTGACATGTCTCACACCCATGTTTGCTGGCAGATGCACACGTCAGCTGCTCTTTTATAAACATGAAAGCCTTTCTCTTCCCTGTCAGGCTACAAACGTCAACTTACAAGCCTGTCATTTTCAGTGTCCTTTTTTTTTTTTCTTCCTTTTTTTTATTGTCAAGTTTTATAGCACAGCAGTTGTTTGCTAAGCTTTCTTTATTAGATAATCTAAATAGCGTGTGCATTTACAATCTAAAGACGATGGCACATTTGCTACTGTAGTATCATCATTATTATTATTACTATTATTACTATTATAATAAATCACACATGCATGCAGATTTGTTTCTGCAAATCTGCGTGCACGTGTGTGACAGGATTGCCCCGAGTGAGACAGGATTTCATTGTGTCTTCCTCGTGTGTCAGGCGGTGACACAGTGTCGCTGTTTAGCGCAGCTGCATAAACCTCCTCTCAGGGGAGAAGCCCTACTTTCTCTTTGCACTCCTCTGGGTTGGCTCAGTTTGACTCTGCCTGTTGTTGGGAACAGACTTCTCCCCTCTGTCTCTTGGTGTTATGCTCTGATCAAAGCTTGGCAAAAATAGCATTGTCACCCATAGCAAATCTGCTTAGACAAAAGTGCAACAGAGGGAAAGTTGGGTCAAACTACAAGGCTCCTTGAGGATTGTAATTCACCTTCATTATTATATGCAGTGAGATTCTGTATACAGTATTGGGAATGGCTTTTTTGTTGTTGGTGACAAGAAGACATCAGCGAATTCAAGGACAAATTCGGGTTTCTTGTTAATCCGAGTTATTTATTACATGGGTTGTTGGGCTTTTATTGTTGTTTATTGTGAAAAGTTTCCCGCTGTTCCTGATTTTTTTTTTATTGCACCATATGTTTCTCTTTCCATCCATAAAGTGACAGATATCAGCTCCCCAACAAAAGGCTCGACCTAAAAGTGTGCATAAAAAACAATGTTCTGCTGAGCTTTCGTTTGACTTAAGTATAGAGTTAAAGGCCACATGGCTACACTGTACTTTAGCTTCCTCCCACAGTACAAAGACATGCATGGGTTATCCATCCAGGGTGTACCCCGCCTCTCACCCTATGACTACTGGGATAGGGTCCATGTATGTAAGGTTTGCAATGATACTAAATTTTAAGAGTGCTAACTTTAAGCAGTCTTTTAAATGTACTGATTGTAAATTTTTAATTTTAGCAGGCTGGGGATTCTTGTAATGAATGTTGATATTCTGAACAAAAAGTGACAACCACACTGGTCACATGGTCGCACCACCGCTGTTATAGTTGTTAATGGATGTTTATCTTTGCTGTAGCACACACAGCTGACGCTTATCACAAAAAAAATGTAAATACAACAACAGCAAAGATACAGTTTTTATAAAGATGCCTGACAAATTCAAATCATAATCTTTATAGAGAAGAGAGAGAATGCACAGCTGACCTGGCAGGTCCAGTATCCTGGAGAAGTGCACAACCCTGCCATCTCCTCTGACAACAAAAGAAAAAGAAAACAGATGCAACATCAGAAGTACCCTCACATACTTCTGCCAGTGACAACTTGTCTTTGCCAATGTCATGATGCAGCCACCAGCATCCGTGTGCCTGGCTTTATATTTTCCTTCCTCTTTGATACAGATCCTTTGGTCTTTGTCTTTTCATTCACTGTCCTTTTCTCTCTGCATCTTGAATCCTGTCTCACTCTCTCTACCATTGTTATTGGCTCTTCAGTTGTTTGGTGAGGCTTGGCATTTGGCATTGTAGCTGTATGATAGATTTGATGGCAATAGCAGGTAATAATTTGTTGCCCAGGGAGTTTTAGAAACCAGTGGGCATTTTTACATCATTAGAGCTCAAGTGAACAAAAATCAGAGGTGCTATTTGTGAAACGGGAATCATGTTGCTCATTTTGACTGGGTTGCTAAGGCTCCTTACAAACAACAAGCAAAACAGAGAAAAACCCAGCTGCATCTGATTCGTCACATCATTTGGGGACTTTTTAATGTCAGGGAAACAAACAGAAAATGCACTGCCTCCTCTCACGCCGTGCCACGCTCTCATTGACATTTGGTTCCCTGAGCATTTGACCAGAGATCCTGGTATTAGTCTTGAATAAAAGATGAAGTGAGCCCTCAGTCTTCCCCAGCAGCCACTGACGATATTATTTTGAAGCTGGTATTTATCTGCTTAATATTTAATCAAATAAATAAATGGATTATTTTCAAAAAGTGTTGCACTACCTTCACATCTGCCTTGATGCTGGTAGGAACTAATAATGTATCAGTATTAAGTACTAACTGCTAGCCAGCATTTTTTTAAAGGCTTTGTTTACATGTTGTATTTTGTTTGTGATTAGACTTACAGTGCTGTGCGAAAGTCTTGAGCCACCCCTCATTTCCTTATGTTTTGCTAGGAAAATGGGAAATACATGCAGGGATTTATTGAAAAATGCAAAACTAAATGGAAAAAGAGTATTTATGCAAAGACATAGTACACCTCTAAAAAGCTTGAAAGTATTTGTATGACCACCTTTATTCTTCAACACAGCCTGAACTCTCTGAGGCAGCTTTCTTCTCATTTCTTTAAGTAGTCTTCAGGAATAGTTCTCCAGGCTTCTTGTAGGACATTCAAAGCTCTTCTTTGGATGTTGGCTGCTCTTTGTTTTGTTTTCTGCCAATGATCCCACACTGCTTCAATAATGTTGAGGTCTGGACTCTGGGGAGGCCAGCCTGTGACTGATAGTGTTCCATTGTGAGTTTTGCTAGCCAGGTATTTCCTGCATTGGTTATGTGTTTGGGATCATTAACATTTATAAAAAAAATGAAGCTGTTGTCAATCAGATGCTTCCCAGATGGTATTGCATGATGGATTAAATTTTAATGCTATTTTTCTGCATTTATAATTCCAACAATTTTGACAACATCCCCAACACCACTGGCTGAAATGTAGCCACAAACCACGACAGAGCCATCACTGTCTTTTACATATGGCTGTAGACATTCACTGTTGCACCTCTCTCCTGACATCCTCTGTACATATGGACAATTTGAACCAAATATTTCAAATTTGGATTAATCCATAAAACCTGCTGCCACTGGTTTTCAGTCCAGTTCTTGTGTACTTTGGCATACCTCAGCCTTTTCTCCCTGTTTTCCTTCCTGAAGAATGGCTTCTTAACAGCCACTCTTCCACTGAGACCATTTATGATGAAGCTTCAGTGAACAGTAGATGGATCAACTGAAGAGCCAGATTTGCTGGATTTTTTTTCCCTGAGGACATGACTTTCATCTGCTGTAGATAGTTTTTTTTCTTTTTTTTTAAGGTCATCTTCATTTCTCAACTTATCTAGTTAGCTCTCTTTTTAAGAAAACATGACACCATGCTGACATATGCCAATAGCTAATAGCTCTTTGGTAATAACCTTGTTGGTGCAAAAATACTATTTTTATGCCTGACAAACTGTGTTATCATTGGCATTTTTTTTTTGAAGAGTCAACTAAAGAAATGGAAACAAATTATGTGGTTTTTCTGACAAGCTGCTAGTAACAAAGTGCCTAAGGATAAATTTTAAACTACTTTTTTGCTAAGGTGTTACGCGTAGACAGAACATTAATTCTTTGTGTGAGTTAGGTGCCTCTTTTATCCTTGAAAGCTTCATAAGATCAGTGTTAAGTGGCTTAACAAACAAAAAAAAAAGTCCTGTAAATGATCAGGTACAAGGACTGGACTGAAAATGAGTGAAAAAGCAGCCAGTGTCCAAAGAAAAACTGTTCAAGAGCACTTAAAAAAATACAAGAGATTCTGGCTCCATGAAAATAAAATGTTTTTAAAATGACTCAAGACTTTTGCAAAGTATTGTATTTACATCAGATGAGTTTTAGTAACAACAACAACAAACAAACAAATCTTTCCTCCAGAACAACTTGTAAGAATTTTCTGACATCTGTTGGGTCGAGTTTGGATTTTGTACCCTCTTTCCAGTTTCCATTTCTAGGCTGACTGCATGAAATTTACATTCAGATAGTATTAATATTTCACTGAACTGTTTCTTCATTCTGTTTGTGTTTTGTTTTTTTCTGTTCCACTGATAACCATGCACATCCATAGCTGAATATGCCCATCCCTGTACTTACCAGTTGGTAAAGTGTATTTTAAATTTATGTCTATAATGTAATTGTGGCCAAAAGGTTAACTTTAAAATTTTTCTGTTGACAGCACTTTTGTGTATTTCTTTCAGATATTTTATGCTGATTGTTTGTTTTGTTTTTTGTTTTTTGTTTTTGTTTTGTTTTTGTTTTTTGTTTTTTTTTTGGGGGGGGGGGTAGGTGTGAGGTGACTTATATGTTTTCTGAGAGCACTGCAGACTGGAGCAGTGTGTATTTCCACTGTGTCAGCATAACCTTCCAGCAACTCCTCGCCGTCATGAGGGTTTGACTTTGCATTTTTGCTCATGTGTTTCTTAATAATTTTTATTAATACATCTTTGACTTCCAGTGTACTGTTCTTTTTGCTCTTTCTGACAGTGGACACTCTTTAATATACTGTAAGCTTTTATAGGCAATTTCTAATTCCCTTTAATCTCTAAAATGAAGGAAAAGTCACTATAGCCACATGAATGTGTTTTATGCCAGGTTTAATTAACAGTTACTGTCCTTTAAGGTGTTTAATATTTTATGCCTAACTTTTGCCCCAGTCATCTGCAGGCAACTCTCGCTAACTACAAGTTCTCTGGCACTCATAAACTGGAGCGTTTTAGCTTCCAGTTGCACTCTTGCTGTTGAGCGATGTGCTGTTTACAGTTGTTACAGCAGGAGCTTGACATAAATGTAGTACGGTCAAAAGCCCCTGTTGCTGCAGCACCAGTTATGTTACATGTACATATGTTACATGTCATAGACTTGTCACTTATTTAAATGATGTACTATATTACACGCTGCAGCTGCCTTTGCAAGGTATACTGTTGTATGCAGAATACATGCACACACTGAGGACACACTGTTTCATCAAATAACACTATGCCTTGAACTTTGACACTCTTGTTGTGGATGTAGCTGTCACAGAAGATTGTATTTTAGAATGGCACAAATGGCTTGCATAATGGAGACAGATGCAGTAGGACATTCTGGTATTTTGACAGTGTATATTTAGACACACTAAATCACAGTTTCTGGAATACTAAATTCTGTGGTAGTATGAGTATTGAAATGCACCTAGAATCTATTGATTTACCACATTTTGCTTTCTGTTGCATTTTTGCATGCATATTTCTTCTTTTGCAATGAAAACACAAAAGGACACTTCAGTTCTCCAGGATGAAAGTGACATCATGATCGATAATTATATCTGTGAAACAACCCGTGACAGGATGCACTATGAACAGCCAAATGATCTAATTACAAGCTATGGTTCATCACCAGTAATCGCAGCATATGGAGAGAATCACTCAGAGGCAGGCTGTCAGATTTTATCCTGCAGAGGGTTGCTTGTACTTGTGGGAGGATGAAAGTTTGCAGGGTTGGGAAGTAGATAACAATAACCAAAGGCCAAATGTATGAGCCAATATTTTTGATAAATATTGTATTAAAAAACAGGTTACATCATAAAAACATAAACCACTTGCACAGAATTCAAAGCTGCATCATTCTCAGAGACGATCAGCTATAGCAACTGAACTAGATAAGCAATGTGTGAATGATAGGAAACCTTGACAAAAAGGTGAATTATACATGAAGCAAGTGATTAGCTACATGGAAGGAGTTCCTCCGAAACAGTTCACCCCCTCAGCACTATGCTGAAACTCACTGTGATGGAAATTCAAATTCAGCCCAGCTAGGTCTTTTTATCTTTCTTAAAATAGCTGGAGGGCTCAGGGCTCCGATTAAAGAATCTAGGAGCCACGATCAGGTCTCTCAAATCACCAGACCTCACTGACCTCATTAACTCTGAAGCTCATCAAAACGCAAATGTGATTCAGCATTGATTTCAAGACAGCCCATCAAACTAGAGTACTGGTTAGAGGACAAAGGTTGTACAGGTGAACAAACGGAGTCTGTTCCTGTAAAAATAGCTCTTGTGTAAAGCTGTGGCTTACATAGCTTTTACCAGCTCCCACAGAACAGTTTTCTAAATGTAACAGACAAAAATCACTGCTCGGTCAATTAAAATCCACAAAGCACTGTGGTGTCCGTTATTGCACTGATCATATACATCACTTCCCATATACTAAGAACCTTCATTGTTTTCAACCTGACGACATTTCTTCAGTATTCTTTTGTGATGAATAAGACCGTGCTGCAAATATACTAGTATTTTGACTTTAGGCGGCACAAATCATAAAATGTAAAGATTCTAATGCCAGGAGGCTGAGGGGTAGCACTGGCAACCGCCAATATTTTTGAAAGTGTGCAGTAGGATGAGATGGGAGTAGAGAGTCCCGAGGGCTGACAAACTTTACACTACAGCAGTGGCAATGTGCAAGGTTTGTAATGAGTAGGAGAGACCTGACCTGACCTCCTCTAGGGGACTCCATACGACTCAACTCACTCCAATTAGAAGAGTGAATAATTCTTTTTAAATAAGTGTAATGACAAAAATGAGGGGGAAAAAACAAAAATAAAAAGATTAAAAAAAGAAAATGGGTATCCTTCTGGGATTGAAAACAGAGAATTAACTAATTAAATGCTGCCAGTCTGGTTTTAAATGTGGGAAAGAGACACAACACAACTTCAACTGCCATCACATTATTTCTTTCATTTAGATTAACATTAGTTAATTTAGCTAACAGAGCAGCCTAGTGTGTTTAGCTCTGCTGGCCATGATGTGACCAAATCAAGTGTGCACGTGGCTGGGAGTCAGAGTTGGGTAACAGTAGCAGTGGCTTTATTAGCATACCTATCAAGTTGAAAGAACATAGAGGGTAGTAGTTACAGTATTAACACTTCATAACCAGTATACTTGGCATGGGCATTGTTAGTGTAATAAACATGGTCTCTTCCATCTAGAGTAATGTTTTATCTGTCATTTTGGAGGACTGGTGGTGGTGTCGTATTATGTACAATGTAATGGTGATGAGCAGTGGTTGGAGGACTCCCCTGTGAATTTTTACTACTGTCTGTTTTACTACTATAACTTAAACTGATGAGAAGATTTATGAGTTAAACACTGGAGTGAATGATTCTCAGATTCATTTAATATGAAAATCTCACTCAATACGTTTTGAAGTTCACTTAATATGCTGCATGTAACCTGTGTGGAAAACTACTGCTACCAGCATTATTGTGTACCTTAGTGAGTGAACTCTGTGTACCCCTGCACCTTAAGAATTGTATGCCTTATATCTTGCCTCCAGCACAGTAGATGGGCCTTGAAAAGGAGGTTGTCATGCAGTCAGTGGGCTGAACAAACTGGGAAGCACACTGGACATGCTGGGAGTACCCAACCCTGATGGGAGGTTTTATGTTGTTGCCATTCTGAACATACAGTGGCCCTGAGAGGCCCTGAGGCCCTGAGAGGTGCACCGCAACTTAAGTAAGCACCAGCAATTAGAGCAGTGCTGCAAAAGCACACAAAACACAATGGAAGTTGAATAAAAAATAATGGAAATATTAAAAAGGCTGCAAAAGCTCACAAAAAAAGAGAGAAAGCTCACAAAACACAACAGAAGTTGAACAAAACACAATGAGAACAGAAAAAAATGCTGCAAAAGCTCACAAAAAAGGAAAACTCACAAAACACAATGGAAGCGGTTTTGGGGGAGATGGAACAGCTGCTGAAGTGGCAAGCTAACAATAAATGGCTACCGTATTTTTCGGACTATACGTCGCTCCGGAGTATAGGTCGCACCAGCCAAAAAATGCATAATAAAGAAGAAAAAAACATATATAGGTCGCACTGGACTATAAGTCGCACTTTTTTTTTGGGGGGGGGGGGGGGGGGGGGGGGGGTTGATAGAATCCGAGACTCAGAGCACAAATTCCATCTTGAACGGCAATTTAAAATAATAATGGATTAAAGAACAGGACGAACACGGTTACACCTACGTTATGCTAACGTAGCACATTCAGCTACATGACGCACAACGAACACGTGTTCGGTATTGTTACGTTGTAAACACACTTCCAAAGTCGGCGATATTCACAACAAAGGTCGTCTTTATTAACAGAAAAACGGCTGCTGTAGGCCACAGCCACGCCAACCACAACTACAACAGCGGAACAGCAACACACACACACAGGCAAGCTCTCGGTCTTTTTCTCTCTCTCCATGCTGCCTTCACGAACCTCCCGAACAGTCCGAAATCCCACAACATCAACACGCTCTCTAACTAAGAGAATCGCTACAGTATGTTAACGTAACATTAAGTTATTCAGATAGCCATAGCATAAAGAACATACTAACAAGTTAACCAAACCATCAATCCATTGAATTCTTCATCCTCGGTGTCACTTCTAAACAATTCCGTACACTCCGTAGACGAAGCGCCGCTTCCTCTTCTGTGTCGCGTTAGTCAGACTCGTCGTCAGCTGCAGTTCCAATTATTCCAGCCTTTCTGAATCCCAACAGGATGGTTTGTCACTGAAGCCCATGTTTTCTTGATCCATCCAATGACTTCCAGGAAATTTGGGTGGCGCATTCTCCCAGTTGCCGTTAAGCTGTGCTCTCCATCCACTGCGCCCACAGGTTACGCAAGACTGCCTTAAAGCTGCAGTTCACGGAGATGTCAAGTGGCTGGAGTATTTTGGTTCATGTGTTATAAATGTCACATATACGTCGCTCCGGAGTATAGGTCGCACCCCCAGCCAAACTATGAAAAAAAGTGCGACTTATACTCCGGAAAATACGGTAATAGCAAACATGTATCTACAGTATTATATGAATCATGTGATTAAAACTCACATTACCATCCATGTTTTTTCTTCCTCACAACGCCGATGAATTCTCCACTTTTTTCCCTCCTTCACACATTTTGGTTTCTGCCACTTCCGCGGCTGTTCTGTCATATCTTATTTCTCCACAGAAACACTTCTGTTGTATTTTGTGAGATTTTGTTCTTTTTTTCCACTTCTGTTTTATCCGACTTCCATTGTGGTTTTTCTTCTATTTCCGTAACTTTTTAGTCAACATCCGTTGGGTTTTGTGTGCTTTTGTGGCGGTTTTCTATTTGCTGGTGTTTTCTTATGTTGCAGTGCATTTGCCCTCTCAGGTCTACCTTGGGATGCACTGGAAAGGCTGAGTTATGCCTGATCTTTGTCATGTGAGAGATGATTCAGTGTAACCAGCATGTTAGTATTCACATATTGGGTATGCTTGTGCACAACAAATGTTTTTTTTTAATATATATTATGCTTAAGCAACAAAGAAAGGAGGAGTCAGTGTCTCCTGTCTCTCTGTCTTTCTGTCTTTGATCTCTTTTGTCTGTCTCTCTCACTCGCTTTGCTTGCTTAATGCTTGACATCCCGGGGTCACTTTGCTGCCGCTTCTGCTTCTTTGTTTTGGTGACTCTGCTCTTTTTGTAGAACCTCAGTAAACTGCATTGGAACAAACTCTTCTTTTCTCCAGAGATCTTTTTTTTTTTTTCCACAGTTTTTAATTTTTAATAAGATCTAAAAAGCTGAATCCAAAAGTGACTGACCAGACAAAGTTTATCATTTTGGCTCAAGATTTTTGATCCAAAAACAATTTTTGTTTGTTTTGTTTTTTTTTCAGTATTTATTGTATGCCATGAAAGCAAATCAAGGAAGCACATACTGTTTATGATCATTTTAACTGAAACTTGCTTATAGTCTCCCTCAACCATATGCTGGCACTCACAGAGCCAGAGAATTTCTTTTACAAATACAGTGTCATCAGCAGGTTTCATTGCAAAGGGGTTGTCTGAAGGGAAGCAGCTCTGGAGCAGGACCACTAAAGAAAAAATGGATTGATCACAGCAAAAAAAAAAAAAACGAATCCCGAATAATTCACTGTGGGTACAATTAGGCATTGTGCTGAAACGACGGATATTATTTCAGCAGGTGTTCATTTGAGCTAACTAATTGCTCATTAACAGTGAATAGATGGTTCAGCAGCTGTCATAGCTCATACAGTAAGAAGAGCTGTTTGTTCCCCTGGAAGACTTCATCTCTCCCCACTGTACATATTACAGTTAAAACAAGATGCAGCTCATAGTGTTGACTTTAACTGATGATGATGTTTGTTACAATCTTACTACAGTTTGATACAGTCCTGCAATATTGCCATTCCTCAGACTCTGTCTTGTGTCTATACCCTTTATTTCTGTGCCCTTGCTTTAATTTCATACTCTCCATTTCCTCCTCCTCCTTATGTCATTAGATTTAATGCTCAGGCTTGTCCTTGTGAAGTCCCAGACAGGGTTTTCTTTTTCTGAGCCCTTCCATATGCATACCACATATTTATCCTTGTCTCTTCTTTTCTTGTGTTTACCAGGCATGGCTGACTGAGATCCATGAATACGCCCAACAAGATGTAGTGCTCATGCTGCTTGGAAACAAGGCAAGGCACTGAAATTCCTTCAGATCACTGGCCGTTCTTACACATGCGTTGCAATCCTGAACTTTTCTAGACATTACCTCAGTGAGCTGCCAGTTCCCATGTACAAAACCCATGTGACATCTGATTACAGGGATGTGAGAGTTGCATAGGTAATTGTCTTGAGGATTCACAGTGAGTGGGCATCTGAAAATACTTTAAGCAAATGTAACAGACTCGTTCCTTCTGCGTGTTACGAGTCAGAAAGGACAACTTTGGACAATAACCTGGCCTGATTTCTGTGTGTACAGCACTCAACCAGACACAACAAGACGCCACAGAGAAAACCATCGTTTTAATACGCACTCTCTGGCAACATTTGCACACAATTACTATAGCAACTAATGTACACTATGCCACTGCTCAAATTAGCACGTGACAGTGACAGTGTTGGGTATCGGCTTGTGTCTTACAGCCATTAATAGTGCTAGAAAGTAGTGAGGGACAAACTAATATGCACTTGATTTTGCCTTTCATGGAATTTGTTTAAGAAAATGAACAATTTCTGTATTTCTACTTAAACTCAGGTGTGTTTTTAAGTATGTTTAACAGATACTTGCTGGGTATCAACTACTGTCTATGTTTAAGCACTAGCTGCCAAAGCTGTTTGAAGCTCAGTCTGTTGATTTTTGGTGATATTTGCTTAAAAACCTGTTTTTTGCTTTTTTTTTTGCTTTTTTTTTAATGTATCCTTTATTTAGCCAGGAGGGTCCAGTTGAGATACAACATCTCTTCTGCCAGGGAGTCCTGAGTCATACTGTGTGCGCACACATCTAATAACTGTCAATCAAATTTGCAAATATTAGTGAAACACATTTTCTATAACTGGCATTCTCTCTTGAGCAGAGAACAGATGTCTCTGGCTCAGAGCTCTGTCTACTTTCAGTCACCCAACATGCCATATCAGCCTCTAAATAGCATCCCAAGACTCTTTAGCTGCCATCAGATCAGAAAGAGGCTTGTACATGACAAAATGCCTGCAATTGGTGGAGGCATGTTTGGCATTGCTGATGCTTGCTTGATGGTGGTATGTGACCTCCTTTTTTCCCCTTTCTCATCAGGCTGATGCCACTCATGACAGGGTGGTGAAGAGAGAAGATGGTGAGAGACTTGCTAAGGTAAAGAACTAAGAAAGTGGGGAAATGTGCACCAGGATTTGTTTCACTGTGTCAGAGTATGAAGGTCCACATGGTATAAGCAGACGTTTTCCTCCCACATTTTAAATTATTTTATAATCTTTTTTGTGACCAGCAAAGGCATTCATTTGTCTATCCGTGTGCTTTTCCAAAGGGATTTGTATGACTGATTGGATTTTTTCATGGCAGATAAGAGGATTATAAATATTATCTAGCGATAATATATTATAGAGATAATATAATAATTTTATCTATTATCTAGAGATCAGTTTGCATTTTCAGTCTGGCTCTTTATCTGAGATTTCCTTCTGCTGTGAGAAAAAGAAAGATAAGACTTTTCTCTCAGGTCACAAACTCAGATGTATTTGCACCCCTGTAGATAATAAAAATGTGATAGTTGGTATTTACTCTGTAGAATTGTGTCTTATGGGTCATCATGTTTTATGTGTTTCTGCATACCATTTATCGACTGTCAGTTGTCCCCAGTTTTATAGTTCTTATTCAAATACTAGCACTGCTTCAAAACACAGCGCACTGAAAAGAAAAAGAAAAAAAGGTAAACTGCCAAGCGATTCTTTTTTAGAAATGGCAGCAATAAAGTGGCAATAAGTAACTCAGTGCTCTGCCTGGAAGGAATAAGACACCTCAGTTATCATCTGTGTTTGCTGAGACAAATTTGCCTGCAGAGGGAAAACATGCAGACAGCTTTGGAGTTGGATTATCTAAAGTGAACAAGTGTGAAGCTGCTGGGCTAAATTTGTATACAGTTTTTATCCAACAGCCACATTTTTTTTCCATTCAAGCATAATTCTGTTGTTTTATCTTCTTACACATACACTACACTGACCATTCACCAACCACTTCATTAGGTGTTCAGCTGCTCATTAACACAAATATCTAATCAGCCTTTACCATGTCTACATGCCTAAATGCACTAAGTTCAAACTGAGCATCAGAATTGGGAAGAAAGGTGACTTTGAATGAGTCATGGTTGTTAGTGCCAGAGTGGCTGGTGTTTCCCACACAGTCATCTATAGGGGTTACAGAAAAATGTGTGAAAAAGAGGAAATATCCAGTGAGTGGGAGCTATCTGGGCATAAATGCCGTGTTGATGCCAGAGGTCAGAGGAGAATGCCCAGACTGCTTTGAACTGATAGGAAGGAAACTATAACTCAAATAACCACTTGTTAAAACCAAGGTATTCCTGAAAGCATTTCTGAACACACACAAATAGGCTAGAGAAGACCACACCAGGTGCCATTCCTGGCCAGTAGGAACAGGAAACTTAGGCTACAAATTATATGGGCTCACCAAAATTGGACAGTGGAAAATTGGAAAAAATATTTCCTGGACTGATGAGTCTTGATTTCTGTTCCAACATGCAGATGGTAGGTTCAGAATTTGGTATGACAAGATGGAAGCAAGGATCCAGCCTGCCTTGTATCAAGGAATGTTTCCTGCAATGTTTCTTGTGAGGAATGTTTCCAGCACCTTGTTGAATCTGTGGCACAAAGAATTAAGACAGTTCTGAAAGCAAAACGGGGGTCCCACCCAGTACTAGCAAGGTGTACCTAATTAAGTGGTCAGTGAGTGTATGTTTGTGCATAGTTAGGGTGACAGAGTGAATAAAGCCCCTTTAAGGCATAAACTTATTTACGTCAATCTGACAGCATCTGAATAGCACCCTGGTAACTTTGTGGGAAAATGTCACTACAGCAAAATTCAGCAAGTTCAGATCCTGCTGACATTTTCGTATCAGTTTCAACACAGCAAATGGCTGAATGCTTGCCATCACATTAATGGATAGGCTTTCGGATTACTAGGACTGTGAAGATCTCTCTCTCCAGTGTCTTGAGTTCCTCAAAGCTGCTCCTTTGTTTGTTTGTGAAAATATTATTTTGTTTTTTGAACATGAAATCACAGAGAGTGCAAAAAAAAACATTTTGCATTAACTGTCATCGCTTCGGCTCTGCAGGAATTCGGAGTTCCCTTCATGGAGACCAGCGCCAGGTCAGGTCTCAATGTAGAGCTGGCTTTCACTGCTGTAGCCAAGTGAGTATATTTCTCTTTGCAAGTGTTAGCGATTTGGCAAATGAAAACATGGTTTGTAGTTTAAAATGTTCAGTGTTGTCATATAAAGATGTGGAGTCAAAAAGAGGATTTGTTAAGCATGTCAGTCTGTTTTTGAAGTTGGAAATGTTTCAATAAATATCTCAAGTACAGATCCAATTAGTAGTATCACCTTAGTTGTGTTTATTTGGGGTCATATGTGACTGAAGGGATGGCAGGAAGTACAGTGTCTAGCACTGTTGCATTACAGTATTCTGCATGTCTGCCTGGGCTTTAACCCACAGTCCACAGACATGTATTATACGTTAAGCATTTACTAAATTGTCCATTATGAATGTGTATGCCCTTCTGTGTTAGCCCCTGTGTTAACTGACTGGCTACGGTCCAGATTTTACTCCCTTATTGTCAGCCTCAATAGGCTCCTGATCCCCCCCATGATGCTAGATGGATAAGCTGTTTAGAAAATGGGTTAATGTGTGTGAAGATCCTTTATCTCAATATCCTCTTCCTTTTCCTCAGGGAGCTGAAGCACAGGTCCATGAAAGATCCCAATGAGAAGTTTAAGCTCCATGAGTACGTGAACAAAGAGATGAAGGGCACTGGCTGCTGCCGGTCTTAAAAGCCTGCCTCAGTCATTCTCTGGCTCTGTGTGTGAATGTGTGTGGACCACTTATTTCCATACCATATGTGTTCATATGTGGCCTGATCAGAAATGAGGAGTCAGCTCCAGCGAGGTATAAACCTTTTTGACCTTCTGCTTCTCCACTTTCAGACTTCGTTGTGTCAGTACACACAGCCTCACTCTCTTGTCCTTCACTAATCTCGCTGCCTTCCTGCATCATGTGTATGTGCAGCTTGCTTTTCCGCACCCATCTCCTTCTGTAGATGTAAATGTAGCCCAAGATTATAACTGGCATTTGTTTTGGTTTGTTTGTTTTTTGCAGAGATAAGATGCATGTTTTGTAAAGCCATTTATTTTCTGCGTATAATTAATGTGTAGTTAATCTGTCATTTTCTTTGAATGTTATGAATGAACGTTCAAATACTAATGTTCAAATACTAAATGTGTAGTGAAGTGTCCTCTGTTCACGTTTGTGTTCAAATCAGCAATTTGACAGGCTCCCTGGAGCCAGTTTAGCTCACCAGCATAAATTCAATCTAAGTGTTTTTATGGCTCAGCTGTGGATTTGGGGGGAATTTGTATTACTTTAACACACAAATCTAGTAAAAACAAATAGGTGTTGCTTTTTTGGATACAAAGGTAGTGAGTACAGATCATCACTGACAGCATTCAGATATAAACCATGTTAGTATAATGTTGAAATAAATTTAGATGTGTGGCTCATGCGTGGGTAACAGAAGAGTAAAATCTGTTTTCAGACTCATTGGTATTTTTATCAGTAACAAAGGATTGATGTTGATTTTTGAAGATCCGTAGTGCATCCACTGTTCTTGATAATCTGTGTTTTATGTTTGCTGAAATTATTTAAAAACAGTCAAACACACTGTGTGCAATATACAGCAGATAAAATGGGCTTTCAGTTCATATGGTGTAAATACTACTTTTCTCTCTGGATGTAAAATAGTTTGGATAGAACAGCACTTTGGATGGGGAAATAAGAGCATGGGTGTGAGTTGGGGAATAAGGGGCTGTAGTAACCTAAAATACTGTATATGAAACATGTAAATTTCTGGTTTTTATTTGATTGTTTTATTCGTAGTCCATGCAAATCATAATAGGCAAGTCTTGAGCCAACCCTCATTTCTTTATATTTTGCTAGGACACCGGGTAATTTAAAAAAAAAAAAAAAAAGCATGTGCATCAGTTTATTGAAACATTGCCATGATATATGAAAATACAGTATATGAGACAAAAACAGAGTTTGTACACTTCTAACAAGCTTGAAAGTCAATATTTGGTGTGACCACCTTTATTCTTCAGCACAGCCTGAACTCTGATGCAGCTCTTTAATTTCTGTAAGTAGTCTTCAGGAAGAGTTCTCCAGGCTTCTTGAAGGACATTCAAAACTCTTCTTTGGATGTTTCTGCCTTTTGTTCTGTTCTTTGTCAAGATGACCCCACACTGCTTCAATAACGATGAGGTCCAGACTCTGGGGAGGCCAATCCATGACTGATAATATTCCATTGCCTTGGCAGCTTGTTTGGAATCATTGTTATGCTGAAAAATGTAGCGGTTGCCAGTCAGATACTTCCCAGATGGTATTGCATGGTGGGTCAAAATCTGTTGGTACTTTTCTGCATTCATATTTCCACCAAACCAAGACAAATACTGCATCGTGTTTTACACACAGCTGTAGACACTCACTGCTGTACCGCCCTCCTGACTCCCTCTGTACATATTGATGATTTTAACCTAATTTGTATTCAGATTTGTATTCATCATGTCATAAGACCTGTTACCACTGATTTTCACTCCAGTTTCCTCAGATTTTTTTTAAGGACACATTGCACACCATGCCAAGATAGCCAAAGTTTTTTGGCTAATAGTTATTTCGGAACTATCTTGTTGATGCAAAAATGGTATTTTTCTGCCTAACTACAGAAATGGGAACAAATTATGTGTTTTTGCCACTGCAGGCTAAAGGCACAGTTTAAAATTGGTTCTTTGACAAGTTGTTTTGTGTAGACACAGTACTGGCTCATCCCTTGAGTTAGGTGCCTTTTTTATGCTTGAATGATTCATAAGTCATTGTTAAGATAACAAAAAAAACAACACTGAAAACTTTACTCTGAAACTCTGAAAATCATGGAACCAGGACTGCACTGAAAATTTGTGAAAATGAAGCCAATGACTAAAGAAGAAATTACAGAAAGACCTGCAGAAAGTCTGGAGAACTATTACTCAAGATCACTTTAATACAAAGTCTGGCTCCTTAGAAGCAAAATAAAAGGAAATGGGAGATGGCTCAAAACTTTGCACAGTACTGCATGTATGTATTTTCTATACATTCATATATTGGGTATATAGTGCCATGTTTTCTTAACATTTTGAGCAGTATGTTGCTTTTAATCTATTAACAGTATTTAACTTTTCATATAAGAAGCACAGATGTCTTTTCATGACTGTTGCTTAGACTTCATCTCAGTCACAGAAACCACAAACTGTACTGCACTTACTGTACATCCCCATGTTTCTTTTTCAGAGTAATGTTTATTGGTTTTACTACCTTTCAATGTTTCTTGTATCTTAAATCTAATAAAAAAAAAGTATATGTTATATTTCAGATTCTCTTACACAAATCCTGTTCTTGGACAATCTACACAAATCGAAGCATGCAACTACAGCAGAGAGCATGTGCGTGTTCACATCAGTTGACTTCAGCTCTTCAGGTTTGAACAAAATGTATCGCTGTCCAGTGAAAGCAGTGCTCAGACCTCCTCGTGTCTCTTTGTTAGGGCTGTTTGCACAAATCACTTAATGTGTAGACCTGTGCTCACTGGTGTGATTAGATCAATGAGCCCGCCGGAGCTTTTATTAGTTTAAAGCCTTTCCTATGTCTCCCCCTGCTGGATTATAACCCATGACATAAAGGAAATCTTTAAGTATTTCTACAAAACAAAAGACAGTAATGGGAGCCAGTACTTAGCTGTTAGATTAAGCTCAAAAATGTTAACAAAAAAAAGCAAAAATGGTATATTCTACCTGCGTGGCATATAGAAAAATAAATACATTCAGAATTACATATATTTTTACAGAAAGTATAATGTCAAATAATGTATAACACCTTACTGAAGTTGCAGTTTTCTGTCAGATTCATTTGTTTTGGTCTGCATATAACTGCTCAGAAATGTAACGTCAATTCAGTTGTAATTAACATCTCAATTATGCAAGAATTGTTGCTTATATTACTGATTACAGAGCACTATGAGCAGCAGCAGATCTAACTCAACGTATACACATACACACATCTCTGCACATTCACTGTGACTGTCCTGTTTCAAGTATGAAAGTAAGTCAGACCACATAACAGACGACTGAGTTAGCGAACATTCATGACCCTCCACGAAACCTGTCTGGCACATCATATAGGTGAGGCTGACGAAGCCGGCAGGCAGAGACAAAAGGAGTAACTGCAGGAATGGCAACTGGTCAAAGCTGTCTCGCCGTAAGCTTCTTTTCTGTGCCAGCCTTCAGTTTTTGGAAGTGTTTCTAATATAAGATGTCGAGGTTCTTCTTCCAGCTTCAATTTCTATTCCTTATCCCACACAAGACTTCTTCAGGCAGAGTGTGCATCACGGTTTGTGTTTAAAATACGCCTCCACTGTAGAAAGGGAGCAAAAAATACAGCTTAATGAGTGATGAAAATGGTAACTCCTGTTCTGACTTTGTTATGTACTGAAAAAATGTTTACAGTGTTGTGCAAAAGTCTTGAGCCACCTCTCGTTTCTTTCTATTTTGGTTCCAAGGAGCCAGACTCTCTTGTAATTGTTTAAAAGTGGTCTTGAGCAGTAGTTTTCTCCAGGCTTTCTTAAAGTCCTTCAAAGATTTTCTTTGGACATTTTCACTCACTTTTAGTTCAGCCTTTGCTCCTGACCAGAATGTTTATTTGTTTTTGTTTTGTTAAGCCGCTTAAGACTGACCTGTGAATCTTTGGAGCCTAAAAAAGCCCCCTCTGTTGTGTCTACACAGACAACTTTTCAAAGAACTCATTTTAAATTGTGTATTTAGGCACTTTATTACAGCCTGTCACAAAAACATAATTTGTCCACATTTCTTTAGTTGAATCTATGAAAAATGATAACACAGTAAAATAGTTTTTTACACCAACAAGGTGATTCTCAAAGAGCTATTAGCCAAAAAAGTTGGCATATCTGGCTGTGCAGTGGGTCCTTAAAAATGTGAGGAAATCCTCAAAATCCTGACATAGGATCTCAGATCCTGATCCTGGCCCTACAACTCATCTATCTACTGTTCACTGAAGCCTCATGAGAAATGTTCTCAGTGGAAGGGTGGCTGTCAAGATGCCATTCTTAAGGAAGGAAATTGGAGAGAAAAGGCTGCGGTATCCCAAATTGCACAAGAACTGGAGTGTAAATCTGTGGCAACAGGTCTGATGGAGTGATGAAATTTGAAAATTTTGGTTGAAATTGTCATTATATACAGAGAGGAACAATGTGAGTGTCTACAGCCAGGCTCTGTCGTAGTTTGGGGCTGCATTACGAATGCACAGAAGTACAGTCAGATTTGGATCCACCACCTGGAAAGCATCTGATTGGCGAATGCTTCATTTTTTAGAATGATAATGATCCCAAACACACTGCCAGTGCAGTAATAGAAAAAAAAAAACACAGACAATGGAACACTATCAGTCATTGATTGGCCTCCCCAGAGCTCAAACTTTAACATTACTGAAGCAGCGTGGGATCATCTTGACAAGAGCAGAATTAAAGGCAGCCAACATCCAAAAAAAGAGTTTTAAATGTCCTTCAAGAAGCCTGGAGAACTATTCCTGAAGCCTAAAAGAAATTACAGGAGTGCTTGCCTAAGAGAGTTCAGGCTGCATTGAAGAGTAAAGGTGCTCATACCACATATTGGCTTTCAAGCTTACTAGAATTATACAAACTCCGTTTTTGCCTTTTATTCTGTATTTACATTTATGTTTGCACATTTCAATAAATTATTGCACCTATTTCCCATTTTCTTTGCAGAATATAAAAAATGAAGGGTGGTTTGAGACTTTTGCACAGTACTGTATATGTTTTGTAACTTTTTTTTTTTTAACCTGCATACTCCTGTGGCAGCATTGGTCTGTTAATAACTGTGTGGAAAGCAGCGATCCAGTCTTTCTGGTCCTCTTCAGTCTCACATGCAAAGAGGAACTTCCTCTCTGGGGTCACTATCATTATTCCAAATGGCCAATGGTAACCCTGAATACTGGAGGGAAGTTCAGGCAGCACAGTGTAACCATTTTCCTTACTACCAATGAAGACCTCACCACGTGCATAGGCATCCTACAAGCAGAGAGAGAAGCACATTTAATGTTCCTGAATCAAATTTAAATTCGGTGATGTTGATCAATATAGAAAGTTGTGGTTTCATGAAGGTATGAAAACATATTTGTGAATAAAATTACTGCAGCTATGTCATGTTCTGAGGGGAACATTTCTGTTCTGGCATGTTGAACAGCATAAACCAAAGAAGCACTGCACAGATTCCAAGAAATAGGTGGATGGATGGACTATAGAGAAACATCACAGCAGCATCTGCTGGTCACAGTGTGCAGTTACAGTGTGTTTCACATGTTGCAACTTTACTACCAGTGGATCTTTGAAGTACATGAGCCTCCTGTCGTCCATTGTAAACCACCTCTTCTTGAAGCCCTCAGTGTGCTGCAGGACAGAAACAAGAGACTGAAGTCATCTCGAAGGTGTCACTGTGAGCTGCAACTCTCTCCCTCAATATATGATCAGCAATTCATTTACACAAAATGAATTCACCTTTGGGCCAGTCTTCTCCATGTAGCCCTCTTTTATGTAGTTTCTGGTTAACTTCGGCAGCAGCTGGACAAAGAAAAAGAAACATTCACTGAAACAGTGAGTCCTCGTCAAGAGTTCTCGAATTTAATTTTACCAAGTCATCATTAAAGGAAAGCATTTGCTTGCTTTTTTTTTTTTTAACTTTCCTTTTATGTTCGTGCATGCATGCATCTGTGTTGTTACACTGATTAAAAGTTAATTATATACTGGTTACAGTTAAAATATGTTCAGAATTGGCAATTTGATTTCTTTGCTGTTGTTATACATTCCCAGCAAACTGATGGCATGTCCTTGCAGCTCCTATACTTGCATTAATTTAAAACTTTTATGTCAAAAATGAACTAACATCTATCACAAAACACATCTATAACTTGGTCACTTTTGTTGTTTGTTGCCTTGGGAACATACTTAGAAAAAGATTTAACATTTTGTAAATTATTACAGGTAACTGAGCTGTACTGAAGTTAAACCATCACTGCAGCATGTTTAAATTAAACCTCAGAAACGCTACATGTTTTTCTTTTGCCAGGTAGTTTTCTCCATTACTCTGACACCTGCAAGTCCTCCATTCAATTGAACTGAATTGAAACTGACAGGGAAAACAACAGGACTGTCCTTGTCTTCTTTTGTTTTTGCACAGTGAAGGCAGATTCATAGTAAACTAGTCTAAATGCAGATGCTACCATTAAGAATTCATATTTCCTTCATAATTACAAGTTTAAAAAAGTGTAAACACTTGACTTTAGCCACTTTAGCTATAGTTGCCTTCATCCATATGCCCACATAAGAGCAATTACTCACCTCAGAGTTTGGAGTGCCGGGAAAAGCCACCTGCAGGTAGTGAAGCCGGGCTGCTCTAATGGCATTGAACCAGTCCACTATTTCCTTCAGGGAAGGACATCGGGAAGTACAATGAGTTATACAGTAGTCTTATGTCATTTAAACCATCAGTCATTATGAATCAAGGTGACTTATTAAAAATTATTTGTATGAGAACCATCTGAAAGTTGTCAGTCACTGGGATATATGATGTTCATCATTTTTCATTTCCATGTTGACTTGTAATTACCAACTATTTCCACTAGAGGGATACATTAACGTTCTCCTGCATCCTCACCCAAACACACTCATGCTCATGGTTTCCCATTTGAAACCCATTTCAGAGGCCTGTCACCTCACCTTTCCATCCTCGTGGTAAACAAAGACATTCCTAGTACTGTTGTCCTTTAAATAGGTTATCTGCAGGCCATGGGCAGTGCCCATTTTAGATGGCTGGAAAGTGGCATTCAAAGTATTGATCTTCATTATCGCTTTAGGCTCTTTGGCCTGCGGAAAGTAAAGATTTTTTGTCAGTGATATAGTGTCATCTTTGTGTCTAGAAAAAAAAAAAAAAAAAAAAACATCTTTCTGTGCATGGAAAAAAGGTTAATTATATGAAAGATACAGATGATGTTGGCAATAACCAGTGGTTATGGTCCAGACAGACTCTATCGAGCCTGTTTTTAGACTGAGAGATTATTACATTTGCCAAAACACACAGATTCCTTACTTATACAACCGCTAATGTACAAATTATATGTTGTGAAGAGATTGCCTGAAAACTCTGTGAAGTGACACTGTGCAAGAAAAACAGAAAGAACTCACATCATGCTTGTTAAAGTACTTAAGAACACCCTCCCGCTCGGACAGAATAAATTTCCGGCTGAGGTATTGTCCGTTGTCTCGGCCTCGTTTCCACAGAAACCCTTCCCTGTAGCCTGCCAGGAGGGGAGACACACAGGTTCCAGTTCAAGGCAAAACAACTTTCATCGAACCTAAAGTATATGGTTTCTGCTGCTGCTAAATGCTTTACCAGTTAGTTCCTGCCATTTTAGTACATTTACACCTAAAATGTTCTGAAGAATTGCGGGAGTTGCACAATACTCAAAGCTATAGCCACTTTCCATAAAAAATATTGACTCATGCAACCTTACACTCATCACTGACGCTTTAGTTCCAGAAATCAAGTACGGAAATCCCTAAACTGGAACTATACCCACATTTTCTTGCTAAATCTATACCTAATGCAAAAAAAAAGCATACATACTTTACACATTATTTTACAAACACCCCTTGTGGCTATTCATCATTGTATTGTGAGTGCACTAAACATCTAGTGCACAACCCAGTGAGCTTGAGAGCTCTCTTACCTTGTAACCAGAAACAATATTGGTGGAGACCACTGAAAGAAATGCTGGTGACCTCGTGCTTGTGTGTGTACCTTTTTAGTATCTGTGGTGACCATTCTAAGGACCTCAATAATGGTGGGAGGAAGAACTGCTTTCACTATGCATGAATAATTCAGCTTCTACTGATCTACAAGCCTGAAAATGACTCAAACAAACATGTACACACCGAGCACTATTGTTTCATAGCATTTATTTTCCTCACAATCGGGAGCAGTAAACAAGTCTAGTAATTTTTAATCATCTATAAATAATGTACGATGTCAATCATTCATCTATTTGCTCCTGCCCACAAACACACAGACCTAGTTAGTCCTATTCCTGACCCTGGCCACAGACAAAAACCATAACATTATTCTCATATAAACAACTAAGACAGAAACACTAAGCAAATATAAAATGCCCCCAAATAATGGTGAGCTAGATGCTGATGCTGAATTCGATATGAAAGCCAAAAACGCTCGGGCATTGTTCCTCAACTGTTGCTCAACAAGCACTGCCATGTCACAGTGCAATAGTCATATTCACACATGAACTACAAAGTTTCCTTATTCCCAAATGTAAGCACTCAGCAAGCTAATCAGAGAGCCAAGTAGTTAGGGGACACACTATGTGAAGGCAAATGCCTTTAAAGGAGTGAGCCCTAGGTTTCATTTTCAGCTGGCCCGGACCTAGCTTTTTCACCTCCTCCCCGCCTTAACTGTCTCTAAAAGGTGAAAAGAGCCCCCCCAAAAATCTTTTTTTCCTCTAAGTAACTGGTTTTGTTCATACAAAGAGTACAACAGGGTTGAGAAGACGTGACACAGACTTACCTCCTGGGAATTCTCCAAATGACCTGCTTTATTCTTAAATGGAGTCAATCAAAAATATGAATAGCTGTGTTGCTCGCATATTAATATATTACATTGCAAGGAACCATACAAGAAAAAAATGGCCTCAGTCTTCTATTGCAGTACCTAGCAGTAAAAGACAAATACCTGAAAATGAGAGGAAAATGTACCAGAAAATTACAGAGCACTGCTTTCTGGGGAAAATGTACCTCAAATTAAGGTACATAGTATTATTTGTCCTCTTGAATACCTGCATCTTTCTTCTAGCTCCTTCTTCACTTTCCTACTTCAATAACAGCAGCAAATTTATCATAGTTTGAGTCACAGGCAGTAGCAAACTTGTGGCTGACTAATAGCTTCATCAATAATTTATGAACCAGAATGTTTTCTTCCACCTCTGGGTTGGGGTCAAACCATCCACGATGACAGAACGGGATTACAGAAAGTTAAAGATTTGCAAACCACTCAGGAATGCAAAACGAGTTTTGGACGGCAGGGTCCGTCTCTCTCTAGGTCCTGCATGGATGAATGCTGGGTGTTTTGGCATAAAATCTGCGTGCACTGTCATATACAACGCTCGCACACAAAAGAGGGCATTCTTCCTTCATGGCAGGCACGCATAGCCACATGCTCGTAAACCTCTGCACAGCACAACACAAGGAGGCATTGACAGTGAGACAAAGTTTGACTGTCATGAGACTCTGATAAGAGCGCTTTATATTCTCTACCTGCAAGTGAGATGACTTTTGGCTTCTGCATGTAAATATCCACACGTGTGTTAGGATCTCAGCCCAGACGCAAAGCTGCAGTTTGCATTTTAAATATATGTTTAGTTTCTCTGTCTAATATGAGAGTGAAGTAATTAGTTATAAATCCCTGTTTGTGCTGCACATCTATTCTGCAACATTAAAAACGCTGTTTTAAAGTGTAAGCGGATAAGGTCATTTTATTAAAGAAAATTGCACCAATCATTTCAATCTTTAATCACAGACTGTGTATTAAACATGCCTTCTATAGTTTACTTAAAAGGGAACTGTGTTGATTTTAGGCATCACATTCTGTTTCCTCATCATGTGGGCTACAGCACAGCATGTGAACTTAAAACCTTTGTGTGAACTGCATAGCACTGAATTCTAAGAGACAATCACACCCGTAGCTTCTGAAAATGAGGTTTTGAGTAACAAAGTATTGTGTTATATAATGCAGAGGAAGAAAGAAAAACTAGATCCTTTCTATCGGGTTGAACAGACTTTAACTTGCCCAATTTCCTGTTTTCCACACAGAAGTTACCAAGGGAAGCAGTCTTTTAAGCATGATAGTATGTATGGTTCATGGCCATCATTTCTTATCACATAACATATAGACATGTCTGACAGTCTCCGGTTTCCTCAGACTTTTCTGCAGCTACTCAGAGAAGAATGAATTTCTTAAAACTTAACAACACTGTAACACTGGCATTACTGTGATGATAAAAACATAAATAAATAAAACATTTTAACAAGGTGCAGGTTGAAAAGCAGTAGGTCTATCCTTTACTTGTGGCCCCTTTAAATAGGTATGTCTGCACAATCCCAGACCCCCAAAGCACTAAAAAAAAGACAGCCTGCTCTGAAGTAAAGGTTTAAACACATAAAAAGAGAGACTTGAAATGACTCTGTTGTATCCATTGATTTATTTCAGTAAGTGCTGGGTTAATTATTCACACTTCAGTCTCAACCCTTCACCCATCTATACCATTTACAGTCTATATGTAAACATTTAATAAATGGTCTGTGATCCAATAGCAGCAAATATTTAAATAAATATTCATATATTGTCATTAATACAACTGCATCTCTTTTTCTGGGCAAAAATTTATAGAGGCTGGTTAAAACCATCCATACAATTTTATAAATATGCTTATAAATATCAAATATTTTGCAATTGTGGCCATTGTGCAGCTCAACAGATGATCGTAATGATGCAAAATGAGAACTCTAAGTTCCACTAATAAGTGCTTTGCCCATCATCATAATCATAGCAGCATTATACATCTGTGCATATATAAGATCCTAAAATCTTAATAGTCATAACAGACAGACTCATAATAGTCCAGTCTTAGCATTTGCAAACTCATTGCCAGTCAGTTTCAGAGGCGTCCGTTATTGATTAGCTGAGTCTGGTTTACACTGGTGCTTCTTTCTCTCTTATGAGGCTGCACTGGGCAATTAGCCAGATGCCCACTCACATAGGGGCATGATTCAGCACAAAAGTCAGGGATGAGGTGTTCACACATTAAGTTAGAGCTTAGATAGATAACAAAAATACGAAAAGGGTGATATTGTAATTAAGGAGGAAACAAGAGCAGAATAAAAAAGGACAAATCTGGAGGGCAGAAAAAGACCGTTTTCTTCTCTTAGCAAACTCTCATTGTCTCTTCAACATTAGTCATGCTGACACATCACCTATCTGTAACAACAGGCTAATTGGGCTGGGCTATGTAAATCAGCTCTGGGTGATGGTGCCTCGTGGACCATAATTATTTATTTCCCATTCCACCCCTTGAAAGTATGATGCCATTACCAGGCCAAACAGCACCTCCTACAACAACTGCACCTGCCAACATCTCACCAATTACCATGCTATATCTAATTTCCTTAACACACACAAAAATAAAATCTGAAAACAGCAATATCAATCAACACTGAATGGGTGCTGCTGTGTGATACGCAGAATTCCTTCTTGTCTTGAGCATGTAAAAGGTAGAGATGTACAGAGACATGTACAGAGACATGTACAGAGACATGTCGCATTCTTACCTGCCGAGTACGGCTCCTGCTTTTCCACACACATAAACTCCTTCCTCTCGTACTTGGCTCGGATCCACTGATCCCGCAGGACCCTGCAGAACAGTGGGTGTTAGACACTCAGCGTTGGGTTTGATGTGTACTTCATGCATCAGATAATTTGCTGTAAACATCTCATTAACCTGCACAGATGCTGACCCTCAGGGATTCATTTTGTTCAAACTTCTATCAAACACAACCTCATCATCTTGTGATGATCATTTTCGTCTCCCTTGTCCTATTGCAGTTGTGCTAACGATTAGATGGTGTGCGATCTTCTTTGGTTTCTCACATTCATCATTAATTCCTCCCCCCATTTCTCTGTATTTTTTGGTTCCCTTGATAAATAGGGTTGCATATGTGCCCATCTTTAGCATCCAATTTATCTAAATATGCTGGAACGGCTACGTCACTTTCAACAAATCACCTCATTCTTTAATCGTTTTGTGTTTACTGTAACTGTTTTGTGTGTACAGTGTTTCACCGAGTGCTTCAAGCCCTTCACAGTTAACACGTCTGCCTTTCTCTTTCCTATTTTCTTCACTAGTCAGTCACCCCACCCCAAAATGCAATGCATGTCTGTTTAGGCATTCTGACATGACAGGTCAGTGTGGTGCTGTTGAAAATTATTTATATCACTGGACGGTTAAGAAGTAACCCTCGTACTGAACCGCTGCTTCCTGTTCATACTGCAGGAACTTGGCATTCTTATCAGTGAGGAGTTTCTACATGTCATCCTGCCAAACCAAAACCATTTGTTAATGAAGACATCCATTTATGGAGCAATAACTGCAGTCTTAGAGGTGCCATTGCTAATATTTACTGTTTATACACAAAATAGCCATTAATATGGAGTGCACCTGGAGAGAATATAGTGATTGTGAGCGATTATTAAAAATTACACTAAATCTAAAGTACACAATTCATGTTGCATCCCACTACTTTGCTGTAAGAATATGCTGAATCTATGTTACAGTCATGGCAAAGAGAGAGCAAGCCCTTTTTCAGTTCACAGGTTTTATATGTCAGGACATGAAAAAACATAATCTGGTCCTTAGCCGGTCTTAAAATTAGGTAAATGGTCGAGTCAGTAGCTGCAAGACGCTCAGGTCCTGTGGTTGCTTGACACCATGCTTGATAGCTGGAGAATGGTGGTTGTGCTGATGTGCTGTGAATGTTTTTTGTTTGTTTGTTTGTTTTAACCAAACATAGTGCTGAGCACTGTGGCCACTGTGGTTTGTTCAGATGCAACTTTGCAAATTTAAGCCTTGCCGTCATATTCTTTTCAGAGAGAAGCGGTTTTCTCCTGGAAAACCTCTCTAAACAAGCCATTGTTGATCAGTTTTTGTCTAATTGTGCTGCCATGAACTTAAACATTTAACTTTTTTTTTTTTTGCACTGTATTACTGCAGTATTATTGCTGGGGCATCCACTCCTGGGAAGACTGGCAACTGTCTTGAATCTTTTCCACTCTTGAATAATCTTTAGAATGATGGACATCAAATCCCAGACTGATGAGTAGCAGCAATTGCTTCCTCTAAGATCTCTGCTAATGTCCTTCATCCTTGGCATTGTGTTAACGCACACCTGAATGCTCTAGAACAGCAAACTGCCAAAGCTTGTGCTTGTATAGAGGTGCTCACACTTGCTGATGATCACTTAATCAAGTACATTTGATTAGCAGCACCCAGCTGCCACTTTCCATCTTAATCCCCATTGAACCACTAAGGGTGTGTTTTCACACACTGCTTCTGCATTTTGTTTTTTTTATTTTTGCTAAATATAAAATGCTACAACCTGCTGAGGACCAGATTATTTGTATTGTGTCCTCATATAGAACTGAAAGAGGCTGCACTGTCTTGATGTTGCTCAAATGTAAAGGGGGTAAAAGAAGATGGATCACTTACATGCAATCCTTGAATGTGGGACAGTAGTAGAAGGCGGGAACTAACTGTTCATATTTGGCTTTGGCAGCATTGTTACCCACAGAGTCGATAAACTGTAGAGGAGGGAAAAAAAAAAGAAAAACACCACTGATGTTTGTATGAGATATCTGTGTGTGTTCACATCTCTCTCTCTCTCACACACACACAAACACATACACACACACATACAGAGAGAGAGAGAGCTATATATAAAATACAATGTTTGCAACTCAGTGTTTGTATGGCTGACTCTTTGCCCAAAGTTAAACTGCTGCACTTTTGTGTCTTCATATTTAAAGCCAAAGACACTGCTCAGCACACAGAAGTATACACACACACACACACACACATACACGAAAGCACAACAACGTCTTTGCATACATACACAAAGAAGCTGGTTGTGTCTGTCAGCTGCTGGCTCATTTCTTTCGGGCCAAGCTCAACTGATATAGATGACCTTTATTATTCTTTCAAGCAGAGACGCAGGGGCAGAGCCAGAAAGCGAGATGCTCACAGTGGAGCATGGGTGGGTAAGAGCAAGGCCAGAGGGTGCAGGTGTGATTTCAAGCCAAGCCTTTAGTGATGGCTGATCCTCTCTTACCAAACAGAGGATCTTCTACTGGGTTTAACACTTCTCACCTCCAACTCAGAAGGGGTCCAGGGATCCAGAATAAGAGATTTGACCCTGCTGATCTGAGCAATGTTTCGATGGAGGCCTGAGCAGCTGTGACACACAAACACGCCCAGGGTGTACGATGCCCACTCTGGGTCTGCAATGAGGCATAAAGAGGTATATGAGCACACAAAACCACTTTTAACTGTAACTGATCACACTGAAATGCTCCTGGACAGACTAATGGCTCCAGATAGCAAGTCGGGGGGGTATCACAGGCAAACAGAAGAACCGCACTGGGAAAATCTGACAAGCAGCAGATAATAAAAGCTTGAATGTTTGCTGTTGTTTCGGCATCATTCGGCCTCCTTGTCTTTAACATAAAGCTGATCACCTCATCGGTGTGCCTAAAATGAATAATTTACACATATGCTCACAGTACAGTACAGACAGGAAGTCGCTAGAGCGTAAGGTTGTTTCTAGGATCTAAATTTAAACAATGTACATACTCAGTATTTATAACACCACCCCATATTTATCATAAGTGTTTGTATGTAGGAATAGATGCATACATGCACGCGCCGTTCACCTTCAACATGAATAAATACTGGTTAAGACATTTGCTTAAACGAGGATATGTATATGAGAAAGAAATAACTTCACAGTTTTATATGTACCACGCAGCCTGCTTAGTTTTTTGTTTTGTTTTTTTAATTGTTCTTTTTTAACCCATGCAGTATTTTTATTTTTAGTAAGGTGTGCAGACACTGAGCAGGGAAGTAACACAGTGGAGGTGTGAGCACTTACAGACATGTTTCAAAGTCTAGTTTTAGCATCATCTACACTGACTAGCGCGAGGTGATATTACAGCTGTCATTGTGGTTATTTTGTAACCGAGCCACAGATTCTGGGGCAACAAGGTTAGTGTCAGCATTCAACCATTTCTGAGGAAGACAAAGTGAAAAGCACTTCTACCACACACACGCAAAGACACCATGAGAACCAAAGGCTTCATTACTTCCTTGCGTGGCATTTAAAAACAGTGCAAATGCAGGAACGTGTATCTGTATCGTCGACACAAGATCACTACGCGTGGTTAACCAGTCCCACCCTGACTCATCCCCCGGTCTAACACAGACGTCATTCATCTTAGAAAATGTGATGCACACAGAGCTCCAGTTTCCCGTGGAAAAGAAACTGATGTAAGCACACACACACACACACACACACACACATAAAAGCTTATATTTATTGTTGGTATTTATGTCCTCATGTATTTATGGGCTTATGGGCTTTTGCGTAGGAGCATGCATGCATTTTCAGATTCATGCATGCTCCCATGTGCTGAACTGCAGACGTGTGCCCATCAGGGTGTGTGACCACATGTCAGCACGCTGTAGAAGAAAACCAGCCACCGACATAAACACCTGTCTCGCCTCTCAGTTTATACAGAAAAAGGCGTTTCAGAATTTCTCCCATTTTCGGTTTTAATGAAGTTAAATGTTAACATTAAAAGTACCGAAAGCCTCCGACTGCGGGCATTAGTTGTTCTTTTATTACCGCCACAAACGCACCGCTCAGCCGTGAGGATCTTCATTGTGTCAGCTGTTTCACGGTTATCATAACTGTCCGTGAAGGTCAATTAAACAGTATACTCTGGTGTGATTCAGTTAGGATTACCACAGGATGTATGAACACATAAACATACTTAAAACCGGCTGCCCAGCATCTGCGAGGGAATCCCCTCTTCCAGCCTACCTGCAGCTCCACAGTCGGCACAGTTCCCATTCCCAGGTTTGTCCAGAAGCGCTTTCACACGCTGCCTGATCATTTTGTGATCCGCAGTCATGTAAGTTTGATCTGTTGTGCTCCGACGCCTGATCAGCCCCTAAAACCCTCAAGCTGTCTTGCATCGAAAGTAGCCGAGTGACTCACTGAACTAAACTTGGAGCGCGCCTGGCCAAATAAGAGCGGCGTAGATTTAGGTGGAGGCTTAATGAGAGGGAAAAAAAAGGGAGCGCCGTCAGTCTTGTGTAGATGCTGATAGTGAAAGAGCACTTGTGCAAATGCACAAGTGCTCTTTTTGTTTATTTGGAGTGAGACCTCCAGTGGTCATAACGGAGACGCTCGCAGAGTGGAAACACCCAAAATTGCGCACAAAATTTAAAACAAAAATTTACGTCAGTTTATCATAATTAATTTAATTATGCTGGTGACATTAACTCACTTTATATTTTTTATGTATAATAACAACTGCACTCTGTTTAGATCTGTTCTAGAAGTGCATGCTGGCTCACTAGCATTGCTTACTGGGACACTTGATTGAGTCACCATTAATGAAATTAGCTGCAGCCATGCATTTCCTGTTAGACAAGCCTAAAGCTCCGGTGGAATAGCCCCCCCCCCCCCCCCCCCCCCCCCCTCCCCAAAAAATGACCTCTTATATCTTTAGGTTAATCTCGACGGAAATTGTCACGAGAACCAGTAAAGATGTGAAGAAGCAGCCTATTTTTAAAGAGAACAGCCCACAGAGAACTCATCTGCACTTGCACTAGATCCAGAGCCCATTCAAGGGCTCCTATGCTAAAAAAAGGTAATAAAGGAAGTAATGAGGAAAGTTTCCTTAGTAATTAGACATGCTGACTCAGTAATGCTGTCATAGAGATACTTCTGGGCGATGTCCCTCTGACAGGAGCCTTCGTAAGCAAAAGTGAGTATTCAACCACAGCCTGATTGTCTGTTACAACCTCTTTTTTCTTGTCCCTTCCTCTTTGCCTGGAGCTGGTAAGGTTTGGTTCTTGAGACATGGGTTAATAATTTTCATGGTTCAATTTACCTTAATAGTCGGAGCCTTTCAGATTGTTAAAAGTTTTATTTTTCAAAATGTCTAAAAATTCAACACAGTGTAAAAAGAAGACACACTTGAAACTTATCGGGCTAGCTTTCCAAAAAAGGACACAAAACATGTAAAGGAAAAAAAAAAAGAAACTTTGCATAAAGAACACTATCAAAGAGAAGTTGGCTACAATTCAGATGAGTTAATTCTGGTGTGGCCACATAAAGACTGAGGAATCAAAAAATTATCGAGAAGAGTTGGAGCTGGAACGAGAGCGGTGACGCCTGCGACCGGGAGATCTGGAGCGAGAGCGGCGGCGTGCTGGGGATCGCCTTCTTGGTGAGCGCGACCTGCAAGGGCAAAAAAAATACATAAGTGTTGTGAAAGGACAAGAAGGCCTACTAGACTTAATAAAAATAACATAAAAAATGTCAGATGCAAATGGAAACAGTTACTGGTTGAATCATAGTACCTTCTCCTCATGCGCGGTGGGCTGCGACGCCACATGGGTGGTGGTGGGGGCATTCTGCGAGGCGGAGATGGTCTACGAGGTGGAGGACGGACTCGCTGAGGCAGCACAGCACAAGCAGTGATTTCTTGTCCATCAATCTGACCTATTAATAAGAATCAGCATAGAGTTATCCAACATTTACACATACTGCACATGTCTGTCTAGATTAAAGCACTGAAGTGCACACACACCTCCATCCATGTGTTTGAGTGCCTTCTGGGCCTCCTCGGGGGTCTCGAACTCCACATAAGCACAGCCCCTGTGCAGGTGTGGGTGGAGTCTGTCCATTGGCATGTCGACCGCTTTGATTGTTCCATAGGTAGAAAAGATTTCCTGGATGTGTTCCTGTTAAACAAAGACACAGCTGTAAAACATCTGCGCCGGCAAATAAAAAAACTGAACCTTGCAAGAGACAAAGGTGGAAATGAGCAAGAATTTTGTCACCAATAAGTCAAACACCCAAATTTCACTCTTAGGTAACTCTCTGTAGGTTGATATAAAGCATTTTGATGGCATGTAGTTTGTATTTCAAACTGAATAGTATCAATATGAATGTGAAAAATTCAGTAACGTGTTTACAGGTGCCTTAGCTTTACAACCCGATCAATACAGAATTTTTCAGACCAATATCAATATTTGCCAATTTAAAACTCCAATATATCAGACACACAAAACATAGATTTTCCTAGTATTTGTTGTGTGCAATTATTTATGAGTCCTTACTAAGATAATATGACAATGCAGTTTAAAAAATAAACTTGTTTTATTGTCACAAGTTGTGGATTACCCATTTCTGTTCTCCCTGACTCTGGATCATCTGGTGGTTGTATTTGTGGCTTCCAAACAAGTGTGTTCCCAACAGGGAAGTTGCAGTGCCCTCTGGTGGACAAACTATGCAATGGCAACATTCATAATGTGCTTAAAGGCTGCTTCTCCTGTCTGTCACTTATCACTGATTATAAATGCAAATATAATCTTTTTGCTGTTATACTGTATCAGCCAATAATATCAGCTCTCCAATATATCAGCTGAGCTCTACTTAGCTTACTGCAGCATCTTGCCACCCTATTGTGTGTTTTTGTTAAAAGCTAACCTTGGTGACATTCCTGGTGAGTCGCCCTAAGTAAACTTTAGTTGGCTTGGGTGTTGGGCTTCTTTTCCGACGTTCCTTGTCATCTCTGGTCTTCTGTGTTTTGGAGCTGCAGAATCACAAGCAAAACACTAAATAACTTCATCACAACTCAAACGAGAACATCCAATAATCATGGTACTAAGTGGTTGTATTAGATGAAGTGACTCACACAGAACGGGAGCGGCGACGGTTATCGTGGCGTCTCCGGCTGGGGCTCGGAGAACCCGAGGAGCTGGAAGACGAGGAGGATCGCGAGCTAGAAGAGCCGGACCGGCTGGAACCAGACGAGCTGGATCCACTTGAAGAACCTGAGCTGGAACCAGAACTGCTGCTTGAAGAAGAGCTAGATCTGGTCACAATCAATAAACGGAAAGATCTATCAGAAAAACAATTTTATCTTCAACATGAGTATAAATGACCCCGTTAAAAGAGGGCAAACCTGCTGCTGCTGCCAGTGGAAGCACTGCGGCGTTTCCTCGCTTTGTCTTTCTCTCGTCCTCTCTCCTTCTCTCCTTCCTTTGTTCCAAGCTTTTCTTTGCCTCTGTCTTTTGTTTTTTCTTCCTCCTTCCGCTTTGTGGGTGAGGGTGCCCTTAGGTCAAGGAAAAGCCGCTGTTACTTTGATATTTTTACACTGAGAATAATCTAAGATCGCAACTTAAAATTGTTTCATTATAAATAAATAGCTTTGTAATTAAGCATTTAGTCAGAAATATGACAGAAAGCAGAAACAAACAATTGTAAAGACAAAAGCTTTTTGAGCAGATGAAACAAAGGGTATTTTGGGTTATATTTTCTGTCAAGTAGTTACTGTTTTAGAACAAAGTAACACAAGTAACTGTACTGATGAAATGTAAGTTTTTCTGATCTTATAATACTTTAACAAATTTTTTAAATCTAGAATTAGAGCAGATACACCTTCTTGATATATGCTTGAATCTATCATTTTGCCCATTTTCTCTACAAGCTTTAATTTTTTCCCCAACAACTACTGGAACCTATCCCAGCTGCTGCAGGCCAAAAGGCGGGGTACACCCTGGATACCCTCACATTCACACCTATCGCCAATTTACAATCACCAATTAACCTGACTCCAAGCATGTCTTTGGACTGTGGGAGGTAAGCTGGAGTGCCCGGAGAGAACCCACACAGATACAGGGAGATCATGCAAACTCCACACAGAGAGGCCCCAGCCAACCAGCGGATTCAACCTGAGGTCCTTCTTGCTTCAAGGCAACAGTGCCTCAAAAGCAACCACTGCACCACCACCTGTGTCCATTTATTAACTGTTCATTTACAACTGTGATTTAATTCTCCTGATACGTCTAAGTAGTGACTGTGGTTGCATACTGGAAGGTTCATCAGAATTTAATGCAGATGTGTGCAAAATGTTATGTTACTACCATTACCACCAGAGGCATTGTTGTTTTAGATTTTTCATCACGTTTTTCTACCACTTTTTTCTTCACTTTTTATTATTGTTTTCAATTCATGTTTTACATATCTAGTTCAGTTTAATTTGAGCTGAGCTTTTTTTTGGCTGCTCCCTTTAGGCGTCGCCACAGTAACTCATCTGCTTCCATCTCAGGATGTCCCTAGCATCCTCTTCTGTTACACCGACCCTCTGCGTGTCTTTCACTACATCTGTGAATCTTCTCTGTGGTCTTCCTCTTTTCCTCCTGCCTGGCAGATTCATCTTCAATATCCTTTGGCCAATATATCCACTATCCCTCCTCTGCACATATCTAAGCCATCTCAGCCTTGAACTCTGTCTCTCCAAACCACTCAACCTGAGCTGTCCCTCTGATGTGCTCATTTCTAATACTGTCCCTCTTTGTCAAGCTCAACATATTCAACTGTGCCACAACACCACTATCTCAAAACCATACATCACCACACATCTACCATCTTGTAAACCTTCCCTTTCACTCTTGCTGCTACCCTTCTGTCACAAATCACCCGCCACTTGTCTCCACCCTGCCCACACTCTCTTATTCACCTCTCTTGTGCACTGCCCATTGCTTTAGAAGGTTGACCACAGGTATTTAAATTCATCCACCTCTGCTGCCTCTATTCCTTGCAGCTTCAGTGTTACACCTGCCTCCCTTTCATTCACGCACACGAACAGGATTACAGTGTAAACAAAATTTTGTTGGAAAAAAAAAAAACAAAATAAGATCAAAGCCTCGTTATGCCTTGTGTTGGCAAACTGAAATTAATGAAATTTAAATTATTTTGACCCCTAATATTACTTATTACATTTCTTTAATCAAATTTCTATGATAACATTGTTTATTATGCAAAAAAACAAAACAAAATTAGTGAAATTCCCTGCTAACATTTTCGATCTGAGCAGGAATCCGCCGCCATTGAAGTCATTCAAACAAGGGGAAGGCAGCCAACGGGCTGCTGTTTCACCCTAAACTGGCCTCATCTGCGATTACAAAGTGTTGCACAATTTTCTGCATACGATTAAATATCCTTTGAGGTCAAAACCAGCTCGACTGAAGCTTAAAAAAGAGGTTAAAAACTTACATCTCTTTCACACAAGCTGAGCCCTGTTCGACCACTTGCGGCCTGGGAAAACGTCGCACGGCGATGACGACGAGCGGAAATTACGTGACCACCTGAGCGCCACTTACAACTCATTTGTTTATTTTACATTTTTGACGATTAAAGGTGAGTTTATGAGTGCGCGCGTGTGCGACGCAGCGGACGTATACAAAATCTTAGTGTTTTATCGAGCTGCGTGAAATGAACTAAGCGAACAGGAAACGCCAGTCGAGCTTCCTTTTTGTGGACCAAGTGAGTGCATCACTTTATAAGAATACTGTGCTAGCTGTTGGTTACCCTGCTCAGCTAACACGGAGTTACTGTGCAGCACTCCTGCAATTACAGTAAAATGTCGGGGTTTTTTTGGTTGTTTTTTTTTTTCTTTAAACTAATCATGCACTAATAATTTTTTTCATCTTGAAGAAATTATGTCCACAATAACCACTAAGCATAAAGCCTTGTTGCTAGAATAACCTGCATAGAAAAAAAGGAGGAAGGAAAAGAAACAGGTTTTTTATATTCTGCATTTTTACAGTGTGTTGTGTTTTATACTTCTATGATAAGACAGTGTTGGCAGTGTTCTCAGTTTACACACTGGGTTGATCTTTTTGGTGTCACAGCAACATTTACAACACTAGAAAAGTTTTCTGATTTATTTGTTTACCATTCATAAAAAGATCAAGATAAAACATGATATAAAGTCTATAATAAAAAAACTCTTTTCTGTAATAAAAAAAAAAAAAATCTTTTCAGGTTGTCTAAATATCAGCTTTTCAGGTCACTGTTATCATGGCCAGAAGAATTCATAATAATGTACAAATGTTAAGAAGCATACAAGAAGTACAGTGTACTATATTATAATATGTGTTTAATTAACATTACAGGCTGTGAAAAAGTATTAAGGTAAAAAAGCTGTCCAAACCTACCTGGCTCAATGTGAAAAAGTAATTGTTCCCTAAACCTAATAACTGGTTGTGCCACACTTGGCAGCAAGAATTGCAATCATTTGCAATAACTGGCAATGAGGCTTTCACATCACTCTGGAGGAATTTTGGCCCACTCTTTGCAGATTTTTTTTTTTAAATTCAGCCATATTGGAGGGTTTTGGAACCTATCACAGCCGTTATAGGGCGAGAGACAGAGTACACCCTGGACACGTCTCCAGCCTGTCACAGGGCTAACAGAGAGAGACAGACAACCATTCACACTCACATTCACACCTATGGCCAATTTACAATTACCAAGTAATCCATTAATTACATGACTTTGGACTGTGGGAAGCCAAAGTACCTGGAGAAAACCCACGCAGACACAGGGAAAACTTGCAAACTCCACACAGAAAGACCTGGGCCAGTCCAAAACATTTTTTGAGCCATTGAGAGGTAGACTTTCTGCTGTGTTTTGGAGCACTGCTCTGCTGCATAGTCTAACTGCATTTGAGCTTCAGTACATAAACTGATGATCGGACATTCTCTAGGATTTTCTGGTAGAGAGCAGAATTAATGTGTAACTCATTACAGGAAGTTCTGAAACCACAAAACAGCCCCAGACCATCATACTACTGCTACTACTACCACCATGACTGACTGTTTTCTATGATGTTCTTTCTATGAAATAGTGTTAGTTTTATGCCAGCTCCTGGAAACTTTTAAGTGTGACAGAATGCAAAAACTAAAATCAGGAAGGGGGCAAATACTTTTTCACAGCACTGTATATGGCTTTACAGTTTTCAAAATGTCAAAGCTATTGCAGTACTGTATAACCCTACACCTCTAATATTGTTATATTGATCCCACTTGTTAAGTATTAAACATACGCTAACTTTCAGTTCATTTTTTTTATAACTTTTCCAAAGAGAGAACACTCTCATTCACCATGGGCCGGCTGGATGATGCAGCAAAGCACAAAGTGGTAGAGCTGAGGAAGGCTGGCCTGAGTTTGCGTAAAATCAAAGCTGTGCTGGAGCTGGACAACATCAAGGTTTCTGCTCAGGCCATCTACCTGTTCCTGAGGGAGTTCCAGGGGAGGCCGCCAGGGAGGGTGAGACCTGTGGAGCCTGGAAGTACAGCACAGGGGCAAACTCAAACCGGGGCAGTACAACAGAGCTGGAGCAACATTCAGATCCAAAACCTTCTACCGTCTCAACATGCTGGCTTTGCAGCAGCTGCTGACTTTGCCAAACAGACTTCCACCAACTCAGAGGGTACTGCAACTTCCTCTGGGGAGACCAATGGAGGCAGCAGGAAAGAACAGCAACCTCAGGCAAATAAGGAAGAAAATGACATCCAGATTGTTAGTGTCACATCACTCGCACAGCAGAGCCAACAGAGGGCTCCCCAGTCCACTGTACCAAGGTCAGAAACTGGTGCTATAACTTCCACACCAGCCACTTCTGGAGTATTTGTGCGGCGAAGAGTCACCCCTTCTCCAGCCACGAGTTCGATCTTGGCAGCTCGAAAGAGACTTTTGGATAAAGCATTATCACACAGAATGAAGGTACCTCCCTAAGCCTGAGTGTATTTGTCATAATCCCAGCTGTAAGATTTGTATTTCTTCAGTTGCAGAAACCTTTGAAAATACCATAGATTAACATCCAAATATCAATCAGTCTTGTATACATTGCTTTTCAGCAGTTTTCAACAGTGGCATCATTGTTGAGGAGAGATCACACAAGTGTCCAAGGTGCTGATCTGAGGAATGCTGTGCCACAACCACCTGAAACCTATGATCTGACCACTGAAGAGGTGAGAATAATTTCATCACTTAGATTTGTAATCAGTTTTACTAAACATATGGGAGTTTATCATTGTCAAAAAGTACCTGCTAAATCCCAGGTTTTTTCTGCCCTTACTCCAGTGAATTTTTCTCCTTTTGAATTTTTGCTGACACTTGAAGGGACGTGGTATTTTCTGGTCTTGAGACTCTTTATAGCCATTATTTTTTCTCTTAAAATATTTCTGTGTTTTGTATTTGGTAAATCTTATATAATAATTGGCTCTTTTCTCACCTGAGTCTTGGAGCTTGGCCATACTAAGACTGTCTGTAGTTGAATTTCTTATTAGGGAGACTGCAGTATGAACACCATTTTAAATTAAAATTTTCAATGTTACACAGACTGTTACAGGGGGTCAGCCTGGAAGTGGCAGCGCCCCTAGACGTTCTCTCACCCAGAGACCAGGGCTAGCTGTCCGTTCTCTTCCTCCTGCTCCTCCTCCTCCTCCTCCTCCTCCTCCTCCTCCTCCTCGAGTTGGGATTCGTCTTTCTAACCGGCCACAAGTACCTTTGACATCTGCATCTCCTGGGGGCGCCGTTATCCGCATACAGGCCCCTGGGGGTCAGGGTACCCCTCGTGGTGAGGGGAATCTGAGTCCTCAGCAGGTAGTCCAGGATGCTGGAGTCAGAGGCGGTTTGCAGGATCAGATTCAGAGTCTGGGCTCTGAGGTGCGTGGCTTGGGCCTGGCTGTAAAGATGCTTGTGGAGCAGCAGTGCCGTCTGGAGAGGGAACAATCCCAGCAGACCCAGATTCAGAAGCAGATCCTCAGCACTCTACAGACCATTGCCTCCAAAATGGGACATTGTAGCAGTGTTCAGAAGCCGCAAAACAAAACTCCATCACCCTCTGCTTTGCCAGCAGCTTCTGCCTCTACCTCATTTAGTCAAGACACCTTCAGTTTTAGTCAAGGAACCTATACTCAGTGTAGCCAAACCCAGTCTAGCTACAACTCTTTAGAAAGCTTAGAAAATGTAGAGGCCTTTAAACTGCCAGGACTCAGCCCTACAAGCATGAATGGGTTTCCACCATGTAGCAGTGCTGACAGCCTTCCTCTTACTCACACCCCTCCTCAAACACAAACTTATGCAGCTGCATATCAAACCAGTCAAACACTCATGCCTTCCTACACACAACCCTATGTCTCGACATACAGCATAGAGTCACATCCTCAGACGTTTAGAGCATTAGATAGTAAAACATCTGATTTCCAAAGTAGTTGCTCAGCACAGCCTTTCCAGGACTGCAGTGTTTCCACCCAAAGAGCGCTGAACTCGAACCACTCTTCACAGGATCAGCAGGTCAATATTATAAAAGTGGAAGGACCTTAGAGGGCTTTAGTGTTTGAGGACCACAAGGGCTTTGATGTGCTTTGTTTTCAGAGTGACTGTATCGTTGTGAACATGTTTTACATGTAACAATAAACGATGTAGCAATTTTTAAAAATGTATTCATTTTCAAAGTACATTTTCAGAAAGTACAATTAGCAATAGGATAAATTGATTACAGTCATTTAGTAATATAATTTGTATTTACTATAGGCAGGAATTACATAAGTTGAATTACATATTTATCTTGTATCACTATGATACAAGGCATTATCCGCTGTTAATTTTCATACATCTGTGCTAACTGTTTAAAAAAACACGAGGACCTTATTATGATCCAAAGCATGCTTCCATTTCAGTATGTTAGATCAGACAAGCTAACATATGAAACAATGCTTGAATAAAAAAAAAAAAAAAGAAAAAGAACTGATTCTTATGACGGACAATTCAGCCCAAAATTTTTTATATATATATATATATACACACACAATCCCTCCCATGGCCCGTGGCAGCTACTTATATTTTTCAGTCTAGATTGTTTTAGTTTAACTTTCCCAGTTTTTGATTCCTGTCTTCTTTTGAATGTAATGGAAGAAGGTTACTTATGATGCTCAAAAAAGATTACCAGTAATATTTTTGAACACTTTCTCATAGGAAGTATTTTCTTCCTGCTGTCTACTGTTGTGGTCATCATGGACAGGAATGTCTTGCTAAATTGGGGCTTTTAGTGATTTCTTTTTCCAGGGTGGAATGATTGTACATTATCTATTTTTAATGACTTTAAAAACAAAAATTAGGTGCACAAGTTTGATTTTTTTTTTTTTTATTTTATCCACACAGGGTCAAAAGTATATATACAGACTTAAATGTAGGCATGCACTTTAATTTTTTAGTAAGTGGTGGCAATACACATTACCAGTTTATCAAATGTTTTACTGTACATGCATCTTTAACTATAGAAAACATCTGCATAACTCGACATGACTAAAAATACTAATGCTTTCATGCCTTCTTTTAACATTACACAATACTGTAAAACTGTACATTGAAGACAATTAGAGATACTGAACAACTGAACACAGGAGACCAGAGCAAAACCCAAAATCCAAATCTTTAATCAAAGGTTGATCAGGCTCTTGAGGTCAGCAGTCATTAAGGCAAAGAGACAATAGGAAAGGTTCAAAAAGCAAAAATAAAACATTTTTTTAGTGTGAGCTGCACAGTTTTGTGCAATTCAGTTCTATGGAAGTCTGTTTTCTTTGATAATTATGGAACCAGGTGACACTTTAATTTGGTGCACAAAATTACATTTGAAAAGATCATGCAAGAATTATTTTTTTCCTACTGCCAGGCTTGTGTGCAGTTAGCCAGGATTACAGCTCTGCTTCACATTCTGTCACAATGTAACTAGCAGGACCTTGTATTCAGGTAGTCCTGATTCTAGGAAAGTTGATGTGTGTGTGTGTGTGTGTGTGCGTGCGTGCGTGCGTGCGTGCGTGTGTGGTGTCTAACCCAGCATCCACCTCAGTTCCTGTCTCATGGGATGGAGATCTTTGTGAAAGCTTAGTGGGCAAGAAACAAAATGATGTTTCTTCTGTGTGTCGAGGACATACAGGTGGCAGGGAAGGTCACAGGTGGCATTCAGTGCTGAGATTTGTAGGAATATTGTTTTATTTGCAGTAGTGTGTGTTGGGGTTTATTTTTTACCCAATGAATAAAGTGGTAAAATTTTAAAAGTAAACTCCAGTAAATTAATTAATAATTAATAAATCACAGCACACAGACTCTGATTCTGTGTAGATAGTGGCAGTAAAAAAAAATGTTATGGTTAGTGAGGAGCATGGGCTCAGAGGGGAGGAAGCCAGAGCACACACAGGCCTGTGTCTTCCTGAGCTCTGAGCCCCACATGTACATGTGTATCTTCTGATTCTTTAATATATATCTTTATATATATGTCTTCATATTTCAGTTAAAGTGTTTCAGGTGTCTTCCTTCACAAATAAAAAACACACCCTGACATGTGTCACTGTAGAAGTACTCCTGAAATACACAAATGTAAATGTACTTGTATCTTCATACACTCTCTCAATGTGCTTTAGACTACAAGCCACATTTAACCATTGATTCATTTATTCTATACACATTAAACACTTCATCTACTTCATATCCATGGCCAATTTTTTAATTACCAGTTGACCTAACATACATGTTGAAGTCAGAGGCAACGGGTAGAAATCCATGCAGTCACAGAGAGAACATGCAAACTGCACACAGAAACATCACAGGAAGCTACTGTAAGGCTAGAAGGTTGCATCACCAACTACAGTAGATCTGTCACTGATTTGTAGATATGTTGCAAAAGGCAGTAATGAGTTGAATATTGAGCTAAAGTGGAATCCGAGGCACTGAATTTACTGAAGCTGGTGTCTGCACTGCATGCTGACACACTTACAGAAAACTGTTTTTACCAAAGCAAAACACACAGTCTGAGGCTTTAACAAAGAAGATGTTTTAAAGCAGTGATAAAGAAATCAGGAAAGATATGAAACTGTAAAGATGTTTTATCAGAAATGTTTCAGAGACAGTGTTTTATGCTGACCCGAACAAGTGTTAACTGTGACCACTGTTAGGAAATACAGCAGCCGTTCATTAAGTCATTAAGTCAATTTTCAGAGGTTAGGAATGTACATACTCAAACTACATCAATGCTCTGATTCCCATCAGTGTGACAGCTGCTGCTTCTACAGCTCATATTGTGGTTTATTGTTCTCTCAGGTGGAGGGGAAGATAGAGGAAGGCTCAGAGTCTGTCACCCTGCCCTGCAAAAACAAAACCTGACCCGCCCGAGGACACCACAGTGGAGTGGACTTGCGCTGACCGAGAACTCATACAGTGCCTTGCGAAAGTATTCGGCCCCCCTTGAACTTTTCAACCTTTTGCCACATTTCAGGCTTCAAACATAAAGATATAAAATTTAAATTTTTTGTGAAGAATCAACAACAAGTGGGACACAATCATGAAGTGGAATGAAATTTATTGGATGTGTCAAACTTTTATAACAAATAAAAAACTGAAAAGTGGGGTGTGCAATATTATTTGGCCCCCTTGTGTTAATACTTTGTAGCGCCACCTTTTGCTGCAATTACAGCTGCAAGTCGCTTGGGGTATGTCTCTATCAGTTTTGCACATCGAGAGACTGAAATTCTTGCCCATTCTTCCTTGCAAAACAGCTCGAGCTCAGTGAGGTTGGATGGAGAGCGTTTGTGAACAACAGTCTTCAGCTCTTTCCACAGATTCTCGATTGGATTCAGGTCTGGACTTTGACTTGGCCATTCCAACACCTGGATACGTTTATTTGTGAACCATTCCATTGTAGATTTGGCTTTATGTTTTGGATCATTGTCTTGTTGGAAGATAAATCTCCATCCCAGTCTCAGGTCTCCAACAGACTCCAACAGGTTTTCTTCCAGAATGGTCCTGTATTTGGCCCCATCCATCTTCCCATCAATTTTGACCATCTTCCCTGTCCCTGCTGACAAAAAGCAGGCCCAAACCATGATGCTGCCACCACCATGTTAGACAGTGGGGATGGTGTGTTCAGGGTGATGAGCTGTGTTGCTTTTATGCCAAACATATCGTTTTGCATTGTGGCCAAACAGTTCGATTTTGGTTTCATCTGACCAGAGCACCTTCTTCCACATGTTTGGTGTGTCCCAGGTGGCTTGTGGCAAACTTTAAACGAGACTTTTTATGGATATCTTTGAAAAAATAGCTTTCTTCTTGCCACTCTTCCCTAAAGGCCAGATTTGTGCAGTGTACGACTGATTGTTGTCCTATGGACAGACTCTCCCACCTCAGCTGTAGATATCTGCAGTTTATCCAGCGTGATCATGGGCCTCTTGGCTGCATCTCTGATCAGTCTTCTCCTTGTTTGAGATGAAAGTTTAGAGGGACGGCCGGGTCTTGGTAGATTTGCAGTGGTCTGATACTCCTTCCATTTCAATATGATTGCTTGCACAGTGCTCCTTGAGATGTGTAAAGCTTGGGAAATCTTTTTGTATTCAAATCCGGCTTTGAACTTCTCCACAACAGTATCTCGGACCTGCCTGGTGTGTTCCTTGGTCTTCATGATGCTCTCTGTGCTTTGAACAGAACCCTGAGACTATCACAGAGCAGGTGCATTTATACGGAGACTTGATTACACATAAGTGGATTCTATTTATCATCATCAGTCATTTGGGACAACACTGGATCATTCAGAGATCCTCACTGAACTTCTGGAGTGAGTTTGCTGCACTGAAAGTAAAGAGGCCGAATAATATTGCACGCCCCACTTTTCAGTTTTTTATTTGTTGAAAAAGTTTGACACATCCAATAAATTTCATTCCACTTCACGATTGTGTCCCACTTGTTGTTGATTCTTCACAAATAATTAAAATTTTATATCTTTATGTTTGAAGCCTGAAATATTGCAAAAGGTTGAAAAGTTCAAGGGGGCCGAATACTTTCGTAAGGCACTGTACATGTATTCAAACACAAGTGAGCACCTTAAGAAGCAGGATGACCTTTACTGTGGCTGCACAAAGATGAATGAAGACCTGCTGGTGCTGAAAGTTAGAGGTCAGTGCTGTAGATACAGGTCAGAGGTCAGATTCATTATGGATTCATTGAGTGAAGTGGGAATTCAATACATTGTACAATGTGAGCCTGTCTAATGTTTTTGTAGCAAGCAGTGAAAACACAGGCTGAGAATTTTGTTGGGCTTCATCTATGGTCGATCACATCTGAGTCCCCATAACTGGAACATGCTTCACCACTCATCTTAACATCCAGTCAGAGTGCTTACTGTCCTGGGAACACTTCCATTTATTTGGCAGCAAATTACAGAAATCAAACATGCCCGAGAACAGTATGCAGGAAGTGGAGAAAATTTTGGTTTGATATTTTCAGAACACAGTGCTCAGAGAGCGATGGAGGTCAACAGACAATATTTAGAAGTTGGACTGTTTCTAAATCAACTTGTTTTGTTCTTTTTTCTGTGGATGCTCACACACTGGATGGATAGAAATATTGACTTTGTGACCTTCAGTGTTTGAAGCCACCACAGTTTTTCAGTGGATTCAGTTTATGATGTCAGTACACGTGAATGAATTGTACGCTGGTGCTCAACATTTCTGTAAAATGAACTGAATAGTTAAACTGCTGAAAATCTAATGGATCAAACTATGTGTAGCTCGGAATGAAAATATCAGATTTTGAAGCAGGAAGCTCATCAACAGAGGCAGCTGCTGATCTCCACTGTAATTCCTATTAAGATTGTGTCTTTACATTGGACTTTACAGGTCATGTTGTGTTTGTGGTATTTGTTGTGGTATTTCTGCTGCTGTAGATCATCTGAACTTTGACAGAGGTCTCACTCTGGAGGAAACTCTCAGCACTTTCCAGCAGCTCCTCCATCATAGAAGCTGTTCCCTCACTGGAACAGGTGGAGGAAGCACAGGTGGATGAGGAAGAGGAGCACTCTCACATTCATGTTCCTACCAACAACGTGATCACATGACCAGAGAACAACCATATGTAGAAACAGCCTGTAAACATGTTTGTATAAATAATTCTACATGTAGCTTATGTAGTGGCAATTTTCTGTTTCTTTTGGTCAAGTCACATCTAAAAGTCGACATCTTATCCAGCGGTTTCCGTTAGTGCTCATATAGGCATCAATTACAGGTGACAAAAGCAACGCAACCCAATACGTCAGACAGTGGTGAAGGTGATGAAGGACAATGTTTAGCTATAATAGACCAGAGGTTCTCAAAGTTTTCAGGCCAAGTACCACCTCAAAAAATGCCTTTTTAAGTGGCATTTTAAAAGTCTAAAATTATACCAAAATTAAGATTTCAAGCTAAACCAAGCAATTAGAAATGATTACACAGGAAAAAGCATTACAGATGTCATTTTTTTTCCCAAGTTCAATGTATTTACATAATTTAAAATAGGGTAACACAAAGGTCTAAAGCAGGAGCACAGGTTGGAGCTGCCTCTTTTGCTTGATCTCGGCCATTTTATTTATTTATTTTTTTCCAGTAAATCTCAGAAAATCAGTTTGGCTTCAGTGCTCAGTTTATTTTTTATTTTTTTTACACAAATACATTCTTAATGTTGCTTTTTGTATATATGCATGTTGCTTTGATGGTAGCATGATTTCTGCTGCCTGTACAAAAAAAAAAAAAAAAAAAAAAAAAATTGGCTCTTAGGAATAATATAAATGCCTTTGATCACTGAATACTTGATTTATCGCCAAAACATGTTTGAGATTACAGTGACTTTTAACCCACAAAATTTACAGAATTCATCCTGGATTCAAGAGAAACGAAAATCAAAGTGGGTTTGAATCAGGGTTAAAACTTTAACAATGATAACACCATTCCACAAAAATAAGCAGATCAAAGTCATACAGCTTGATGTTTGTGAAAACCATCAATGTATAACAACAACAATGATTATAGACAAATGTTTTTTGCACACTATTAATCTTCAAACTCTGCTGGTGGCACAGAGCTTATGAGGTACAGGGGTGAGGATGAAGCCTGCATCTAGTGTCAGATCTAGGTCATCCTCAGTCATTCCAGGTGGGGGAGTGAATCGACAGCGCTGGAGGAGGGAGGCAAAGAAAAGGAAAAGCTCCATCTTGGCCAGGCTCTCTCCTACACAAGCCCTTGGACCTGCAACAAATGAGGGGATCACACACTGTCAAGCTAGCTCAGATGTCTTGGTGGTAATCAACAAAACCACACTTACCTGTAGAGAATGGTAGAAAAGCCTCTCTCCTTCTAAAATTCCCTCTCTCATCTAGGAAATGGGCTGGATTAAAAGAGGAACTCTTTTCCCATTCATTCTCATCTAAAAGGGCTGATGAAAGTAGAAGAATCACCGGGGTTCCCTAAAATATGGAGAAGAGAGTAACCAGTGTCAATGTCAATTTTATTTTATTTAAAAACAACATTGTTGACCAAAGTGCTTTACAAGATCAACTACAATGTAAGCAAGAAAATTCCATAGATGAATAAAATAGAATAAAATGTAGAACATAAAAACAAGGAATAAAATAAATACGATGCGATATTTATATACAGTATATATATGCGCAACATGTTTCTTTGAATGAAAATACTTCAACCATCTACAAGAAAAAAAGTCTTACTATCAACACTTCTTTTCTTCAGGGTCTCAGAAGGATATAACACTATTCAGTGTCTTGAAAAGCACTTTATAAATAAACTTTATTTAACCTTCATAATAGTGACTCATATTGTGAAGAAAAAAAAGACCAATACAATCCCATGAATCCCACATTGAAAATAGGGCCTCAAACTTGTTAGAAGTTGTATTCAATTCTTCCAAGCAATAAATATCAGTTAGTACAACATCAATATTGTGAATGTTGAGCTAAATTTCTCCCTCTGTACGTAGAAAACTGATCATTTCTACAACAGACACCTTTCATGGTCCCCAGATTTAACCTTTGTTTTCTGTTTGAAGTTCTGTCTTAATATTCCTTAATACTCCTGTTGTGGAGTTTCCCTAAATTTCACAATATTTCTAGTCTAGATTTTTCTGTTGTTGTGTTTGTCCATTTGGATTTAGTTTTTAATGTTGTAGCCTCCCCAATGTTCTTTTTGTATTTTGTTCCGTGTGAGTTTGTGTTTAGTTGTAATCTTTGACTTATTTCCTGTTTTGCTTTGTCAGTTAGTGGGTGTGTCCTGATTCAGGAGCTGCATCCTTCGAAGGATACGGCCTTCTGCTCTTACATGAAACCATCTAGTCTTCAGATTTCCATCACCAGCTGTTCCCACTCTTACGCTTTTAGGTTACTCTTAAAAGGTAGCCAAAACAGCATCAAAACAAATATGTACAAGTGTGTGATGTAAATAATCTATACAGAACTGGGATTGTTCAACATTTGTTTTACCTTCTTGATGAAGTAAGACTGGAAGATGACATCTTGGGAAGTGCAGTGTACAATTATGGGTACAATATTACTCAGTCTCTGTATTTCATGGATGACAGCCTCAGTGTACGGCAGGATCCTTCTGTCTCCCGCTTGAACCTGACGATTTCCTACTACCCTGGCCAGTTCCTCCTGAACTTTGTCTAGGAGAGGAGCAGAAGAAGAACAACAGATGATTAAAACAATCCAGTCTTTAAGTCCGACGACACTTCTGGGTCCAGATGCCCATAAATGGACAGCAATGGCAGCCCAGTGACTGTTCACTATTACATTTGGATCGGTCAAAACAACGAGGGACACAGCATTGCTGAGTATTGAACACAGGAGAGTTTGGACCCGGAAATAGAATTCTACCTCATCACTTAAAGACCGGATAGTAGTAACAGAACACAATTTATGCAAATTAATGGCACTTTAATAATTTGTTAGGTGCATATTGATGTTTATGGCTACAGTATCTTCCACAAAGCTGGATGTAAGTGAAACATCTATGGTATGTTTTTTCTTCTGACTGATTTCTGAGTTCTCTTTTCTTTATTCTGGGATTTTGCCATCATCTTCTCATCAAAATCTTGTTTCTGATTCAGCTTTCTTTGACCTTTTCACCTAAATGCCTTTGTTTCTTACCCACATCCCATGGACTTCTGGTGAATGAAACATCCCCAGTAACTAAGTATATTATATTTCTTACCTTGTATTTCTGGATACTTGGCCATGAGCAGTAAGCCACATCTTAATGTAGTAGATGTAGTTTCTGTGCCAGCAGTGAATAAGTTGACAACAGTAATCAGTAGGTTGTCTTCGTGATAGTGAGAATTCATATTTCCAGATGCCTTACAAGGAGAAAAGAGGAAAAAAAATGATAATGATTACTTCAGATCTTTACATCATACTGTATTTGCACATTTTTGTCCCATTTCAATCCAAAAATGTTCTCAGACTCGAGTCAGAACTGAACGGTTCAAGTGATCACCTCAAGCTGAATCTTGCGAGTGAGAAATGAATCCACCAAACCTCTGCACATCTGTGGATCAAGGGTGTCCTGTAAACCTTTGACCACTGCTGCCAGCTGTCTCCTATTAGCAAAGGCACTCTCCATCAGTTCCTTGCGGGTTTTAACCCAATAGAACAGCCTTGGAAAGTAATTGTATAACTGTTGAGCAAACAAGAAAATTAGATGCAATACACATTACCAGTTTATCAAATTTTTTACTGTACATGCATCTTTAACTATAGAAAACACCTGCATAACTCGACATGACTAAAAATACTAATGCTTTCATGTCTTCTTTCAACATTACACAATACTGTAAAACTGTACATTGAAGACAATTAGAGATACTGAACAACTGAACACAGGAGACCAGAGCAAAACCCAAAATCCAAATCTTTAATCAAAGGTTGATCAGGCTCTTGAGGTCAGCAGTCATTAAGGCAAAGAGACAATAGGAAAGGTTCAAAAACCAAAAAGCAAAAATAAAATACACAGTAAAAAGTAGATAAGTTAAAACACAAGCATGCTTGACTGTAAGCAGTAAGTAGCAAAACAATCTGGCAAGTGACTGCTAACTGAGGGGAACAGGGCATATGATCTTCACAGTACAAAGTAAGCCCTCGGTATAAGAAACTCATTCAGTGGGAAGTGATACACTGATGACTGCATCACATGACTTTACAATGGCAGCAGGTAAAAATCACAACACTGCCAACCAAGAGAGGACTCTGTCTTTCTTTTGTGTCCATTATTAACAACAAGCTGTCTAATGTGTTACAGACTTCAAAGCATCCAGATTTTACTCTGTAATTCAGTTCACATCAAAGTCAAAATGTGCATGCTGTTTTATCATAGTTACCCAAACTACAGTAACTAAGTTGGCCCTGATTGTCAGATTGTTATCTTACCTCTACTGAAGCACAACCCAAGAGTTGAGTATTCCTCGTAGCTCGACCCACCATCGCTGTGAACTCTGGGTCATCATATTCAAATCTCTTACCGTAAACAATCGAACAGATGATATTGCACACAGCATGGTTTACAACTTCAGCAGTGTCAAAGGCTTTGCCTGAAAGAAAAAGGAAGTTTATTTTGTTTTTGTTTTTTTGTTGTAATAAATGTTGTTTATTCAAATCAGGCCCAAAAAGTTTGAAAAAAATTTGTAGACTAGAAGGGGACTCAGTAGAGCGCATACCTCCCCCACCCCAAATTTTCTGTGCCGACAAGATGCTGTAAAAGATAGCACTCAATCACACTGAATCATACATTACTAAATCACAAGAATTTATTTTACTGGCTTTACCGTTTTGTGGTTGAAAATAGGATTTCTGACCCCAACACAAACACTGAGAGCTTCTATAGCCAAGCAGCTCCTGTAGGTGTCCTGAGCAGGTGACACAGTGCTTTTGTCTGTACAGTGTATTTTCAGTCTTTTTTTTTTTTGTAAGATTATTTTTTGGCCTTTTTGGATAGTGAAGATGGACAGGAAAGTGGGGGAGAGAGAGGGAGAAGACATGCAGCAAAGGGCCACCGGCTGGAACCCTGTCCAACCAGTGGCCCAGCTGCACCACGGCCATGTGGTATATATGGTCGCCTGGCTCACCCATCGAGCCATCCCTGTGCCTGTGTGTTTCCAGTCTTGACCATTCAGTTTTCAGTTTTAGCCTAACTTTTTTAATTATTGTTTCAAATAAGTAGAATTTTAGAACTGAATTGGAAAAACTGGGAACAATCAGCAAAAGTTAATGTTACCTTCTTTTTCTTGAAATACTTCAATCAGGCGTTCAGTTTCCTCTATAATTTTTTCTTCAGCTGCTGTCTTTCCCATTCCAAAGTCTTTTAAGGCTGTTAGTGTAAAATGCCTCATCTCCTTCCATGAATCTCCATTGGCAAAAATAATTCCTAGAGAAGTTTCCAAACAGCAAAAGAAACCTCATAATATCAGAAATTTAAAAAATAAATAAGTAAATTTTTTTTTCCCACTCACCATGTGTTAATTTTAAGTCTTTAATAATTGGAAGAGTTTCTTTTTCTGAAAAGGCATCAACATTGACCAGAGCTTGCTTGATTGTCTTGTAACCTGCCAGCACCACTGCCTTTTTGGGCCCCAAATGGACAGTGAATATTGGTCCATGCTTCTTATACAGCTGACATGAGTAAAACATAAACATGTTTTTAAGTTTCTTTACATCTGAGTAGAAACCAGTTGTAGCAGTTAATAAATCTAAAAATTACATTGTATTTATTAGGCAAATGACGAACTGAACGCACATTTTCACACTCAAATTTGAGCCGCTGGACTTCTCTGAGGAGTCAGAAAGTAATCATAACATTCAGCCAGTAAAACTGTTTCTTTTCTGTTCAGGAATGCAATAAAATAAAACTAAGTTAAAACTATCATTTGGCATCTTAGTCAAAAAATAATGTGCTTCACTGTTTTTTCTGCTTTTGTGGAAAACTGTAAATTTGAAAATTCATGGATAACAATAATTATATTTTAGTATTAAAATTTTTTTGATTCAAGAGTTTGTGCATACTGGTGGATTAACCATTACAGAAACATAAAAATGATTTTAGTAATTACCGATGCGGTTAGTTTAGAGCAGCTGTGGCATAAACTTTACACTGGGTGGTGGTCTAATAAATTTGTTAAGAACTGTACCTCATTATTTACTTACCTCATAGAGTGCGATGTGAGGCAGCTTACGACCCAGCTGTAGCAAATTGCCAACCAGCGGGAGTGGAGTGGGACCTGGAGGGCAATTTTTCTCCGAAGCAAAGCTGGTGAAGGTTAGATGGATGACAAGCAGGATCAAAACTGTGCCCAGTAGAGAAGTTATACTGGGAAAAAGCAGCAAAATGTCTTCCATGACAGCCATACTGTCACCTGGATTCTGCTCCTACAGTGTTAAAAAGCCCATCATGTCAGGCCATGTTAGCGGCCTGGCGTGAGCATGATTGGCCCAGTGACCAATAGGAATGCATCCATCATTCAATCACAGCACGTGGCCGCCCTGTCCCTGCAGTCTGATGTAGTTGTGGTTGCACGCCAGTTACTGGCCTTTAGGACAGAACTGGACTAAGGCTGGGTCCGGGGGGGGGGGGTCAGTACTTAATATTACATTAAAATACCAAAGAACTAGGTGAAATTATATGTCATGAAAAAAGATCAACATTTTCTTTGTACACTTTTGAGGGGGGGGGGGGGGGGGGGGGGGTTCTGAAAAAGAGTACTCTATGCACACTTTGGAAAATGTTGATAATTGTGAACTAGAAAAAGCATTTCCTGAAGAAAATGCACTGTGAATGCTGCAAGCTGAAAGATTGCAGCAGCATAAAACTGACTAAACTTTTGGTTTTTTTCTCTTGTAGTATCAGAGGATTTGAGTTTTGGAGTCATGTACACGGGAAAAGAACCCATGGGTTTACTGTGGAGCATGCGGCCCGTCCCGGGCAGCCGCCCTTGCCTCAGGTAACGAGTGTTCAGTCTTCTAGGTGAGCTTGTGGCATGGCGCTATAAATGAGTTTTAATTATTGGATCAAGATGTCATCGGTCTGCTGCTAGTCTGGGTTACAGATACAGACAGAAATCTGACACTTAGCCAGTAATGAGAGACTAATACAGGAGAAATATTCTCTCTCCATGACCCCTGATAGATTCTGATTTGCTTTTATTAACGGGGCGTCTTCCTCGCATGCAAAAGTTAGTCATGGAGATCCACAGGAGGTGGGTATCTGCAAATGTATGCCGTGTCTTCTAATATTACCTTAGGGAAGCATGAGTAATGTAAATGGGACTGGTCCCAGTACAGAACCCTGTGGAACTCCATGACTAACTGTGTGGGCTGTTCTTTGTTTATTCTCTCATGTCATTACTGTTCAGGTTAAGGAATCAGAATGTGTGCACCCCCATGGTGGTCAACATCTCAGTCCACAGTGGACACGAGGGCTTCAGGGACCGGGCCCCTCTGGCCTCAGCAGTCACAGAGAGATGGTACATGGGTCCTGGCGTCCAGAGGATTGATATTTGGCGCTCTCCGTGGTACCAGCGCGGTTCTGTGGGCTGAGCATTTGGCGCTCTCCGTGGTACCAGTGCGGTTCTGTGGGCTGAACATTTGGCACTCTCCGTGGTACCGGCGCAGCTCTGTGGGCTGAACATTTGGCGCTCTCCGTGGTACCTTCGTGGTACTAGCGCGGCTCTGTGGGCTGAGCATTTGCCGCTCTCCGCGGTACCAGCTCGGCTCTGTGGGCTGAACATTTGGCGCTGTCCGTGGTACCTTCGTGGTACCAGCGCGGCTCTGTGGGCTGAGCATTTGCCGCTCTCCGCGGTACCAGCTTGGCTCTGTGGGCTGAACATTTGGCGCTGTCCGTGGTACCGGCGCGGTTCTGTGGGCTGAACATTTGGCGCTGTCCGTGGTACCGGCGCGGCTCCGTGGGCTGAACATTTGGCACTCTCCGTTGTACCTCCGTGGTACCAGCGCGGTTCTGTGGGCTGAACATTTGGCCCTGTCCGTGGTACCAGCACGTCTCCGTGGGCTGAGCATTTGCCGCTCTCCGCGGTACCAGCTCGGTTCTGTGTGCTGAGCATTTGGCGCTGTCCGTGGTACCAGCGCGGCTCTGTGGGCTGAACCTTTGGCGCTGTCCGTGTTACCGGCGCGGTTCTGTGGGCTGAACATTTGGCGCTGTCCGTTGTACCAGCGCGGTTCCATGGACTGAACATTTGGCACTCTCCGTTGTACCTCCGTGGTACCAGCGCGGCTCTGTGGGCTGAACATTTGGCGCTGTCCGTGGTACCGGCGCGGTTCTGTGGGCTGAGCATTTGGCGCTCTCCATTGTACCTCCGTGGTACCAGCACGGTTCTGTGGGCTGAACATTTGGCCCTGTCCGTGGTACCAGCACGTCTCCGTGGGCTGAGCATTTGGCGCTCTCCGTGGTACCAGCGCGGTTCTGTGAAAGGCTTGGCTTTATTTTAAAGCCTAAATGGTGAATGAATGCTCAATGGAATATTTTTAAAGTTTGGAGTAAAGTGGGACTGTCTGCTTCTTGTGCATTGATGGTCCCCTTTTCTACCACTGAGCCAAAGTAGTGTCACACAAGCTGTGAGGTTTGCAAGCATACATATTGGAGAGCTCTGCCAAGCTGAACGCTTGTAAATGCACCAATTGAAAACACCTGCTAGGTGCACTGCTTACCTGCTGAGATGCATGCACTCTGTCAAATTTGCCTCGGCGCACCTGTCAAATAACTGCTTCTAAGTCAAAAACCGTAGCTCCTATCAAAATCATTTTTGAACTATGGGCGTCACAAGGACCTGCTCTAAACACTGGTGTAATTTTTATTTTCCTGGGCTCAAAAGTGTGGCCGTGGGAGCAGTTTAAAAAAGGTGCTCATTTCTGCTTTGTAGAAAATCACCTCTCTGAAATTACTATGGAGGTTAATGAACGAGTTGGAAGGTACTCTCTCTGTTTGAAGCCTTACAGTTTTAAAAAGTGTACATTTGACAGGGTTTAGAGACACATTGTTTGAAAGTAGAGAAGCAGCTCTACATTTTGAGCATAAAATGATGGCTGTAGCGCAAAGAGTGTGGACACAGTGGCAGTTTAAAAATAAATTTTCCACCTGAAAGTTTTGAAGTCTCCCACTCTACTAATCAGGCTCCCACTCTAGCAAACACAATACACAACCATTATAAACTCTGAAACAGCTGAAAAAACACCTTAAACGCTCACTGTGCTTAAACCGTAAAAGATTTTGAAACCCCAAGTAAAAGCTGAATAGCTGAAAGGCTTGGCTTCATTTTAAAGCTTAAATGGTTTTTCCAGCTGAAGGTATGCTGGTTATTAGCTTTTAAAGTCTGAAAGGATTTGAAAAGGATTTGAAACTTCCCCATTCATTTTGAATGGCAAAAATGAAGATTATAAAAAGTTCAATATCTTAAAAAGTATAAAGGGTACAAAAAAGAAAAGTAATAGCACAAATCTCCAGAACAGGCTGAACGTTCTGATACCAGAACAGTGTCTGTAGCCCAAACGCTGCTTGAGTTTTTAGCGACCGAAGGTTTTTGGAGTACAAGAACAATACTTGTACTCCAAGTGCTTTGCAGCATTCACAGTAATGACTGCTAAGTTCACCATTGTGCTTGTTGTTTTTGTTCCACGTAGATTTTGCCACGGTTGATACTTGTTACTGCTGTTCGTGTAAGAGCAGCTATGTTGTTACATAAACGAGTGTGTTAGCGTTGCTTCACAAGCTATGTTCCACTGAATAAGGGGATTGTTATTGTGGAGAGCTAATATGTATCAAAGGAAGTTAACTGTTGTAATATTCACCCCTGTTGCCGCTGTCAACACCTCTGCGTTAACCCATGTGTTCTTGAGTGAATTCTTTTGTCCAGTAGAGGGCAGTGTTGACCCTCAAATGAGAGATTTTTTCCCCTTTTAATGATCCTGTGCTCATCTGGCCTTGTCTGCCTCTACTGTTCGTAGGGTTAGGATAATTTCTGTTAATGACCATAATGTGTGCTGAATAGATATTGATTAGTTAAAAGAGATATTTCAATGTTTACCTTTGTACCTGTGCTTGTTGTGTGGCAACAGAGAATAAAGTTTTAACCTACTGTGACACAGTCTCGTATCTCTAACCAGACCATATTACAAGGGGACAGCACTGTTACCACGTTTGAGAGATAGTGGGTTATTGTGCCCACTATAACATAAAGTCTTGTGTTTGTTCTATCCTTTAGTACTGAGCGTATCATCATTGACACTTTTGTGTGAGCACATTTTGCACTATCATAATTATGCAATAGTTTGTCCTTTTGGAAAAATTCAAATGGTTTCTGAAGGCTGAAACTCGCTCTGGTGCAGAAAGTCCACTGATCTGCTCCTATGGTTCCACGGCCAACACTTTTTCAAACATGTGATCATCGGCACATGTTAAAGGTCCGTGAAGGGTAAAACTTATAGTTAACATTAACAACACAGACATGAGGTTGTCAGCAACACCTTGGCCTCTTGGGGCTGCTATTATCCACATCCAGGCCCCTAGAGGCCGTGGTGCCACTGATACTGAGGGGAAACCGGAGTCCTCTGCAGGCAGGAAGATTTGACAAGCTAATATGTAAAAGTGGAGATTGCTTGAATTTGAGAAAAAAGAAGAAGAAAAGAACAAACAAAAAAGCTTGTTTGTGCAGCCAGCCAGGATTACAGCTCTGCTTCACATCCTGTCACAGTGTAACTAGCAGGAGTTACATGCAAAAAAGTTATCCCTGCAGCTTATAGCTCTGGAATTTGAGCTTCTGAGTTTTTGCCCCCTCCTTTCGCATCTGAGGGGGAGAGGAGGCTGCATTCTCTGTGTCCAGTGCGTCTGCTACGTGCATACATTGACTGCACTCGGAATGTGAGTTTAGGTCACTGTGCTTTGCTGATCCAGCAAGGGGTAGAGCTTTAACTAAACAGAGGCTCTTCCACTGGGTTGTGAAGGATATCTCCCTGGCATATGGCACAAAGGTCTTTCTTTGCCACAGAGTGCATTCCACCGGGAGAAGGGTAACCTCATGGGCCCTTTGTAAAAGGGTTCCTCTAAGAGACATTTGTGCTGCCGCTAGTTGGTCATCACTGCACACTTTTGTTCAGTTCTATCTTTGGATGTGACAGCCCCTTCAGTGGCTCATTCTGTCCTTTCTGTTGGGTCTACCTCACACTAGTGTGCTGGTGGTCTGACTCCAGCTGGGTGGCTGCTTTGCGGGACGTGTATATATGTCCCATACTATATGTGTTGTACCAAGTAAAAATTGTGTTGAAAAATGCTGTAAATCTTGGTATCAAATATGCTCTTTCCTGTCTATTAAAACATTGTATTGTTGCACTAATAAACAGATGTACCTGTTAGAATTTATATGGTGCAATAAACTGGTTTGAATTTGAACGTGTACTGCATTATATATGCAAAAGGTACAAGCCACCACACAGTGCGCAGTGGAGCAATTTGTCATCTGAATAGTAGGAATGGGACACGCGATACTGATGTTTCAGCACTGTGTCGAGCTTGTGTCGAGATGTTTTGAAACACTGCTCCAACATGTGTTTCAAAAAACCCGCATCACGTGATCGCGGCTAAGTGAAGCTTTTGTGCGTTTCATCCCCGCAATCAAGCAACAATATTGCCATGGCAATGAATTGACTTTGTTTATTGTATAAACATAAACTTCAGTACATTACCGACTTATTCTGGAAAACAATATTTTTTATTTGAATTTAAAAAAAAAGATGGAAGACAGGAGAAAAAAGTACAAAGTAAAAAGTTTAACATCCAACAGAAGCAGAAAGAAAATAACCCTCAGAAACTTGAGGTTCCTCAACATTTAAAAAGTACTTCTGGGGCTGGAACCAATCAGCTGTCTGAAACAACCAGCACACCTGGACATCAAAAAGGCTCATCAAGGAGGATACACTGAAGATTAAAGCAGATACCAGTGCACAAAATCAGTCTACATTTGATTTGTAGGTGCTTCACTCTACTCTAAAGCTATTAAATAAAATCACACAGTTGTCAAAAACATTCTGTTTCTTTTTCATTGGCGTCTTACTGCACACAGTTCATGAGGCAAAGGAGAGAGTGTAAAGCCCACAACTGGTGTCAGGTCGAGTTCATCCTCTGACACTCCAGGTGGGGGAGTGAATCGAAAGTGCTGAAGGAGAGAAGTGAAGAATAGGAAGATCTCCATCCTGGCCAGACTTTCTCCAAGACACACCCTGCGGCCTGCAAGGACAAAGGTGAAAATGATCCTGTGTGTGCAAGCAGAAACTATTTTTCAGTGTCTAAAAAATAAAAGACTGCCAAAGATTTTTATACCTGCAGAAAATGGCATGAAGGCATCTCTCCTGATAAATTGACCCTCGTCATCAAGGAAATGAGAAGGGTTAAAAGTTAGTGGGTCCTCCCATTCACTCTCATCATACAGGACCGATGTGAGAAGGGGAAATACAGTAGTTCCCTGTAGCAGAAATAAAGCACAATGTTCAGAATTTTCTGAACTTTAAGTTCATAAGTAATGATAGAAAAAAATAATAATAATATTAATGTTCATTTGGATAGATGTGAGCAGCTAACTTCTTTGATAAAGTAGCCCTGAAAGGTGACATCTCTGGTGGTTCTGTGAGGAATTGCTATTGGGACGATGTTTCCAAGTCTTTGGGACTCATGGATAACGGCGTCAGTGTACGGCAGGTTTTTTCTGTCCTCGAGACGAACTTGCCGACTTCCAACCACCCTGTCCAACTCTGCCAAAACCTGGTCTGCAGATGAAAGAAGAATTAAATCTGAGAGCATTTGACCCAGGCTTCTTTGAAACTTCACTTAAACTGAGACCAGCCTGGGCATGAATTTTTGCACCTTGAATATGAAGGTACTTGGCCATGTACAGCAGACACCACTGAAGTGTATTTCCTGTGGTATCAGTTCCAGCTGCAAATAAATTTGACAAACTATAGAGCAGATTATCTTCATGATAGTGTGAATCCTTGATTTCAGACTCCTAGCAGGAGGAGGAGGAGAAGAACAAATGCAGTTAATAAACAGCACTGTCAGTATGGGAGTGGAGTGACTATAGATGCAGTACCTCACCTCCAGTTTTTGCTTATGAATCAGAAATGCATCAACAAAGCATCTGCACGTCTCAGGGTTGAAAGTCTCTTTAAGGTTTGTTATGATCCTTTTCATTTCCTCCTTGTTGTCTTCCATATTCTTCATCAAATCCCTCCAGTTTTTAAGACAAGGGCCCAGCCAAGGAACTATGTTGTATATCTGTAACAGTGAGCAATACAAATAAGTTATTGTAGGACACCATCATTATGAAAATCATGAGCCCAGCCATATTTATTTATTGATTGATTTATTTTTGTTTGACTTTGTCTTTCAAATTTCAACATTCAGTCATTCTGAAGTACCAGGATGGAAGGTGATCCCGTCAGACGGATGGTCTCATTGTCTCGTTCCACCATAGCTTGGAAGACGGTGTCGTTGTAGTCAAACCTTTTTCCAAACATTATGGCTGCTATAATGTTTGAAGCAGCATAAATAATTGATTGACTATTTTTGAAGGCTTTCCCTGAAGGAAAAGAAAATACTTATAAATAATAGTTAGACATAAAGTAGAAAATGAACTGCTGCACATGATGAAGCTCTCAGTTTAGACCCACTTTTGGATAATGTAGCATTAATTTGTTGGTTGTTTTGACCCAGCCGTTAATGTTACATTAGGATTATTGTGGCAAAGTGTTAGTTGAACAAAATTATGTTAATATACATTCGCTGACCATTTTATTGGGTACACCTGTTTGACTGTTTGTTAACACAAATCTCAAATTGGCCAATCAGAGGGCCGTCATGGTCTGCGATTGTGTGCCTTGCTTCCACCTGACTGTAGGCTGGGTTGGGTCTCGGTGTTCCTCCCCTTCGGGTGGTGAAGCTCTGTTCTTTCTTGACACACCTGCATTTCATCAAACTAATTAAGCCATCGTATTTGAGGACCAGTGGAAACCTTCACTCTTTGCCAGAGAGTCAGCGTCTCACCTCTCGCACGTCAACTACTCACCCACCCACCCACCCACCTACCTGCCCTCCCTCCCTCCCGGAAGCCTACATCTCGTATTCATACCAGTTCCATACTTCCCTCCAGTAACAGACTCTCCTGTTCAGCAGAGAAAGACTTCTCCTCCTCAGACCCAGTCCCAGTTCCCAACCTCCAGTTTTACTGATTGAAATTGTGTCGACCCCAGTGTTTGTAGTGCTCAGCCATTCTGTTCAGCTCCATGGTAAAAGCAGAATCATTGCTTGCAGTAATTTGAGTTTGTTCTTCAACTCCTAATTTATAAGCAACCTCATGTTAGTCTCGTCAAGGGTTAGGTTTAATGAGTAAATTTCTACTAAGAATTGGACTAGTTACCCTGTCAGGTGAATTTGTTTATTCTCTGTAATCTCCATAGTGTCTTCCAACTTAAGAGCCCCTCAGCCCTTTGTACTTGTGAAAAGCTTAGAAGTGGTTTAGGATGGCCTTTGTGTTCCTAGTGTAACTCTAGACCAGCCTCGTTGCGCACTCTGGTTTGATTTGAAACAGTCCACTGTTTGAGTTTTAGCCTAGACGGCCCGTGACAAGGGCAGTAACTCATTGTAATTAGGCATGCTGACATGGTCTGAGGTTCAAACTGAGCATCAGAATGAGGAAGAAAAGTGATTCAAGTTTGAATGTGGCCTGGACTGAGTATTTTAGAAACTGCTGTTCTGCTGGGATTTTCCAGCACAGCCTACTCTAAGGTTTACAGAGAACGGCAGTTCTCACACTACTAAGAGGTAGGCAACAGTAACTCACATAACCACTTTTAACAATCAAGCAGATGGACTTAGAGCAGCAGAAGACCACAAAGGGTGTCACTCCTGTCAACTAAGAGCAGGAGACTGAGGATACAATTTGCACAGGCTCATCAAAATTGGGCATTGGAACACTGGAAAAATGTGTGGTCTGATGATTAATTTCTGCTGCAACATTCAAAATGGTTTCAGAATTTGATGTAAACAGCATGAAACCATGGGTCCATCCTGCCTTGTATCAACTGTTCAGGCTGGTGGTGGTGTAATGTGTGGGGGATATTTTCTTGGCATACTCTGGACCCCTTAGTACCAACTAAGCATAGTTTAAATGCCACAGCTTACCTAAGTACTGTGGCTGACCGTGTCCATACTTTTATGTACCCATCTTCTGACCATTGCTTCCAGCAAGATAATGCGCCATGTCACAAAGCTTAAATCATCTCAAATTGGTTCCTTGAACATGTCAGTGAGTTCACTGTACTCAAACGGCCTCTGCAGTCACCACATTTCAAACCTATAGAGCATCTTTGGAATGTAGTGGCAAATTCACATCATGGATGTGCAGCTGACAAATCTGCAGCAACTGTGTGATGCGATCATGTCAGTATGGACCAAAATCTCTGAGGAATGTTTACAGCATCTTGTTGAATCTGGGCCAGAAAGAGTTAAAGCAGTTCTGAAGGCAAACCTGTAGGAGTAAGGTGTACCTAATGACATGGTAAGTTAGTGTATTCATATTACACTTTGCTAAGCCTACTGAGTAGTTCTGAAGTAAAGGGGTGTTCTGAAGGCAAAGGGGTGTCTAAACCAGTAGGAGTAAGGTGTATCTAATGAAGTGGCATGTTAGTGTATTTATATTGTAGTTTGTTTACTGGGTCAAAAGAACCAGTTCTCATGTTGTACTGGTCACCTATTAAGCCAGCGTGATTGCATATTAACCTGTGCAGCGCTGTAATACAGATCATGTTACCTTCATGTTGCTCAAATTCTTTGATCAGATAGTGACATTCCTCAATGATTTTCCCCTCACTAATCCTCTTGCCCATTCCAAAATCTTTCAGGGTACTTAAAGCAAAACGCCTCATTTCTTTCCACGAGTCACCATTGGAGAACAGTATGCCTGAAAACAGATTAAATTGACTTTGTAACAAAAAGAAAATGAGCAAATAAAGTCATTAACTCAGAGCATTTTCTTACCATGTCCTTTGGTAAAATCATAGAAAATGGGAGTGATTTCTCGGTTTCCAAACTCTTCAGCATGGTTTACCAGAGCCTGTTTGACTGTCCTGTAACCTGCTAGAACTACGACTTTCTTTAGTCCAAAGTAGACTGTAAACACTGGTCCATGTCTTTTAGACAGCTGAACAAAATCATGCACACAGAGGTGAGACTCATAATCCTAAACAAAACTGATCAAATCAACAAAATAACAGAATTGTATTGTTTAAGATAAACAACAAATTTCTCACATCAAAAAGAGATTTGTCCAGTCTCTTGAGATCCACCTGTAACAGGTTACCAAGCAGAGGAAGAGGTTTGGGTCCTGGAGGCTCCCTCCTTTCTTTGGAGCTGGAGCTGGTGAAAAGAACGTGGAAGATCAGCAGGCCAAAGATGACCCCCAAAAGCAAGACTGAAGTGGAGGTCTGAAGAAGATCTTCAAGCATGATCCTGCACCTGGAAGTTTGCTTTTACTTTTCTTAGAAACATAAACACTTCCCACAGGTGTTTTCACAGTGAATATAAAGTGCTCCACTGTGACATGCCAGGTTGTGAAAACTAGAATTTCCTGTTTTGTTGTTTGCAGCATTACTGTGGGTGAAGTTACAGCCCAGAACAAACTCACCAATCACACAAAGAAAACAGCTAAGTGAGGAATGACTCTGGAGGGCTCTGACAATATACACCCACTAGGTGGTCATTAATTGCACTTGTTTCGTGAAAGTGAATGCTCTTTTCCACTATATGATGCCAGCAATCAGATCAGAATCAGCCAGATAAAATGCGCTTATCTGCTGTGGCCTGAAGGAAGTCAATGCTAAATAGATTATGAATAGCGATAGGAAATAAACACTACTGGTACCACCAGTCCACAAAAATGTGTATTCCAAATATTTTACTGCCTTTTTCACTGTACAAACAGCCCTTATAGTGTAACAGCAGCTTTTTGTATTTTTTCATCATGCAGCTTAAAACAGGAACGTAAAAACTAGATTCTCAGAACTAGTGGCCAACCCTGCGCTCTTTTAAACGGACATGTGAAGAGTGTCAACATTAGACATAAATGGAAAGCAAATTTTTCCATAAATGGATCTGTACTGAGGCTTTTGTCCTAGGTTGGAAAAAAGAAACACTCCCAGGTGCTAACCCTGATTATATACTGCTTCCTTTTTCAACACCGGAAATTTAATCTCTGCCTTTTCTTCATTTAAGCAGAGATTAAAAACTGGCTGGGCCCTCACACGGGTATTTTTAATACCAGAACTTTCCTTTATTTCTTTCTAGACCTGGAAAAAGAACCCCAACTTGAAGATTGTTTGTAATAATCTGCATATGAAAAAGAAGCTTTTGCTAAATATAGCAAATTGTTCTGTAAAATTATGTGGCATTTTATTTTAACAATATTTTTCAGTTACAAAATGCTCAAAGTGATCAAAATAAAAAGCTATTTGAAGACTTACTGTATGTAAAAATGTATTTACATTATGCAAATAACACGATTGGCCATTTTTTGAAATGATTAACCCCTTAAAAATTTACAAATCATCTAAAAACAGTCCATAAATATAGAAAATATGGTAAAATTTAATGCGAAAATGAATGGCCCTCCAGTAAAATCTGCCTGTTTCAGATACCTTTTCACTCATGTTCATCTTGTTTTCTTGGGGATATTTGCTGGCAGTTGTATGACTGTCATTAAAACAATATGCCTGTGTCACAAGCAAGCACTGTAATATCAAGCTCCACGAAGGCAAAAGCAGCTTAGTGTGAGATAGCCAGCTGAATGTGTACAATTATATAAACCAAACCAGTTTATCTTTGTTGCGCGTCCCTCTGGTAGGCTTGAATTCAAACGTTTTGTTTGCAAGTACTGAAATCCCAGCAGTCAACCTGTTTGACAAAGTATCCCTGGAAGTTGAAGTCTCAGGTGATTTGGTGAGAAAAGCCATGGAGATAATGCTAGCCAACCAGCCACTGTGCCCATTACAGACAGACTGAAGAAGTTCCATTTTCTTCCTTTCCAGACCAAAATGCCACATCAACCTGAACATTCTTGGTTACGTGTTCAAAAGAATAAAGGGTTAAATTTAGCTCCTGTTATTTACTCAGCTAAACTGATATTTTCTGTATAAACCCATGTTAAACTGGTGAAATGCGCAGCATGTTTTGGTGGGGCAAAGGTCTCAGACCTGGAGGTGCCTTGCCTGTTTTCTCAGACCTGACACTGTCAACTATAAAGTAACTGGTGTGACTGGAGAAGAGAGACAATATAATCTGCCTTCATCTCACCCTATCCTTTGAATCCCCTTCTGTCACACCAACCTTCTGCACGTCGTCCTTCACTACATCCATGAACCTTCTCTGTGGTCTTCCTCTTGGTCTCCTGCCTGGCCGCTCCACATGGAAGAGAAGATAACAATCATAAGTGAATATTTTAATGAAGGATGTTCAGAATTAGAAGTCCAGGAGCTATAGAGTAAGGGGAAATGATTCACACTGGACCTGACAAAGAACGTTGCATTATTAATTTGCTTTGCTTTAGAAATGTTTCTTTAGCTGGTCTCATGACAGGGTGCAACAATGTTGGGTTTCTGGTCAGCTATAAAACAAAAACTTGTCAAGATTGGAGAGAAGGAATGTACCCCTTCTGGAGGGGTGGATTACTGAATTTGAATTAGTCTCATCACTGCCCTGTATTGTCGGGTGTCAGTATTCAGTACTAATCCTACACTTATTTGGTATTCATCTTTCAGTGTCAGATGAAACGTTAAAAGTTTTTCTGATTTACTTATTGCCCGGTTAAATCCAGAATCAAATTTAAAAGATTTCTCCTCACATACAAGGTCTTGAATAACCAGGCCCCAACTTATCTTACACACCTCATAGTACGTATCACCCCAATAGAGGCCCTCACTCTCAGACTGCTGGCTTACTTGTGTTTCCCAGGATATTTACAAGTAGAATGGGAGGATCCAGTTTGGATTTGGGAGACAGACACCCTCTCTACTTTTATGATTAGGCTTAAAATTTTCCTTTTCGATAAAGCTTTTGATAAAGTTGGAGCTGGATCAGGTGACCCTGAAACCTTCCTTAGATATGCTGCAATAGGCCTACACTGCTGGGGTGTTCCCATGACGCGCTTCTTTACTCACCTCTTTTCATTCTCTGTGTTTATACACCACTCTGCATTTAATCATTAGTTATTATTAATCTCTGGCTCTCTTCCACAGTATGTCTTTTGTCCTGTCTCCCTCCCCTCACCCTACATCAGTTATGGTAGATAACTGCCCCATCACGAGCCTGGTTCTGCAGGAGATTTCTTCCTCTTTAAATTTAGTTCTTCCTCCACAGTGTTGCCAAGTGCTTGCTCATGGTCGTCTGATTGTTGGGGTTTTCTCTGTATATCTGTGTACTCCTCCTTTGCTCCCCTGTTATGTGGGGTTCCACAGGGCTCGATTTTAGGGCCATTGCTTTTTGCAATTTATCTGCTTCCATTGGGATCCATTCTTAGAAAACATGAACTCTCCTTTCACTGCTACGATGATTATAGCCAGATCTATGTACCATTAAAGCACAAGGATGGCTCCTAAATTAAATCACTTCTTGTATGTCTTAATGACATTAAAGCTGAGATGCCCTAACTTTTTTGGTATGGTATTTAAGAACCAGCTCAAGCCTATACTCCTTGCCATAGTGTCATCATATAGTGGTGGTAATCGGGTGCTCTGATGCTCACTGATATTCCCAGTGGGATTTCCTTGTTAATGTCACTTTCTCTGCCTCTTAGAAAACCTCCAAGTCCTTGCTCAGCTGAAGCTCTTCTCCCAAAAGGATTACTCACCTAAAATCCAGAGCTGATCTGTTCCTGTGGAAAAATTATTGTTTTCACTTATCTGTATCTCACCTGCTTGCTCACCCTCCACCGCTCCTATTCCTCCCTGGAAAAACTTCAGCCTGTCACTTCCCCCTCCATTCATTCTGGAAAAGCAATCCAAGTAAGAACTCAAATCAAAATCCAAGACTAACATTCCTTGGCTCAACTTTGTCTGTAACTATCCTTGTTTCTCTTCTCTGGCAGAAAAGGTAGGCCCTCAACTGAGAATCCCTCAGCTGTAAGCTCTTACTCTGTTCTTATGAGGACTGCAACGTATACCTTATTGGTTATGGCATACTTACTCCCACCATCTTTGCTGTTGCAGAATTCTCCTGTGTACTTAGATTCATAATACTTTGAGTATCATGTTTGTTATGCTAACCTTGGTCTAACCTAGTAGTAACCATGGACATGACAGTTGACATAGCACATTTACCACAACATGGCCTACTGCAGCCACAGTTTAGACTGCGTTTTAAGACCTTTAAATGGCACAAACATATTTGTTCTCAAAGACACCTGACACTGTGAATTAACTGGATAACTGCAGCAATACTTCACGTACAGCGCTTCTTATTGTAAAGAATTACAACATTACATGTAAAGTAAAATCTCCAGTTAATCAAGTGTCATTTGCTGACCAGTCCTTATCTTTTTAGAATAATCTCTTGGTTTCATGTTTAGTCTTCTTCAGTAGAGCTAGCCACTGAAGCGTGTGACCACAAGTTTAGACATCTGCAGCATGAACAGATAACAAAGATGAGGACAAAAAGCTGTGTGCAGGCAGGATGATGTGGTGACTTATATGGATCACCTGGAATGATCACCCAGACAGTTTTCATGGAATTTTATTATCTTATTTATTTTATTCTATAGTGCCTTGTGACCACTTGTGTGAAAGGCACATGGGAAAAGTTAACTTCACCTAACTCTTGCATACTATCAGCTTTCAGTTCAGTAGGGTAATTGGATACATGAGGAGTCAAAGAAGCATATTGCTCATATGTGTCTGTTGATTCTAAACTGCCGGTCTGTTGAGTGCCACAGGTATCTACTTTTGAAGTGTGCAAAGAGCAAAATTAATGGGCACCTTTACTGGTTGCCAAAGGTTATTTTGTCTTTTAAAGTCACCAGAATGTATACATGTATTAAACAAGCAAACACTGTGACAAGCACAGCTACAGAATGGTTAAGATTACGGAATCGTGCAGCAAAAGAACTCTGAATTAGTGTGATCTGCGGTTCTCATTTTCTAGTTGGAGTTTAAATTAGGGTCATGAGGAAAATGCTGCTATCCTGTATGCACTGTGTAGTAAACTTTGCCCTAAAATCAGAGGCTTGATACAATCTCGCAACAATATTGCCATGGCAACATGCCTGCATAGCTTGTTTAGGGAAAAATGTGTCATTCACCAGTTAAATATATCAACTATGTATGTCAGCATGAATTTACTTTCTTTATATTACAAACAGAAGCTTCAATATATTACCGACTTTTTTTTGGTAGACACTATTGTTTTTTTGGCTTTGAATTTTAAAAATGACAGAAGACAGGAGGAAAAATGGTTAACCAAGACATCCACCAATATCTAGGCTGTTAAATTCCTTAACAGTAAAATGTTCATCATCTAACAGAGACAGGAAGAAAATAACCCTCAGAAACTTGAGGTGCCTCATTATTTAAACTGTATTTCTGGGGCTGGAAGCAATCAGCTTTAAAAAAAAACAAAACAAAAAGACAATCATGAAAAAGTTCTGTTTCTTTTCATTGGCGTCTTACTGCACACAGTTCATGAGGCAAAGGAGAGAGTGTAAAGCCCACAACTGGTGTCAGGTCGAGTTCATCCTCTGACACTCCAGGTGGGGGAGTGAATCGAAAGTGCTGAAGGAGAGAAGTGAAGAATAGGAAGATCTCCATCCTGGCCAGACTTTCTCCAAGACACACCCTGCGGCCTGCAAGGACAAAGGTGAAAATGATCCTGTGTGTGCAAGCAGAAACTATTTTTCAGTGTCTAAAAAAATAAAAGACTGCCAAAGATTTTTATACCTGCAGAAAATGGCATGAAGGCATCTCTCCTGATAAATTGACCCTCGTCATCAAGGAAATGAGAAGGGTTAAAAGTTAGTGGGTCCTCCCATTCACTCTCATCATACAGGACCGATGTGAGAAGGGGAAATACAGTAGTTCCCTGTAACAGAAATAAAGCACAATGTTCAGAATTTTCTGAAATTTAAGTTCATATGTAACAAAAATAAATAAATAAAAATAATGACAATTTGTGTTCATTTGGATAGATGTGAGCAGCTAACTTCTTTGATAAAGTAGCCCTGAAAGGTGACATCTCTGCTGACTGTGAGAGGAGGACCAATAGGGAGAATGTTTCCAAGTCTTTGGGACTCATGGATAACGGCGTCAGTGTACGGCAGGTTTTTTCTGTCCTCGAGACGAACTTGCCGACTTCCAACCACCCTGTCCAGCTCTGCCAAAACCTGGTCTACAGATGAAAGAATTAAATCTGAGAACATTTGACCCAGGTTTCTTTGAAACTTAACATAAACTGAAACGAGCCTGGGCATGAATTTTTGCACCTTGAATATGAGGGTACTTGGCCATGTACAGCAGACACCACTGAAGTGTATTTCCTGTGGTTTCAGTTCCAGCTGCAAACAAATTTGACACACTATAGAGCAGGTTATCGTCATGATAGTGTGAATCCTTGATTTCAGACTCCTAGTAGAAGGAGGAGAAGAGCAAATGCAGTTAATAAACAGCACTGTCAGTATGGGAGTGGAGTGACTATAGATGCAGTACCTCACCTCCAGTTTTTGCTTATGAATCAGAAATGCATCAACAAAGCATCTGCACGTCTCAGGGTTGAAAGTCTCTTTAAGGTTTGTTATGATCCTTTTCATTTCCACCTTGTTGTCTTCCATATTCTTCATCAAATCCCTCCAGTTTTTAAGACAAGGGCCCAGCCAAGGAACTATGTTGTATATCTGTAACAGTGAGCAGTACTATAATTATGAAAATCATGAGCCCAGCCATATTTTTATTTACTTATTTTTGTTTGACTTTGTCTTTCAAATTTCAACATTCAGTCATTCTGAAGTACCAGGATGGAAGCTGATCCCGTCAAACGGATGGACTCATTGTCTCGTTCCACCATAGCTTGGAAGACGGGGTCGTTGTAGTCAAACCTTTTTCCAAACATTATGGCTGCTATAATGTTTGAAGCAGCATAAATAATTGATTGACTATTTTTGAAGGTGTTCCCTGAAAGAAAAAAAATACTTATAAATAATAGTTAGACATAAAATGGAAAAAGAACTGCTGCACATGATGAAACTCTCAGTTTAGACCCACTTTGGGATAATGTAGCATTAATGTCAAACTCGTTGTTTTGACCCAGCGTTAATGTTACAGTAGGATTATTGTGGCAAAGTGTTAGTTGAACAAAATGATGTTAATATGCATTCGCTGACCATTTTATTGGGTACACCTGTTTGACTGCTTGTTAACACAAATATATAGTCAGCCAATCACATGGGAGAAATTCATTGCATTTAGGCCAGTAGACAAGGTCTAATGTTCAAACTGAGCATCAGAATGAGGAAAAAAGGTGATTCAAGTGACTTTGAATGTCACTGATGATCTGCTTGGATTTTTCCAGCCCAACCTACTCTAGAGTTTACAGACAACCTTCTGGAAAAGAGATAATATCCAATGAACAGCAGGCAACAGTAACTCACATAACCACTTGTTACAACCAAAGTATACATCCCTTTGTGTTCCCGTCATCTGTTTGCTGTTTCAAGCAGGATAATGCACCATATTACAAAGCTCAATCATCTCACACTGGTTTCTTGAACATGTCAGTGAGTTCACTGTACTCAAATGCCCTCAACAGTCACCACATTTCAAACCTATAGAACATCTTTGGAATGTGGTGGAACGGGAGAGTCACATTATGGGTGTGCAACTGACAAATCTGCACCAATTGCGTGATGTTATCATGTCAATATCAAACAAAATCCCAGAGGAATGGTTCCAGCACCTTGTTTAACCTACAGTATGCTATGATGAATTAAGGCAATTCTGAAGGCAAAGGGGTGTCTAAACCAGTAGGAGTAAGGTGTATCTAATGAAGTGGCATGTTAGTGTATTTATATTGTAGTTTGTTTACTGGGTCAAAAGAACCAGTTCTCATGTTGTACTGGTCACCTATTAAGCCAGCGTGATTGCATATTAACCTGTGCAGCGCTGTAATACAGATCATGTTACCTTCATGTTGCTCAAATTCTTTGATCAGATAGTGACATTCCTCAATGATTTTCCCCTCACTAATCCTCTTGCCCATTCCAAAATCTTTCAGGGTACTTAAAGCAAAACGCCTCATTTCTTTCCACGAGTCACCATTGGAGAACAGTATGCCTGAAAACAGATTAAATTGACTTTGTAACAAAAAGAAAATGAGCAAATAAAGTCATTAACTCAGAGCATTTTCTTACCATGTCCTTTGGTAAAATCATAGAAAATGGGAGTGATTTCTCGGTTTCCAAACTCTTCAGCATGGTTTACCAGAGCCTGTTTGACTGTCCTGTAACCTGCTAGAACTACGACTTTCTTTAGTCCAAAGTAGACTGTAAACACTGGTCCATGTCTTTTAGACAGCTGAACAAAATCATGCACACAGAGGTGAGACTCATAATCCTAAACAAAACTGATCAAATCAACAAAATAACAGAATTGTATTGTTTAAGATAAACAACAAATTTCTCACATCAAAAAGAGATTTGTCCAGTCTCTTGAGATCCACCTGTAACAGGTTACCAAGCAGAGGAAGAGGTTTGGGTCCTGGAGGCTCCCTCCTTTCTTTGGAGCTGGAGCTGGTGAAAAGAACGTGGAAGATCAGCAGGCCAAAGATGACCCCCAAAAGCAAGACTGAAGTGGAGGACTGAAGAAGATCTTCAAGCATGATCCTGCACCTGGAAGTTTGCTTTTACTTTTCTTAGAAACATAAACACTTCCCACAGGTGTCTTTACAGTGAACATAAAGCGCTCCACTGTGACATGCCAGGTTGTCAAAACTAGAACTTCCTGTTTTGTTGTTTGCAGCATTACTGTGGGTGAGGTTAAAGCCAAGACCAAACTCACCAATCACACAATGAGCTATTATCAATGTATAGAGGACATGGAATTTAAAGACAGAAGGGTAGTCTCCTTCATCAGGAATAACTTATTGTGCTTTTTTTTGCACAAGTGAGTGCTCTTTTCCACTATATGATGCCAGCAGTCAGATCAGAGCTTAAGGAAATTAATGCTAAATAGACTATAAATAGTGATAGGAAATAAACACTGCTGGTAACACTGATCCACAAAAATGTCCATTCCATACATTTTAATGTTCCTATCACTGTCCTCACACCCCCTATAGTGTAACAGCAGCTCTTCCCAGTTATTTGTATTTTTTCCATCATGTTGTTAAAATTTGATATCAGCTTTTTCTTCAATCAAGCAGATTACATTCATTTTCATTTTGTTTTGTTTTATTTTTTTTTCTTCAAAGCCTGTCTTGTCTGGCAGGTTTTGCATTCAAAATTATGATCTGAATGCACTCTTGTGCCAAAAATATTTGCTTTTCAAAGATGAGCTCCATAGTTTCTCTATAGGCTCCTCTTGTTAGCGTTTTTATTTTTATTTTATTTACCTATAGGGAGCAGTAGGGACTTCCCAGATCCAGGTCCAGTCTCACACACACACACAAACACAAACACACACAGAAACAAGGATAAAGGCACAAAGATATACACCCATCCACATCAGCCCACCCCCTGAAATGTAGTCGATTTCATCTTCATTTTGGCCTAAAATTAGATATTTCATCAGTCTGTTACTAGAAACACGTTTAACATGCCTCATGTTTTTCCCAGAAACATTATTGTTAAAAATCATATTTATTTACAATATCCAAATCTCAGTGAACTGCCACCTTATTGTGGTGGAGGGGTTTGTGTGTCCCAGTGATCCCAGGAGCTATGGAAATAAACAAGGGAACTGTTTACCCTGCCCGGGATAGGGTTACCAGGGTCCCACCCTGGAGCCAGGCCTGGGGAGGGAGCTCAAGGGAGAGCATCTGGTGGCTGGGCATCAGCCCGTGGTGCCCGGCCACCAGATGCTGCCCGAAGAGACAACATGGGCCCGCCCACCTGTAGGCCCACCACCCTCAGGAGGTGTGGTAGGAGTCAAGTGCAGTGTGTGTCGGGCGGTGGCCAAGGGCGGAGGCTCCAGGGAGGCAAAGCAGCTTAGTATGAGATAGCCAGCTATCTCATACTAAGCAAATGTGTATAGCTCCCTCCTCTGCACACCTCCAAACCATCTCAGACTTTCCTCTCTAACTTTGTCTCCAAACTGCTCACCCAGAGCTGTCCCTCTGATGTACTCATTATTAATCTTGTCTATTCTGGTCACTGAAAATCTGAGCATTTTCAACTCTGCCACCTCCATCTCCACCTCCTGTCTTTTTGTTAGTGTTACCATCTCCAAACCATACATTATAGCAGGTCTCCCTACCATCTTGTAAACCATCCCTTTTGTACTCGCTACCATTCGTCTGTGACAAATCTTCTCTGACACTCGTCTCCACCCTGCCTGCACTCTTTTCTTCATGACCTCTCTTGTGCACTCAGAAGTCATGGTTGACCCCAGGCAATTTTAAACTCATCCACCTTCCCTTTCCTGGCTCCTTGCATCTTCACTTTTCCACATCTTCCTCTCATTCAAACACAAATGATCTGAGGCGTGAAGGTTTTATCTTGCCAAAGAGGTGAATGAGATGGGTTAGACTCATTTTTGGGCAGCTGTGAGGTCATTTTCTTTTCTCATACTTGCATACATGAAAGTATGCATATAAGTAATTTTGCTTGATTTTATTCTGAGAGGATAGAAGAGAACAATTATAAAAGAATATTTTAATGAAGGACACTCAGAATTAGGAGTTCAGGAACTATAGAGTGAAGGGAAATGATGAACAGTGACCTGACAAAGTTTCATTAATATGCTTTGCTTTAGAAATGTTTCTTTAGCTGGTTTCATGACAGGGTATGATATTGTTGGGTTTCTGGTCAACTATGAACCAATAATTTGTTGGTATTCAGTACGAATCCTACACTTATTTGGTATTTAGATTTCAATGTCAGATGAAAAGGTTTTTTTTTTTTTTTTAATTCTGTCTTGTTGAACTGTATTTGCAAAAGAAGAATGTGTCGAGTACAAGTTGACTCACTAACTGTATTGTAGTGGTTTTATCTCCCATTTGCTTTGCTGCAGATTTGCAACTTTTTTCAAATCTCACCTGGAGCGGGTTTAATGTGAATCATTCCACTTTCAACAGAAAATTTTGCATTCAATGCAAATTAAATGGAAACTATTTTCTTGTATTACGTGATACATCATGTCTATTTATTGAGTATTGTTGGAGTTTTTTTGACAGTTGTTTTTTAGTCACATAAACTGGACAAACATACAGTGTTTGACCTGTAAACTCAAGATAACACTTTAGGCCCGAGGGCCCTTTATCTTATGTACATTTATTTTGTATTTAACTATTAACACCTTTACTGTACTTTACACTGTGTTTTGTGCATGTACACCCTTTACTTTAATACCACATAAACTGAAGCCTCAGTCAATTCTCCATCTCCAAAAACAAATGTGAGCAAAATGAAAGGCTACAGAACTTTATTTATGAACATGTAATATATTGTGTGACTCACTTACTAAAAACCACACTTCTAAAGGACACCACTCATTCCAGTCAATACAATGTCATTTAGCTTAATCTGAGGGATGGAAATACATTTTTCTCCTTTTATCTGACAGCATCTGCCTTTGCTCACCAATCATGGTGTTGAGGATGAGGAAATCTGCTGGGGGTTGAAAAATTATATTTTTGCTTGCCATGGGCATTCACCTTAAAGACCCTTTTAAGCTCAGTCTCACTGGCGACTGACAGCACACAGCATATGAGGTGATGGAGGGATGATTAATCCCTCAGCTGGTGTCACATCCAGTTCATCCTCTGTAATTCCAGGAGGAGGAGTGAAACGAAAGCGCTGAATGAGGGAGGTGAAGAACAGGAAGAGCTCCATCTTAGCCAGACTTTCACCAAGACACATCCTGCGACCTGCAAGACCAAAGAGTTTACAGACATTTGAATTCAGTCATGTCTGTGCAAGTGTAAATTATCTCAATGCAAACCTGACAAAGTTGTTTATACCTGCAGAAAAGGGCATGAAGGCATCTTTCCTGACAAATTTACCCTCCTTATTCAGGAAATGAGAGGGGTTGAAAGTGTGTGGGCTCTCCCATTCACTCTCATCATACAGGACAGAGGTTAGAAGGGGAAACACAATAGTTCCCTGTAGGCAAAAGAGCAGATCATGTCAAATCTCATAATTACAGTTGATTAGACTTTGAATCAGAGGTGAATCGACATTTCTATTGGGGTGGGGGGGGGTATTAAAACAGCCGCTCCCCTTTCTAATAAAGAATCCACGGAAGGTGATATCACAGCTGGTTTGGTGAGGAAGAGACATAGGGACAATATCAGCCAGTCTTTGAGTCTCGTGAATGACTGCATCAGTGTACGGCAGGCTTTTCCGGTCATCTGCACAGACTTGACGACTTCCTACTACTTGTTTCAGCTCCTTGTGGACCTGCTCTGTGTTCACAAAAGAGAAAAAAAATAATAGCTTTGCTCTGCATTCATTTTAACACAAATAATACCAATCATCACAAGACACATTAATTTATGAGATAAGGACCCACAATATTACAGAGAGAACCTCAAAGATCGGGCAATTCCCTATGAGCAAGTTATTGTGCAGAGAAAGAACTCCCTTTTAACAGGAAGAGACCTCCAGCAGATGCTAGCTCAGGGGCCTCCAAATCCTAAAATCTCCCTGAAAAGCCTTCAGCTGATCCAAAATGCTGCAGCGAGATTATTGATGGGACTAGAAAGAGAGAGCATAGTTCTCCCCTAACAGGCTTCTCTTCACTGGTTCCCTGTTAAATACAGAATTTAATTTAAAATCCTTCTTCTCACAAACAAGGTCTTGAATAATCAGGTCCCATCTTGTCTTAAGACCTCATAGTACCATATCACCCCAATAGAGCACTTCTCTCAGACTGTTGGATTACTTGTGGTTCCTAGGGTATTTAAAAGTAGAATGGGAGGCAGAGCCTTCAGCTTTCAGGCCCCTTTTCTGTGGAACCAGCTCCCAGTTTGGATTTGGAAGATAGACACCCTGTCTATTTTTAAGATTAGGCTTAAAACTTTCCTTTTTGATTAAGCTTATTTTCAGGGCTAGATCACGTAACCCTGAGGTGCTGCAATAGTCCTAAAGAGCTGGGGGTTTCCATGATGCACTATTTCTTTTTCATTCACCTCTTTTTACTCTGTGTTTATACACCACTCTGATGTAATCATTAAGTTATTATTCATCCCTGCCTCGATTCGTAGGTTTTAGCCTAAAGATACTCTAACCCTCTGCCCTAGTGCAATGGAAATTAAGAAGTACTTGACTCAATTCAAGCCCTAGAACAGGGCTCCTCAAATCCAGGCCTCGAGGTCCAGTGTCCTGCAGGTTTTAGATGTGTCTCTGCTTCAACACACCTGAGTCAAATATAGAAGTCATTAGCAGGACTCTTGAGAACTTGAGTGCATATGAGGAGGTAACTCAGCCATTTGATTCAGGCGTGTTGGATCAGGGACATCTAAAATCTGCAGGACACCGGACCTCGAGACCTGGATTTGAAGATCCCTGCACTAGAACATTAACCATTAACCATAGTTTTTGAGTTTAGAGAATTTGGACTTATCAAAGAACTACATGTTGAACTTACCTGAGTTGACTTTTCTTTTTTTTTTAATTTAACCTTTATTTATACAGGTAGTCCCATTGAGACTCAGTGTCTCACTTACATTAGAGACCTTTTTCTAATACATAATAAATTTTCAGCAATAAAATAAAAACAATAAATAGTGAATAAAATGCCAAATGTTCACGCAGTCATATTAAAAACCAAGACGTCCCCAGCAATGATTTCACAAAATTGTTTATACATCTTTTAAAGTCAATGAGTGAAATCATTTGGGAGAGCTGCAAATCCTTCTATAGCATATTCCAAGAAGATGGAGCAGAAAAGGAAAAAGCCTTTCGTCCAAGCACTGTCCGAACTGATGGAACAACGAAAGTAATGAAATCCAGAGACCGCCGATTATGAATGCTCTGTTTATGTATCATGTAGTCTGATAAATAAGAAGGGACTAAACCAAAAACCAATGTATAGATAAAATGAAACCAATGAACCATCCTGCGTGAGGTCAGTGAGGACCAGTTGACCCGTTAATATAAGGTACGGTGGTGTGTTATGGGTTTACAAGTGGTTATAAATCTTAATGCCCCATGATAAACTGAGTCCAACAGATGGTGAGAATGAGCAGGAGCATTTATATAAATTTGATCACCATAGTCCAGGTGGGATCAAATAGTGGCAGCAAGTATTTTCCTTGTAGTAAAAGAGAAACATGATCTGTTTCTGAAAAAGAACCCCAGTTTCAGCCTCAGTTTCTTTAACAGGTGGTCAGTATGTGACTTAATAAACGAAAGACTGTTATCGATCACAATGCCTAAGTATTTATATGAGACCACGGTTTCAATAATAGTATCTTGAAATGATACGAGGGGGAAGTACTGCTGGCACCTTGTTTCTATTTGAAAACAGCATGACCTTGGTTTTCTCTGCATTTAAAAACAACCTGAGCTGAAACAGCTGTGACTGAATACTGTCAAAAGCTAACTGCAAGTTTTCGAAAACTATGTTGATGGTACGAGCACAGCAATAAACAATTGTGTCATCTGCATAAAAAAAATGGATCGATGCATTTAGAGTCTGAGATTTAGACTATTAAATTTTGTTGAACTGTTAACCAACTGCCTTCAGCCACTGAGCCCTGTAATGTGGAAACTATAACAAAGAGTTGTGGTGTCATTGTCCTGGACTTGTTGCCCAGTGTTTTGAATTTATGGTTTTGCAGTTTTCCCTTGTGTCAGTTTTTGAGTGTGGGTTTTGCTCAGTGTGGTTGCCTTCCCTGTCTAGTCTGTTTCTGTTTCCCTATTCCCTATCTCACTTCCTGTTTTATTTTGATAGTGTCTTTGGACCTTGTGCTGTGCTTCTAGTTTTGCTTCCTTTATTTCCCTCCCAGCTGTTTCCCATTGTCTCATTACCTGGTGTGTGATATACGTGTTCTGATTCTGTCCCATGGAGCTTTTGGTTTGAACGCTGAACAATAAAGGTTTTATATTACGTCTGTCTACTGAGTACTGCATTTGGGTCTAAACCAGGGGTGGGCAAACTACGGCCCGGGGGCCGTATGCGGCCCGTTAAGCTTTTTAATCCGGCCCCCCGAATTTGAATCAATTATAATGGTAAACCTTGTTAATGTTTTACTCTCCCTGCAATTGTGGCGTTTATCGCTAGATGGGATACTCTGACACACTGACCTTTGTTGAGGTGCGCTCTTACACTGCATTCAAGTGGTGTCGGAAGACCCGTCTTGCCGAGTTGTTTTTCCCAGTAGGAAAGTGATTTTTACGATCATTCCGACACCGCATGAACGCATCATTATTCAGCGTTTTCCCTCTTTGACAGCTCAACACTTCTGCAATGATGAGCGGAGCTAAAAAAAGAAAAGTGGACAGAGAATGTCGAGTGTTTAATAAGGAGTGGACAACTAAATATTTTTTTACCGAACACAGATCTACTGCTGTATGCCTGATATGCAAAGAGACTGTGGCGGTTTTTAAAGAGTTTAACATCAGCCGTCACTTTACCACAAAACATGCTAACTATGCTAGCAAGCAGTCAGAGAAAGAACGGGAAGCTACTGCTCAGAGGTTGATAGCTAATTTACAAGCTCAACAACGTATTTTTCATCGTCAAAGTGCCATCCAAGAGTCAAGTACCAAGGCCAGTTTTATGCTATCATTCAAATTAGCAAAGGCCAGCAAGCCTCTGTCTGACGGGGAGTTTTTAAAGGAATGTATGGTGGAGGCAGCAGGTGTCTTGTGTCCAGAGGCCAAAGACAAGTTTGAAAAAATCAGTCTATCACGCAAGACAGTGACTCGCCGTGTGGAACTGATAGACGAAGAGCTAACTAGCAACTTAAAAAAAACGGCGGAGTCATTCACGTTTTATTCATTAGCTCTGGATGAAAGCAACGATGTAAATGACACTGCTCAGCTCCTCATTTTTATCCGAGGAATTAACAATACTTTTGAAATAACAGAGGATTTTTTGACAATGGAGTCTCTGAAAGGAAAAACACGGGGGGAGGACTTGTATAGCCGGGTGTCTGCTGTCATTGAAAATACGAAGCTGTCTTGGAGTAAACTTATCAACGTCACCACAGATGGATCTCCAAATTTAACAGGGAAAAATGTTGGCCTGCTGAGAAGAATCCAGGATAAAGTGAAAGAAGAAAATCCTGACCAGGATGTTATTTTCCTTCACTGCATCATCCACCAGGAATCTCTATGTAAATCTGTATTACAGCTGAATCATGTTGTGAATCCTATCGTAAAACTTGTCAACTTTATACATGCAAGGGGACTTCAGCACCGTCAGTTCATCGCGTTCTTGGAGGAAACTGATGCAGAGCACCATGACCTACTTTATCACTCCCGTGTCCGCTGGTTAAGCTTGGGAAAAGTGCTTCAACGAGTGTGGGACCTCAAAGAGGAGATCGGTGCATTTTTGGAGCTACTGGGGAAGGCCGACGAATTTCCTGAGCTGAGCAACAAGAACTGGCTTTGTGACTTTGCGTTTGCTGTGGATATATTTTCACACATGAATGAGCTGAACGTGAACATACAGGGGAAGGATCGGTTTGTGCATGACCTGTACACAAGCGTGAAAGCCTTCAAAGCCAAACTGGCTTTATTTTCCAAGCAAATCCTAAATGAGTCATTCACTCATTTCCCCACACTAGCTACACTGAAAGAGGAGGCTGGCGCAAAAGTTAAGAAATACAGCGAGACACTGGATGCGCTCCACAAAGAATTCTGCCGTCGCTTTGTTGATTTTGAGAAAATTAACAAGTCACTTCAGTTGGTGGCCTGTCCCCTGTCACAAGACCCCGAAACAGCACCAGAAGAGATGCAGCTGGAACTGATAGACCTTCAGGCTGATGCTGTCTTGAAAGAGAAGTTCAACTCTCTTAAACTGAATGACTTTTATGCGTCACTTAATGAAGCGGTGTTTCCAAACCTCCGGAGGACGGCACAGAAGATTCTGGCGTTGTTCGGCTCGACCTATGTGTGTGAACAGACGTTCAGCGTCATGAACTTCAACAAAGCCAGCCACAGATCCAATTTGACTGACCAACACCTCAGATCCATCCTGAGAATCGCCACAACAAAACTGACTCCAGACTTTGATGCGCTTGTTAAAAAGGGACACCAACAACACTGTTCCCACTGAAATCAAAAGTAAGTTTCTCTGCTCTTAAACATGCATTTACGTGTTACATGTCATTTCTGTTAAGGTGTGCTCATAAGTGGTGTGCAGGTGCACTGCCTTCTCAATATAAACAATGCACACCAGATATATTTAACATGGCCACATACTGGCATGTTGTCACTGTTTCGATCTGCATGTCCAACCATTTTTGAAATGTTGAGGAGGAGAGTGATGATAATATCCTGAAGGATATCAAAACTTTAAATGCTTCAAAATGGTAACTGTTAGTATTTTTTTTTTTTAAACTGTATTTTGTTAATGGAATTTTCAGTGTTTTAAGAGTCATTTCAATAAAGAAATACTGTGGGACTTGGAAGAGATATTTTGTTGTATTGCTTTTGTTAATTTTCTATTAAAATTAAAGCACGTTTTCTACATATCCCATGTTATTCTTTCTCTTATGAGGTGAATTACTAAAACACTCCATCCATCTGCTCCTGGTCCGGCCCTTCTGTCAAATTTTAGAACCCTCTGTGGCCCACGAGTCAAAAAGTTTGCCCACCCCTGGTCTAAACCATGCCTGCCTGCCATGACCATGTGGCTAAAACAAAAACTCCTACATGCAGGAATGATATTTTCTTGCCTTTGTCGATATCCATCTTAAAATTGACTGCCATATTTAATTCTCTACTGGCTAAGGGGTTTTATCAAAAGGGACATAATAATAATAGTATATGTGCCAGTTTTGGTACAATAGTTGTCTGATTTTACTGTATGTAATCTGTGCTAGGAGCCAATGAAGAGAAACTAATGTAGGAGAACTTTGATCTCTTTTCCTAGTCTGTCTTAGTTATCCATCTCTGGTGTAGAAAATATACTTAATCCTCATTCTTAATAAAGTACAGTTTCCCCCTCAGACCACTCGACACTGCAAAATGATGAAAAGGTCCAAGAGGAAAAAAATATATATCTTGCTCAACCAAAACCTCAGCTGCAAGTAAAAAAAACCAAGTTCATAGTTATTATTCCAAATATGGACTAAAATTAAGGCGTTTTTGTTTTTGTTGTTCTGTAGGCTTGTTGCATTATTCTTATTGATTCTGATGTCTAACACTTCATGAGGCTATAAATGCTTTCATAGATTATTGCTCTAACGAGGATTTTACAAGTTGTACAATACCTGTCAGCATCTCTATTGGACCAATAGGACCGTGTATCGCCGCATCACAAACAGAATGTGGCATTTCCTGTCTTATCAGAATCTGTGGAGGTGAGTTTCCTTACCCTGTATATGTGGATATTTAGCCATTAACAGCAAACACCATCTCATTGTGACTGCTGTGGTGTCAGTACCAGCAGCAAACAGGTTGGCCACTGTGAATATCAAGTTCTCTTCATTGTAGTGAGTGTCAGTAACACCAGATTGCTAAGAGGAAGAACAAAAAAAACATAATAAACTTGGGAAAAGTAATGACATTTTATTATTTCTTTGTTCTAACAATGCTTCTTGGCAATAAATCTTATACTGTTGGAAAGCCTGTTTATTTCTGCCACATTAGAAGAGCAGCAGAGTTGAGTATGTGGGTTGTGCCCACAAAAAAATCTTGCCAAATCTTCTCTGCCAATGCCAAACAGCGTATTTTGCTACTGACTCTTGTTTGGTGTTTATTGGATTGAATAGTTGGAAGTCTGAAAAAACAAGGCATAATGGCAATTTAACAATTTATTCACTTAACAAACAGGGGGCCTCAGGAGCACGTGGAAAACCCATACACAACCACAACAGCCTGGCACCTCCTCCTTATGCTGGTCCCACACTGCTGTAGGATGGCATCCCATAATTCAACCAGTATTTGTTGCAAGTCAGCCAGTGTGGTTTTGTTGGTCACAGAATAACCCGTTTGGCACTGACAAAGAGGATTTGGCAAGTTTTTTCAGCAGTTTTATTGTGTTTTACTCAAGTTCTGCTGTTTAAAATAGAAATGTTAAACACTAATCTTCTTTTAAAATGTTAGAAAACACAAAACATGTTGTCTTACTACTTCTTTCTGCTTCCAAATCAGAAAACAGTCCACAAACCCTTGGCACATGTCAGGGTCCAGCGTGTCTTTCAGATGCTTGATTAAGTGCTTTACATCTCTCACGGTCATCTCAACATTTTTCAGTACCACCCGGCGGTTTTTTATCCATCTGAACAACCGGGGAAACATGTTATAAAGCTGTGGAAAAAGAAACAGTAATTCAACAAAGATTATTTAAAAAATATAGACTGAATTAATAGATGTGAAATGTAATTAAAAAGAATAATTTCTAGTTTTCATTTTTGCAAGTGACAACCATGTTAAAGCTCACAGCAATAAAGGATAAAGGCATCTGCAGTATCATGACGCAATTCATATCAGTAATTTGAGGCTTTTAAATACTTGTCTTGCATTGTTTAAAGTTTAAAATTAGCCTCAAAGAAATCATTCAAATCATGTGTACCAAAATTACACGGACACGGCATATAGAGAAATATCTGATCTTTTCCATGAGTTTGAGATTTACGCTTTCAATCACAGTTTTATCATTTACCTGCTCGTGATTATTTCGGTTTGAGTCAATGAAAAAACAATTATTAAAAAACTCCAAATATTGCACATAGCAGTATCTGCTTATATCTTAATCATGTGCACACAGGTAACAACAGTGACAGTGAATATTTTGTGTAATTCAGTTTTAAGACAGTTGAGTCAAAAAAAAAAGAAAACCTGGACAGATGCAGAACCTGTGAGGTATATGGTTTGATTGGCTCGCTTCAACATGTTTTTAAATATTGGGTCATCGTAGTCAAATCTGCCTCCATACACAATAGAGGAGATAATGTTGGCTGTTGCATAATTCATTGGCAGTGCTGTATCAAATGGCTCTCCTGTGAAGCAACAGTGAAGAAAAGAGTTAGACATGAATAATTCAATCTAATACCAATAAAACAGATCTCAGCACAGCTAAAATTACTCTTTTTTTTAAACACAGCTTATTGTCTTCTGTAGAAAGTACAATACAGCATTTAGATTTTTGCTCATTTTTTTGATGTTCACATCATCTGATATTTCTGTGCATCAAAAAAATGTCTTGCATTATCACTTACATATTCACATACTAGCACCATACCTTTATGTGCTTCAATCATTTGAATCAGATACCCACACTCCTCCAAGATTTTATCCTGAGAATGTTTTTTCCCCATCCCAAACTCTTTGAGGGTGGTGAGGGCAAAACGTCTCAGCTCTTTCCACGATGCCCCATTTGCAAACAGAATTCCTACAAAAGATTACATTTGAGAATAAAAATTCAACTAATTACAGGTTAAAAGACAAAAATGTGAAGCCATACAAGTCCTGTTTCTAACAGCTGAGGAGCTGTGTAAAATATAAATAAAAGCAGAACGCAGTGATCTGCAAATTGTTTAACCATGTGAGCCTTAAGTTATCATCTGTGATGATCCCAGCCGGTCACAGTCCCATGGTTTTGTGTGGCTTTTGAAGTCCACCGCTTCAATTAGGAGTTGGTCAGCCTGATGGCAGAAACTAGGACTTGGAGATTAAAATACTGTGAGTCTCACTCACAGAACCCTGCTAACAGAAGGCCCATCAAAGTGGGTGGAAATTCTGTTTTGGGAAATTTCTAAATCTACATGCAGTTGATTATCTATTCCTTAAAGTAATCCACCGCTTCCCTTTTTATAACCAGGACTGTGGTGTCCTGGTGCCATGGACTGTTGGGTCAAGGGGATATTTCCAGTTAGTAAGTTTGCTTTGCTTTGATTGCTGCAGGGCAATCTTTCAGTCACAGAGTGAAGGACGGTGTTGTTGTGAGCTTAACCAAGAAAAACTGCATCGCTTTAAGACATAAAAAAACAAACAAACAAAAACAAAAACATCCCATTTTAAGGCTTTCATCCAGTCAGTATTTTTTTTTTATTTCAGAGTAATTTTGTCATTTTAAGTCTTTTGTGAATCGTCATTACAAAGGTACCTATCAAAACGTACACACTTTGTTGTCACAAGCAGCAGAAACTAAACCCACGCAGATTAAAGGAATATACGCACCTAAACTTTTATATGAGCCTGTCCTCATTTAAACGACCAATACCTACGTTTTAAAATGAAATTAAGCGACTTCCAGCGGTCGTACACGACAGGTCGCTGAATAACGTGTTCCATTTTCTCCGTAAAATCCTGCAGAAATACTTAAATATTTTAAAGATTTTCTCGGATTTCTGGAAAGTCTGTGGGGACTAAATGACATTTTGGGGCAAACCACTGATATTTTCGTTCGGATTGGAGGACATGTTTTGAATTTCCCCTGGTCCAGTTCACATTGAACAGGACTTTTTATGATAGCAAAACGAAACAGAAAAAAAATCATATTGTAAATAGATAACATACCATGGCCTCGGTTCACGTCATAAAATATAGGGGAGATGTTCCGCTCTCCAAACTCCTCTGCATAGTTGACCAGCGCCTCTCTGACTGTTTGATATCCAGCTAGGACCACAACTTTGCTGCTTCCAAAATGAACCGTAAATACAGACCCGTACTTCCTTGAAAGCTGGAAAAATGATTTAGAAACACAAATTAATTAGCATCAAATATCGCAACGTTTTATAATGTGGCTTCTTTTGATTTTGGAGATGGGCTAACTCACTGTATAGAGAGTTTTGTAAGGCCTCTTGAGATCAAATTGCAACAGGTTGCCAAGCAGAGGCAGAGGCCTCGGTCCTGGGGGTTCCTTTCTTTTTTCCTTAGAAATTAAAATGACGGAGACGAGATAAAGAACAAGCAAGAGAGCAGCAGCTCCCAGCGTGGAACTGGACAAAATGAAAAAGGTAAAATCCCAAAAAAGGCCCATTTGCTCTGGTGTTGATGGTACTTCTCTGTACTCTCCAGGTAACTTGCTTTGTGTTGGAGTGAAGTGCATTTTTCCCCATCATTTATGGGCACGATGCTTCGCATTTTGATTGGTTTTTCAAAGAGGAAAAACTGCGTAACTGACAGTTTCCTCAAATCTGGCTCTTCTCCAATGGCTGATAAGAAAAGCCGGGAAGGCTGTCGCTCAGGGGCTCTGTCTGATGTCAGTCAAGCTGTGCACACTGCGGCTCTGTCAAGCTGGAACATTTACAGCTTAAACTTAAACATTACACAGACTTTGACAGGAGATGGTGGAAACTGTTACCAAGAAAAGGAGATCCTGCTGGAACAAAGACCATGAAACTAGTCTTTTGCTGCTTTTTCCCACAGTTATTTTTCCATTTGGGGAGAGAAGAGGATTTCCAGGAACACAGTATGTAAAATACTACACACTAAAACTGAATATGTATTATGTTAATATATTATCTCTCCCTGCACACGCTTCTTAGCCACCTGCACAGAGAGACCAGTGTTAGTCCCGGTCACGGGTCTGGCTTATGAGCTTATTTGTCATCTGCCTTACAGATATGATTGGTGATATGATTGGTGAGATATTTGTTATGAGTTATGAGACTGAATTTACTGCACACTTCTATACCTCTATGCCACTTTCTATAATTCACACTTTCTGTCCGACAGTAAAGGGTTTTATTTAGCAAACATTTCTGAGTATATCTAATAACCTGGATGACTTTGGAGACTTCTGTTTCCTACCAAAAATAAAACACTTGATGGCTAGGACTGTGATATTCAATATAATGAATTAGGGTACAACGTAAGAATATCCAACTGAACTCTGAGCTTAAAAAAATCATAATCTAAGAGCTGATAAATGTTTTTTCATATGCCCTGCAATATCTTCACTTTTTTGGTAAAAGTGCATCTACGATTTCACCACACACAAAAACAAGTGACCAAAATGAAAGGCTAAGAGACTGTAGTTTATGGTCATTTTAGGTGTTTGACATTTAAATGCACATTTCTGAATTTACTTAGAGTAAATAAACTTTACCAAGAATCTGGTAGGACAAACTAAACCTTTAAATAAAGGACAGTGGAAAAACAAGCAGTCCTACATATTTGTTTAATACAGGACCAGTCAAAAGCTTGAACACACTCACCCATTCAAATGAATGAGTGTGTCCAAACTTCCACTGAAGGACATATCCTGGCCAAAAATTACTCCAAGATTCCTCACAGTGTTACTGGAGGCCAAGGCAATGTCATCCCAAAAAAGTAAAAAATGATGTGGGCTTTATAGATAATTGGAAAAGTTTCTGGGGAGAACCTGGTCTTCTTAGGAGAGACGGCATCCATCCCACTTTGGATGGAGCAGCTCTCATTTCTAGAAATCTGGCTGACATTATTAATTAACCCTCCTAAAATGTGACTACCCAGGGTTGAGACCAGGAAGCAGAGCTGATGTCTTATACGCCTCTCTGCAGCTTCTCTCCTCCTGGTATCCCCCCAAAACCCCACCCCCATAGAGACGGTGTGTGTTCCCAGAACACCAAAAACCAAACCTAAAAGCAAAAAACTATTTAAGCATAAAAATTCAAAAAGAAAAAACAATATAGCATCCTCGACTGCACTGTTCCTGGCTCCGGAAAAGGAGTTTGGCTGACTGTTTATCTATGTTTACACTCAGGGACTACATTACACAGAGAGAACAGTATACATGCACCAAAGAGTAAAACGATTAAATGTGGATTACACTGGTCAACAAAGAAAACTTTTTGTCTGCTAACTGAGAAAAAACAACTGATTTTCACTAATTTGGGTATGCTGATTCCAAATATGTAAACAGAATTTTTCCAGCACGTCAGGATCTTCAGTTACGTAACTATGCCCATAAATGCCAATCACCAAATTCGATGTCAATGGTTTTTTTTTAGAAAAGTATACCATGGGGCACCAGGATAGCTCAGGGTGGCTTGCTAAAAGTCAGGTTCAAGTCCCAGCCTGTTGCCATTTGTGCCATTTTCCACATTTTGTTTTGTATAATGATGTAACCAAGATAGATAACCTGTGACTATATAAAATCCTGAGCTTGAAGAAGAGTGGGTGAGTACTTCATGTCATATCCAGTACCCTACTGGGCATGGCGTGCAGTTCTGACCCAGATTAATCTGTAAAACTGTGTGAAAAATGGCTAATTAAATTTAATAATTGAACTCCTTATTTCGTTGTTTTGTGTCATTCCTGTTCAATAAACGAACAGGCAGAAACCAAGTAAATAATGACCACATTCTTAGTTTTCTTCAAAATGTGGAAAACAAAGAACTTCAGCAGCTGGGTGTTCAGATGACCTCGGAGTCTCTCTTTCTGTCACCGTGTAGTCTCCATCAGTGGCTGACCGTTGCCCAGACAGAGAGTGAGAACACATCATGACAGCAAACATGATGAGCTTCTGTGTCATTAATCAGTTATGTTTATTTTCCAGTCTAAGACAGATTTCTCAGGCAAATAAATGTGACTAATAAAATCAAATGCATATCATGATTATATTTAAAGCTTCATAAAAACTCATTTCCTTTATAATTCATAATGGTCATGGATGGTTAAAAAAAGAAGGGTTTTGTGGCAGAAAAATGCTTTCATATTGTGCTGTAATTTTACAGATTTTTTTAGTACATCATGCACACATCCATCTGTGTCGGTCTCCATTTTTATACAAAAAATTACTCTGAACTATATTAAAGAGTTAATAACATGATCTGATATTTTTGAGAGTAGGAAAATGATTGATCATATTTACTATTTCACCAGACACAAAAAGAAAAATGACCAAAATGAAAGGCTAAATGATTGTAGTTTATTGTTATTTTAGATGTCTGATAGCCATTAAAATACACATTTCCAAATGTCTTTCCTGTAAATAAAATTTACAAAGAATCTGCATCATTTTTACAATTATTTACACAGTCTAAAAACTGTTGTGGGATGAAGTAGTAATATTGAGTATAGTGTGCTTATAACTTAATTTAAAAAACACAAATTCAACAAAATTCTGGTCTGTGACCCCAAATTTGAATGACACTGTTGATTCTCTGCACCACAATTTTATTTCACTTGTTAGAAGTGACTTAGATAAATGGCTTCCTTGCTGCTTGCCTTTTCCTAGAGTTGAGGATGGGGATCTGCTGGCCATTAGGTAGATGAAGACAATGGCTATGCTATTGTCGCAAGCAAGATCCTTGTGTCTCACTGGCGACTGACAGCACACAGCATATGAGGTGATGGAGGGAGGGTGAATCCCACAGCTGGTGTGAGATCCAGTTCATCCTCTGTAAATCCAGGAGGAGGAGTGAAACGAAAGCGCTGAATGAGGGAGGTGAAGAACAGGAAGAGCTCCATCTTAGCCAGACTTTCACCAAGACACATTCTGCGACCTGCAAGAGCAAAAAGTTCACAGGCATTTGAATTCTGCCTGTGCAAGTGTAAATTATCTCAATATATGACAACGTTGTTTATACCTGCAGAAAAGGGCATGAAGGCATCTCTCCTGACAAATTTACCCTCCTTATCCAGGAAATGAGAGGGGTTGAAAGTGTGTGGGCTCTCCCATTCACTCTCATCATACAGGACAGAGGTTAGAAGGGGAAACACAATAGTTCCCTGTAGGCAAAAGAGCAGATCATGTCAAATCTTATAAGTACACAACAGTTTCAAGTTATGGGATGTGAATCGAGAGTTCTATTAAAAGATATTATTGTAGCTGAATACTGAAAATGTAGCTGACCTTTTTGATAAAGAATCCGCGGAAGGTGACGTCTCGGCTGGTTTGGTGAGGAAGAGACATAGGGACAATATTAGCCAGTCTCTGAGTCTCGTGAATGACTGCATCAGTGTACGGCAGGTTTTTTCGATCATCGACACAGACTTGACGACTTCCTACTACTTGTTTCAGCTCCTCGTGGACTTGCTCTGTGGACACAAAAGAAAGAAATGCCTTTCTCTGGCTTTGGCTTTCCTTCTCTCTATCAAGTGCTGAAATGTCAGTGAGTCCATAACAGTCAGTGAGTCTGTCCTACTGTATATGTATATATGGCATTACCACATCACATATACAGTATGTGGTATTTTTTATCATATAGTTTCCTTTGAAGTGAGTCTTGCATGTCTTATCCAGTTCCTTACCCTGTACATGTGGATATTTAGCCATTAACAGCAAACCCCACCTCAGTGTGGCTGCTGTGGTGTCAGTACCAGCAGCAAACAGGTTGGTCACTGTGAATGTCAAGTTCTCCTCATTGTAGTGAGTGTCCAAAATGCAAGAGTCCTAAGAGAAATAACACTCACATATTGTTATAAAACATAAATGTTAAATATTGATGCCCTTTAAAATAAAATGCTGTCTTACTTCTTCTTTCTGTTTCTGAAGCAGAAAACAGTCCACAAGCCCTCGGCACGATCCAGGCTCCAGCGTCTCTTTCAGGCGCTTGATTAAATCCTTTATATCGCTGATATTCATTTCAACATTTTTTAATATGGCCTGGCGGGTTTTTATCCAACTGAACAACCTGGGAAACATGTTATAAAGCTGTGAAAACAACAGTACAAAAAAATTTATGTCAAGTAAGTACACTGAATTATTAGATATACAATCAATAAATTCTAGTTTACATTAAATTTTACATAAAAAATTAATGTCCATACAGTATTATGCTTTTCATTTCTATGACAGCAACACTGTCTTGTATTGTTTGAAATTTGCCTCAAAGAAATCATTAAAATAGTTGCTGCTTGTTTGTGGGGCTTCCTGCATTCGGTTTTGTAATTCATAAAGGAAAATGAATGGGTTGAGAATGAATTGGCCATTAGAGAATATCCCATTTCTTGACCTTAAGAAACTCAGGTTGTTTTTGCACTATATTTTGGGTCATCATCCATTTGCCCTGTGAAGGGCTGTCTGGTCAGTTTTGCAGTATTTAGTTGAATCTATATACTTTACAGTTCATCCTGCTACTTAATATCAACAGTCACATCATCAATAAACACTAGTGGCCCAGTTCCACTGGGAGCCATACATGCACATGCCATAAACACTGCCTTCATCATGTTAGACAGATAATGTGGTACGCTTTGGATCATGAGCAGTTTCTCTCTTTCTCCATACTTTTCACTTCTCATCATTCTGGTACAAGTTAACCTTGGTTACATCTGTCCAAAGAACTGTGGCGGCTCTCTTAGATGTTTTCTGGCTAAGTCTAATCTGACCTTCTTGGTCTGAAGTGTAATCAGTGGTTTGCACCTTGTTGTAAGCCCTCTGCGTTGCTCCTCTTGAGCTGGTCAGTGCATTCATTCTTTCTTAGAATGAGCCAGATTGTAGATTTGGCCTCTCCTAAAGTTTTCACTGTCTCTCTAAAAGGTTTATTTGAGGTTTTCAGCCTAAAGATAGTGCAAGCAAAGGAGGCTAACATCTCTTTTGACCTCATATTTAAAATCCATGACAATTACAGCAAAAAGCTATAAAATACAAATTCAACATTATCATTCAACTTCAGATATTATGTCTGCTGTATTTGTTATAAAATAACAAGGGAGCAGGCCATGAAACTGATTGTCAGCCAACTGTACCATTAATTAATGGTGGTGTACAAAGGCAAAAATACAAAAATTGTGCCTTTTTCCCCAACATTATTGCGGACACTATAGGCACATAGATATATAGGACCAGATTTATTAATGGCAGTGCCACAACTCTGACTCTGTCCTCTACTTCTTCACTAAAACCTCATCCCCAATGTTTAGAGCCTTGTTGAATTAGGGAGGCTTGTGTGCCTCCCAGAGAGCCATATCAGTGATGCCTTTAGCCCCTGGTATCTCTGTTCAGACAGGCAGGTCAGCTGCCCTCATTGAATTTCCATACTCCATGTCTTCAGCCAACAGCGCACGCATAAAACCTATGCTTACACTGCAATTAATTTAGTTAGTTGTTTACTTACTCCCTCATCAGGTCTGTTCATTGTTAACGGCTAGTATAAGCTGCTTTTGGTACATTGTACTCCCCCTCCCAATCAAATTTATCCCCCTAATATTTTTTATTATCCAAACACGGTCAGTCTGCTGAATCATATTTCAAAAGGTATACAAGCTTAGAGTGAGATATAACATGATATGATATGATATGATATGATATGATATGATATGATATGATATGATATGATATGATATGATATATGTATGAATGAATACAAAACCTCATACATACCATAACAATAAAAAATCCCCAACAATAGGCCCACTGATCTCTGTATTCTCATCTGTGGATTTATGCGAATGCATGTAACTTGACCCACTTAGTAAGTCTGAATCAGCATGGAAACAGATGCTGTTTGCCATTACCACACTGCACTACTTTAGCAGGATCAGTTTAGACCTCAGTCTTGTGCACACTGGTAATATTAGTCAGTTTGAATCTTTTGTGTAATTCAGTTTAGAAACAGAGTTGAGTCAAGAAGCAAACCTGGATTGATGCAGAACCTATGAGCGATATGTTTTGATTGGTTCGCTTCACCATGTTTTTGAATACGAGGTCACTGTAGTCAAATCTGCTTCCATACACAATAGAGGAGATAATGTTGGATGTTGCATAATTTATTGGAAGTGCTGTATCAAATGGTTTCTCTGTGAATTGACAGCGAGGAAAAGATTAAGACATGAAAAACTCAATTTTATGCCAATTAAAAAATTTATATAAATAAAACTCAACATAACTTACATTGGCTACTAAAAAACTGATGATTTTAATGTAGCTTATCATTCTCTGTAGAAAGCAGGTGTGCTAGTTTGGAAAATCTGATTTTGTTTAGGTCCTGGTCATTGGATCAAGACTGCAACAATGTGTTATGTTATCACTTACATGCTAGCATCATACCTTTGTGCTCTTCAATCACTTGAATCAGATAGCCACACTCCTCCAAGATTTTATCCTGGGAAAGTCTCTTTCCCATCCCAAAGTCCTTGAGGGTGGTGAGGGCAAAACGTCTCAGCTCTTTCCATGATTCTCCATTTGCAAACAGAATTCCTACAAAAGATTACATTTTAGAAGGTCGTCTAATTACAGTTTACATGACAGATAATGGAAACTTTCAATCCTGATTCTAAAGGTTCGGAAGCTGTACAATGACTATGAGTCTTATCTAATATGAAATGTAAATAAAATTAGAATATAATGATTTGCAAATGAAATATATTTGCTTTAAATTTTACTGTGAAATATTTAAAACACAAGGTATCAAGTGAAAGTGAGAGATTCTTTTTTTTAAATATATTCTCATTTTAAAAATTGGAGCTACCAAAATATTTTAAAAGGTTCAGACATGTTTACCACTCTGTGTTTGGGAACTTGGAACAGTTACATTTACCTATTGTTTTTAAAATGACTTAAATGGCATCGCAGGCCACTGGGACCTGTAATGTCAGATCATCTCAGCCTCTCTGGGCTCCTATTTTGTAGAAAAACAAGTTACTAACAGCCCTCACATACCAGATTTTCTATTGGGTATTTTGTTTTATTATTTATTACAACTTTTCCAGTCTTGTGTAGGTCTTGTCTTTACTTTCTTTTTAAAAAGTTAAAAAGCATGCCACCTAAGGTTTTAAGCCACCAGTAAGGAAAGACTGAAAATAGGCACTTACTGTAGCTTTTCAAAAATGAGAACAGGAATGCGGAGAACAACACTAGAGGCCAACTTCAAGCCAAGTGCACAAGTCACCATCAAGTGTGAGATGCTCTGTCACCATTGCTGTTCTGCATAGGCCTGAACCCCCTCAGCCAAGTCATTAAGAAAACTGGCTACAAATACCAACTACAGAATGGAGCAAACATCAGCCACCTTCTCTACATGGATGACATTAAGCTGTGTCCCATGAGTCAATGAGATATTGATTCACTGATTCATACAACTAGGATCTATAGCAGTGACACTGGAATGTCATTTGGACAAGTGTGGTCAGATGGTAACAAAGAGAGGGAAGGAAGTTAGAACTGAAGGCAACATTGCAGACACTGAGGACAGCTACAGTATCTTGGAAACCTGCCGGCAAATGGGAACAATTAAGAAACCGCTAGGAAAGCTGCAACCGCCAAGTGGCTCCAAGTACCTGCAGAGAGTAAGACAAGTCCCGAAGAGTCGGCTGAATGGAAAGAAAAAGATCCCAGCAATCAACACCTACACCCCAACAGTTGTCAGATACCCTGCTAGGATAATAAGCTGGCCAAAGGAGGGGATAGAAGCCACTGACATCAAGACAAGAAAACTCCTTACCATGGATGGAGGGTTTCACCCCAAATCCAGCATCCTGAGACTGTACGCTAAGCAGAAGAAAGGAGGCTGAGGACTAGTGAATCTCAGAACCACTATCCTAGATGAAACATCAAAGATCCATGAACACATCAGGAAGATGGTCACAAAGGATCATATGCTTAGTGAGTACTTCAGACAGTAGAAACCAGAGAAAAAAGAGGACAATGAACAGAAACCATCATGGAAGGCCAGGCCTCTGCATGGCATATACCACCGGCAGATAGAAAAAATGGCAGATATTGAAAAATCCACTTCTGTTCATTGACTGAGATCCGCCTATTGGTGACCTCTGCTGTATACTATGCCAGCCACTTGGTCATGTTGTTCCATGTATGTCCTGCCTGCTAACATCTTGCACCCTGCTTTTATGTGCTGGATTGTCTCAGGGGCATCTCTGCACAGCCTGCACCTGGTGTCATGGTCCTGGGCTGTCCCCAGTGTTTTTGTGTTTGTGGTTTAAGGTTTGTCAAGTTCTTGTGTCTTAGACTTGGCATCCACTTCCTGTTTTATTTTGGTAAAGTAAAGTTTCTTGTGCAGTGTGCTTAGTTTTACTTCCCCTTGTCTCGTCACTGTCATGTTCAGCTGTGCTCCTTGCTGTTTCCACTTTCCCTTGTTATCCCCAGGTGTATTTAAGTACTGTTTCCTCATTGTTGATGTTGTCTGGTGGAGTATTTTGTTTCCATGCCTTGTCTTGCTTTTGGATTTTGCTCTCGGTCTGGTTCCCAAGTGGATTTTTATTTGTTTTCCCGGGGAAGCAGCCAACCCAGCCCCTAACCACTAGCCAGTCCCTACCCCAGGCAGGGTGCATGAAACCAGGGTATGGGAAGACCCGCCCACCCTCTCCTCCCACTCATCATGATTGGGGTGATGTGAGTGTATGTAGTGGGAAGAATGTGTATGACTGTGTGAAAGCTACAGTGCTATTAAAATTGGAGGGACAGATGTAGCATGAGCACTGAGTAACAGCACCTATCCACACCACCCCCCGAAGGCCCTCAGTGTCTAAGATGGAAATAAAATTGAGGAGTAGGTAACAGTGAACAGAACAGTGGGGCTACCTCAGCAGCTCCACCCACCCCCCAAGGCCCTATGTGTATTATGACGTGTTGTGAGCCGCATGATGTAATCTTTTTTTTTTAAAAAAAGGTGGGGGGAGACGTCATGCAACACAGTGAGCAGAGCCAGAGTGGCACAAGTCCCCCCCCCCCCCCCCCCCAAAAGACCCTACGTATGTGTGATGTGTTGTTTGACAGGGTGGGAGGAGGGGAAGGGTCAGGATACATATGACCGGGAGGTAGAAAACTACCCACGGAGCGAGAGAGCCAGCAAACTACTGGCTCATTACCCCAGTTCCCTACACTCAACCGCAGGGTAGGGAAGGCCGGCTCGGGGTCTGAAGTGGCCACACCCCGAGGGCATGACCATGCTCAAGGCCAGCACCTACTACCCACACTGCAGACAAATTGTAATGATTTGTATTGTAAAGGAATATCATACCATAACCTTGGTTCAGATCATTAAATATCAGGGAGATGCCTCGCTCTCCAAACTCGTCTGCATAGTTGACCAGTGCCTCTTTGACTGCCTCATACCCAGCCAGGACGACGACTTTGTTGGTTCCAAAATGAACCGTAAATACAGACCCGTACTTCCTTGAAAGCTGACAAATAATAAATTAAGCTAAATCCAAATGAAATAGCATTAAATATATTTGCAATTTGTTAATAAAGTAGCTTCTTTTGAATAAGGAGATTGGCTAATTTACCTCACAAAGAGTTTTGTAGGGTCTCTTGAGATCAATTTGCAACAGGTTGCCAAGCAGAGGCAGAGGTCTCGGTCCTGGGGGTTCCTTCCTCCTTTCCATAGAGATGTAATTGATAGAGATAAGAGAAAAAACAAACAGGAAAACAGCAGCTCCCAGCACAGTGGTGGAACTGAAGAAGATAAAATCCACAAAAAGTGCCATTTGCTCTGGTGTTGATGGTAAAGCCCTGTGTTGTCCTTGCATGCAAAAACCTGTTATGTGAACATTACCACAGAGCTTTCTTGCAGGGACTGGTGTGACAGGCCTAGTAATCATCTCCCCGCCCCTCTGGGTTCAGTAATAGACATTTGAGATGCACAACTCAAGGGAGCAAACTAATTAAAAGAACTTGTTTTGCCAGTTTAAGCAAAAGATGCCCAACCCTCAAAAAGACCTTACATTATCTTTTTTCTGGGGGTAGGACAGTCAGTAATGTCTCAATTATTTGTTTATTTGTGACAAATTAAATTAAAAATATTTTGTGTTTCTTGGTGCTGGTAAGGTTAATAAGCTTTGATTGGCAGGCGTCCTCTACACACAGACCTGTAGATTGGTGTCTGTTAGAAATCACCTCTGTCAACTGGACCTCCACATTGTTTGTGCTCATGTTGGGTTTTGGAATATTTTAATGCAGTTATCCAACAAAATTTATGGCTTGATATGTGGCACAGATCATCCATTAAGTTTGAGTGGAATCCTTAATTAGTCCGTCACTTGACAGTAACAAGCAGGAATGAGTGTTTGTGCATTGCACCCATACAGTTTATGGATCGTAGGTTGTTAACCAAGCTTCCGTTCCACTGTCTCATAAAAATATATGAAAATTTTTGGCTCCAGAAAATAAACTTGGAGGCCAAGATGGACCTTGGGGCTTCAAAATGCAGAATTCAGTAAACTACTTGATCTAATGTGTTTAGCTACATTCCTACCAGTCTCATCTATGTTTCATGCAGTCGTGTTAGGTTTGGAAATTAAAAGTACTGTAGTTCAGTGGCATTGGTGGGTGATATCCCATGCCCCCTGTAGGCACACCCCTGTAGCAGGGTACACTAACTGTGCTTGATTTTGCTTCCACTCTAGTCTACTTGTTCTACACACTGCTCTTTTTTTCTTGTTTCTCTGTGCACATAGGTTATGCAGTCCAGCGGGATACTTATGATTATTTGATACAGTACTAATGTAAGTCATTGCTTACTCATTTTTCTTAAAACTGTTTTGTTGTGGAGGAAAAAAAATGTTAGCATGTATAAACCGATTCTGAAACACATCAGCTATAAAGCTCTGCAGGCCATTTTCAGTCCTGCACATCTGTGTAAATGAATCACATTAAAAGTTGCCTAGCAGTAGGTCAAAAGTCATGATAAAGGGGTGTTATCACTCAAAATAAAATGAACTCGAACCCTTTTTCCACTCTGGTTGCATATCTCTGCATGCAAATACATTCAGGAAAAAAAGCAAAAAGAAAATGATAGCATAAGTAAAAAAAAGATGCAACACTGGACTTTGCAACGTTTTGCATAGAGCATTATTTAATTTAAAAAGAGTAGCGATACATATAGAGTTGACAAGGACCATACTGTACCATGGTACAGTAGGGTACACAATTACAATGATGTAAATTCCCTTTTTTAAATTTGATACACCATATATCATCATTAACACATTCTTTGATATCAGCAGCACAAACCTTTCATATTTTTCTACTTGTCTGACAATGCGGTTATTTCAAGTCACACACGTAATGAGAGGTGATTTGTGCAAAAACACAGAAATAAAAAAGTAAAAATTGCTGAAAACCTCTAAGGAACATAGCAGTGTTTTTTTTTTTAGGAATGTCAGTGTTTTGTTTAACATAAAGAAAGCACTGTGAATCATATCAAGCTGCTATTAAAACTGACAGAATGCTTTTTGTGTAAGACAGTATACATTCATCTCACGTCTGTGGAGCGCTTCTCTGAGAACAGAAATGTCAAATGAATGAGTTAATGTGATTATAACCCCAGATTATAAAAGCATAAGAATATGTTTCTCATCAACGAGCAGGAATTAAATTCTGGAGACATTAAAGGTCATCAGTGTCTTGGTTTTGAACATTTCGTGCTGCCGTGCTCTCTGTTTCTATCAGTCACTGCTCACACACATACACAGGTGTAGCGTGTGAAATGCATAGCTGCAGGAAAACAAGAACGATAAATACACCAAAATGTTCTTGGTCAATTTGAATTTAAAGACCGAGTTTCACTGCAACAATGGCAGCAGCAAAATCTCCTGTGTCACAGAGTGGGGTTTTTATTTTCCTTCTAAGCAGCTTCCATGTAAACGGTAATGGCTAATATCCACATAGTAACGCGCTGTTCCTGTACTTTGTTTGGCAGCTAAAACAGGAGCGGAAAATTGAGATGTAATAAAGGCGCTAAGAACACACTAATTGTACTCTGTGGATTAATCCTCAGGACGGCCTTCTATTGTTTGCTAGCAGCTCTCTGCTCTCCGAGCATCGTGCATTTTGTAAGTCGTATTTTACGCATGCATTCATTAATTATTCCAAAACAGTCTTTACACGAGTAAATGGTTTTACTACCATGAACACATCACATTATGTACATCTGGCAACAACATTAAGAGGCTCCTATGGATAACCAGTCTTTCTTAATAAGGGCAATATAAAGAAAACCGGAACCCTCACTTGTTGGATAAGGCTCAAAGGTGTGCAACAACTACATAATCGAATCAGCTGGAATGATCCATTCTCTTGCAGTGATTGCAAAATAAAGCACAAATTTTTGCACACACATAAAGTAATAAAAGTCATAAATAACAAAAAGACAGTCTGTATACACACACACACACACACACAAACACACAAATAAACCCTGTCGCACACATCATAGTAGTGGTATTATCTAATGAGTGACGCCGTTTTCTTTGTTTGACCTCACTAAAAAAGAAAAAAGCTGCAGAGTCACTTTAATCACCTCACAATCAGAACTGTTTTTTCTAATTTTACACAACATGATGACAAATGGCATGTGTGACCATCAGGGTGATACAGTAAAAGAAATGCTGAAGATGGTGTTTGCCACTGGCCCACTGAGTGTGTGTCCGTGTTCAAGGTAAAAACGGAGCTGGAGACGAAGCACGTTCTCCTCCAGCCTGTGTCCACACCTGGCGGTGTAACTGAGGCAACTCCGTGTGCATGGGCCATATGCACGCAGTGTAAAAAAAATGAGCAATGGGATGGACAGATTCTTCCCTCCACCTACTTCCCCTCACTCTGTGTGCAGTGCTGAAACTGGGCAAAGCTAAGGAACACCTGCTCCAGTGATATCTGACTCACGCAGTAGTCTTCAATGCGGTATTTCTCTTTGGCTGCCTCCAAAGTACCAAACACCTAGATGAGAACAGGAAAAGAGAGGACATGGAAAGATGTGTTGGTAATGCATCTCTGGTGCTACTGAAGATCACAATTGATACCTTAAATCTGCATCAATTGAGCAGAGAAAAAGAAATATACCTTTTTTTAATGTGTATTCAGATACCGGATAGCTTTTAAATACATGTTTCTTAACAGTTTTTTAGTTTTTCAGTATTTTTGAAGCCTTATATGTACCATGAAGTACTTCCATACCATTGCTTTCTACACTTCACATTATGTATTACAAACAACAATAACCTAAAGCTTAACTATTGCTGAAATGTCATAAATTAAAGTTATGATGTGAATGCTGCCTTTAAAATTAAAAAACACCCATTAAGATGAAAACTGTACCAAATCAAACTATAAGGGGACTAGAAAAACATCTGGCCTAAACAGTGTAGTTACTCGTTTGTCCAATAGAGGGAGATCTAACACAGCACAAGTGCAGGGATGCTTTTTTCAACACTTCACTTTTGAGCAATCTAATCTACAATTTATGCAGGTTAATACAATTCAAAGTGCTTTACAGATGACTAAAAAAAAACAGGTTACTGTACCTGTGCCCAAGTTAGTGTTTTGTCAGTCAAATGGTAATGCACCATTCCCTGGTGTTCGTCCTTAAGCTGACTTCCTGTTGTGGGAGAAAACTGACACTTAGATTTCCTTTGTCATTCTTTTACTGTGAAAGATCACTTTAAAAATAATACATCTGACTGTGGAACTCTACTTAAAAATCTTATGAGGTTACCAGCCTACTTAAGTGTATCAATACTGTAAATGAGCTGCTTGTGTTTTGTTGTTTTGCAATATAAGAGCACTGTGACAGAAAAAAAGGTAAAATTATGGTACAGTGTTTGTATCCATTTGTGACAGATTATAAGAATTTAATTGTTTGCAACCACAAAAGCAGCTCCAGTAGACAATTAATTATTACTAACAAGAAGCTCTTTGGATTTAATGGCTTCTGTTTTTTCTTGGAAGAGTAGAGTACATTTCTGGCTGTTGTACACATTTTTGACACTTTCACCAAGTGGCAGCAAACAACTACAACAGGTATAAGTTACTTCCACTAATTTCCTAATTTTTTTGATGAGTGCTCTTTATAGTTATAATAAGACATATTAAAAGAAATCAACTGGGTCTGACCTGGGAAGGTGCTTTCAATGAAGTCTTTAAATAGCAGCAGGTCACTGTCCTCAAATTTAGGTTCTACATGTACTTTAGCCAGCAGTGTGTAGCCACTGCCAAACTTGCTCTTCAGATGTTGGGGACTCCCGAGGCACTTGAACTGACCACTGACCATCACTGCAAGCCTGGTGCACAGGGCTTCACACTCCTCCATACTGATGAGTGACCATATCAGGGAGACAGGTAGAGGTGTAAGTATAATGAGACTGAGAAAACCAACTTCTTGCAGCTGACTTCTACCATATTCTATAAAGCATACCTATGAGAAGTGATGATAATGGCCTTGCCAGACTCCCGTGTGCGTGTAACAGCATCCCACAGCAGCCTCCTGGCAACAGGGTCCATCCCGGTCGAAGGTTCATCCAGGAAGATGACAGGAGGCCCACCAATCAGAGCCATCCCTGCACTCAGCTTCCGCTTGTTGCCACCACTGCATGTGTGCATTGTGCCATGTTATTACAAACACTCAACAAATTAAAGCATTCTTCAGGATAATATGTCTACACTCTCTCCAAAGATCTACATACCTGTAACTACGGACCAGTTTATCAGCATGAGGCTCCAACAGCAGGGAACGCAGGACATTCTCCACACAGCCAGACACACATTTCTCTGGGATTCCTCTGAGCCTGGCATACATACTCAGAGTTTCTCTTCCTGTCATGTGGTCCAATACAGCATCAAACTGAGGACAGTACCCTATGCGCTGCTGCACCTGCAATCCAGAGATAAATGCTTTTGTGTATTGAAAGCAGTGCGATTCAACAAAGATTTTGTGGATTTCCATCAAACACTTCTCCGATCTCCTTCCCATTTACCTTCTTAATGTCTCTCCGGATGCTGTATCCATCAATGAATGCATCTCCAGATGTAACGCTCTCATCGCCTGTCAGCATCTTAAAAGTTGTGGTCTTCCCTGCTCCATTGAAGCCTAGGAGGCCAAAACACTCCCCTTTTCCGACAGCCAGAGACAGCCTGTCCACAGCCAGAAGACTCTCCCCACTGCTGTACACCTGTGAAGAGGAGATAACAGTGACACATACATTTCAACACTGGGACACTCTTAGTATTCAAAAAACACATAAAGACCTTTGCCAGTAAGCAAAAGGAAGCTGAGCCACTTACTTTGCTGAGCTCCTGCAGTATGAGGGGGCTACCAACCATAGATTCTACTATCGGCTGGCATTCCAGAACCCGCTTCCTCTCATCGGCCACATCTCTGTCCTCTGGAAGCAGCGCTGCATCTTCTATTATAGGCAGCTAACAAACACACCCAAACATGTGAGCTAAAAATGTATCAACCAAAAAGTGCATTACACTATCTGCACCTGACAATAAAAGGGGTCATGCAGTACATATATCACATATCTATGTGCCTTTATGAATAAGAAGACTTCAACTTAGCTCAGTTACACAGCAGAAACATGCTTCACCTGCAACTATGAGACCCTTAAAAGGGGCATTTAGGATCTCAGGGTTTGGTAAATAGCTGCTTTAGGAAACACTGGAACTGTCTTTGCAATGTGAATCACTGATATGAGTGGTCTGTGTGAAACACAACAAAACAATCATTTTAGAGCTAGACCTGCGCAACAACATGGCCACTAATTAAATATTGGCATTAAAATGTAACAATATTAATAATATAACCATAAGATTATAATTCAGTTGGCATAACATAAAGATATGGATAATATAATGTATAAATATGCACCATTAGACAATTAGTGGGAGTGACAGTAGCCACAGCCACGGTCAGTAGCCAAACAGGCATCATTACCTTGTGGCGGTATTTATAATATAAATGCATTCCAACTACCATCAATTAAACAGAATCCATAAGGATCATTACCAACTTCTTGGAATCTACTAGAGTAGCTTTGCATGATTGCATGAAGCTCAAAATAATCCTTTTACACCCTATATTGGGCCTTAGTGCCCATTAGTTTATCTTCTGTCTGAAACAAGTAATTTTAGGTGCTCAGACCTTTGGCATCTGAAACTGAGCATTTAAGGCAGTCTGAAGCCTGAGATTGAGGCTCACAGGGATTACGTGCAAATACGCTGATCTTATTATTTGAAATTTTGTCCATAGGCATTCACTGTTGTAACAGTCTACATATGTAGTTATCAGTGAACGACATAACAATACTATCTCGATGGTGCGCCACAATAGGCACGCATGCTGCTGCAATGCACCCTTGAGAAAATCAGCATGTGTGTCAGAGAGCAACTGAATAAAATGACACAACTGTGTCATAACTCTGACCTGCACCCTAAAAAGTCCACAGATTATGTTTTAAAAGTCAAACATGACATCTTTTAAAAGCCTTTTGCGTCTGACCAGCTGTCTAATACCAGAGTATCCAGCCTTTCATGGCAGACAAAGAAAAACCAGCAAATCTTCAGCACAAAGAAACAGAAAGTATGCAATGTCTCCTTTAAAAAAATGAGATTATTCAACTTGTAGAACAGCTACAGAGTACTTTTTCAATTAACTAATGCTTAATTTACTTCTGGTTTTAGCTTTCTTAAATTAGCAGCACAAATGATAATTTGTTATGCACTTTTTCAGTGTCAAATAATCCATGAATGCAGAGGTGATTATCAATTTTTGAACTACCTCAAGGGTATCTATTCTGGTGAAGCAGATTAATATATTTATCAATATTTAATTCATCCAAGTTGCAAACTGTTCCCTTGAAAAAAGAAAAATCAAAAAAAGTAACTTTCAGGCTGCTCTTCATTTCAAATTAAACAGGCTGGCTTGGCCGAGTTACTTAAGCTGATGTTCATAGAGTGTTAGACACTGTTTCTCTATCGCCTACACACCAGCAAATTCACTCATTTCACAGTGTTTTTAATAGGATTCAAATTGAAAAACACTGAAATGTGCTTTCCCACACAGGAATATTTCTTCATGAAAATAAACCATGAAGAAACGGCCCAGCCTTCTTAAGCGCCCTTACAATCCATCTACCTTTTTGCGTCTCCTGCACAGGGAGGTGAGAAGTCTCCAGAGAGTGCGGATGCACTGCAGCTCAATGACGAACAGCAGAATAATGAAGACCACACCCTGCACGGAAAAGGCCACGAGAAAGCGTCCCACGCCGGGCTCTGTCATAGAGAAGTAGTTCCGCTGGTATGTGATGTCTACAGATAGAAAAACACCACGTTATGTTAAGGAGGCAGATTTTACACAAGAAATCAGAGAAATTAATGTTTACTTTAAAAATAAAATCAACAAAAAAGCTGGATGAAAATAGGTTTACTCTTTTTTCTCATTACTTTTCTTTACCATAAATTAGCATAAATTTCCCCAGTGTAAACTTTTACTTTTACATAACTTTTGAATGTAAAAATCATGTTATAAATCAGTCTTGTAGGCAGTACTTACTATATTCCTTGCAGATTATTTCAGTGACAAAGCTGGAGGTGCAAAACGAGATGAATTCATAGTTCTGGTAGAACTGGCTGAAGGACATGCCCAGGCAGTAGTTTGGGAAGATCAGGAACACCTTATCTAGCAAGTGTGACAGATGCTGCAACTCCAACTCTGAAGAGGAAATATTATTTAAAAAAAAGGCATTTAACAGGATGGATTCTTTTTAAAGCATCCTTCATCTTTTTTTTTTCCCACGCCGACCTAGTGTGTGGAGATCCAGGGTTCTCGTCTCAAAAAAGTTTCACAAAACCCACTCCTTTCCGCAAAGTTGATCGAGTTAACCAGTAGGAGGTAAAATATAATTCCTCACTGGCTTCCCACACACACGTGCATATACTGCCTACTGTAGTCAGTGAGAGACAGAGCCAAGCCAGAAGCGCTGCTGCTGGGAGATGAGCCCTAATGCCAAACAGGACGACTAAGTCTGACTGGTCTGAGCATATACAAATACAGCTGTAAAAGGCCTGGTATACACTCATCTGACACTTTATTAGGTACATCTTGCTAGTAGCAACCATCAGAAGATGGGTGTACTGTGGGATAAACATCTTCAACAACAATACTCAGGCTGTGGTGTTTAAACAATGCTCAATTGATGGGGCTGAAAGTGTGAAAATAAAATATCCCCCACACCCTTACACCACCAGCACCACTGATACAAGGTGGGATGGTTTACACAAAATTCTGACCCCACCATCTGCCTGGTCTGATGGGTCTCAATTTCTGCTGGGACATATAATGTTTTTCCAATCTTCTACTGTCTAATTTTGGTGAGCCCGTGCAAACTGTAATCAGTTTCCCTTTTCTTAGCTGACAGTAGTGGCACCCGACGTGGGCTCCTGCTGCTGTAGCCCATCTGCTTTAGGCTTTGATGTGCTCAGAGATTCAGAGATGCTCTTCTGCATATATTGGTTGTAACAAGTGGTTATTTGAGTTACTGTTGCCTTCCTATCAACTTGAAGCAGTCTGACCATTTTCCTCTGAACTCTGGCATCAACAAGACATTTTCACCCAGAGAACTGTCGCTAGCTGGATATTTGTTTTTTTCCAGACCAGTTTCTGTAAACCCTAGAGATGGCTGTGTGGGAAAATCCCAGTAGACCAGCAGTTTCTGAAATACTCAGAGCAGCCTCTCTGGCAACAACAACCATGACACATTTAAAGTCACTTAAATCACCTTTCTTCCCCATTCTGATGTTCACTTTGATCTTCAGCAGGTTGTCTTGACCATGTCTACATGCTTAAATTCACTGATTTGCTGCCATGTGATTGGCTAACTAGATATTTGTGTTAACAAGCAGTTGGACAGGTATACCTAATTAAGTGAGCATAATATTCAGTGACTAGACCTGTTTATATTCACAGTGTCAGAGCATCAGCACCCACAGAGCGCTGCAGTATGGATTGTTAGCTGATATTACATAACTAGCCTAGTGTCGTATAGTGTGCTTAATTAGCATAGTTAAACCCTACATTGAGTTTGTGATCACCTATAATACCTTGCTGAACTAAATTCCTAATAACACTTAGAAGTATTTCCCATTATCATAAATGAAGAAGAGGACTAAACAATTCATTAAGTAACAAAATGTCATAATAATGTAAAGAAAAAAGCTTGCAACAGCAAAACCTTTAACAAAAATACCTTTGGTATTTTTAATAAAATAAACCTTAGCTAACATTCAATATTCTTAAAAAAGAAAAAAAAATCAAGCTGTTTGAAAAGGAGGGGTTGTGTAATTTGACCACTGACCATCTGTAACCTCTCTCACCTGGGATTGCCAAGATGGTTACAGCCAAAAAGGTACCAGTGCCTGAGATCATGTTGAAGATGGTGAGGCGTGTGTATGCACTAGCAGCAGTGGAGAACAGGAAGCTGAGCAGGTACATAAGAGGCACAACAGCCCAGCCATACAGCAGAAGTAACAACAAAACATCTATAAGGTGGTTGTTCTCTACAAAAGCGTCGATTCCAAAAGCCTGGAACACCACCTGAGAAAAAGAAAGAGGCATACAACAGATTCACAAACCGATACAAGCAGTCTCATCATCCCATCTGAGAATTACTGTAATACCAGATGTCATACTGACCAGCATGAGGACACAAGACAGCAGGAAGTTGACCAGATCCCACAGCAGGGCTGAAAACCAGAAGTTTGAGAGGTAGACGCCGCTGACCTGCTGCACATGCTTGGACTTGATAGAGGACTCAGTTACGAGCAGCAGGGCAAAAGTGCTTGAAAGGGAGGCCATCCCGTACATTAGGTTGATGGCAATGGCAAACCCTGTCTTGCCCCTACAGTCAGAGAAAAAGAGTGAGATAGTCAGACCACAAAACGGGAAAAGGTGGGAAAAGGTTGACAGCAGGGGGACATTTAAGAGAATGTGGGTGTCTTTCCATGTCCAAAGTCTTACTGCTATAACTCAGTTTGCATAAAAGATAAAAGAGTAAGTTATACTTCATAAATCAGACATATTAACCCTGTTATCACTCCTCTCTGTGTTTACTCATCCCATCATTGCAGAACAACATCATATTTCATGTGGAGTTCATGTTCTGGCTATCTGACAAGTGGTGCTGGTCTCTACCAACACCTCAGAGTTAATACTCAGCTGGTAAATGTTTCACTGTCTGTCTCACCCCCATTTGTTGTAGGCAGGCAGGCAGTACAGTGATCTTTTTGCTGTGTCCACAGTGAGAGAAACACAGAGTGTTTAGCTATGCACCGGTTTTACAGCTCCAAATGGCATGTACTGAGTTTGTTTCCTTTCTTTTAGGGCAACTAATGTCTGCTTCATGTAACAATGATGTGTCCCTCCTTTCTCTACTCACTCTGTAAGCTGGCTCTGCGCAGTCTCAGAAAGGTTGCGTGGCATGGGATAATTGGCCGTCTGGATGGAAGCATTCGGCCCTGCTATAAACTTGAACAGAGCATTGTCCACCATCATTAGTGCTGTGGCAGGTGTGTGGTAGCCCTCGTTGTTAAAGTAGGCCGTTGCTTCTGCAAAGTTGTTGCTGCTACCTCGGAAAGCAGCGCCCACCACACAGTGCTCGTTAAAGCTTCCGCCTTCTTCTTCTGCCTGAGTTAGGATGTAATCATTGAAGTCTACAGAGAGAATGAAGGCTTATAATCAGTAAATACTAAAAGTAAGCAGCAGCGTCACGCATTTGTCTTTCTCGTTATGCCTACCAGTAGCATTGATGAGGTTGCCTAACTGGGCAGAGAGCTGGGAATTGTATGCGTTTGCCAAGGCTGAAGTCTTGGGTCCTGCCCCAGGTTGCAGAGAGACAGGGACCCTGGTGGGACCGTAGCGACTGAGTTCCAGACTCAGCTTCAGGGCGTCCTTATGACTGGGAAAGGTGCGTGCCACAACTAAAGCTATAACAGTGAAGACCAGAGGGACCAGGAACTGAGCCACCATCACCTTCCAGTTTCTCCAGCTGTACAGCGCCCTCTTTAGGAACATGGCATAGAACTGTTGCAGATGTAGTCTGACCTGTTACAGGACAAAACAAAAACTTAAGTTAGCGGTGTGATTTTGCTAGAAATATGACGAGCATCGTTTTTGTTCCTCCGTCTTACCCCGGTGTTCAGCTTAATGTTGGAGCAGTCTTCTGAGACGAGTGTGCCGCTGTCTGTGAAGTCAGTGACATCAGTCAAGCCGCTGATGCTACTGGCATCATCCATGGTCCAGTCATGAGAGCGTCTCTCGTGTTGGTACTGTAGGGCTGGTAGCTGGATAGCCTGGATATCCAAACTAGAGTCCACCAGCTTTCCAACTCTGGAAATACAAATCAATCTTATTATTCACTGACTTATTAAAACTGCTTCACCAGGTCTCTTTAAAAAAACAAAAAAACAACAACAACGTGTTGATAGCTGCCATAAAATTAGTAAAAAAAAAAAAAATTTTTTTAAGTAAAATTAAGATAAATCAGTTATTTGCTAGCATAAATCAAATAGTGAACTGGTTATAATAGATACATGTGTGAGGAGAGAAGAATCGATCCAATCTGTTTAATTTTCATTCAGTGTCATTGCAGCAGCTCAGTATGGTGAAGACACCCACAGGCTGCTTGCAAATAAAGCCATTTCTGGGCCTCCTTACAATTCAATTATCAATGAGAGGCTCACAGATTTCCTTTGTGAGCATACAGTGTCGTTTCATAATCTTAACACACCACTTAGATGTGAAAGTTACTTTAAAAAATATGAAGAAAATAATAAATAAAAAGGAACATTTTAAAGCTTTTGAACTCTACATGAGCACAAAATAACTCCTACATAATGACCGTTAATATTTTAGATCTCAGGAAACGACCATTAAAGGGTGTTTTAGTTGTTAAAAAAAAAAAAAATTAAACAGCATTAAGGATAGCTGCATTGTGTGATGAGTAAAATACTGAATGCAAGAAGGAAGCTAAAGGACCAAATGCTCCAACAACAGCTCTTCTTGGTCATGTTTGCTGTAATGTGGAAGTGGCCAGAACACAATGCTGCATTTGCAACATGACTCATAAATAATCAGGCTGGGGCAAACACAAACATTAAACTCATGCTGAGGAAGGAGCGCACAGTGCAAGCCTTCTGCAATGGATGCAGTCTTGTGATCGTTGCCACAGATACACATTAAGTCCACAGGGAAGCAGAAATAACTGAATAAGCTGTGGACAGCTGGGACTACGCTGCATCAGAAAAAACAGTCAGGCAAGCATGTCAGCTGCAGCTCCAGTTTGCAAGTAAACTAAATTTTAAAAAATTTGAAATATAGCAAAAGGTGGGGTTCAAAGTTCTGCACATTCCAAAACAGATGTTCAGTAAAACACAAAAGATTCAGGCACTAAACACCTCATACCTCCTATTAAACCACTTTATTTCTTTATAATGTTAATATTGCTTTATATGCTAGAAGACATATCATTGAACATTTCTGCCCTTTACAGTAGATAAAATTCAGAGACCTTCACTGCTCAAAATTCAAAGAAAACTCAGCTGTAGGTGGAGCACTGTCCTGATATTCTGTGCAAAAGAAGGAGGAAAGGTCTGTACGCTGTTTAACCTCATTGATTTATACAAAAGTAATGCTTCAATCCACAGCAGAGAGAGGTATATCATAGCAACACTTGTGTACATTCCACCCAAGGCAACGCCCGAAGTTCTCCGTGAAACTGTTGCTAGGATACAGACTAAGGCCTCGTTTTCACGAGAACGATCCAGCGGAAACTGTATCGTTTTTATATTTTTGTTTTCGAAAAGTAACGCATTCAGATGGAAACGTCTTAAAAACAATCGCCATTCACACAAAACTGCAAGACACTGAAAACGCTGTAGCTCCCACGCCAGGCTACAAGTTGGCGGCGTGGATATAGGAGTCGCAACCATAGTGCGTGTGTGCCAGTACCTCCCATAGTCAAAAAAGTAGTGTTTCAGCCGTTTACATGGAGATGGAGAACAGAGGATTTTGAAAATGCTACTGAGGCTGTACGGGACTGCTTTGAAAGCACAGATTGGAATGTGCTGCTGGAAACAGATGAGAACAGTATGGACATTGACACACAGGTTGTTTTACTGAATACATCAACTTCTGTAGAGACACAGTCATAACTACATAAACTGTTTCCACAATAACAAACCCTGGACCTCAAGTGACATAAAGGCAATCCTCAACCAGAGAAAGGGCAGCTTTCAGAGATGGTGACAAAGAACAGTTCAAACAGGTGCAACATGAGCTGAAGACGAGACTGGAAAAGGCAAAAGTGGAATACAAAAATCGAAAGGAATCTACAATAAACAACATTCGTGAGGTGTGGGGTGGAATCAATACCATCTCTGGTTACAACAAAAAGAAACGACAGCCATTTATGGGTGATGTGGAAAGAGCTGATGAGCTCAATCAGTTCTTCATTAGATTTGCCTCTGCGGTCACACCAACTTCCACAGCTGCTCTTCAGTCTTCTTCTACTTATTCTCCTCAACATGTGGGCATCTTCACTGCTACTCAGTCCTCTCTTCCACAGCTACCCCATCTCCTTGCATCTCTAATGTGGCAGTTACCACCCCACCCCCACCCCCCCCACCCCCAATATCTGTTCCTCCCCCCTTGTCTGTCACAGAGACAGGGTTAAGATTGGAGATGGGAAGTCCTTTGTTTCCTGGATCACAAACTACTTGACAGAAAGGCCACCATTTGTCAGGTAGAAGAACTGTGTTTCTGGGACATTAATGAGCAGCACAAGGACTCAACAGAAGACTGTCATGGCTCAATTCTTTCCACATTGTATGCAGCAGACTTCAACTACAATTCTGAGTCCTGCCACATCCAGAAAATACTTCAATGACACTGCCATTGTAGCGTGTATCAGGAATGGACAGGAATCTGAATATAGGGACTTGTTAAAGCCTTCAGCAATTGGAGACACAAAAACCACTTAATATTGAACACCTCTAAGATTAAGGCCCCCCTCCAGTCTGTGAAAATTTGTGGGGTGGACATAGAGTTGTAACAAAATATAAATATCTAGGTTTACACCTAGATAACAAACTAGACTGGTCCCTGAATACAGACAAATTATACAAAAAGAAGCAGAGCCGTCTCTTTTTGTTAAGAAAACTAAGATCTCTTGATATCTGCAGTAAAATACTGAAGCTGTTCTATCAGTTTGTGGTGGAAAGTATGTTCTCTGCTGCAGCCTTCTAGGGTGCAGCATCAGAAACAAGGATGCAGGGAGACTGGACAAACTAGTGAGGAAAGCTGGCTCTGTAATTGGAGCAAGAATGGACACGCTGGGAGAGGTGGTGAAAAAAATGCACACTAAAGACATTAAAAATCATCCCGAATAACTCTGATCACCCAGTTAATAACATCTTTATGGAACAAAAAAAAACATCAGTACTAGAAGACTCCTCTCTCTCTGTTATAAAATGAAGAGATACAGAAAATCATTTGTACCCACAGCCATCAGGCTTTTCAATTTTCATATGAATAGCAGATGAGCTATGTCAGACAGATGAATTTCCCTCTGGGATCAATAAAGTTATTCTTATACTTACTGAAGTAAGCTTTGGACCAGTTCTATTCATGCTACACTAAAAGCTCCTCCTCTTTGTCTAGCTGTTCTTTCACTAAAGCCATTTTAAGGCATTTAATTTGACAAAAGTGTAGTTTTACAGAACAGAAATTAATTTTCAGCGGCAGCTAGGAAATGGACTTTAAAGATAATAGTTTCTACAACGTTTTAATTTTTTCAAATTAAAATGTCTGTCATGTTGGGCGTCAGGGTTGCTCAGTGGATAGACAGGCGACTGTGTATGCCACATGCCTGTGATGTGGGTGGTGCAGGCTCGCATCCGGCCTGTGGCCCTTTCCTGCGTGTCTTCCCCCCTCCCCACATTCCTGTCTCTCTTCACTGCGCACTAATCTAATAAAGGCCAAAGAAAATCAAAAAAAAAAAAAAAAGTCTGTCATGCTGTACATATGTCCATAGTCTGAGTCCTGGATCCTACTGACAAGGAGAGGAAAAACTGTCACATCTCACTTGTTATGTATCTCCTACCTGAGGAAAACTTCTTCCATAGTAGTTACTGAAGCTCCATAGCTGGCAATGCCCAGCTCCTCTCTGTTCATCTCCAGCTCAGCAAACAGCAATTCAAACCTGAGAGAAAACAGTTTGATGCACTAAGCAAAAGAATAAAAAGACCCATATTGCTACTATAGCTATTTATTAGTATTTGAGTAAGTGAAAACTTTTCTGAAAAGCTATTTTGTGTTATGTAATTCATTTACTGGTTCAATTTGGGGCATTATGTAGTCTGTTAACCCTTTTCAAATAGTTCAGAGTAATATACATATATATACATAAACATGGGCAATAAAAATACACGTGAGAGATGCAGACTAAGAAATATTCACAAGAGCCAGATTAGTTTCATCTAATAATAACTGGCACTTTCATTTTATATACTCCCCACTGAACATGTGACAGCAGACCTGTCATTACCTGTATAACTACACTTTTTAGCACATAATGTGTTAAAATAGTACAGTCTATTATAGTTTCTATTATATAAATCTTTTGTTATTCATTTGCTGTGTTTCTATATATCCTTGAGTGGAAAAGCCCTGAGCAAATGGAAAAGTAAGTCTTTCAGTTTTTTTCAGACTTATTAGTTGTTCATTTCAGCAGCGGTGATTTCTGGTCTGTTGTCTTTCCATCTAATAAGCCAGTCCACACGCTATGTTTTTGTGAGTATAACCAAAGACCTCACTCACTCACCTGCTGGTGCTTTCTTTGGGAAGAATATAAGTGAGCTCAGCTCCAGCGCTGCTCTCCAGAGTGGCATTGGGAACATACATGTGAACAAGGCGGGTGATCTCAGACACGTTACAAAGAGCATCCTTAACGATCACCATGTGGTAGCCAGCACCTGGTTAAATGTATTATATATGACAATTATTACAGTAATTGTCCCAAAAATAGTTAAACCAAAGAGCAAAATTTCAGTGCACACTTTGATAATATCTGTCTTTCAAAAATGATCCTGAGAGTGGTATCTTGGTATTGCTAATGTTTTGAGCCTGTACTCATTTATACTACACTCTTCACTTACCATATTTATTCTTGAGAAAGAGTGATGACCCACAGCATTGCAGCTCTCCTCCTGCCATGATGACAATTCGATCACCGAGCAGGTCAGCCTCATCCATAAAGTGTGTGGTGAGCAGGATGGTGCGGCCGCGCTTCTCCCCTTGCAGAAGGTCCCAGGTGGCACGTCGTGCTGATGGATCCATACCCGATGTGGGCTCATCTAACATGACAATCTGGAGATGGGCAGAAAGGAAAAGATGGGGAGAATAAACCAGAAGAAGTTTTGCAGTTGTCCATCCTTTACATACACATTTTACACAGATGACTATAAATAATGTTTGTAAAATTCCAGACCTTGGAGTCTCCAATGAGGGCAATCCCAATAGAAAGTTTCCTCTTCATGCCACCAGAGAGGGTCTTGGAACGAGCATGTCGCTTATCCTCAAGGTTTAGGATACGGATTATCCGATCCACTTCATCTGGAATCTTGTCTTTGGAGTAGCCTTTCAGCTGGATGTAAGGTAGATAACACAAACAGATCAGCTGCTTTTTTATTTTTCCAGCACCTAATTTACACCAATACAAACTGAGAGCATGGAAGACAGCGTGAAAGTACAGAAAATGGAAAAGTACACTTTGCTTAAGGAAAATCAAGAAAAAGAGAAAACTGCTAAGGTGAAACAAAGTAAAGGTCCATTTATGGGTAAAGGAAATTTACAATTAAAAACATGAAATCTAAAAAAGAGAAAACATCTAAACTAATTAAACACAATTTAATGGAATCAATGTGAACACCTCATACATATAATTGTTATCATATTTAACAAGAGACCTGTTGGCCTATAGAGCTCCACTGTCAAATGTTTTACATGTACAATATGTGATATATTGGAATAGAAACTAATTTGGCTGTAGGTCAACCATGATTGAGCTGATACTTTATTTGTTACAAATTTCAAAAACTTGTTAAAAAAAAAAAAAAAATATCAAGTAAAATCCTGAAAATCTGTCTGCAACATTGTGTAGACCTTTGCCCAATGAATGCTCATACCAAATTTCAGAAGAATTAGCTTGTAAAATATGGGAGGAGTAACGATTGAAGTTAAACATCAATCTACAGAATTTCTTGAAAATTTCAAAAATTCATAAAAAAACAAAAAAGTCAAAAATCAAAAATTCATGTGCTACAATTTCTATAGATTTGTACAATGAATACTTGTAGCACATTTCAAAAGATTGAGCCAATAAATAAGTAAGAAGTAGTCATTGAAGTTAAAACAGGAATGTATGGTTTATTTTCAAATTTGAAAAAAAAATTTGAAAAAAAAATTTTTTTTTAATTTAAAATAAAAAATGTGTCTGAAGCATTTTATAAGGCTTTGCAAATTGAATAGTCATACAAAGTTTCAAAATAGTCTGCCTGGGAATAAGGGAGGAGTAGGGATTAAACATGAATGTGCAGTATTTCTGAAAATTTCTGAAAAATTCATTTAAAAAAAAAAAGAAAAAATTGAAAATCTGTCTTCTTTATTTTGCGTATTTGTGGCAAGTTGCAGAAGATTTCACATATAAAATATTTAAAAAACTGTCGTCTTTCTTTGACAGCGGAGCTAAAAAAAATTGTATAGCAGCAAGTGGAAACATGGCGAGCATGTGTAGTATATAGACATTTGTTTTTGCATTTAAGTGCATAACTGTGTAAATACCTGTGCATAGAACAGCAGGTGCTCTCTTACAGTAAGGTTATCAAACAATACGTCGTGCTGGGGACAAAGTCCCAGGCTGCGTCGGATCAGAGCCATGTCCTGACAGATGTTGTACCCGTTAATATAGGCCCTGCCACTGGTGGGGGGGAACAGACCTGAAACATGAAGGCAGGTGGGTTAATATTTATTTAGCAGGCATGTTTAAAGTATGTGTGTAGTTACTGCTTGTTTGCACATGTCTTAAGACTCAAACCTGTTAGCATGGACAGTGTTGTGGTCTTCCCGGCACCGTTGTGTCCTAGCAGGACTGTGATCTGTCCTTCGAACATGTTCACTGTAAGGTCTCGTACAGCCTGTCGTGTCTTGTTGCCCACTTTGAATTCCTGTCAAAACATTTATATGCGTGACATGAGCAAAAATAGAATGGATGAGGAGTAACCTTTTTGTCCATTTACCTTTTAGTAGTAACACCGAGTACTACAGCAGAGTCATTAGTGACCTGTTTTTTGCCGGGGCATCTGCAGCGTGCACGAAAGTGGTCATGATTACTCTCTGGATCATAGTGTTTTGCTGCTCACCTTAGCGAGGTGTTTAATCTTTATCCCGGAGACAAGTCCAGCAGGTTCTTCTTCTACAAACTCTCTTTTCATGGCCTTTTCTGCATCCTCTTCTTTCTCCTCCTCATTTACCAAAGCCATGCGAGGGCTGCTGCACCAGTATGAAGGCTGCAGAGGAAGACAGTCACAGAAGTCAAGGGTAGTGAGTTTTACCTCTGAGTTTAAAAACCTCTATTACCTTAAATTTTCACTATTCATTTCCATTTTATCTAAGTGCATAATTTTACTCACTGAACATCAAAAATGGCATCGTATTACACACACACTGTGTTCTGACTTGTGACTGAACCAAGGTAATCATTTGATGCAATACGGGAGGAAGAGGAAGACAATCATTCATTGAAACACAAGAAGGAGAGAGTGGGCCAACATTACATTGTACATTGTTCATGTACACCCTGCATGAAGGGATTGTTTCCCAGTCAAACCCCCTCCTGATACACTTCCTAAGGACCAGTGTCAAACCTTCCCTTTCTATGCAGCAGAAACACCATCTGACACCCACCCACACAATGGACAAGGAGCAAAGTGCGTCAACATCTAATCCACACCCTGCTGGCAGTCCCTTTAATTCCTGACAAATGGGAAAAGGGTTAACATGAGTTTATTTTTGTGTACGCGCACATGTGCGTAAAGGCACGCTATTTCGTGATCACTCATAGTTGTTATATAGATAAACTTTATTTGTTCTGGCTCTAGATACTCAGACATTTCCTGTTATTCTAACTAGCTGAACCCCAAGGCTTCCTCTGGCCAACATGTTGCAACCTCTGGTTTGCAAACTCTTCTGCTCCAATATGACAATCACTTTCACTGACAGCAACTACAATTTATAAGACAAAATTGTCTTTGATATAAGAGACCTTAACACTGACAGCTGACACTAACCAATGTTGCCAAACACCCCCACCTGCATAATTTGGTAGCATGAAAATACCTCTTTGGCAGAGCTCACAGGAAGGAAGCCATTGAGGTGAATGAATAGGTGTTAATGTGGATGGTGTGAAATCTAACAAATGAGACAAATTACGCTGAACTTGAAATATTAAAAAAATTAGGGGAATTAGGGGGACACCGTTTGCAGTGGACCACCTTTTGTTACTATATTTATTTCAAGTTCAAAATACTATTTGGTACTAATGTTGGCAATTAAAGCATAGGAGGGACAGAAAAGTTCAATAATTCTGGCTTGCAATTAGCCATCCATACTTAAATCCTATAATTTATTAATCATTTATTGTCACATCCTCAGTAACAGCTTTTTAAAGCATACCAGTAAAAAGAAGTATGATGGTAAAGGCACGCCATACTCCCCAGGAAAAACTGCCTCCATGTACCAGGCCACCATCCCGTACAGCACAGCGTCAAACAGCAGCAAGCACAGAACCTGGGCCAGGGAGAAATCATCATCCACGGTGACAGAGTCAAACAAGTTTGACCACTGGATTCCCGTACCTGAGGAACAAGGCACGGAGAAAATTAACTTAATTTAAAAAAAAAAAAAAAAATTCATGTTTTCAAAGACGTATGCAAATTAACAATTAATAAGCCCAAATTTGGGGGAATGCAGCTATGCTGCATCAGAGTCTCACCTTTGCCTTCAAACATTCCTATAAGCTGTGATCCCATGGCCATGGCCATGTTGGAGATAAGGCAGGCCGACACCTTCTGGGAATAGCTCAGTAAGTCGTAGCGTGGCCACAGGAACAAATAAGGCAGATAGCTGAGAAAATAGATGAAGCCCCCCGCTGCTGCTGCCACATTGGCTAAATTCACACAGAAGAGAAAGAAACAGACTCAACACTCATGTAGCCTTAAAAAAGATATAGTTTGACAAGAAAGTTGCACAGAGCAGTCATAGCTCTTGTGACAGTTATAGAAAAGGTACATTGAACTCAAACACACACACACACGAGCTGACAGAGAAAATGACTGAGAACTACTTTTGCTGTCTGAGTGCTGTTAAGATGAAACACTAAGGAGAGATGAGCAAAATGGGGAAGAAAGCAGAAAGTAACGTGAATGATGAGACTGAAAGACTTTCACACCTTTTTTTTTTTTTTTTTTTTGCTTCCATTTCTAGGCAGCTTGACAAGACCTCTTCAAAAACCACTTGTTGCAGACAATGTGACATTTTGTGCCTGCTTGGAACATGCATTTATAAAGTACCATTATCTGATCGTAAAAAAAACACATCACTGGGTGGCACAGCTGCACATACAAAGACAGCGAGGGGAGAAAAATAACCCATCTTTGGGGGGTTTTTTCCTTGCAATCTTTCTGTAAAAGCCTCATCTCCTCCTCCCTCCTCTAACGTCTCCAAATCATCACTTATAACCAAAACCCTTGAACCCAGCTGGGGTTCAATATATATGGATTTTATTGGCCAAGGTCAGAAGCAAAACAACATGACAAGAGTTATTTAAGGGTTATTTTTAAGTTCATGGAGATTAGTTTGAATGATTTTAATCAGGCTGTAAAATATTATAGTTGGACCACTGTTCATGGAGTAAAGACAGATAAAATTCATAAAATGACACCTTGTTATGTCAGGGGCAGATAACTAAGCACATCATATTCATGACTCAGAACAGAAACAAATTACATTTGAATGTAAGAGAAAGTCAAAACATCGGTGTAAACAACTAAATGGAGGCTTTTAAAGTATTTGACTCTATTCAAGGCATAATCATTCCCTTCATATCGAGTTAATGTTTCTTATGACTGCAGGTGGAAAAAAAAGCCAAGTTAAAAACAAGCAGCATGGCTGGCAAATAAGTGGTCTTGCGAAACACTAAGTGACGCTGAGGCTGAGAAGCATTTGCAGCCCAAGCTACTTTACTGTAGAAATTTGGAAGAGCAGGCTCCCAGCCTGAATGAGAAGCTTTGAATGAGGAAGGGAGAAAAGAGGGCGAAGAAAGGGGAACATGGGAAAGGAGACATTTAAAGAGTTCCCTTTATTGGGGAGGTTGTCCAGGCCAGCCAGGGGAGCTTGAATTTCACATGACTGAAGATGGAAAGAACAATCATTCTTTCTCATCATGTTTCTCATCACCAAGAAACAGCAAAGGACAAACTAGAAATCTTTAAATATTCACAGTGGTATAACTCAACCAACAAAGACATTCAACTGCTCTGTACAAACCAATAAACAACACATTACTCTCTTTCTAAAGTACAAAACCTGCTTTGCCTTTTATTGCTGTGTGTATTCTGCAAACAAACTAAGAGGAACAAAGCACAAACTCTGGCCTACATCTCAGAGACATCCTGTGCACTTCGGCACAAGAGGGTGTAGAGTGAAAATTATTTGCCCACACATACATTACGAAGCAAGACATCTGGCAGCCAAAAAGAGACATTATTATCGCTGGGAAACCAGTGGACCGACGGAAACACGCACCTCGTGAGAAGAAGGCACTAATCATGAAGCTGAAATTGATTGTGGCCACATTGAAGACGAGCAGGAAGACGAAAACCAACGTGGGGTCACTGCTGGTCAGCACTGCTCCATTAGGGCTCACCTAAAATATGAGATTTAGACATTTAGAATAGGGTGTCTAACAAAGGCCTGCCAAAGAGTCCCGTCCAGCCTAAGAGCTGGTTTGCACGGTGTAAAAATTGCATAGGAGGGCCTCAATTATGTTCTTTTCACTGTATTTTCTATCAGGAAGTATTGTGTTCTACTTAAGCATAGATTAGCTGTGTCACTGACACTTTTACAGCCTTTTACAACCCTCCTACTTTCTGTACTGGCTTTAGTTTTCCAGCCCACTTGAGATTAAGGGCCAGATTTACTAAATAGGGCAAAAGTGTGTGTGAGTGCAATCCACAAACGGCACTCATAGGTGTGGTTAGTTTTACGAGTGATTTACAAAACTGGCTCTGGGTTTGTTTGTTTTTTTGTTTTTTTTTGTTTTTTTGGGGGGGCGGGGGGTGTTAAACACAGGCACAGTCAGTTTAATTCAGTAACAAGCACAAAAATAAGACATGCTCTTTTTCAGCATTAAATATTGGCGCAATTGGCAGTAAATGATGCTGATAGAAGGGCCCCATAAACTAAATGAGTCTGATCCTTTCTGCATAATCAACTCAGTGCTCAAATTGAAAATGTGACACTGCTTTCTTTTCATTTTGTGTATTTTTTTACTATTTTCCTTTACATCAAACATTGATTTTTTTTTTTACTCTCCTTTTGTTGCCTGTTACTGCTTATAATAGGGCACTTATACTTAATACAGTCAGATGTTATGGTTCACCTTTGAACTTCAGCTTTGCCTGATATTGTACATAATTAATACACTCTGAGGTATAAAGCAAGTTTACAGTGAATATTACTGGCGATATGGGGGAATGGCTTTACAGGCTGGACTGTGGAGTATGCAAAGATAGCTTGTAAGGATGGCTCACCTGGATACAGAGCAGCAGGGTAACAAAAAACACTGAAATGGAGAGGAAGAGAAAGAACATGAGGAACCAAGCACTCCAATGGAGCCAGTTGCTGAGACCCATCATCCTCATGTACTCCTAGAATGCATAAGATAAAAACAGGTTAAAACAAGAGCCTGACATTTTTATTACTCCTTTTTAGCACAGCTCACACAGAGGCTCACAGAACACACCTTGAGCTTCCTTTCCTTTTCCTGTACCACAGCCCGTACTATGTTGAGGGAGGTGTAGGTGAAGCTGAGCACCAGTAGTAAGGGCAGCTGGTTCTGAATAGCCAGGATGAAGACGTCATATTTAAAAGCAGGGTAGGGGAACCGTGACATCACCACTCTGATAGCAGGCAGCAGCTGGATGGCAGCAGTTCTGTTGTGAGAGTACATAATGGCTCGGTCGACTGCATGCTGCACTGCCAGGAAGCCTTCTCTGAAATAACCTTAAAATAAGAAAAGAGATTGCAAAACTTAATAGAATATTTTAATACCCCTATTAAACCATCAGTAATCAGAGTTCATGAAATGACCCATGACCTGTTCTGCAAGGTAAAAGCCTTCTAACCTCCTTCCAGGAGTTAACATGAGAATGGACAAGCAGCCTTGAGTAAAAAAAAAAATTGGAGCTTCACTTCCGAGCTATTATGCACACGGAGTTTGGAAATCCAAATTCATGTGACTCTAAAAGCATCTCAGTTCTATTAGGCTGTCAGGAGGACTTTGGAGTATACCACTTCTTCCCATTGTAGTTGCATACAATTTTTCTAAGGAAAAAGAAAGCCTGGGGCTGCTAGGACACACTGGAAATTCATCTTACTGCCATTGTTATTGCATCACTTAAACCAGTTGAGGGGCAAATATGAAATAAGGTTAACAGCATCTGATGCCTCCTTGAAAATGCCACATAAATGATGGGACGGCACACTGTAATCTGCTAAAAACTAGATAACGCCTATTATGCCGAAGATGTGCAGGGGTATGGTTGCCATGGAAACGCAGGCTGAAGAGGCAGGGCTGTCACTCCGAGAAAAAGTTGAAGAATTAAGAGCTTTTCATCAATCATAATATCCAAGTGAAAAAATAAATACTGTTTCAGAACTTAAAAATTAAATCTCTCTTTTTTTTTTCTTTTTAATGATACTCAACCTTTTCTTCAGACAAATATAAGTTCTCACCAGGTGTCCCCCCCTCCTTGTCATACTGCTCTCTTGGTCCGGGCAGTTGAAAAAGGGGAAACAGGCTGTGCGTGTGCCAGTCCAAGTCGCTGTTGGGATTCAGCTCCGACTCTTCCGAGATCGGGGCGCTGCGCGGCGAGAAGGTGAAGCGCAAGTGGTAGCTCACCTGTACGTCAGAGTGCAAAAAAGGGGAACAGAAGTGAATGAGGAGTAGAGTGAAATGGAATCCATGCACAGTGGCTCTTTCACTAAGATATGCACTCAAAGCGTGCAGTGAATTTAACAACTGTAGCATCTTTTGGCATAAACGAATAAAGACTTTGTAGAAGCTGTCCTGCTTTATATGGCAGTGATACCTGCAACAAGCAGAGGTGAGTCTAAAGGGGGCATGGGATGTACGAGAGACTTTAGAGGCTTTAGAAACATCATTTTGCACGTTTGGATTAATATAAAATGTAAATATTACATTCATTAAATTGTATTAATATTTACAAATACAGTACCAGTCAAAAGTTTGGAGCTCTGTATAAAAATAAAAATTTACATGGGGCCAATAAAACTCTGAGCCACTGACCTGGATACTGAATTATTATTAACATGTACGCCATCAGAACGTCTGTTTTCTGCAACAGGAAGCGTTGCAGAAAACAGCCGGTGCACCAAGAAAACCCCAGTTCTGAGGATGCTGATGTGTTCACGTGTCTTCACTGCAGCCACCATGTGCTCCGCTAAAGGCTTAAAACTACATATATACATACATACATATTCAATAGCGCACTTAACACATGCACAAAAACACATACACATGAACACACACCAAATCTACCTCATCCAGGAAAAACAACACTGTCAGAACTCTAAAGGCCACTTTATTTTATGCCTTTGTTTAGGTTGTATGTATACCTTATTGTATTTGATATTACTGTACTTGTGCTTTTTTATTTTTGCATTCAAGAAAATGTTTTCTTTAAAAAAAAACCCATCTTAATATGGCACGTAAATACAATGAATGGGTTTAGGTTTTTGGACAGATGTATGCAGTCAAACACTGCAATTCCTAAAAGGGAACCAATGAGCAGTTAATTTTAAAAGACCTGTGTTTTTTCTCTTTTAAACATTTATTATAGCTCATTAATCAGAGTATTTCTTATCTGATTAATCGACAGAATACTCGATTACTAAAATAATCAATAGCTGCAGGTAATACCTACAAGACTCTTTCTTTGGCTTAACACTTCACTGCTTTGATTATGAATCCCACAAAGAAAGAAAAAACGGCAAGAAAAGGGTGAGGATTAAAGAGATGTGCATGTCTCACACTTCCTTTTATCACCTGTATTTTTTTTAAAGGTTTAATCTGGCAAGCTCTACTGAACTGATGTGAATGACACACAGGAAGACAGGCACACGGGAAGGATAATCCGATAAGGCTGAAGAGACATTTTGTTCTAAATGATTCACCCTAAAATGTAGGAGTGCATCTCTTGAAGGCTTCACAGTGAAGCACGTGAAGCCTACAAGCCTTATAAGCCTGTCAGGCCTTTTCATCACACTCAGCTAAAGCTTCTCCTACAGGCGATCAGACTGCATGGACCTGTGAATGCATCTTTCCTCTGTCAGGTTTTTCCTGCTGCACAGGAGATTGAGTTTCATTTCAAAACTAGAGCTCGGCTGGTCAGATTTTTCCTTCTATTCCAACTACCACCTGTAAAAAGGTAAGCCCATGGAAATTCAGGGAGAAAAGTGCCAGATAAAAATCTGGAAATATAAAGTAATCTTCTAGAATTGCGTGACGGTGTATAACCTGCATTTTACCTGTTGGGGCAGAGGTTCATCATCATGCGTGAAGTGGTGCTCAAAAACCACAGCAGCCAGCACATTTCTTGACTGTGGGTTATTCCTCACAAAGTTCTCAAAATGCTCCTCCGTCTCAAAGCCACGCACTAGAACAGGAACAAATACACATACACACACCCAAAGAACATTAGATTAGTTGCATTTTGGTATTCAACTCATGCACACAGGTGTTTTCACGCTTGTCTCACTGACTGCTTGACCTTGTGGCTTGCACCTTTCTTACTGACAGGCAGGAAATTGTTGAGGATGCGGCAAGCATACCAAATTCTGTCACAAATATTATTAATAGAGCAGGTCAGCTCCCCAGTAGAGAAGCGTGCACTTGAATTTGCATGTCTTTTTTTTTTTTTAGGACACAGATGACAGATCATTTAATAAAAGTGAAGAGCTACCTGTGAGGCCAAAAGAACAACAACAACAAAAAAAAAAGATGTCATGACACCATCTATAAGATGGCTTCAAAAAAAATGGAGAAATAATAATTTCCCACAGCAAACAAGAATTTATTTTTTTTTTTATATCTCCATGTTGATTAAATCTATTTTCTTCCATAACACTTTACTCCACTTATCAAGCAAACATGAAGGCATTCTGAGCTTGGCAAAGAGCGTCAGGATTACACAAAGGTCCCAGGGTTAGATCTGGTTCAGGCTCATAAAATAAATACTTGCAAAGAGATAAAGAAAGGACAGAGGAGATAGGGCAAACAGCCAAGAGACACAAGTTCAAATATTCACTTGACATCCTACACACTACTCAAATGGTTAGTTTAACCCAGTAATTCCTAACTAGCAGGATTAGAAACAGGTAACGATTGTGGATAAACTCAGCTGTTGTGGGGGGGTGTGGGGGGCATACAAAAAAAATATATATCCATGTTTGGGAAGAAACAAAGTTTCAAACACAATTTCATGTGAAATTACTGACATGCTAACTAATAAAGAAGCAATACTGAGTCAGCTACCTTGTGCTGAGCCACAGTGGAAAACACATGTTTAGAAGCAAGTAAATAAATAAATAAATAAATAAATAAAATATATATTATATATTATATATATATATATTATATATATATTATATATATATATATATATATATATATATATATATATATATATATATATATATATATATATATATATATATAGAGAGAGAGAGAGAGAGAGAGAGAGAGAGAGAGAGAGAGAGAGAGAGAGAGAGAGAGAGAGAGAGAGAGAGAGAGAGAGAGAGAGGATTCATATACAGACATCATTTCAATTTCAGACATCCAGACATTTTTGCGTCAGTGTGACCTTTTACAGCACGGCAATTGATTGATCATTGATCAGTGTGTTATGCGTCTGAAACTTTATACAGATCAATTGGATTTAAACAGTGATACAACAGTAACGTACAGTAAATATTTCAGAGGAACTGACAGTCTGACAGCTGCATTACTGCACAAAGTCACACAGTTGGAGACTATAGATTTTATTCTGACCTGATTATAAATCTGTGATGTAATCGCCATCTCCGTCTTCATATAGCCTACTGAACAAGTGAACGACTGCAAAAGCGCTCACGTTAAGTACAAAAAATATAAACTAACATCTAACTGGGATCTCAGTGCTAGTAAAAAGATAAACAAATTAATGAAAGCGAAAACCCAGAATTTCCCTCATCTCAGGGTTAACAAACTCAGAGTTGTTAGCTAAACCTGCTTCCTGGAATACGGCCCAGATGTTCAGACTTTACTGCCAGAAAGATCAATTTCTTCTTCTTATAGGAGGGTGTGGATGAGAGACAACCCTGATCTTTTGGTTTAAATGATAAAATAAGATTATTTATAATTTATTGTCTTGAGTGAAACAAGTCACGTTGGTGGTTAAAGCTTTAAAAGAAACAGATTAATTGCAAACAAAAACGGATGCTTTATTCTTAAATGATAATAAGAAGGATACGTAACTTTGCAACACATCATTTCAATTATAGAAGCAGAAACAACTGTCAGTGATTCGGCCTTGATCATCCACCTTCCCCTCTGAGTGCTAAGACCAGTTAAATGATTTATTAATACCGGAGCTTGAATCTCAGCCGTGTTCACGGCAACCTGCAGTTACACAGAGCTGTCTACCTGCGAATACGCAAACAGCCTGTTTGCACACGTGGCTATCTCCATGTTTATCTGGAAAAACTGGTCACACAAGGAAGCTGTGTGCTAGCGTGTGATGTGTGAATTTAAAAAGAGATAGAGCGCATGTGCCCCGGAGGAGCAGCCATACGTGCTACAGTGTGTGGGATCCCTTTTGATTCTCCGTCTAAACTCTGAGCTGATACAGTCTGGCAGAGAGTTGGGTGTGGCTTCTTTGCCTTCCTCAAGGTGGTTTCTGGAAGAACAAGTATTACCAGGTCTATCCTGAACTTCAAACTGTGTCAAGGCTCTGGGGTTTGTTTTACTGGTTGGGTTCCAGCAAACATTTATTTTTATGTCATCTGACAATAAGCTGTACTAAAATAAATACTAAAGGCAGAAGCCTGTTAGCTCAGCTTAGTATGAAGACTGGAATTGTGTGATGTTAATGATGATTAGTCAGCTTTAGATGTGAGGTGAAAAAAAAAGCCTGATTTTACTTGCAAAGCTATGCAAAGCCAAACTACCATGCTGCATTGTGTAACCTCATGTTTCTCAGACAGACAGTGGAGTTGATATTGATCTAACCCTCTGAAAGGCAGCAGGCACAAAAGCACATTTCCCAAAATGTCAAACTATCCCCTTAATGAAGCATGCAGAATCTATTCAGAAAGATCCACATGTGAAAAATTGCAAAAGTTCAAGTTCACATGCCCTTGACTAATCTTTGGTGCCAATCAATCTTAGTTGTTCACAGATCAATGGCAGATTAAATCTATTTTCAACTCTGGCTCTGCCCTACTTTTTACATTTATATTAAAACTACTTCTTAAAAACAAGTTGTTCCATGTTACACAATAACCATAACTCACCTGAGGAGAGGGACAGTCTGCCTCGCACAGTCTCTGCCACCTGACGCACCACGCTGGAGTTACTGGGCACATATGCCAGCTGTAAGTCTAGAAGTTCCAAATGTTTTGGTAGTCTTTCAACTGAGTAACTCGGATAGATTGTAGCATTTGGGTAGTCCTTGAAAGGCACCTTCTGACGCAGTACAATGAGGATGCAGGAGAAGAGCAGGGGAAGGAGCATCTCCACCAGAGTTACCAGGATTTGTCGTTTCTGGAGAGCAGAGAGGGGGGGGGGGGGTATTAACAATGATATTAAATGCATACAAAAACACTCAGTAGGTTGACAGAGTATTGATCATTTTTAATAAAGTCAACACCTCTAGGGAAATAGATGCTCTCATTTAGGTCATCCAAAAATGGAAAAATATGGTGACTTTAAAAAGTACAAACCCTTTTCAAAAACTTTCTCTACTGTACTAATTATTTTAATCAGGATGGGGTTCAGGGCATCAATTTATTCACATTAGACCATTCAGAACTGAAACTAGATGATTTCGCAGACAGTTAAAATAAAGTATAATTTATGTGATGGACTCTTCCTGCTGAGTGATTGAAGTACAAAGTGCCTTGGACGGTTTCAGGACATTATGCAGTCAATCTCAATATCACACCCTCCCCTTTCAGCCACTATTCGGCACTTTGGCAGAATAAATGCAAACACAGAGTAGATATAGTCATGTGAAAAACTAAGTGCACCCTTTACTAATTCCATAGGAATTTAGTGTAAGTAGCAGCCGGATGCTGCTAATCAAATGCACTGGATTAACTGATCATCAGCAGAAGTTTTGGCAGTTTGCTGGTCTAGAGCATTCAGGTGTGTGTTAACATAATAATAATAATAATAATAATAATAATAATAATAATAATAATAATAACAATAATAATAATAATAATAATAATAATAATTCACCCCAAGATCAGAGAAACCTCAGAGAAATTGCAAAAAACAAATCTACATCTCAGACTAGAGTTCATGACAGCACGATTAGAAGAAGATTGAACAAGTGCGGTTTGTTTGGAAGGGTTGTCAGGAGAAAGCCTCTGCTCTCTAAAAAGAACATGGCAGCCTGGCTTAGGCTTGTAAAACTGTATCTGAACAAACCACAAGACTTCTGGGACAATGTCCCTTGCACAAATGAGACCAAAGTGGAGATGCCTAGCTATAATGCACAGCAGCACATTTGATGAAAACCAAACCAGAGCACATCAGCACAAACACTTCATACCAAGCATGGTGGTGGAGGGGTCATGATTTTTTTGGGCTATGGGACACCCTGCAGTCATTCACCAAGTACTCCTCTGTATACCAAAGTGTTTTAGAGTTAAATGTGAGGCCAACCCTCTGACAGCTAAAGCTTGACTGAACTGAAACCGGGTCATTCCAAAGGACAATGACCCCAAGCACAGCAGCAAATCTACAGCAGAATGGAAAAGAATCAAGGTGTGGCAATGACCCAGACAAAGTCCAAACTACAACCCAATTGAAATGCTGAGGCGGGACCTTTGAGAGAGCTGTGCATAAACGAATGCCCGCAAACCAAAGCAACACTATAAAGATGAGTGGGCCAAAATTCCTCCACAGCAATGTGAGAGACTAATAAAGTCATACAGAAAATAATTACTTCAGTTGAAAGTTAAAAAGTGGTTCTAAAAGCTACTGAATCATGAGGTGTACTTAATTTTTCACAGGACTGCATCGAGTCACAAGAAAACTTTCTTGGTCACACGATTGTACACGTCTGTCTAAATTTTATCTAATGCCGACATCTAAACAGTGTCTTACTGTACATTTATATGCTAACCCTTCACACTTCTTGGTATTTTTTAGCACTTGGAAGTGACTGCTTGCTTGGTGTGCTTTACTTTGATCAGCTATTACCTGTTTTAAATAACTGAAGTGGAAAATAATGTCAAAATGCCCCGAAGTTTTCAAAGTATATCAACGTGGAAGAATAACACCAAAAAAATAAAACTGACCAGAAACAGATGGGCTTCACTGCGAGCTTTAATAGGCCTAAACTACAGTGTGTGGAAAATTATTGTAAAGGTAAAATATGATAACACGTGGCATTTTGTAAAACACATTAAATTCTGCATCTGTGTTCTGCAACAACAGCAGCAGGAAAAAGACAAATAGGTCTGTGGACTCAGTATCTACAGGATTGTGAAATCATCAGCTAATATTAATGCTCAAAAGTGTGCAAGCAGGTACTCAGGACAATACACAAACAGAAACGTACCAATAGTCTGTGCCTGCATAAATCAAGCACTCTGTAGTGTAAAAATGATTTCCAGTCTTCTGTAAACTGACAGGCTTTTAATTTAATCACATGCTATTCGCATAAGCACAAAAAAAAAAAAAAAAATTCCAGTCATAATGATTCTTGTCTCATGACCTATCAACATTGCAACATTACAAAAAAAAATGAAATAACTAAACGTATACACAGTGACTTCTCCTGAAGACAGCCATATAAGGCATTCAAAAAGCATGTGATAGCCACCAACAAGGTGACCAAGCTAGAAACTGTGACACGAGAACAAACACGTATTTCTGAGCTTAAGCAGGTTTTAAGCCGCTGGGTAACATCTTAAGTTCCCGAAACTAAATGTTAGTCAGCTTACTGTATTTATGATCCCTCATAAAGCTATCAATTCCGTGCTGTAACACAGGCTGTTCCTCTGTAAACACTGCTTCTTCTGACAATACACAAAGGTGCTCCAAAAAAATGTCTGCACCTAAAAAGGATATACAGGCAGGATGATGGTGGTGGTGCACCTTCTTTAAACTCACCTGCTGAAGATAATTCTTCCACAGCAGTAGTCCAAACTGTTGCAGAATGGCCATTTTGAAGAGAACATATGACACAATCCAGGCGGCCTTCTATTGGGGCTGGAGACAGAAGGAAAGAAACAAGGTTTATTTCAGCTTTACCTAAAGCTTCAACTGGGCTGTAATGACTGCTGGAACACTTCTTTCTGAGTTTCTATTTAACAGCAACTGGAGAAAATGAAAAAAAGAGAAGTGAAATTGAGCAATCATCAGCAGCTCAGTGTTTTAGTTACGTTTAAGAACTTTAGGCAAACAAAAACAAAGAATTTAAGAGGAAATCCCACAAGCTGTGGTGGGTAACAAATGTTAACCGCTACAATAAATGCAAAATGGATGATAACAGACAAGAAATTTGTTCAGACAAGTTGCAGCATAGGCACATGGGCAATAACATAAAAAAAAACAGGTAATTTACATTTACATAAATAGTCTATGGAAATACCCACAATAGGCTATTATAGGCTTATAATGATCACAGACAGAGAGCTATTTGTGAAAGCCCCTAAACACACGAGAATGTGAACATCTGCAATGCAACATGTCCAAAAACATAAATAAACACAAAAATCTTGATCGTGATCAATAAGCTTGAACTGCTAAACCAGCACACGTTTGCCCCATTGGAGTTCCATTTCACAGCACTACACAATAAAACTGGTTTCATTCACTATGATTGATCACGGCTCAATTTACGCATTATCCGTCTAACTGAGTTAAGAAGACTATATTTAGAACAACTATTTACTTCCTGAATATGTTCCAGCAAATAATAAGCACACATAGGGAGTTAAAGACGTGGACCTTCTCGACATTAACCGAAACCTGCCTTTCTCTTCTCTGATTGGCCCATCACCGCCTTCTCGCTCTCTTGATTGGTCAATCAACCTGCTCGTCAATCCCTAAAGGGATCTGATGAATGCGAATAATGCAGCTGAGGAAAAATAGGATTTTCCCATATTTGAGGCGTTGACTCGCCGACACAGTTGCATTTTACACTAATCAATAATCCCCTGTACCCACTGAGGTGCGTCTGTGATGCTTTTATTTTACATAAATACGTTCAATTACCTCAAAAATAAAGGTTTCGGCACATCAACTCCAAGAGCTGTGGTGTCCCTCTTCCTGTCGAGATGAAAACAGTTCCTCCGTATCGTCTTAAACCGATAACAAATGCATCGCCGCAGCTCTCTTTCCTTCAGCAGCGCTGTCGATACTCGATTGCATTAATGAAGGTATCAGTTCGCCGGCAGCCCGGTCCAGGTTTGTACCCTCCAGAGTTTCCTGCCTGCTAGCGAGGCGATGACATTGCACCAGCTGCTGGATAAGCCCGTGGATACATTGTCTGTAAAATGCAGCGACAAACGTCAACAAAACTTGTCACGTGACCTCGTTGGGCCGTCACATGATCCCAACAACTGGGCTCTATAATCACAGCTGTATATATCACAACTATAGCGCAAGTTATTACCAAGCTGTGTAATGTCCTTGTTTCGTAACTATTTTCTTATTTATTTATTCTGCTCTTTTACTATCACGTGTTTGTATGTTTAACATTCAAAATAACTAAAGACACTGGTGAGAAAAGTATCTAAAATATTCTGGAGGTCCCCAACTCAGCTATTAGGAGTTGTGAAACTTTCTTTGGATCCCCTCTAGTTTGCTCCTTTCATGCACTGCATTTATGAGCTCTTGTAAACAGCTAAGATAAATACAAGCAAATCATTGACTCATTATCACAAGAAAATAGGGGTGCACATGGGCATTCATTTCCAGTACTAAGTGCATGCTGCCAAAGTTATTTTCTTAACTTCTTTCAGATCTACAGAAGACAAGCTGCAGATGGAAATCAATACTATAATAATACTATAGTAATACCAGGAACTGAAGCCGTCCTCTCCATCTTCTAGGAAATCTGAAGGTTTTAGCAACCGGTTACAAGTTTTTTCACTCCAGCTCTCTGGGCCCAAATTAAAATGGTTGTAGAAAAAAGTAAGTGTCCAGATATTATAGTGAAAAGGGCAGAAAATTTGTTTTTGTAGGCAGTGGTTGGGAGACTACTTGATCCCAGTAGTTCTAAAATCAGATACACCCCATATAGCAGGTGTTTAACCACTTAACTGGCGGCTAAAAAAAACAAAAAACGCCTGAAAAAGCATACCCAAATTAAGTTTCTAAGCCCCAAAGTTTAGAGAATGCTTTTGGTGCTTGGACTTGAAAACGTGTTTTCAAGTCCAAGAAAAGTGGATTGGTGTGGAAAATACACAGCAACAAGCCCAGGTAATAAAGTACCAACTCAGTCTTGATGTAAAATAAAATGTCACTGTGCAGTTGTGCAGTGCCTAAGGCTTCGAAAGCAACACTGAAGACATCGCATGGCATGTTTTATTTGAAAAAATAAAAATTAAAAAATTAAAAAAAAAAAAAAAAAAAAAAAATCAGCGTTAACTAAAAAAAATAAAACAAAAAAACCTTTTCACAAAGAAAACTGCCCTTTTTGGAATAAAGTAAACAATTTCAAGTAGTAGTGGCATTTTCTTTGTTTTTCCTTATTTATACATAAAGGACTATGTACATTAAAAACAAAAACAAACAAACTAAAAAAAACACAGGCAACAACCAGTCTAGAGTAACAGTTGAAACTATATTTCCAGTCCAGACACAATCCTTTCAACATTATGTTTCATTGATCTGAATAAGGGATGAAATGCAGTGAAAAACCCAACAAGTGAAAATGCTTGTTTAGTGTCAGAACTGAAACACAAAAGCATTAAAAACACAATAGTACTGATTGTTCGAGCGTGGAAGTCATTACATTGGATTGAACCACCCTCCTTCTGTGATAATTAAAGTGCTAGACCTTATGCAGATGGAAAGGAAAGTGAGTAAAGCACAATTATCAGCATGTTAGAGTTCTGTGTTGCACTGATTAATTTATTATGCCTGCAGAAAATAAGTTATGACCATGCAACACACCAAACATTTGCACACAACACTTGTGCATCTGGTGGTCCTTGGTTCTCAGTTCCATTATCAGCAAAACTTCACAAATGTATAGTGCATGGACACCTCATCAGTTACCACCTGATGTTCCTGATGCTATTAGTGTGCTGCAGGTCTTAACACTGATCAAAAATATTTATATACACCACAACTGGTTTATAGTTACAAGACTTCAGGAGGTGGAATTCACGAAATGAGTCATTTCACAGCTCTGCTTCTTTAAAGGTAGATGCCTCTGAAACAAACAAAACACCACCACAGTACCTTTGGCAAAGAACGAAACTGAACAAGAAGGCAATCAATAATCCATTAAGTAGATGACAGCAGTCACCTATGTATGAAATTCACCAAAAAAGCTAGGTATTTGTACAGACAGTGCATATCAGTGACTATGATAACCAAAACAAACGGGTTTTTTTTTCTCCCCCAAAACATGAGGTTTCACTTCTTTTACAACTATCTAAAGTGATCTGAGATAGGTTGTTGTAGAAGACTGTTAAAACAGCTGAAATGGCAACAATTGTACCAGGATCCTGAGGAAAGGCACGTTATTTTTCCAGTGGTTTCAGAGCTGAGTGTGAGCCTTGGTTTATGGGAGGTATTTAATTGCTCCAGGCCTGTAAACATGTAAATGAAATGCAACACAATAGAAGGCATGTTTCTATTTAAATCAAATACAAACATTTGTCTTTCCCTTACTTCTCTTTGAGCCAAGTCTCTTGATCTTGTAGCGATTCACAAACCAGTGCAGACTGCCAAGAGTGAGAAACAATACTGAAAAGTGCTGGAGATAAAAAATAAGAAGAAGAAAAAGAAAAGAAAAGAAAAACCCTAAGCAGGCCATGTGTGAAGAGTCTGAGGCCATTCAAATGACGGTCTATAGACTCAGAAACCCTGCACTGGCAGAATACTCTTCTTCCTCCTCCTCTCCATTCGCCTCACCTCCACTATGAGCTGCTATGTTCTTCCTCTTCACTTGTTTGCTGGAGGTGCCCCGGGGCCTCTGCATGGGAACTAAGAGGCGGAAGCCTGGCTGGGCATTGGCAGAAGCTGTGCCCAGGGAAGTGGTAAAAGTCTGGAATGTGCAAGGCCTGAGTGAGCAGGAGGAGCACATAGATGAGGGGCTTACGCTCTGGACAGAGGAATATCCCGAACTATGAAGGTCTCCAGAGCAGGAAAGAGGTTCTTGGCCCTGGAAGTCCTTGTTCACCTCCCTCCCTGCTTCACAGAAGCTGTCCTCATCACTGGACATAGCACGGCAGTGCTCCTGTCTTTCGCCTGCATCATTAAGTGGATCCAGCTTGATGGATATCATGGAACCTATTGGAAACAGCAGAGTGCTGCTTATTATGCTGCTTACTCATCTGCATTTACATTATGCCTTACAGAAGATGCATTATTCTCCTTCACATGTAGATAACCTCATTTAAATGCATCAAAGAATTTGAACCCGCTAGCAATCAGCAGTGCAGTAAAGGTGCCCTACCCCTTTCCAGTCTCTTCCTCATACTCACAATCATTGTCTTTCTCTCCCTCGCTTTCTCCCTCTCTGTCGCCTTCATAGCCGGAACAGGAAGTGTCCAGACTCAAGTCCAGGATATCGTCCAGCAGCCTCTTCTCCTGATTGGACAGTTCCGCAGTGGGCGTGGCCACAAAGCTGCCTCGGTGAGCCTGCATGCTCTCATCGCGTCTCCTTCGGAAAGAGTGGACAAGCAGAGGGTTACTGTGAGTCACAGGAGCTTCTCGCAGATGGCACAAACACAAACACCTTCTGGTCAAGATGGTTCACGAGTCAGTTGGCCATGGCACACAGGTGACTCAGCCACGATAAAAGCTGCTAAATGAGCAAGAAAAGAGGCAGGGGCATGACTGAATTCTCTGCATGTGCTAAATCCCATCACACAGGCACTCTACTAAGGTTCTATTAATTCTCTTTACATCCTGTATATGTTGCAAAACTGAGTGATTCAGGTGCCATGTCGTGTTACGTATTGTAGCTTTAACAGTGCTTCTTTCTGGTCTTCACTGCTGCAGTCAATACGTGTATCTGAAATCATTTGACTGCTCATAGAGGGTACAGTGTGCAGTGAACTTCTTTACCATGTAGCCAGTTAGTACTGATTTGAGTCACAGAAACAGAAAATAAATGCTCACAATTTCATTTTGTCAAACTAAAATTCTCACAAAAATACAAGGGGTGGAATAAAAAACAAACATTTTGCACAGTTCCATAGTAATCAAGTACATTAACCCCATAATGGAAAATACTAATGATGTTTAATAGCCCAGCTACAGTATGTTCTAATGCCTACCTCTTGCTGTCGCTTGATGGAGAAGCTAGGAAGGTGTGGATGTCTGCTGGCTGACCAGTGGGACTGGGAGGCTCCATTTGAGGCTCCACCTCAGGAATCTCCAAGACCTGACAGAGCTCTTTAAAATCCATCACCTTGATTAAAAAAAAAAAAAAAAAAAAAAAAAAAAACAGTGAAAGATATGCTTTAACCATGCTCAACCCTTTATATACACAATTAAGAGAATGAATAATAATAATAATAAAGTACCTCATCTTTGCTGATTTGTTGGTAGTCCTCGTCTTCAAACCGTTGCTTGACACCAGTGAGAGACACGTGTCTGTAATCTTTGGGAACATCTTGACTGAAACTGAAGAGACACAGATGGGGAGGGGGAAGCAGAGGAAAGAAACTGAGGATGATCCACTTGCAGCAACACTTTAATCATCTCTTGGGGACAAATCTTGTTACTGGTCCATTTGAGAATTACAGCTTGTTGATACGACCAAACCTATCACAGTGACTCACAACGAGGCACGTTTCCGTGACTCAGTTGGTGATTCATTGGTCACCCACACACACCCCCACATCCATCCACCCCCACATCTAGTCCAAATGCTTCCGTCTGCATCTAGAACTCTGGCCGTAAGGGTTTTAAAACAAAGGCAAAACAGAGCAGCAATCAGTTTCTTGGCCGGAGTCTTCAACCACTTCTTGTTAGCTTCCCGTGGAGGAAAGCACAGTAAGTGCATGCTGAACAGTAAGTAATGAGGCAACGAGAAAATAAATTTGTAGCTTGTCGTCTAAAATGTAGGTTCTGTAAAGCCGCTGCGCTATAAACAAACACCAGAATCAGTTAAACAAGTTACCGATTTTAAAAATGTATTGCTGGTCACAGACGCATATCAATAACAATTTTACACTCTGAGTTCTATCGACCAATCATGTTTGAGCAGACTTTGGGTGCAGGTAACCCGGTCCATCGTCATTGGTGACAAATTAGCTTTTTTAAAACTGTATGTGCATTAATAAAGAATAACCCAAAAACCAAAACAGGAAGTTTTGGCTTGGGTACCCAGCTGGTTTAAGTTAGCACATTAACCCACTGCTTCCCAGATTGCTTTTGTATAGATGCTGATTAGGGACTTTTTTCCTTGCCATCTTCTTAAATCAGCAGTGGCTCTTATTTTACAATAACAGCCACTTAAGCACAGAAACAGTTATGAGTCCCTCAGCTGAACAGTCTGTAATTAACAGTAACCAAGAGGCAGCCTCCAGGGCTGAAAAATGAAGCCGGCACACAAATACCAAAAAGTCCAATTCTTTTAATTGCCACTTAAGACGGACTCCAAAACACAGTCAGTCCCCATAGATTCCCCTTATTAAAATATCCAATTTTAGAGCATTAAAAAGCAGATTTAGGGCCTGGTACAAACAACACTTTTGGCCTCAATGGATAGTTTCCTCTTCCATAACAACCCTACAGTGGAGTGTAGGGTTTCTTTTCTTTTCTTTTTAAACTCATCTGCCTAGATGGGGAGTTAATGGCACTGCAGCTTTGACGGACAGTTAGGCAGCTGCCGCCAATCGCTGTTTTACTAGGCCTCACCTCCATTAACTGGAGCCATTATCTGGACCTCTGGACTGTGTTTGTGCTACTGGTGCCTTTTGGAGCATTTTAATAGTATTTTCTGACTAATAATATTGCTCACTGCTTGACAGAGGCCATTCAAGAAGTTTGTGCTTCAGTTGTGGCAAGTTAGACTGAAGTACAACCCCAATTCCAAGAAAGTTGGGACGCTGTGCAAAATGTAAATAAACACAGAACCTTATTTTCTCAAAATGATACATTTTCTCAGTTTAAACATTTGATATATCATAGATGTGAATAAAATACACATCTATGAGATTTCCTGCCTGCTAGCGAGGTGATGACATTTGCAAATCATTGTATTATTTGTGTTTTTTTTTTTTTTTTTTTAATTCCAGTTTGAGGTTGTATTTTATTAGTCACTTTCTTTACACTAAAGCCTCAATTATACTCTGTCACAGACACAGATAGCTGGAGCAAAGACAGTATAAAACATGAATGTCGCTTCCATGATGTCACCCACCGGTTTCTGAAGTCTTGTTTTTGAAGTATCAAGGTGAACATTTCTACTGTCGCCATCTTGGTTGCAAAAAATAACAGTTGTGCTGGTGAAGAGCAGGTTTGACTGTGAAACCTCATGCTCATTGGCTAAAGAATTGTGATTGACAACTTGTTAGCCAACAAGTGTGCACTTTCATACCACAGCTAATCTTCCAAGACTCAACTTTTAATTCAGTGTGACCCAAAATGAGCAACTGAGCCCATAAACTCATCAACAAAAGCATTTACAAAGGTCATGTCAGAAAGCAGTTTTCCCATAGATTTCTATAGGACCAGAAGTCTTTCTGCAACAACAGGTATCGCCATCTGGTGGCCTTCAGATAGAATGCAGGTTTAATTTTTCCACCCCAGAAGCTATGCCCATATTTTACACTGTCTATGAGCTAGAGACACAATGGCTGAGTAGTCATTTGTCATACTTCTTTGAAGTCTGCTGCCCGGGGGGTACACATGCATTGTAATGTAAAGTGTCTGTAATGTAAAGACGGGTCTGCACAGTCACAAAAAATTGTTGGGCACACTGACGCATGTAAGGACCCTAACATTCACCGTTTCATGATAAAATTTTCATCACTCAGGCACAAGTAAACCCTAGCAGACTCGCAGACATGGAAAGTATAATCAAGGCTTTAAGTAGAGGCATCTGTGTCCATGCGTTGGACCTGTGCATTTTATGGATATAACAAAACTAGCACTCCATCTTTTCATCCAAAATATGTCACAAGTACAGTGCAATGAAATGCAAAAAAGGTTAAACTGCACGTAAGCTCAGTAGGAACCATGCTATTACCCAAGTGAGATTTTAATCCAGTTGCTCAGTCACTAAACCTGACTAATTGAATACAGGACACCAGGACAAGAGGGTCAAGCAAACAGCACAAAATAGATACATGACCACTTTATCTTTTAACTTATTACATTGGTCGTTTGTTATCTGAAGCATTTAAGATGTGCACGTCACAACTGCACTGATGTAATTTTTTTTTTTTTTTGGTGGCGAGCTCCTCATGGCTTATCATGTGAGGAGAACCAATAAAAATATGAGGTTTGAGAGCTCAATGTGTGGGTACATGCATGCTGTGTGAATCTAACATGGCAGACTGGGTGATTATACTAGGGAAGGGATGTGAGAGTTTAACGTGCGCACGCGCGCGCACACACTGAGAAACATACCATTTGACATAGAGCAGCACTGAAAGGGCAACGAGGTCTTCCTTGGAAAAGCCTGTGTAATCCTCCAACAGGGTGGGCCAGAGAGGAGCTGCAGAGTGAGAGAACACAGACATAATTTAAGGTGAACATAAACTCAACACTAAACTAAACCTGTAAATTCTGCTTGTTTGAAAAGACTCTGAGTTATACTGTGGTGTTAAGGGTGAAACGTTATACGAGTGTGTGAGTATGGGTGAGTGTTTACCATAGTGATGTAATGCCCGTGTAAGCAGCAGTACGGCACAGGCTAGTTTGGCAGGTGGCGGTGTGGCGAAAGCGGAATAGAGCAGTGACAGCTCACAGATGTAGCTGAATAGGTGAGTGGTTCGCCTCTCCAGAGGAAGCAGAGAGAGCAGCACCTCACCATAGTCCAGCAGTATGGGGCTCTATAGGAAAGGACAGAAACATTAGTTTTTAAATAGAAATCCTTCATTGGAACTAAATATTTTACACTAAACAAAGGATATTTGCTGTATTCACCCTGATCCTTCCCTCCAGCACAGAGATAACCTCTCCCATCATTCGAACCAGGTCTTCATATTTGTAGGTGTTGTCTGTGAGCCAAACAGCTTCACGTATGGTCAGGATTTCTTTGCTGATGTACCTGTAAAGATAGATACCAAACACCATCATAAAAGTTCAGGAAGGATATATCTGTCCATCTATCTATGATAAAAGATTAGCTGGTACCAAAAATCAGCTAGAAATTATTTTAAATCTAGCCAAAAACCCTTAAAAACAGATAATGCTTTGAGGATTTTAGCACTAAATGGGAGTAACAATATTCCTTTTAAGAAACTAAAGACCGTGGCATGTGTGCGTCCTCACCGCGTGCAGATGACCATGCAGGCGATTCCTAATAACTGAAGACGAGCTTTGGGGACAGATCGCAAAGCCAAGTAACGGTCCACACAGCCCACGGTCACGTGTAACGTCTGGCTGGTGAAGTCCTTCATAGTCGTCACCTCCACGAGCCAGTCCACCAGGATGTACCTAGAGACATACAGACAATGAGGAAGAGAAGAAGAAATTTAAAAATGGGTTCATTTGAGATGCCAGCAACAGAAAATACAGCACCCTGGAAATGGGAAAAAAAAAATAAAATTAATAGTGCCAATGTAATCAGGATGTAATTATTATCATCGAATATGACTTTTTTTTAATATACATTTTTATAAGTACTGCTAATTTTTATATAAACATTTGTTAGCATTTCATTTTCAACAATTATCAAAAACATAAAAGTAGGGCTGCATAAAACGATTATTTTAGTAATCGAGTATTCTATCGATTATTCCAGCGATTAATCGAGTAATCGGATAAGAAATACTTTTTTTTGTTAACAGTTTATCTGCATATTTTAACTTCCGTAATGTAGTTTCTCGCCATGTGAACAAACAGCGGTGAATGGAGCAGCTACAAAGTTCTCTTTTCTTCACCTTAACACTTGCTGATCAGGTTCTTGATGAAGGACCTCCAGCTGTTTCACAGATTTAATGATGGTTACTAAAAGAAAAAGCTGCTGTTTTGGACGCTGGAAAAACGTTTCCCTTTTCACTACTTGAGCTCACCGTCACAGCTTCGCCTCTTTGCGCTTGCGCAGTTAAAACCGCTGCCTGCTATGAGTGTTTTGAAAAACTAGTGGCTGCGGGAGCCATGGCGCATGTGTGAGTAATGGTGTAATGCTTTGTATTCACAAGCATTTTCGAAAATACGTTTCTACTGCAGGTCTATATTTAGTCACTAATAAGGGATTAAAGTATAAAAAATATTTTGAAGGAGCCCCTCGGTCCTGGGGGGCGGGCCTTCCGGTACCGAACCATCGCTAGTGCTAATGGCCCGCGCTCGCTAGCAAACCAGTTCTGGTAGCTACAGCTGAAGTAAAGACAAAAATAGCAGCTGAAATTCTCAGCGAGCACAACACACACAGACACACAGAGAGCAGTGGAGGCGTGGAAATGCATGTCAGCGACAGTTGCCACCCGTCCCGTAAAGTACGGAACCCCGCATGTTATGGAGCCGTATTCCACGGAGTCCCGTAACATACGGGGTTCTGTATTTTACGAGACAGGTGGCAACTCTAGTGATGATCCACTCTGTGTTAAATGAAATCCATCGCAGCGACGGAGAGCTTTTTAGAATGTGTGCTTGTGTATACGTGAGTGATTCACACTCCAGTCCAGTAGGTGGCGGTAATGCAGTTCTATGTTGGTTTGCCAGCCCCCAATAAACCCACAAAAAAACGTCAGCACTAATGCTGCTAATGCTAGTGAGGAGCGCCGCTTACACCGAGACAGCTGAGCGCTGCAGAGTTTAAACGAAGCATCGACACAGTAAATTTGTGTCGATAAATTTTTAGAATCGATTTAATCGATGAATCGTTGCAGCCCTACATAAAAACATTAATGATTTAAATTAACATAAACATAGTGCATTATGCTGAAATGAGATCCTCAGACTCCATCACATCTACCTTGAGAGAATGTGGTAACTTGTACCACTGTTTCACCTCCTCTCTAGTAATGTCATTAAAGTATGCTAAGATAATCAACACACAGTGAGTCATCACAGTGGCTCTATAGAGAGATTTTCATCAACAGACAGTAAAATCGTGAGGTTGTTTCTGCTCCAGCTACCTCATGGTGTCCTTGATGCCTTTTCTCAGGACGCCCTGAGAAGAGCGCTGTGATGCTGGATTGCGGGAACTGAAGATCTGAGCCACCAAGTCTGAGCAGGCCTTCGCCTCCAAACCCAGTGGATTGCTACTGCTGCACACTTTGACCAAGGACAACTAGGGAAAAAAGACAGAGCACTAAAATAAACATTTTAGAATTACAAAAGAGGGCTTGACATTTTGCTGCCATGTAACACTAGAAAGACAACAATAAGGTTTAGTGCTATATTAGTTAACCGCTGTAATTACAGGGTTTGGGATTTAGTTGAGTCATACTTTTCTGATTCAATGGGGTGATAGAAAAAAGAAAAAAAAAAAGTACGTCAACATCTGTCAAGCCCTCTTGACTTTGTCATTTCAACAAACAACTCCAATTCTGGAGAAATGGGAGGCCTGGTTAATGGAAAACAAGAAATGACACAAGAACATGGCAGATGAAAGGCTGTCAAACGCTTCTTTTTGTATCACCACAGTGGAGGACAAAGGGAGAACAAAGCAGCAGATTGACAAAGAAAACCATCTCAAGAAATCAACTGAAAGTCAGCAAATTGTCCTCAGTCACTCACCTGTGCCTCCCAGCATCCTTTGCCAGCATAGTCCCTGAGGGTGCGTACACACTGCAGGTACCTTCCCGGATCTGTGATCTGAAAAACAATTAGAAAAAACAATTATCACATGTTTGGACTTTGTTATACTTTAATATACCTATAAAACCCTTTTCTAGGTTGAGTAAAACACTTGCTGAATTAGTTGGTCAAGTTTAACATACATTTCAAATATTATATGTGCGTAACTTTGTAAATAAGAAAAAAAAAAAAAAAATCACAGCTGTCTCAACCAATACTGTGTGTTTCCGAGAATCTGACTCACAGCTGTTTTACGACTGTTCTGCCACAGCAGGTATGAGCTCTGTAGGCAGCCCGCCTGTGAAGACTCCTCCAGCATGGATATGGCATCTGAATGTCTTTCATCCTCCTGGAAAAATGTGACACAGTTCCTCGATGTTAATGTCAGCCATAAAGGTAAACAGTCTGCCGCACACTGTCTGTGCAGCATATGAAGGCTCCTGTCATGGCTCTAATTTGTCACACTGGTAAATAACAAAGCACGATGCTATGAGCAAGAAGGAACAACAAGGCCTGTAAGACAACAGAAGTTGCACGAAAGGGACTTATTCCATCTGTGGTGCTAATGACTGGTCCAACAGCTCCTGTGACATCAGCTCACTGCTTTAGGCTTTGGTGAGAGGCTAATAGAAACTGGGTTGACCACACCCGGACAGAGAGTCAACCCTCACAGTCTCACTCACCTCAAACAGCTGCAAAACTCTGGCCAAGCAATGCAACAAGGGACCCCTCTTCTCCTGCAAGGAAAATCACAAAAGCAGATTGGTGAACAGTTTCGCACATGCAGTGCACTGCACTGGAAATCGTGGTCATGGCATTGAGAAAAGGAGCGGTGCTCCAAGCTAAATGAATACAAGTATGTGTTACATGTGTTCACGAGTATTTATGATCAAATTAGAGATGAATGCATATTAAATTTACATCCCAGCTGGTCAGAGAGGAACTGCAAGCTGTGGCAGAACCTACCATGTTGTTATCACACTCAGCCTTGAGGTGATCAAACACCACGGCCTTGCAGCAGCTGCCGGTGGGCGACCATGGTGGACGAATGAACACCCAGATGAAGGGATCTGCTGCAGGGGAGCGCAGACTCTCTGCGAGGCTGAAGAAGTGGGAGGCCTTTCGACCGCATACATCTGCTCGGCCTTCATCACTTAGCAGTGCTGCAGGTGAGAGAGGAAGCACACTTGTGTTTTCACCAATAACGGCATTTATTAAAGGGGTTTTACAACCCCTGTGTTTATACACGACTCCCCATTTAACCACTCAAGACTGAACCAAACAACTTACGTCCTTCATTGTATAAATATGCGATCCCAAGCTTCACAGCAGCTTCAAAATTCCCTTTCTCAGCAGCTCTGAAAGAAGACAAAATTTAAAGTACAGATTCATATTTAATTAATTAATTAATTAAATTTTGACGAAAGAAAGCGTACCTTTCAAAAAGCCATAAGGTATTCGGGGATGGCCACGTGTCTCTGAAACTAACCCTGGCCCAAACACTAGAGTGGTTATCAACAATGTCCCGCAGCTGAGAGTGAACCTGAAAGAGATGTAAAAAAAAAAAAAAAACAATCAGAACCTCAGCATTAGAGAAATGTCAGGTGATAACCACCTTGGGATGAAAAGGTAGAGTTTATGCAGTTGTGTCAGAGTGTGCACAGTGCAGTCTTTACTCACTGCTCGGACAGACAGAAGATCCTCTGCAGAGAGACACTGCAGCACACAGAGAAGAATCTCCTCAGGGAGAGACAGCAAGGTGATCCCAGGAGATCGCTTACGGACCCTTTTCCGTGCTGGAACCGAGTAGCATTTTGAACAACGGCAGTGGATGACTGAAAGACAAAAAGAACTGCACATATTATACCGGCGCAACACATCAAAATGCCTTGGATACTTGAGCGTCTTTCTCATAATCACTCTGCAAGCAACAGCACAGGAAGGCACGTTTACATAATCAAATCACAAATCACTTAAAATTTCACAACTTGGTGAAAGGCTGGTACACTAATTCTAACATTAATGCCAAACTAATATTTGCCTTTCATTTGCTGCAGGCCAAGTTAGTTTAAAGACAGTGAGGCGCTCTGAGGTGAAGGGTTGTATGGCTCCACATTCAAAACTTCTAACGTAAAGGCACCTCCGAGTGGTCTACTCAAACATTCTGAGTGAGTGCGAAAATGTTCAAATTAATGGAGAGATGATCATCTCAAAAACATTAAAAACACATACAAAACTAATCATTAATTGTTGCAGATTTTAAGAATCTAGTGGCGGTGAACCGAGCAGCTGAATGAGAAAAGTCAACCTCAGTGAGCGCCCAAATTTCCCTCCTGTGGTTCCACGGCAGTAACGATGAGTTTCAATTAGTCAAACGCTAGTATTTAGTTTCTAATGACCACAAACGCTCACATTCCCAATAGGATAGGCGTTTTACCTCTATATAAATTGCCAACATGCTTTACTGTAACTTCCTGGAGGAATCCACGGACACACAAGTTAACGTTTGCGATGAGCAGCAGCTAATCACCGATGCTAACTGTCAAACTGTAGTGAGCTAATATAAGATCACAAACACTCGCTGCATATTACGGTAATTCTCACATATATGTATTAGTAAGAAAAGTTGAGAAAAAAAGTTCTTACCGCCTGCTTTCATTGCAAGTGCAGGGATCTCTCCTCAAACAGCACTATCTTACTGCGGATACGGCTCTGAGCAGCGATTTAAACGAGTTGCACACATACAAAGCATACACACTAGGCACTAAAAAAACGAAAATACGCAGTGTTACAGTCCTGTTTCCTGTGTCTGTATTGCTGTGCTAGTTGACAAATGCCCCAGTAAGTTGTTCACTATTGCCTTAATTCAAATCCCAGCACGCGTCCTCACTTATTGGACCCGCCCCCAAAAAATCCTCTAGGACCGCCCGCGCTCACCGTTTAAACAATACGTTTAATCTGATTGGTGGAGATTGATGACGCCCTTGTTCATTATAATAGCCTTTTGATTGGTCCGCGTGAAGAACGCTGGCAAAGATTGGTCAGAAGTTATAAACTAGAAAATATCAGAAGCTCATTGGAGAACGTAATGACATTTCGAAGTACGCGCTCGCCAATGAACGTATATGATTGGCTAACCTGATTATGAAGAATGCCCACAGAGCTAGCTTTTAACAGTGAACTGTGGGAAATGTAGTTACACAGAAAAGGATGTTTAAAGGTACCACATTTAAAGGGACAGGTGCACAGCGTCAACTCTGGAGGATAGGGCAGGACCTCCTTATAAATATGTTGTTGTATAATATTAATGCTACTTGTACTTAGAGATCTTTATTATAAATTTCACTGAGGCAACACTGAGGCCTGATTACTGCCAGACCTGCTGAATCAAGAAAATAGAACCTTTCTGACAAAGTGAAGTAGGCTAAAAGATCACAGAAAGCAACACATCTTGCCACGATATAAAGAATATATCATTCCGGAAAGGGTTACCAAGCCATTTCTAAAGCTTTAGGATCCAGTGAACCACAGTGAGAGCAATTAACCACTAAGAAGAAGAAGAAGAAGAAACAGCCTTTATTGTCCCACAGAGGGGAAATTTGGGTGTAACAGCAGCCGCAGTTATTATAAATATAAATAAAGATATAATAATTCACACTATTAAGAAAAGAATATATATAAAATCAACAAACAATATTAACCTTAATACTACTAATAATAATAACACTATATACAATGTGCATGATGTGCCGGACTATTTACAGTATATTATATATTATCCTACATTGTGTAGGCTATTGTGGTTTTTGTTGGGAGCAGTGATGGTTATAAAGTCTTACAGCTGCTGGGAGGAAGGATCTGCGGTAACGCTCCTTTGTGCATTTAGGATGCAGCAGTCTGTCACTGAAGGAGCTCTCCAGCTCAGCAACAGTTTCATGCATGGGATGGGAGACCTTGTCCATCAGTGATGTTATTTTGGTCAGAGTCCTTCTGTCTCCCACCACCTGCACTGAGTCGAGAGGACATCCTAGGACAGAGCTGGCTTTCCTGATGAGCTTGTCTATCCTCTTCCTCTCAGCTGTAGACAAGCTGCTGCTCCAACATACTGCTGCATAGAAGATGGCTGATGCCACCACAGAGTCATAGAAGGTCTTCAGGAGTGTCCCCTGCACTCCAAAAGACCTCAGCCTTCTCAGCAGGTAGAGTCTGCTCTGACCCTTCCTGTAGAGCGCATCAGTGTTATGAGTCCAGTCCAGTTTATTGTTTAGGTGAACACCCAGGTACTTATAAGAGTCCACTATCTCAATGTCCACTCCCTGGATGTTCACCGGTGTCCGTGTGGTGGGTCTGCGCCTGCGGAAATCCACCACCAGCTCCTTGGTTTTAGCGGCGTTGATCAGGAGGTGGTTCCGCTGGCACCAGTCCACAAAGTCCTGAGTCCACTGTCTGTACTCTGAGTCATCCTCACCTGTGATGAGGCCAACTATGGCAGAGTCGTCAGAGAACTTCTGCAGATGGCAGCGTGGGGAGTTGATGGAGATGTCTGCAGTGTAGAGGGTGAAGAGGAACGGTGCCAGCACAGTTCCCTGTGGGGCCCCCGTACTGCAGACCAGCCTGTCAGAGACACAGCCCTGTGTCCTCACGTACTGTGGGCGGTCAGTGAGGTAGTCCAGTATCCACTCGGAGATGTGGTGGTCCACTCCTGACAGTTCCAGCTTGTCTCTCAGAAGTCCTGGCTGGATGGTGTTAAAAGCACTGGAGAAATCAAAGAACATGATCCTCACAGTGCTTCCAGGCTTCTCCAGGTGGGTCAGAGCTCGGTGCAGGAGGTAGATGATGGCGTCATCCACCCCGATGCCAGGCCGGTAGGCGAACTGCAGCGGGTCCAACGAAGACGACACCATGAGGCGTAGATGGTTGAGGACCAGCCTCTCGAGGGTCTTCATTAGATGCGATGTCAGGGCTACCGGCCTGTAGCTGCTGAGATCCTTTGGATGTTTGGTCTTTGGTACCGGTACCACACAGGAGGTCTTCCACAGTTGTGGTACTTTCCCCAGCTTCAGGCTCAGGTTGAACATGTAGCCCATGATGCCACACAGCTGATCTGCGCAGCACCTCAGGAGCCTGGAGCTGATGCCGTCTGGACCAGCAGCCTTTCGCACCTTGATCTTACGTAGCTCCTTCCTCACTTGATGAGTTGAGAGGGACAAGATGGAGGTGGGGGATGGGGGTTGTGAGATGGAGTCCTCAGAAGTGAAGGGGGTGGGTGATGGCTGAGAGCTGAGAGGTGTGAGGTCCCAAGAAGAAGAAAGGTTGGCAGTCATTAAAGATGGTGGGGCTGACAGCAGGGGGGACTGGGCTGGAGAAAACGTGGAACAGTGAAAATCTTCCCAGGACTGGCCGGCCTACCAAAATTATTCCAAGACGATGACTCATCAAGGAGGTCACAAAAGAGCCCAGAACAACATCCAAAGAACTGCAGGGCTCACTTGTCTCAGTTAAGGTCAGTGTTCATGATTCAACAATAAGAAAGAGACTGGGCAAAAATGGCATCCATGGGAGAGTTTCAAGGTGAAAACCACTGCTGACCAAAAAGAAAACAAAGGCTCGTCTCACATTTGCCAAAAAAAACTCAAGTTCAAGCGTACTTTGGTTATGCAGCAGAATAATGATCCAAAACAAGTCTACCTCTGAATGGCTAAAATAAACAAAACAAAATGAAGGTTCTGGAGTGGCCTCGTCAAAGTCTGGATGAAATCCGATTGAGAAGCTTTGGCATGGCCTTAAACAGGCCGTTCATGCTCAAAAACCTTCCAGCGTTGCTGGAAAACAATTATGCAGAGTGGGCCAAAGTGATGTGAAAGACTCATTGCCAGATATCGCTTGATTGCAGTTCTTGTTACCAAGGGTGGCACAACCAGTTATTAGGTTTAGGGAGTGATTACTTTTTCACATAGGGCCAGGTAGATTTGCATAACTTTTTCCCCTTAATAAATAAAATCATAATGTACTTGGGTTATCTTTAACTAATATTAAAATTTGTTTGAGGATCTGAAACCATAAGGTGCTGAAACTGGAAGAGTAGGTCGAGCAGATTCCAGGCACAACATCAGAGATCTCTGTCCAGAAGAGCACAGTCCTAGGAACAGCTAAGATACTGCGCAGAAGCCTCAAACTCCTAGGCCTCCAGTATAGGACCTGAATTTGAGAAAGACACACATACCATGGGGAAAAGAAACAAAACAAAACAAAGCTGCCAAACAGGAGGTAAGTCAAAGTTTAGAATTATCTCAAAATCTCAAGTTACATATCTCAAAATTTCAGCTTATTGACTAAATATCTCCAAATTTTTAGTTACTTTTGAGTAAGTTAAAATTTTGAGAAACTTAAATGACGGCGGGTGTAGAGTCAAGACAAAATTTATTTCTATCACACATTTAAAACAATCTCAGTTGACCAAAATGCTGTATAGATTTTGTCAAATATGCATATAATTAACAATCACTAAATTACCAATAAATACACTAAAATACACAAACATCGTCAAACAAGAGGCACTCAGAGAGCACAAACCACCGCTCAACCTCTGAGCAGTGTTTACTGTTAAAGAGAATAGTATTGTATTTTGTATATATTCATTTTCTTTTATTTGTTCGTTTTAATAACACTGTAAGAAGTTTGTAGCACTGTAGAAATCAGATAAGTGCAGCAAATTGTTTACTTTGATTACACAAACATTATGTAGGAGTAGGTAATGGATAATAGGTATCAATTTATAAATAACTCTGTATGAATAACTTGAGCTAATTGTATAACATTATACTGCAGTATATTTCCAACTAACCATGCACCTCATTCTCTTTCTCTTAACTTTCTTTAAAGGTAAAACACATTTGGGGGTCAACTTGAAAGAAATGCACAAGTAAAATGTAAAAATGAGGTCAAAGGGCAAATGTATGATGATATTTGGATGCAAACTATAATGTGATATTTAGAATCCCCACATACCAGTATCATTTCCTAAATGTTGTCAGTACAATTAAAGGCAGTAGAAAATTTGACCTTATTTGACCTTGAACAAGAGGTCAGAAATTCTGTAATCTTGTGTAGCTTCTTCTCACCAAGACCATATGTTTTAAGAAATCATTTAATTAGTTGCTTGTCCTTTTGCACATAACACACACACACACACACACACACACACACACACACACACACACACACACACACACACACACACACACACACACACACACACACACACACACAGAGTTCATTTTTTGATCAATATTTGTTTGCTTCAGCAGAGATGTAACTGAAGCAAATGACGGCTTCTGAAGCGGCTGCCTTTGAGGAAATGACACCATCATTATAACCATTGTGTCTGATCCCCATTGTTATAGCCTACACTCTCTCAGCTCAATAGTGTCCTCTTGATTGCTGGTCTTTTTAAAAAGGGTCATAAGGGAGCAGCCTAACCTCCCAGGAGCAATCATGTGCTCCTTTCAGGCTCTTTATTGATCTGCACATCACCTGTTCATCCAATCTAATCATCACTAACAAGAGCCAGTGCTCAGCATTGCCTCTACCACTTAGTAGTTTCCTTTAAGAATCACAGAGAATGCTTCAATAAGATTACAGCAAAGTTTTATGTAATTTACAAAAGCTTTACAATAATACCTCTTTGCATTCTTCTTCTATGATCATGGTCTATTTAAAACTGGAGGTGCAGTGTGATCAAATTATCTTGTAGGAAAGTGACCTCAGAGAGGGCAGGGGCTGTAACATCCTCAACTAGACGCACAGTTTCCATAGAAACTCAGAGTAATCATTTTCTCAGTAAAACACAAAGTAACTGGGAATAGCGAGGGAAAGAAAATCGGTGGTGCTTTTAACCTTAACGAAAATAATTAAAGCTACACGACCGTGCTCGGGAAACCGCGAGGTCTGTCATTTTTGTTTCACAGGTAGCAGCAGGTAGCAGGTATGTATGAAAACTAAATGGGAGAGTGATGACTTCACATCTCAGTGGTTTCATTTGTAGGATTTATTCATGAGAAAAATATTGCTACTACCTGTCTGTAATTTAAGAACTAAGAGGCAGCGTTTAGTTTGTGTGTCAGTGTCAGGTTATTAAAGTAGTCTCAAGTTCCTGAGCGATTAAGTCCAATGCCTTCTCATCACATTTGTTGCTTTTGCAATAACTACACACAGACTGCAGCGTAACGTTATTTTGCTTGTGATTTAATTTGACCGTCTGGCCAGGAATGTCTAATTTCATCTACAACTGTCTCCAAAACAGCGCTCATAATATCTGGCGAAGAATTGAAATGTGACTCCGTCCTGCCACAAAGATAAAGCGTGGAACCAACTGTAGTCGGTGACTAATTAAATACACCCAGATTTGTCTTTTGAACAGATGGTGTTGATCAGAAATTTGAATAAAGTATAAATAAAGTCATCAGACACCAGATGGCTCCAGTCCAGACTTTGTGTCACACCATACTGTATTAAACTGATGTGACTTTTGTATCATTCAAAGTTTGATAAAGAGCCAAATAGTGCTGAATGTTTTGGTTTGAGGCCAAGTTCTGGATATAGAGAGGCGGATGAGTTGTTTCCATCTGGTTTCCTCTAATCCATGCTGACCCTGACCCTAACAATCCAGCTGACCACTTCCACCCCATCTGCACTTTGCCCCCCCCGCTGGCCTACCCACCCTTTATCAAGACCTAAACACTGTTCCCTCCACACCCACAATTTCCCAGCTGTTACCCAACTATGATGAGATACGTTTATGCCTAGAATATGAAAATCAACTCAAGCTGAACTGAGACTTACTTAATAAGTGGGAATACTTGACCTATTTTATTCTATTGCCAGTAGGGGGTGTCATTTATTCTGATTGATAGTGGCCAGTCTGTTTTCTTAACAACCAGATTCCTCATCCCGGGTATCTGAACAAGTCATCCTAGCTGGCAGGGCAGCGCATGGCAGCGTGTCTAAATACAGTGTGGAAATTTCTAGCAAAGGCTGTCAACCAAAGACAGGTTTTGTGTTTTAGGAAAAAGTAGAATGACAATTATTGTGCACGGTGTTCAAAATAGAGGCGAAACAATGTTAGTCTACTGTGTATTCACTGTCCACTCTCCACTTGTCTTCTGTATTTTTAGCCCTGTCTGAGATTCTTCCAGATTTACCGGGACAGAGTTGAATGCCACAGCCGTGCAGACTATTTTGAATAATTTTCCAAAGCAAACAAGTACAAATATATATTCAATAAATGCATATAGGGTTTTTTTTTCTTTAACTTTTATGCTATCGCAAACCAAGTTTTTCATGTGACATTTATTTAATACAGTACATACATTAACAATTCAAATTTACGTATGAGTAGAAATATACAGTACAAATAAAAAAATAATTGTATATACAGCACCAAATATTAGTGGGCACACTAACCAACATATTTTGTGTCACTCGCCGGAGTGACAAACAGCATAGGCCGACAGCGTGGCTGTCTTCTGGGAGAGGGATGTATTTCCCCGCAGCAGAGAGAGGTAGGTTTTCCCTTTAATCTATCAGAAGGCAGAAGGGAAATCACGTCTCCAAGAAACAATTTCTGGTCACCTTCCATCAATTTTGTTTTTTGTTTTTTTTTGTGTCAACATACTGGCACGATATAGCTTTAAAGTCAACAAATACAACAATGCAACCAAAGTGTACTACATACATAATGTGCACTATACATGTGAGATCTGCATTCATACACAAAGTGAGAGTATAAGTGTATGTACCTCACCGATCTTTTTTTTTTTAAAAGTCTGTTTCCCCACAATAAAATGATCCTTAACCACCACCCTCCCCACCCCCACCCCACTCATCATTATTAGAGGAAACCCTAATTCAAGTGAACAGTTCTGATAGCAAAGCGGGACAACCCGAGAAATGTGATTCTTCACCTGTCTTATTCGGAGGATACTACAAAAAAAATGGGGCCCACCCATGAATATTTTATGAGCTTTGTACATTTGATATTTACCTTTAAAACATGTAAAGGCTGATGATGTGCTCTTGCACAAACACATCGATCTGTTAGTCTTTGTTTTTTGTCAGTAGGCTAAGGTTCAGAGAAGACTTACTCCTCTTCTATTTGATTTCAATTTGCACTGATTATTCTGGTAATGCATCATAACCCTCAGCAATAACACTGCCTTGTTCAGGATGGATGATCCTGATCTAACTGCTGGGGCAGCTAACCACTGCAACATAATTATGAAAGGAATGACTTCCCAGGTTCCTTGTATTTCTCCATTACCTCCTGATGGTATTTCCCTTCCTTCATCAGCATGTAAGACATCACCTAAATACACACTGAGCTGCAAAACATGTTAAAAAAAAATTAAAAGGTCCAATCTCTTACATGCCTATTGATGCAGGTTGATAAATGCAGCCTTGAATTTGGCAAGCTGGCCTTCAAAAGGTCTTCTATGTCATTGGCATTCGATGTTAACTGCTACCCCTGGTTATATGGACACATTTTCCTCAGCAAGCTTAACTAAAACGGTGGCCATATTCAATGCAACAGTGATCTACAGTAGCTCTCAGGGGTAAAGAAGTGCCACTAGAGTCCTTTGTGTGGAGACAAACGTCTCCTCTCAAATTTCTACACATTCAATACATTGCACTCATTCCCTCTAGGAGCTGAATTTCTAACCTCATGTAACATTCAGTCGCACAAAAGAGAATGATTAAGACAGAGTAAAATGCCATTGTTTATCTCATCCTGTGAGAAAGCACCTATTCACAGATGTGGTGCTGAGCAGAGCTACATTCATTCACTTTCCAAAAAGAAACTGCGAAGGAAAAGTAAACCCCAGAGCCACCTAGAGCCTGAACATGACTCAGTTTTCACTAGAGAACAGCCTTGTATCCTATTTTCAGATTCACAAAGGATTTTGCAATTCACTTTTAATCAATATTCTTTACACAGTGGGGGGGGGGGGGGGGGGGGGGGGGGTAATATAGTTTCTTTGGCACAGAGAGATAAAGACTCTGCAGACTGTGAGGCTCTCATGATCGCACGTGTGTTGTCTTAATTTGTGTGTAACAAGGCTGTACACACACCTCCTGGGCTATACAACAATGGGAAAATGAGTGCGATTAAGTAGGGAACAGAGAATGCAGAATGAAAAACACATTTGAAGAGTTCTGTTGGGTAAAGAGAGAGAGAAAGAGCAAGGGGGTAATTCCTGGAGTTCAGATGTAAACAGGGGAATGTGGCAGAGCTTTTTTCCATGAGTGGTTGCTCAAGGCACCAAACGGGAGGGGCCCTAGGGGAGCAGGATCAGTCAAAGTGTCCCTGCAGTGGCATGCCCCCTCAGGCAGTGTCCTTCAATAATCCTGGACTGCTTTGTGTGGAATTGAGGTGCCCCACAAAGACAGCAGGGCTGGGCGTAAATGCTCACTTATTGAAGAGAAAGGCAATCAAGTCAGTCATAAAGTCAGTTCCCCAGTCTTTTGTAATGTGAAGCTGAAGCAACAAAAGACCTTTCAGCGTATGCTGCTTTACTAAAACCTTGCTTGCCTTGGACATGGACTTATGTGCAAATCTCTTGTTCCTCAGTAGTGAAGACCAAGTTCCAAAAGTCTCTCGGTTGACCTGAATCTTAACTTGAGCACACACAAACACTTCGCACTCCTCCATCAGGTCCTCCACCCTCTCCAACTGATCGTTCACACAGATGCCAGCAAGATCCAGCTGGACTCAAGTTCCACTCTCCCGTTGCGTAAAAAAAGCCCCCAACACATTGCTGTAGTGTCACAGGACGAGTGAATGACGCTGGCCGCTGACGTGCGTGCGCTGCTTTTTCGGCTGGGTATCAGGTTGCCGTCTTTGGCCTGTTTGTGGCCTCTTGGAGAGTCACCTGTCCTGATGCGAGGAATGCTGTGACTGACGTGCCTAGTGACGCCAGCATTGACTCCAACAGCAGCTCTGCATAGCGTGTTAGGTGTCTGTGTGAGCTCCCGCTGTAACTGCTCGTGCGCAAGTCATCAAAGGCCTGTTAGTGTGTGTAAATATGCATGCAGTGTCCGATGCATATTTTTGCATGTCTCCTCAGAGGTTGTTTTGACACCGGACACCTGCTGTCTGATGATAAAAGAGCGTGTGAGGCACTGGTGATCTCTCCTTGCCAATCCAAAAAAAATCGGGCCCAGACTTCACAGATCTTCAGTGTCCTGAATATCTGTCCTTTGATTCTGATTTCTTGACCCAAGCCATCTCCAGTATGATCTGAGCTCAACTTTGTGACTCTGGAGAATGGAGTGATATGGCATTGGGAGATGAGGTGGAGAATTTTTGGCCAAACCTTGTAGAGCTCTCAGCTCTAGGCCTGTCTCTACTTTCAAGTTCCTCTGTTTTTCCCCGTATTCACTCACAGGGGACACTGCTCAGACGTGAATGATCCTCCCTCTTTCTTTTTCCTTCTTTTCTTCTTGTGGACAGTCCAGCAAGCGGTTGCCATCATTAACAGCAAAATACCCATGACAAGTAGCACAACTGATACCACTTTAGTCTGCGGCAGGTCATTGTAAGTGTAGGTCACACCCGTTCCTGCTACACCGATAACCAAAGAGATGATTCCAAATGGAAAGATGCAGCGGTACCAGGACTTCTCCATTCCTCCAGTAGCCTGGGATAGACGCTCCAGAGAGGAGAGCACCTCTGGCACTTTGCCACCACCAGCCTCTAGGGACTGACCCTCCTGCCCGGAGTTAGTCTGCGACTGTGGTTGGCAAGCCAAATGGCCTGTTGTACAGCCCATCCTGACTGTGTGGGCTGGTGTATCCTGACAGAATCAGCAGCGTTGGCTTCTGGGATTCCTACTTCTAGGTAGCTCCGGCCTGGAGAGACAGAAAGAGACAAACAGAGGCAGAAAGAGGGAGAGAAAGGAGAAGGAGGTCTGCATGAGACCAAAGAAATGACTTGAGCAGGAATGGCTTGAGCATGTCAGATGAAGGCTTCTAAATCAGCGCTGAAATCCACTCACACTTTCCCCTTCTCTGCCTCCCTCTCTGGCTGTTTCTCTGTACACTGCCTGCTGGCTCTCTGGTAGCACATTGTACACTCTGCAGAACATAGTGAGGGGGGGATATATATATAAAGGCTTAAGGAAAGAGGAGGAGCTAGGGAGGAAAAACTGGGAAGTCCAAGTGCTATGATTCGTTAGCTTATTGGTGACATCAAACACTGAAGTAAGGAGAACAGGGTCTGACGAAACACAGGAAGGGGGAGGGGAGGAGAGTTAACTGCTCTCCCTATTCTTCACATTTCCATCACTGCCTCTCAAATGCAGCATCTTTGTTTTTCTACAATATAAAACACTTCCCATGGGAACACAGAAGCCTGGTGCTTGCTTGAAATTAGAGAAAGGGAAACCCTTGTTTATCTCTATCTTTACTAAAAAAAAAGAGAGGGGGGGGGGGGCATTTCAAATAATACAACACTACAGATGGATCACCTCTTCATGGCAATTACCCAGTCATGGTGATTCCATTGCATTGGGGTGGACGTCAATATGAAAGAAATTGTTCAAATATTCTCACTGGCTTCTCTTTATTTGAATGCAAAACAGTTATTTTTAGGACATCAAATATATAGGGCCTCTATTACAGTGTAAATACAACAATGAGCATGTCAACTTGTGACAGAAATACAGAAAAACAAAACAAAGAAAAACAAAAAAATGAAATAAAATACAGGCAGCCCCCCTTCCTTCCCTCTCACCCACACACACACACACACACACACACACACGGCTGGAGCCAGTTCTTTCTGAATGGAAAGCAGCCTAGTAGTGGTTAATCCCCTTGTATGCTTAGCTCGCTCTTCCACAAAAATAAAAATCAATCCAGACACCTTTCATGTCCAACGCTTGCTAATTTTCCTCCTCCACATCTATAAAACTATGTTTGTGAAGGACAGAGGAATCTGATTGTTTTATCTCCAGGCATTACTGGGTTTCCTATTACAGCATGTTTTCCTTTTTATGCTTCCAAGACTTCTGTTTTGTTTGGTTTTTTACAAAAACTCAGCTTATTCTTGATTATTTGATAATCAGCGATCTTACCAGAATAGAAAATACTTCATGCTGCCTTATAAATGCAAAACATGCTTCTATTTGCACAGGACAGCTGCTGTTAAGACTACATATGCTTTGTCTTGACAGAAAAATTAAACTTGATGCAAAAGCCTCGAGACCGGCTGATCGGTGGGGGACATTAAATAATAAACCCTAATGCAGCCTAACCGATGACTACATTGACTTAACAATCTCTGCTGTAGCTCAATCAGCAACAGCCATTTAGAATAGCCAAAGAGAAATAAAAGAGGGGAAGTGAGGAATGTGTTTGTGAGGAGCGGGGGCGCAGGAGAAAAGAGACATTCGAGAGCAATGGGCATTTGAAGGAGGGAAGTGGATTCTTGGTAGCACTGTTGGGTTTCTGTGGATTTGTGCTTGGACTCCAGCGAGCAATTACAAACGAGAAGGAGGGGGAAAGCAGTGAGTGGCATCTGTACAGTATTTGAACCCTTCCCCTCTGCGTGTGTGGCATATAGCAGTAATTTCCATGAAGTTTCACCCACGGAGAGTAAAATTATCTTGGATCATCTATTATGGGTCACAAAGAGGCGTGAGAAAAATGGGACAAAGGCGTGAGACATGTGTAACCTGGGCAGGACCGGGCCATGATTGTGGGAATGGAGGAGCTCTGCTGGTGACAGGCAAAGCCGTGTAGCAGCTGATGTATGCAGGTCACAGGAGGGCTGAGTTGCATATGTGCCACTCCCACTGGAAGCTGTGTGTTGTGTTGACCCAGGAAAATTTCAGTGCCTCCTCTTTTACTCCCTTCACACACAGACAAACACAGATCTAAGAGCATGTGCAGGCCATAAACCAGCAGCACACTGCTACAATGCCCTGCAGATGACATGGCTGCAATCCAAAAATAGTTGGAGCCTTCTATTTGAAGAGGTCTTGTAAACATGTAAATGTATTCCACTTTGAACTCAGGAACAGATGCCTGAATCATTGGGTTCTTGTTTTTGACTCATCTAGCCATCTGAGATTGAAATGCTCCTCTTTTTCATAACCTTATTTTGTCCCTCTACTCAGGGAAACATGCCATTTCCAGCTTGCAGCATACTGCAATGCCAGGCACTCCCAAGCACATCATCTTTGTGACTCAGCCGGCTCTGGGTGTGCATGTCTCCGTGTTTGTGTGTGTGTGTGTGCGCACATGAGGGCTGGTGCAGCAGGGCTCCAACACCCACGTCCTGCTGCGTGAACCCAGCGCCACCTGTCGCTCAGTCTGGCACAGCCCCTGCCATCCACACGTCATCTGTGGGCACGAGCCTTTTAGGCTCCTCCAGGCGCTCCTGCATCTCACATACGCCCTCACAGCACATTTGAAACCGGTGAGACCATGAGTACCAAATCACAGAAACACAGTAATGGCCCCATATATGCTATCTAGCAGATGTATGTATGAAAGATTATGCTGGCTCAATATGGGGATCAAAAACATCATATGGAAAAACAGCATGGAAGAGTGTGGGGGTGCAATCATTTATTTCTTTTTAACACTGAAAATAAATGAAATGAAGTGAAACACGCTGGAAAAGTTGCAAGGCCATCTTTGAATAAAATAAGATGGGAACATATCTCCTGTGGTTCCATCACACCATGCAAATCCAGGGACCACACTTAACACCCATTAATTGTTAAAGAAAACTGCTTTTATAGCCTCATTTTATTTTAGGTCTCTTCTGTGAATTGAGTGCCACCTGCTGGCAAAAATCATTGAGTGAATATTAGACTTCTGTAACATTACTGAAGGTATTAGTTATGGTGTATCAGAGCCCAAAAAAGCAATTCAAGCATATAATTTAAGCCATAAAAATACAAATTACATTACAAACACGCAGAACTATTTGATGTCACTGTAATATTATACTGATTAGTGGTGTTATTTAAAATTGTACCTGCAGCATTTATTCAGTGAGTGTTTAAGAGACGACCGATGATCACAACTTTTTAAAGCCGTGGCATGACAGGAGACACTGAAATAAATCAATGATGCCATAATTAAAAACAGATTCTTCAAAATAATCACCAAGATTCACGATTCAGCTACCATTTCATTAGGTACAACTGTTTATCCATCCAATCATCATTCAATGATATCTGCTTGATCTTCAGGGTCATGAGGTGTGACACAGAGCATGAACCACCTGCTGAACCTCCCGAGCCACAGCTGCACCCTGAAGCTGTTCGGTCACTTCAATTATTTTTTTGGTTTTATTATGTCCTTGTTTTGACCATGTCAGAGAGGTTTGATTTCATCAGTTGTATCCTCTGGATTGCAGTATACCAAGAGACTTTTAATGTATTCACACCTGAAGCCTACAAACTGACTGGTTAACATGCTCACTAGTCAGGCAGGCTCAGAGTCGAGAACTATGGCAGGGAAACGTTCCCCTCCTTCACCCAGCAGGGAGTACACGTCTCTCAGTACACTGGGGTTCGGACATCCAGGCCCAGGTACTATAGATGACAACTGAGGGGAGAGGGTGTCCAACAGAGCCTGTGGCACAGCAGATGAGACTGTAAGCAAATTATCTCTTAATTATTGGCTGCTACTACACAGAACACACAGGTATGTGAAACTCTCAAGATCCTTTCAGAATACTTCTCCTACCTGTTCAAGATCAACCTCTTGTTGCAGCAGTGCCACCCTCATCCGCAGCCTCTCAAGCTCTTGCAGCTCTGCCTCTGTTGTATACATTATAGTCAGGGGTAGGGGTGAGGTTATCCCATCTCTCTGCACCACACCATTTGCCCCAGTGGGGCAAAAACAACCTCCCTCTGGCTTCCATTGATCCCATGCTTTCCACTCTGACGGAAAAAAAAGGGTTATTTTTAGAGCGCGAGCAACCGTACCCCTAAAACTTTTTTTTTTCTCTGCTCCATTGCCTCAGCTTTAAATAGCTAGGCCCTTGCTTAGCCGCGTCAGGACAGACGGCTTTAAAACCCCTCCGTCACGGGGATGGGGGGGGTGATCTGTTGAGGCCAAGGAAAGTACTGAGCTGACACTGAGTTTTCACAGCAGCTCTGCTTTCATTTTCCATATGCCAAGATGGAGAGGCTCCATTAGCTCGTTAGCACGCTGCATTCATCATAATCATTTTTCAAATGCTGTTAAAAAGCAATAAAAGATAATTCCCTCTTTGGATATTAAAACATAGTGAAATAAAAATACTAACTGATACTTAAATGTGAGATGCTAGATTGCATGACACCAGACGTGCAGAGCTATTAATTACTGGAAACTTCTCTCACAAGCTGGATTTAGTTGCTACTCGTGCTGCACTGGTGCTTTCACCGGTAAACATCAACAAATCTTTCTGAAGTCGAGAGGGTGTTTGAATGGTGTAAATGGAAAATCTCTCATCATTCACATTCTTTCTAACTGTATCAGTGGAGGAAATGGAAATTGTACTGTGTTGCATATTGTAGGTACTTACTCATAGTGCGATACCTAAACATGATAACCCACATGGAAAATGAATAGAAAAAAAAACCTTTCCTATTTCCTATTCTCTTCAAGTCTCCTAAAACCAATGTGTCATACTATGATTTACTCCCCTTTCCTGTTTTTGCTTATACAATATGTTTACTTGATAAATGCCCCAAGACACTAAAGCCTTGAAAGACACACATAAATAATACTTACACTAACAGGGCACTTCACTGGGTACACCTAGTACTGGGCTCAATCCCCTTTCACCTTTAGAACTGCCGTAATACTTTGTGGCATAGATTCAACAAGGCGCTGAAAACATTCCTCAGAGATTTTGGTCCATGTTGACATGATAGCATCATACATTTGCTGACCAGTTGCTGGCTACACATCCATGATGTGAGTCTTCCATTCCACAACATCCCAAAGGTAATCTAGGGTTTAGATCTGGTGACTGTGGGGGCCTTTTGGGTGCTCAGTGTCATGTTAAAGAAAACAGTTTGAGATTATTTGAGCTTTGTGAAACAGCACCTTATCCTGCTACAAGCAGCCATCAGAAGATCAATACACTGTGGTCATAAAGAGTTGGAGATAGGCAGCAACAATATTCAGGTAATCTGTGGTGTTTAAACGATGCTCATTTGATGCTAAGAGGCCCAAAATGTGCCAAGAAAATATCCCTTATGCCATTGGACCACAGCCACCAGCCTGAACCACTGATACAAAACAGGATGGATCCAGGTTCTCATGTTGTTTACAAAAAATTCTGACTCTCCCATCCAAATGTCACAGTATAAATTGAGACTCATCAGACCAGACAGCAGTTTTCAAATCTTTTTTTGTCCAATTTTGGTGAGCCCATGCCTCAGTGGTCTTCTGCTATTGTGCATTCAGAGCTGCTCTTCTGCAGACCATAGTTCTTATGAGTCGTTATTGAGTTACTGTTTCCTTTCTATCACCTCAAGTAATAAATAATTTTGATAAGGTGTCTTCCCACTAATGACCACCTGCCTACAAACAAAGTCAGGTTGATTCATGTGCAACTAATGCTGGAGGAACAAATTATTTACAAAAAGGCTGACTTTGTTTGATTACACTACATGATTATACTAGAATACAAACAGAACTCTTACCTTGTTTCACTTGATCTGCAAAGTTCTGGAGCTCAGCTGCTGTGAGCTGCAAGCTTTCCAGTGACATGCAGGAATCATACTTGTCTTCTGTACTAACTGTAGGTAAGTATAAAAAAAGAAAAAGAATTATAGAATTATAATTCAAAGTTATTGAGAAGCAAGTGAAGTTGCACAAAGCATTAAGTTTTTTACAGTCACTTTATAGCCTATAAAAGTTGTTGCAATTACAGAAAAATGTCAACTGCCTGATGTTTCCTGGCAGTGGAAAGACTTGACATATACATGTGTATGTGTGAGCTATTTCGACTGATGCATGGTATATATAGGAAACAGCTCACACAGTCTCTTCCTGCCAACTCTGTGCAGTTTCTTCCCACATTATCATTTTGTCACCCACATATTTGTGCCATCAGTCCATTTCATTTCTCACTTTTTTACATATAATGCTTCTGTTTGGACTTTTTACCCAGCTCTGTTGTTGTCTCTGTCATCTGTTTGGCTAGAAGCTCCCTGCAGAGCAGCGTGAGTTCTTGACCTCGGTGAATCAGCCTGTCCACTAGAGCCCTGGTCTCATATGGGCTGCCAAACGGCCAATTCCTGGGAAACTAAATGGATCAAAAGTGGGTAAACAATGAAACACAGGCTAAGGGTTTGTTTGGAGAAACGAAAGCCTATTAATAAAAATTCTTCAGAAATACACTTGGTTATTTTTCAAAATTAAGGCATAAATTCAAGTTTAACATGATGTAATGTGGAAAACATGGCTGACTCCTCGCGACCTGTTTTTTTTTCCCTGACTCTTCTACAAAAAGGAAGAATACCGTAGCTCTCATTCTCTCCATGAAGTGACTCCTCCCAGGCCCGGGGTTTCTTTGTAGGGCAATGACTTTATCCCACAGTCTGAAGATAATGTACAGAGGGAAACTTAGAAAATAAAGGAAAATGTAAAAGCAGAGATATTTATATATTTTTCACATTTCAATGTATTGTAGCCACCTGTTCTGTTTGCTCCTCAAAGATTTCCATTTTGCTGTTTGCTCAGAAGGTAGCCTGCTATGAAGCAAAGTCAAAGAATGATTATAATAACACAGAATTTTTTGGGGGGGACAAAGCAGTTATTTTCATAGTGTAAATCTATAAAACATACCCCTTCTGTTGAGGCAAACGGCTTGCTCCGGGCTCATTTGTGTGTGAACAGGGCACTGTGTTATTTGAAGAAGGTGCGGCGACAGGCGCAGCTTTCCTCAGGTCATCACCGCTCGCCACATTGCTTCTGACAGTCTTGTTTTTAGAGAGCAAGCTCGTGATGTGATCAGGGGAGACAGACGGTGGGACAACCTGCTGCAGTTTCCTAGAAGCCTGCTGATGCACAGCGCCAGCTGATGAGGCAGGATGTTTTTGGAGCGTGTTTCTATTATCTGTTGTTTTGGTCTGTCCAGGGTTGGAGCTAGCTAAAGGTCTCGAGCCTAGTGAGGAGCATACTGATAATGCAGGCTTTCTGTACCCTTTTCTGTCAAGGCTGGCAGATTTAGAGGATGACCTTGTTGTTCTTTGGCTTCCTCTATGTGCTGCAGATAAATGTGTGACATCCATGGAACTGACACCTAAAATCCCCATTTCCTTTTGAGGTCCAGGTAGTTTAGAGCCTTTTTTAGAATGTTCTGAGCCAGTGCGGACCCGAAGGGCTTTCTCTAGAGCCCTCTCAAGCAGTCCTATATCTTCTTTCTCGCATGGGGAGATATCTGAATATGAAGAGAACAACATGCAAACATGTGGTTACAGTATTAAATGTGACACACTCTGCATTAAAGGGTTAAGGTACCTTATATACAGAAACAATGAATATTAACATTCATTTATGACAACTTAAAATCACCGCAATCAAGACATTACACTTCACTGCCCTCATCTCTATTTTCTGTTGCTGTCATCTATTTATCGTTATTCTAGACATTTAATTTAATATTTAGCAAGAGACAACAAAAGAAAATAACTATAGAGGCTATTCTGAACAACAAATAAAAGCTATTTTTTAATTACCTGTAGAAGCATCATCTGCCAGTTCGGTCTCCTCAGAGCTAACCTTGGGTTGTGGTGTTCTGTGGGAAAATATTTCATGTGAATACATACTAAAATTAAAATAAAATAAAAGTTTTAAGGTCTTTGAACATTTAGCCAACACAACACAGGCAACCAAAACTGATGCGACACAACAGACGAGCATCAGCCACTGCCAGAAAGGCCGCCAGCAGTCAGAGGCTTATTGTTCCACTCATATATTGCATTGGTGATCTCTTGTGGACATAATTGCTTAATGATGAAACACACAGCTGAAAAATCTAATTGCTCAGTCAAAATCAATCACAATAGTGTACAAAGTTAAAGACTTCTTATGTCAAAAATCACTATCACAAGGTTAGGACCAGTATGAAATGTCATTGTCAACTTTGGAACTGTTGTCCTGACAAAAAAAAAAAAAAAAAAAGTACAAAAATAACATAATTATCTAGTATTGTGATAAAGGTTTAGTGTGAAGATGCTTTAGATGCTGAGAATTCATCTGTATGTGAATGGTTTATTATTTCTTTTGTTTTCTTCTTTTGTTGTAATTTTGGATCTAAATCTGAGGTTAAAGATGTAGCTGATTGATGTATCGGGGGTGAGTGTTATAAGCCTAAGCTTATAAAGCCTAAGTGTTATAAGCCTAAGCTTATAACACTCTAGCTTATAACAGCCTAAGCTTATAACCCTTTTAGCTTGATTTCTTGTGATTTAAATGAACTGATTAAAAATACTTCTACAGCAAAATTAAATATAGCAATGAGCTACTTACTTTATAGTAAATTCAATATTTGGGGATTTTGGTCTTCTTGGATAGTGCAACAAAAAGACTGACAAAAGGAAATTACTACTAGATTACTAACAGAAGTACAGTAGCGCAGCAATTCACAACACAAACCGCATAAGCTAAAAGGCACTGCTGGGATTCGAACCCAGGATCTCCTGTTTACTAGACAGGCGCTTTAACCAACTAAGCCACAGCGCCAGCTGGAAGCACCGACGAGTACATATTCAACTTATACAGTCATTGAACTACAAAAAAAGCTTTAAAAGGCCGCTCACAAACACCATTGTACTTTTATTTTCTGTAACTTACGTAAATCTTTTAATGACTGCTTAAAGGAGAATAAGAATTCCGGGATAACAACTTCAAACATCACAGACAAACGTAAAAACGTGACCACCGAAACAGCATAGAAAACAACTCAAGCAGGTACTTACAAGCTCTTTAACAAATCTCTATAGACTTGAATACGGTCATTCAGCTTAGCTTGTTCCACTTTGCATGACTTGACAACTTGCTCGACTGCGCACAGCAGCGACATGGTTGCGTCTGGATGTGTCAATGTGGTGATCTTCTCTGCTATAACGACATAAAATAAATAATTCAACGTTCAAGTACTGCTTTAAAGCTGATTTGTAACCTTTTCGAGACAATTACACTAGGTAAGACTCAGTCATAAGGTGCAGAATATACTGCTGTTAGCGAAATACGGATCTTCTTTAAAAGCCCGTTTGTATTGACCCGCGAAACTCTCAAACCTGACGGATGCGGAAGTCACATTTCCCCCAGTCTGGCTGAAGAAGGTACCGTTGAGTAAATGTTCAGTAGCTAATCGACGCAATGACACTAATATGACTTCTTTTTTTTTTTTTTTTGAGTAAATAGCTACTATTTGTTAGAAAGTAGCCAGAGCACAAACACAAACTTTGAGGGTTTGTATAAACAACGCATTCACTACATCTCGCGAGACGTGCCATGGTTACCAGGGACACTACCGCATACAATACCTTGCCAGGACTCAAAGGGCGAGAATAATCTCTGAAGTGCTATATATTACGGCCTATTGTAATATATTATTCTCTTTAGTCATGTTTCCATTTAGCAGCACTCATTTAGTCTTAATTTCTCATTTCCCACTCATACACTTGACTCATAAATGTGTCATAATATCTGAAATGCTAGTTGCAGATATTAAGAAGCGCACTGCTAATTATTTTTGATAACCAGAACCATTAAATGTTCCAGTGATATTCCCAAGTAACCTGTTTACATTTATAACCTTGCATGTTACTGTCAATTTCAGTAAGCATTATAAGAAATTTCTGGAAAGCAGGTGTAAACAGACAGATTATGAGTAACTCTTGGATAATTTCCTGTTGAGCTGGTGCTTATGAAACAGAAGTAAATAGGTAAGTAGTAAGGAGCCCTCAACACTGAGACATTCAGCGCACACAGGCGTTGTGGAGCCAATGACTTTTCCCATGAAACCCTTATCAAGCTGAGGTGAATTTAATAACAATGGTTTTATTTTGTTTAGATTTTCCAGGTTCATGGTATTGTGCATACTGAATATCATTACATCTGTACTTTATATGCATACAATCCTGTCAGCGACATACAATCTCTGATCACTTATTAATTAGGTACACCTGCTCTACTGCTCGCTGTATCAGCAGTAGTATCCAGCACACAGCTGTGTTATCCAGCTGTGTGCTGGATAACACACATTGTCACAAAGCTCAAATCATCTCAAACTGATTTCTTGAACATGACAGTAAGGTCACTGTAGTCAAATGGCCTCTACAGTCACCAGATCTCAGTCCAATAGAGCACATATGGTGGAACAGGAGATTCACATCACAGCTGGGCAGCCAATCAATCTGCAGCAACTGAAGGATGCTACCATGTCAATATGGACCAAAATCTCTGAGGAATATTTCCAGAATCTACGCCGTGAAGAAGTAAGGCAGTTCTGTAGGCAAAAGGGGGCCCACCTTGAACTAGCAAGGTATACCTAATGAAGGGGCTGGTGAGTGTATATCTGCTCCAACAGTGCAATCCCCCAGGGATATACACAGCTTAAAATGCAGTTCTTCCTCCTGTCTAACAATTATTATTACCACTTTACCAATTAGACAGAGGAAACTCAGTGATTTTATTAAACTTTATAAACATGCTCATTAGTTTCTAAGTCAAACTTTACTCAAATGACAGAAGGTTTTAGATCCAAAGGCACATAAAAAGGTCCTAATGCGTGAACAGGAATAGCTTTGTCTTTGGATTTGATTGATCTGTCTTCTTGGTAAGCATCACATTGTTATTCTTGCTTTTAAAAGCCTGTGTTTGATGTTCTCTGCATGACATTTCACTTTCTGATTAAGCTATATTCATTTAAATCTTGATAGTTTTGCTCTTCTTTTTCTATATTGGTCCCAAATGAAGCAGTTTCGCGCTTCTCTTCGTTAGCAGACACTTCGCCTTGTTAATGCAGGGAAGGAGCAAAGAAACCTAACTGACAAATCAAAGTAAGCCCTCATTAAAAAGTCAGTTTTTGCTTACCCCCCCCCCCATTTATATCATAGACTTGTGAAGCAAAACGCGTGGCTTAATCATCATTGCTCGCATTTATTCTGCTCGGCTGGGGGTTATAATGCAAAATAAAGCGTCAGATCCCAGCAGGTGCCATGTCAGAGAGTGCTAAGGTGAAATGGACCATGTGCCACACTTCAACTTGAAATCACATACAGAACATGCAGGAAAGCAAAGTGGCAAACAAAACTAAGTAGCGGAAAAACAGACCGACAGAATCATCCAGTGAAAATAGCCGTCACTGAAAAGAAATATTAGGTTTTCTGGTAAAAATCAGCTTTAAGCTTGTTAATTCTTCTCTTTTAGACCAATCCCTCCCTCCACTCTTGACTGCATCAGTAGCTCAAAAGCACTTCTCAAAGCAATTTCATCTAATGGCAACAGCTTACTGGCCCCCATTGGAGGGAAGTGAATCATCTTGTTATCCTCCCCACAAGCCTCCTGTGGCTCAGCAGCAGAGTGAGGGGGAGAGGCACTCAGCTGCCCCCCTGCCAACCACACATCTGACAATGCAACCGGCTTGCCAGAGTAATATCAGCTTCTAAAAATCACACCCACACATAAGCATATGCGCGCACAGACACACATTCAATATGCAAGCAGGCTTCCGGCCGTATACTGATAGATGAATCTGCTTGGCGACATTAACGACCATCTCATGATGAGCGTGTACAAATCATCTGTGCACCAAAACACCCGAAAAGTCAATAGCAGACTCGTCTCTGTGACTGGCATATTGTAGCAGCACCCTTGTCGACCATTATGTTAAAGTTCATCTATGGAGCAAGCTTGGCTGCAAGGGCGTTGTGATTATATGAGTGTGTGAGGCCACTGTTTTATTCAGGAGCCTTGAATCTCACAGGTGTATCACCTGAAGCATCAACAATAAAGACCATAGAATTGTTCCCTTTTCAGATTTGTGGATATTGTGCAGTAAGCCCTATGAAAACAAGAGAATAGTTTCCTTAAAATGTACATGCCACTGAACAACAGCTGATGAGATGATTTAAAAACACTGCAATAAACAGTCATTACAGGGATAATTGCTGTTGAACCTAGTAATGGTTTTATCTGGTTATGCGACTTGAAATTACTTTATTATGGCCTTACAGAGGGCAACAGATGGTTTTTATCAAAGCCATTTGCTGATTTGCATGGTGTTGCAATTCAAAATGTGGTCAAATGAGCATCCATTAAAGCTTGATGGACTACTTTATCCCCTGAGGAATAACAGTAACTGTTAACAAACCATTGCATTTGTTTGATGGGAATGCCACATTGTTGTTATTCTCTTCCTGCTTTTTAATTTGGCCTTAGTTCTTTCTCTTTATTCCAGTTTTGATAGTTTATGACGTATGATGTTTCACATACTGTATCTGCCAGTAAGATAGATGAGCACTGAAATGAGAAATGACCTGCAAACTAGCATACTTGGTATTCATTACCATGAAAATTTTCCTTGAGGAATAGTATCAACAATGATTTTGCCAACTGCTCGAGATTGTCTTCTGATGAGTCGATCTGTAGCTCTCAGCAAAATCAAGCACTCACTTGTATAAAGCAGATGCTACAAGAGAACTATCAGCATGACTATAAAAAAAAACTTTTATACAGTTATTGAACCTCACTGAATATAATATGGTATTCTATCTGGAAAGCATCTGAATGGCAGGAGCTTTATTTTTCAGGGAGAAGTACCTTGACATCCACATCAACAGCAGGCAGAAGTGGAAGATCAACATTAAAGCTGTATCCAAGAAGGGGATGAACAGGCTCTGTTTCTTAAGGAAGCTGAGATCCTTTAACATGTGCAGCAAAATATTGGAGATGTTCTGTCAGTCTGTTATGACACTGGAGTTGGTGACACCAACAGACTGATCAGGAAGGTTGGCTCTGTGATTGGCTGCAAATTGGACACATGTAAGCCTGTGGTGAAGAAAACAAATGATATCCATCATTGATAATCCTGACCACCCTCTGCATCTCTTATTGGACAGGCAGCACTTTCTCTAACAGACCGATTCAGCTCTGACAGGAAATCTTTCATAAGTCATGCAATCATTTTCTACAGTTAACACATCACCTGTTCTCTCATGCTAAGAGTTTATTTCAAGACTGCACTGTCATGGAACTTTACACTCTTATGCTGAGCCATTTGTCAATGCCCTCTGATATTTTCTATGCTGTTTTTGCTACATTTAGTAAGCCATTTTAAATTATGTGCTTACTTTGCAGAATTTGAAATATTTTACTTAGTTATATATTATATTATTAGTTAATATTTTTATTTCTCCTACAACAGATGGCGACCTGTCCGGGGTGCACTCTGCCTCTTGCCCTATGACAGCTGGGATGGGTACCAGCTGACCCCCCACCCTGCCCCCCGACCCTGAATTGGATAAGAAGAAGAAAATGGATGGATGGACAGATTTTTTTGTGCTTTATTGTATTTAATTTGATTCGAGGTAAGTTTTTAGCCAATTAAGATAATTATTTGGTCAATTGCATCCTCTTTTATTGAGCTACTATTCTTTGTATGTAAATCATTATGTGTTTATTTGGGACAAATAAAGTAGATCTCATCTTATTATCCTAATTGTAGTCATTTCACAATAATAATGTGATTTCCCATTTATGGGACTAATGAAATCTATCTATCTATCTATCTATCTATCTATCTATCTATCTATCTATCTATCTATCTATCTATCTATCTATCTATCTATCTATCTATCTATCTATTATGCCAAAGAAGTGCACTAAAATGCACTAAAATACTCCTGAAATCTACGGATGTATTCTTCATTATTGAGTTACTTTTTTTATTGTAGCAAAATGTAATAATTTTATGGGCTTTAATATTTTTATTGAGCTTTATTTCTGTTGCTTACAAGAAGAATGGCAACTATAAGAAGCCATATATTAGTTGTACTGCGTAATAGCAGTGGTAGTAGAATTTTACTAGCAAAAGTTATAGCGTTCTTGTAGTCCTATGTGAGAACTACAAACCTTGGCGCTTCCGGTAGAGTATCACGTGACTGCCGGGGGCGGGGCGGAGTTGGACATAGTTTCGCTCTGTACCTCCGTAGGCTTGAGGTCTACTCATTACGGTGCAGTGAAGGTTTGTTGCTTATGACTTTGTAATTCAGCAATATTTAATAATTGAATTTTACGAGCGAACAAACACGCCGACCCTTGATGTGTAGTAACCGGCTGGTTGTCAACGTGTTAAACGTGTTTGTTGAAATGTTACGTTAGCTAGCTTATTGCTAACTTGGCTAGCGTTATTCAGTAAAGTTAGCTGTGGCTGTCAGAGTGATGCTCCCAAAGAACGAACCCTTCAGTTTTAACATTCGTGTAACGGTAAAAGGTAGCTTGACATTATGATTTCTGATTGGAGTGGTTAGCTTAGCTGAATTAAATCACTTTAATTGACTGTCCTCGTTTTTCGAGTTATTCTTGGACACTCCTGGTAAACGCCAGAAGGCCTGTGCTGTGTTGTTTGAGCTGCTTTGTTGTTTGGCTGCCTTCATTTAGGTCAGACCTGCCTGGCTGTTGCCTTATCTCTGTAAACCAAGCCAGCACTTGTCCGTCTGTACTGTATTAGGTTTCACTCTGACCTGGTCTAATCTTCCTTTTTCTTTTTTTTCCTTTTTTTTTTACACAGTAAATCAGGTCAGAGGCTTAAAGCTGCTCAATTTAAGTGGCAGAAGGCTTTATTTCTCTGACCACCCTCATCATCATCATCATCAACAACTCAGGGAGGACAGCCACTGTGAAGAGGATAGGAGTGTTTAGTGATTAGCCTCTGTGTCCTCTTAGGTAAGAATTTATTTTACTGTAAATGAATGTACATTCAAATATCCAAGTGATGTTTAAAATGGTTCTAGGGTTGGTAGTGCTTCAAAGTAAGTGTAAATTGTAAACAGGGTTAGTTTAATGATTGTTTTATCATATCAGGATCTGGTATGATTGTAACGATCATGTTATTGTGTTTGGCCGATTTTGTTTTGTAGCCTCTCTTCATTAATTTGCGTAAATTGTATTTAATAATGTACTGTACTGGGGTCATTTCATGTCACCTTTCCAAATGCTTCTGGACCGACAATCTCTGATGTCCTTGAAAAAATTCCAGGGTGATGATACACTTCGTAATAGGAAAACTGTGAAATTTTAACTCTGTACTGTTATTAGTTAAGCTGTGTCATTCAAATTTTTGTAGGCCAGATGTCTACTGCTATGACTTCAGGAATATGGAATATACACTCTTGAGGCTGTGGATGCTGCCTGTAAACAAAAATATTAATCTTTTAACAATTCATTTTGGGAAAGTGAGGCAGAACACATCACAGAGTTTGGATATCTTACTACCAGACATTAAATCTTTCTATAAAAGCAAAATTTAAGTTATACTTTTTCTTTTTCCATTTTAAAGCTCTAATATCTTTAAGAGCATTCATCTGATTTGAGTAGTTTCATGGTATAGCGTACACCTCATATGTGTGAGTCTGTGTTACAAATTTCAACCTCTTATCTTTGAACTTGTTCTTTTGCAGGCCTTCAAATACGGTAGTGCGGGCAATACTATCAACTTTCCAAGCATATTCAAGCTCTCAGAAATTTATGTTGAACTTCAGCAACACTTTTGAAATTCTGTATTCCTGAAGTCATAGTAGCAGATATTTGGAAAAACACAGCTTAAGTAGTTCTTTAGATATAGTTATTTGACAACGGCTCCATAGAAAATGCTGTTCAGAAAAGGCTTGTAAACGCCCCTGATTTCCTCACAAAACATTTGTTTTTATGATCAAACTAATAACAGTAGAAAACTAAAATTTAGCATTGAATTTTATGAAATTTGTTGGAGAGGTGGATCCAGGAACTTTACCTTTTCACTTTCTTTAATATTGTGAGATGATGGATTTTTTATTTTTGGGTCCATCGGCAAGTAGGTGCAGAAACTGGTAGGTCTGTTGCATAAAATTCTTGTTCAGATCAGGATAACTTTCTTTATAAAAATTAAGAGACATTTTTCTTGGCCGAGGATGCACTCTCTGAGTGTCCTTTTAGCTCTTGTATGTTACTAATTTGTGTATAGGTTTTCTCTCGATTGTTCTTGTGATGTGATGGTTTTTAATGTGACTATACTGCTAGTTAAATGCTTTGTACTGATTTTTAGGGTTAAGTCGGTGGCAGGAAACATTACCTCACTAAATCAGTGGAGAAGATGGAGACAACAGCGGATGTGTCCAATGGAGCCGGGCCTGTGTATGAGCAGAAAAAAGAGACCCTTAGGTAAAGCTGCTTCCAGTATCGTAGTATGTTTTTATTAGGGGTGGGGCTCGATTAAAAAAATTAATCTAATTAATTAGAAGCTTTGTAATTAATTAATCAAAATGAATCGCATTTTAATCACATTTCAATATTTAACATGAGAAATAATAACTTAAGTTTGGTTGATGAATGAATCAATATACATAAGCTTACGCTTCAAAATCTTGTTTATTTTCCCACCAGTCTACTACACAGACCAACAAAGGGTGGAAGTGCTCCTGTGATAAGCAAACTCAGCATTTTTGCTTGTACTTCCATCTGGAAGTTTCTTGTATTTAAATTTTCCATCCACCAGCGTAGTCTCTTCCATCATCTCCATAGCTGTGTCCAAATTCAGGGGCGGCATCCTTCGAAGGAGCCGGGTCCTTTGCATCCCACGAAGACCGCAAAGGCCGGAAGTGAGCGTCTGTGAAATTGGATGGTCTAGCCTTCATATCAGCGTCACCTGCCCTCACCTCAGCATAGCTCATGTCTCCTAGCAACCGTGACAGTGCGAAGCACAGCTGTGGAAAAGCAGCTGGTTGAACGGAGAACGAACTTTTGCGCCTTTTTGTGGTTTAATTTTAAGTCTTTAAATTTTAATTCAAAATAAGATGTTAAAATAAGCATAACACATTTCAACATCAAGGAATACAGTTGAGCAAATGATTAATTTCTAACTATATTAAGTGAGACATTAATGTTTAATAAATCTATCCAGTTATGATGCTTAATTTTAATTTCAGCCAAACCGATTTGCTGAGGAACAAATGAAACACTGAAACAAACCAAACATCAGCTGTTAGAGATCATCTGAGTGAGTTATATCTGTTTAACTTCCACTCAGCGCTTAAAACCAGTGAGGGGTTGAAAAGGATGTGCCGGCAGTCGGGCGTTCTCTCCGGCTAAAGTGAGCCTCGATAGCCCGGTCAGCTGACAGCTAACGAGGAGAGCTGCTGGTAGAGCAGCGGCAACGGACAGCTCCGAAAACAGCGGAGCGCTTTTTGCAAATAAGCGATATGAATTTGGACACAGCTCATCACGCTCATCACATTGTGTGTCGATATAATCTGTATGCCTGGAACTCGTGCAATAAGAAACGTTCCACGGTGCAGAGTGCAATTAAAATGTGTTAAATTTTTGAATTTGTTATTTTCCCTGTAATTAATTAATCGTAATTAACGCGTTAAAGTCCCACCCCTAGTTTTTATATAAGATCATAAATTAATACTGCTATTTTAGTTTTGTTTCATACTCAAGATAAAACACTTCTTTTCTTTTTTCCAGACCAGAGGATCTGTCTGAGATGCTGGCAGCAGGGACCAAGGAGATTCACGAAAAGGCTGAGAACACTCAGTTTGTGAAAGATTTCCTCAAGGGGCGCATCCGCAAAGAGCTTTTCAAGGTAAGTGTGAAGAAAAGGAAGCAGATAATTTCCTCTTTTTTTTTTTTTTAATTTTAAAGACTACTTTACAAAGCAAGTAAGATAAATAAATAAATGTTAGCAAAAAAGAGGCAAAGAAAGCTTTGGGGGGGGACAAACCAGAAAAAAAAAAGTGGTTCTTAAACTAACTTTTCATGTTTGTTTCCTCAGCTTGGCGCGGTGGCACTTTACTACACTTACACAGCCCTGGAGGAGGAGATTGAAAGGAACAAGGACCACCCCCACTTTGCTCCTCTTTATTTTCCCACAGAGCTGCACCGCCACGAAGCTTTGGCCCGTGACCTTGAGTACTTTTATGGTCCAGAATGGAAGAGCCACACAAGCTGCTCAAAGGCTACCCAAAACTATGTGGACCGCATCCACCAAGTAGGGCAGGAAGACCCAGTGCTGCTGGTTGCACATGCCTACACCCGCTACATGGGGGACCTATCTGGGGGTCAGGTGCTGAAGAAGGTGGCGCAGAGAGCCTTGAAGCTGCCTGCCACAGGAGAGGGTTTGGAGTTCTACCAGTTTGACGCCATCCATAGTGCTAAAGAATTCAAGCAGCTGTACCGAAGTCGGATGAATGAGCTGGAATTGGACATGGAAACAAAGAAGAGACTGGTGGATGAGGCTGTTAAGGCTTTCCTGTTCAACATTGAGGTGAGAGGCCAAGCAGAAGGAATTTGAGTCGGGGGGGAACAGAGAAAAGAAGAAATGGCAGCTGTGTGGTTGGCAGTCCGGTCACTGGTGACCGTGGAGTCTTGTTTTACTTAGTGGTGTTTTCTGACAGATGTCTCATATCTGCTTCCACAGTTGAAATTTAAACATTTTAAAGTCTATAATGTAATACCAAAAATGTCTGCAGACTTAAATATTGACTTTTAACTTAAGTAGTTTTACAAGTCTCCAGTTCACCAATTTAAACACACGCACACACACACACACCATTGGAGGTGGAGATGCGAGGCGTTCTTCGGGTTCAATGTTGTGAATGAACCGGGGATCAAACCATCAACCTAATGACTTTTCTTCTTCTTTCCAAGTGTTTCATTTGCTCATAGACATTCCATCTGCCTGTGTTATCAGCAATTTGTAAACTTTATATTTAACCTCACATGTTTTATGTTTGCTCTGGCAGGTATTTGAGGAGTTAGAAGAGATTGGAAAAACCATCCAGGAAGATGTTTTAGATGCTGGCATGCCTGTTCACGGAGCAATGGGTGGAGACATCAGTAAATGTCCCTACTATGCTGCCAAAATGGGTAAGTATAGCGCCATTGTAAATATATGGAAGTGATACTGTTGTGAAGCTTTTATTGTCTAAGCTTGTGTCCGGACCTCCTTTGTGTCACAGCGACATCAGGGGGAACAGCATACATCTGTCAGCTGGCCATGGCTGCTCTCAGACACCCAACAGGACAGGTCCTGTTTGCTACTTGGTTTGCTGCCTTGGCTGGATTGGCTGCGTGGTATCTGATGTGATCCATCCCTCTGTCTTGACACTCTGCTGCTGTGAGAGAGGAAAGAGGAATGTAATAGGAGGGACAGTAAGGAGACCATGTGAACCATTTCACAGTTTGTGGTCCAAGTTTATTTATTGTTACATATTGCATAATAATGGAAGCTGACAGAAACAAATTCAAACAAAATGATCGATAGGACCAATATAATTCCATCCATCACGCTAGTTTTTTTTTTTTTTTAATTTCTCTACCTCCTCTGCACCATCCATCAAATTTGTGTCCTTCCAACATGTGCTTGGTCATATTTCAGGACCTCCTGTGGCTCCTACTTTGTAATAGAAGTGACATTTTCTACCCCAAACTGTAATTGGCTGTATAGTGATTAATTAGTTAGAAGGTCTGGGTTCGAATCTACCTTGGCCCGGGCTTTTCTGTGTGGAGTTTGCATGTTCTCCCCATGGCTACGTGGGTTTTCTCCGGGTACTCCGGTTTCCTCCCACAGTCCAAAGATGTGCAATTACTGGGGTTGGGTTAATTGGGGTTTCTAAATTGCCTGTAGGTGTGAATGTGAGTGTGAATGGTTGTCTGTCTCTCTGTGTTGGCCTTGCGACATACTGGCGACCTGAACAGGCCACCTCTCGCCCGCTGTGATAGGCTCCAGCCCCCCCCGACCCTGGAAAGGATAAGCGGAAGAGAATGGATGTATGGATGGATAGTTAATGATAAATTTAATCTAGAAGTGAATTAATTGTGAGATTAGTAAAGTATGCTGTGCACAGTAGATTTGTGCTGTGTTGGTTTTAACTGAAGCTTTTAGTGAGAAGATTATTCAGAACTGTAAACTTTGTCAAAATTACAAAGTTAATGGAAAACAGCCAGGCTTCATGATCTATGCTTCAGCCTCAAATGTTTCCAAAGAGTTTGCTCTTTGAGACGGGTGATAAGAGTCAAAAACTTGATCTAGAATCAGCTTTCACATACTAGTAAATGATAGAGAATATTTTAATCTCTCCTTGTGCATGTTCATTTATATCATCTCTCTTCAGAATTATTTCATAGTGTACCTTGTAAAAAGAAAAAAAAACAAAAAACTGCCTGTTGATTTAATTGCACAGCTTAATTAATTTAACCAATTTGAATAATTCACTGCTGATTGAGTTTTACCTGCAACAGGAGCCTACATTAGGTGTTAACAGAGGTGAGTGCAGCTGTTTCAAGAGAAAACTGTATTTTTGTAATAATGATGCTTCATCCACATTCTTTTACATGCTCATCAACATGAAGGGGAAATATGTGTGAGCTTTGTGTTTCATTATGAAATACCTTCAGGAGCTCAACACTTATTTATGTATCCATTTGTTCTGGATACATCAGTGTGCATTGTGACTGTACAGTGTGATCATCACCTATACTGTTTGAAAACAAATCAACGAACTGAGTTGTTGTTTTTTTTTTAAGCACAGATAAGTTTGTACTGTATGTACTTTGTGGCTGAAGTATAATTTTTATCCTAACACAGTAACAGTATTTTATTAACGTCAAGAAGTTTAGACACAGTACCAAAAAAAAATGTTGCTGATAACAAAGTTTATCCAGCATCACCCGTGCAGTATGTTTGCACAGCACATTCATCCACAAGTGGATGTGCAGTATTTCTTTCTTAATAAAAGCATGTTCAGGATAACAACTGTTAGACAGATATGACAATGTAAATGACGAGTTTTCTGTCTGAGAGTCTCAGGGTCAAGTTGATGACAGATGGCTATAATGCATCGTATATGGAGGACAAATACAGGGACTGCCTGATATGCTCCTGTAGTTTCCATGTAATTCAGTTTTATAATGCAAGTGTCAAAATGATTCAGTAGTTTTGAAGATATTGCCATAGATGAAACTTAAAGTGCGTGGAGTGGTAGCCTAACTCTTATTTATTTTGAATTTCTTGCATTTTCATTGACTCTGCTCTTAGTCCCTATCTGTATCTAACTAGAGCTTTAGTAGTGACTGGCTACAGCAGAAAATACTGTATGTTATGCTTCTAGTAATGAAAAACTGTGTTTTCCTGTTCATGCTTAAATAAAACTAATTCTTTTGGACTCATATTTTTCTTTCTTTGTAATTTTTTTCTGTCATAAAGCTACTGTAAATATAGCATGATTTTTGGGTGGAATATGAGTGCAAATAACTATCAGATGGATTATCGTCCAATTTGGTGCAAACATTCATGTTCAACCCAGAATCTATTGATAGCTTTGATAATCCTGCTGAATTTTCATATCGCATCAACAGATCAAAACTGGCACTTTGACTCAGACTGTATTGGAGGCATTTGTGTTCAGTATTCTACAAATTCAAGAAAACTTTTATGAACTTTCATTACTCATCTTGGCCGTAATCATAACCAGATGCGCTCTGACTAATCCAAAGTGCACCCATGGTTGTGCTTTTCATGCCTTTGTTGAGCACGCTGAGTAATCACATCACTGGTGTCACATGTTCTAGCTGAGGAGATGAAAGGAGAAGTGCCAGGTTATGTCAGATGACCTTAGAAGAAGCATAGATATTGAAAAAGGTGGATGAGAACAAAACTGAGCTGAAATAAAGAGCTGACTATCCATCAGTCCACAATAAGACAAGCAGTCTGCAAATGAAGGAGGAAATGAGTGTTGTTGCTCTTCTCCCTATTGTGCACTTTTTGACAAAAATGAACCGTGTTTAGAGGGGCAAAAAAAGACAAAAACCCCAGTGCGACTGTGAAGCATGGTGGTCATGGTGAGGGTAGCTGTCAATGACCTGAGGTTTAGGAGACAGGAGCTTTTACAGCAAGAAAATGGCCAACTAAATCAGGTGTGTACTGATAAAAACTGGGGTGGACTGTGGTCACAGTGATCGCCAAGAGCTTGCCAATCAGTGCAAAAATTTACCTTGATTTCCTAATAATGCATTCAGTCAATATCATCTATTACATTATGATTAATCTTCCACTATAGAAGCATGTGGGACACATGTAAGCACACACATACTGGAACCTGTGGTCTTTGAACTGAATGCACTGTGTGGAAAGTGGCTACAGTGATCGATCTTCACCTCAAAATGAGAGAAACCATATGGAGGGTGTGCCTGTCTGTTGTTTTGATTTTGAATTAAAGCTTAGTGTAACCGTCCCTCTGCTCCTTTTTTTACTCCCTCTTTTTTGTTGCACAGGGTACGGTCGAAAGACTCTACTTATGTGCGGGAAAGACAGGCGAGCCATTTTACACATACAAAACATAGTAAATGAGTTAGTTATAGCTAGGACTGAAACAGTGGATAAAGACCCAGGAAAAAGTGAATACTTTGCACTGTTTTAGCTGTTGAGCTGATATCATTTTTCTTATAGTCATTAATTCCACAGGATAAATGATTCCTCTGCATTTAACCCAGGCTCTGCAGCCTCTTTATCACGCTATAGTGGGAAATAAACGGGCCAGTATCTCTCGCTCTCCAGCAGCAATAGTGCTGGCGGTACACTGCTGTTGTCTTTGTGTATTTAGACCACACAGTATGAATGGAATAATGAAGGGCAGACAGTGTTGCCTTTCAGAGAAACCTCCCATGAACTAATGAGATTATTGTAGTCTCACATGGGGATTATAGAAGATCGTGCAACCCTAAAATCAACAGCAGGACTGCTGAAAAAGAAGATAGCTCATTTTTTGTAACTGCCAAATCAGAGTCCTGCCCTTAACATATTTCAATCAAGACATCTCACAGGTTTTTAAATATTAAACAATTCCTCTTTGTGGTTGTGAAATTTTCATAAGCAGCTACAGGAAACATTAGATAGAAGCTGTTGCAGCTAAAGGAGCTCTTAGGAGTTTATGTTTTTCAGATAACACTGATTGATCATCCAATCCATTAAAAAAAAAAAAAAATAAATTACATACTTTTCCAGACACAGTGGTGGTTGACAAGGAGCAGAAGACCGCAGTTGTGACCGATGTGGCAGTACCAGGGACTGAAGGAACAACTGGAGCATATGTGGAAGCCAGAGTCTTTTATAACCAGCATACTTTGTCTATTATATTGATCAAATCACATGTGAGTAGTACTGAAATCTTCAAAGTTACAAAAGGTTCACAAACGTTTACTTGTAAATATAAACGTGGGACAGACATTTAAAATATACATTAACATGTATGAGGTGGGCCAAATATTGAAAGTGTAGCTCACAAGTTACAACTATAAGAATGATCACTTTTTCAACAATGTCAACCTAAAATGAAAATGTATAAATATATACATTACAGTGTATTTGATTTTATAAGTGTACACATGTGCAGACAGAGTGAAAGGACTGTGGACTTTATTTCTTTTGCACTTTACATAAAACAGGTTTTTCAGACCCTAGCTTTATTAGAGCTGTACAGTATTTCTCTTCTATATAACACACTGATGTACGCTCTATAACTGTCTATTTACAAATGGGATTGTGGTTCAAAATTAAAAGGAATTTCCCTCATAAAGCAAAAGGGACAGATCAGAATAAATCAGTGTTCACAGTTTAGGAAAGTCCGACTTTCCACAGTTCATTCCTTTACCACAGTTTGAAGACTTTACTTTCCTACTGCCCAACACAGCAAACGCTTAGTTTGAGGGTTATCCTGTAAGGACCGACAGTGCTGAGGAAAAGGAGAAGTCCGAGCATGAAAACACGACTGATGCATAAAGAACTGAAAGATTAGTAACAGGATTGTTTAACCCTGAATAAAACTTTAGACTGCAGCTCTACTTTGTCCATACAATGAGTTATTTGCACGCACGTGGATGCTGTTATCACTGTTATGTTTCTCTTTTGGCAAACAGAAACCCAACATTGACTGAGTGCTATGAAAAATGTGAAATGTTTGCTACCACCATTGCCTCAATGGATGTTTGACAGAGAGGCGACTGGCCTCTTGTCCCTGGATCCATTTTGGCAGAGGAACATAGTGAGTAATCCTCTGGGTTTTTAAGTACAGGGCTGGGTAGGCAGGTCTGTCATACTCCATCCAGAACTACAGTTGTCCAAAACGCAATATTCCTCTTCTTGTTGTCATCCTGTTTGCCTTTTGACACACTGAGGGAGCCTCTCAGTTCATGGAAGATCTTTTACCTTGAAAAAAGGAAGGAAGAAAAACTTGAAAAAAATGGCACCAAATCACAACCTCAGTTGCCTCAAGGTGCTTTATATCGTAAAGTCAAGTCAATAATTTGAGAGAAAACCCAACAATCAAAACAACCCCCTATGAACAAGCACTTGGCAACAGTGGGAAGGAAAAACTTCCTTTTAACAGGAATAAACCTCCAGCAGAACCAGGCTCAGCGAGGGGCAGCCATCTGCAGTGGCTGGCTGAGGGTGAGAGGAGGGAGACACGACAAAAGACACAAATGCATTCAAGGGACGTATGCATAAGTCTGCTCTTATGACTGCCACAAACCAGATAATATAAAGTATCCAAAAAAAAAAAAAAAAAAATAGTGCTTCAGCAATCATCACGTCCATTTGTGAACAAGAGTGTAAAAAAGTTTAGTGGGAGACATAAATCAATAACCAGTCCTACCTGGTTTGTGGCTTATCAGGAAGAACTAAACAATTTCCTTAATTTGGAGAAGAAGCCCCCTGTTTCAACTCTGCTTCCTTGTCATGTTTTCTTTGCCCTGCCTCAGACTGTTTACCACTGCTGCCCTCACCTGGACAGAGATTGATACTGCACCAGCCAGATTTATCAACTAGGTATAAATTATTTTCCTAAACCCCATTTTAGTGGACCAGCGAACAAAAGAAGGGGGGAGAAGTTAGATAATGAAAAAAAAAGAAAAAAAAAAAAGTAGAAACTCAATGAGACTGTGTACCTGTGGTGGTGGCAGTGACACCGTTTACTGTCCCCTCTACGTCCGCCTCATCCTCAGCGTAGCTCAACAACAGAGCTTTTTGCCTGTCTGTGAGATTCCTGTACAGGAAAACAAGGTTTTAACCTTACTGCAATTTGGAAATAAATCTTGAAATTACACTGCAAAGATGTCAGCGCGGCCTTACTTAGGTATTTTTATTTTGACGTGGATGTAGTGATCTCCGAAGCCATAGCCACTGACTCGAGCGATTCCCTTCCCTGCCAGACGGATCCTCTGGTCTGTCTGGATACCAGCAGGGATCTGAAGACAAATCCAGTCAATTTTTACACTGTATGTGTTTGAAATATTTCCCTAACAGTCGAGTAACTGGAGATTCTACTTACAGATAAATTCAGTGTTTCATAAAGGCCCTGTGCTCTGGCTGTGCCGCCCAGGATGGCTTGTGCCACGGATACGTGAAGGTCAGAGTGGATGTCTGCACCGTCCCTCCTGAATATGGGGCTTTTTTGGACCTGGGCACATTCACACGACAATCCCATTAACAACGCTCAGAATGAAAACACGTACCTTCTGGTACATCTAAAATCAGCAATAAATGCTAGCTGATATACAGCAGACACTAACCCGAAATGTAATGAAGATCTCCTTCTTTCCAACTGGCATTCTGACTGTCTGGCCATCTTCCACCCCTGCAAGGCATAACATGCAGTATTAAAAACATATTTTTTTATTTGAACAAGTGAAGCGATCTCGCTCAACGAATAATCCCACTAAAGTCAACACCAGCAGGCTTGAACGGTAGAGGGAGGAGATCCAGCTTCAATGCATACTTGAAATTTGTAGGATTATATGTCCATTTTGCTTTTACTACAGTCTTTATGGTGCATTAAAAACCTCAGCACACATAACTGTCCTCCAGGCTACTGCTATTAAATTACATATTTATGATAGAGCTAATTAACTCTTTGGGAGAAGATCATTTTCCCCATTTTCATTTTAATATGCATAATTATTTGGTAAGAAAAGGGGCCAAAACAACCCTAATTAGAGTCACATTAGGTATTTAACTAGAGAACTGAATTCCATCTTTCCATTCTTTCAAATTCTGGAGCGATTAAACTATTTTTCCTCTACGTTCATCAGTGCAGTTGCACTTTTAAGCAACGTTTTAATAATTTTGTGAAACAGCCTACAGCAAAGCCTGCTTTCAACTGCGGCACTTGCTCATTGACAGAACAAGAGCAAACATATCCTTGAGGTATCTATAGTGTGTAAACAGTACTCAAGTAAACAGACACGAGTGTGACTGACCTGCAGGCACGGGAACCATCACCGCCTTCTTCTGTTTAGTTTGTCCCGAGCCACGGCAGGAGTGGCAGGGGGTGGAAATGACTGTGCCTTTGCCACCACAGCGCCGACACGTGGAGCGCATCACAAACGGGCCGGTGTTTACCGTTTCCTACAGTGAAGAGGATTCATGTTTAATAACACAATTAAAAACAAAACAAACTACTGAGATAAACTCAGTGTCAGAGTGCTTACCATGCCAGAACCATTGCAGGAGTGGCAGTGTTGCACCTTAGTGCCTGGCTCGTGGCCTTTACCATCACAGCGCTGGCAGGTTGTTTCGATGTTAACTGACATTTCTTTGTTGACTCCCTTTGCTGCCTGAGTAAATGTCAGCTCCATGATATACTGTGAGAGGAGAGGGGGAAAAAAAAAACAAAACAGGGTGAGGAGGAAATTCATCACTCTCCATATGCAGGGAGTAAAACCGCCTAAATGAGAATCAATTGAGGAACTGCTTGGCTTCACTTTGACCCCGTTTTACAGTATCCCTCTAACCTCCTGCGGCTGCTCAAATATGGAGTTGAAGTCTCCAAAGCCACGGCCTCCAGAGAATTCTCCAAAGATTTTGCGGAAGAGCTCCTCTGGGTCCATGCTGCTGGCATGCCCACTCCAGTACTGCTGACCTCCACCCGCCTGACCTGCATCAAAGCCCGCTGTGCCATATGTATCATACTGCTTCCTCTTCACTTCATCACTGAGGACCTGTGAAGAACAAATTAAAGTAATAACGCTCAAACTTGAAGAAGATGTTTCATAGATTTCAATGTGTGGATTAAATATACAGTAGAGGTAATGACTGAAACCAAACCTCATATGCTTCAGCCAGCTGAGCAAATTTTTCCTTGGCTTGTGGATCATCTTTGTTGGTGTCAGGGTGATACTTTTTAGCCATCTAAGGGACAGAAAACACGAACACACTGTCAGTTACTGCAAACATCGCTCCACTAAGGTCCAGTGAAAACTGTATGTGTGTTTCAGGCAGGAACAGACCTGGTAATATGCTTTCTTTATCTCTTTCTGCGTTGCTGTGCGTGGAACCCCAAGAATCTTGTAGAAGTCCTGTTTGCTGCTAGCAGGGGCACTTGTGTGAAAGGACAGTGCGTAGACAGCATGGGGTGGTTTGAGGCCTGACATTGTGCAGCAGGGTAAACGGATGAGTACAGTCGCAAGATAGAAATGCAGACAAGTGAAATAATCCAGCTGGAGGACAGCTGTCATGTAATACATGGATGCATCTAAAAATGCAGCCCTGCAACACTACAGAACAGCACTACAGCTGCAAATGTTCAAAATGATGTCTGATCTTCATGTAACTCAGAGGCAAACACAATTTGACTTAAGACAATAAGAAGAATAATTAAAAGGTTTTACTTGTATGTCTTTTTGAACACAGTGTAAGTAAGTAAAGTTGAACTTCTTAACTCAAAGACCCTCGTGCTTGGCATGCACAGAAACAGTGGTATCTCTCCAAATCTGTGCACGGGGTTTAGGACAGCAGGTGGTGCTTTGCTCTTGTAAATGTTAAACTAGCCTTTTGCACAGGAGAGGACATTTAATGTGAAGTCATGTGCCTGACATTTTATGCACAGTGCAAGGGTGAACTATTGGACAGATAATGCAAGCTTATCGATTATATGTTTCAACAATCAGGAAGATTTTAGACCATTCCTCAAAAACAGAACTGCTACAGTTCATCAATATTTGAGCTGTCTTGACTGAACACCCCTCTTCAGGCCATGTCAAAGAATTTCAGATGGGTTAAAATCAGGACTTGGGCTTACCTATTCCAAAAATCGTAATTTTTTTTCTTGCTTTCTTTCACTGATTTAAATGTTTGTTTCTGGCCATTTTCTTCTTGTACCACCCAAACTCTTCTAAGCTTTAGACCAAAGACTGTAGCCCTAACAATAATGATTTTGTATTACTTGTTTTCTCAATATAAAGCAGCTACAAACCACGGGTGACTAGCACCGCCAAAGCTAGAAAGTTCTGGCTTTCAAACATCATCGCCGCCCCTGTTATTTAGTAGTGCTGCTGAGCTGAACTGTAGCTGCATCAAGGCAGCTCTTAATAACTGACTGTACAGGTTTGCAACTGTGTAACAAGTTGGCTTGTTTAACAGTGTTATTTGTGATTAATTACCGGATGTAAGTAACAAATAATCCTAATGGAATGGACTCCTACAGGAATGGAAAGCATGCTTAGGTAACCCTGACCTGACAGAATATTCTAGAAAAACAAAGGTCCCTAAAGGTCTCTAAACGTGGAGATTGTGAACTAGTTGGCTTGATGGAGCTATTGTTAGTGGTTAGTGACTAGGTCAAAGTCTACAGTCTGTCAGTACAATGTAACAACATCATCCTCCTCCTCCTGCAAGCTGCACTTAATGTTACAAAGTTGGCAACATTGATTGCATCACACTTGATCACATTTGAGAAGGCATCAGAAAAATGCGCCGCTGTATGAGCTCATCTCTTCCTCAGTGCTTGCTTGAGCCTCATAAAGTACTTTTATCGAGCAGTCTTACCCTGCGGCACTTGAGTGAAGTACAACTACAAAAAAAAAAATTAGCCTAGCCTAGGCTAGGCTACTCCCATATGGCTAACACAGCACTCACCTGACAGCCCTCTCAATGTCACTGCTTTCCCCGCTCCGCCACACACCAGGCTCCCTCCGCGCCACAGGTTTTCGGCTCCCAGCGTAGAGAAACTCCGCACCTCTCCATGGCCAGAGCATACAACAGCACTGACAGCTCTCCGCTGTCCCGAAGACACGGCGACAGTAATCCAACGTGAGGAGCAACGAGCAGCCGAGGACGCCATCATTGCTACACTGGCCGCCGCTCCACACGCTCTACGCATGTCCGGGGACCAAGATATTCTGTTTGATTCGAGATGTCACTCTCTCGAGAAAACATGAGCTGTGAAAACGTTTCTTAAATCACATTTTTCTTTTTCTTTTTAATAAAGTTTGGGTGAGAAGCCACATCGTATAAATCACGACCGGCTAAAATTATTAAATTCTCCCTGTTTTTATTTTATCTTATTTATTTTTTTTAGCCTAAATCGCATATAAAAAGCCACAAATAAAAGAGGGTGCAAACGTTTTGTGAATCGGAGTAGCGTGTAAACACGGCAACGCGTTCGAAAAATAAATTCCCGCCCAATCGGACAGCTCCGCGGAGCAAAACGAGCGAACACTTGCGCGGCAACCCTGAGCTGTCAGCTGAAGCAGGAACCCTCCTCTGCCGAGCACCAGCCAGCTCGACAGAGACACCCGGAAGGCACTAAAGTCAGTTTGAGAGGGCAACATGAATCGCTTTAAGACCTCCAAATTCAAAAACACCACTCCGAAAATTGCCAAGAAAGATGTGAGTAGCTCACGAGCGCCTGGATAGGAGCCGATTTGGTAGCTGGCGTTACCGTTTGTAATTAGCTGTGTGATGTTTTTTTTTTTTTTGAGGGGGGGGCGCCTGCGTGTTTGCAAGGGATGTTGAACTTCCTGCATCTGGAAATCTGCCCGGTATTCAAAGCATGAGATGCTAGTATTCTGTGGGTTTTTAGGGAAGACTGAGCTCATTGTGGCTGCACGCCGCTGCCAGCCTTGATAGGATGTTGCGTAGATGCACATCACCATGCTTGTGTTAAAATAGCTTATTTTCTCATTGCCCGCAGTACATAGTTTTGATTGCTCCGATTTTCAGCCAGTGGGGGGAAATATAAATCTAGAAAAGGGGATGAATGATTGAATTACCACGCAGTCTCTTTTTTAGTGATAGCAGTCCTACAGATTGCAAATGGTGACATGTCTGGACTGGACTGCAGTGTCTTGCATACATATCTGGACCATTTTTTTTCTTAACTTCAAACGCCTGAAGCTCTGCTTGCTAAGGTGTATGTTATGTAATCCCCAGCCTTATTATTATTATTTTTTAACCGAAGCAGTAAAATGCTTGGCATGCACAGAAACAGTGGTATCTCTCCAAATCTGTGCACGGGGTTTAGGACAGCAGGTGGTGCTTTGCTCTTGTAAATGTTAAACTAGCCTTTTGCACAGGAGAGCACATTTAATGTGAAGTCATGTGCCTGACATTTTATGCACAGTGCAAGGGTGAACTATTGGACAGATAATGCAAAGCGGGAGGAGAAGGCAGGCAAGAAAGCAATTTCTGAGCATGGCTGCAGAGGAATTTAAAGCAAGTAGTGAAAGAAAGTGATCAGTCAACCTAAATTTGTATCTGTTAGAGGACATATTAAGAAGTGGATTAAGTGGTAGAGATAATGACTACCATTTATTGTCATAATCAGCGTTATATGTGGCTTAGATGGAGGAATTTAAGTCAAATGTTGGGATCTTATTTTCAGCTCAAACTGCCTCTACCCAGGCATATTTACATTTTTTTTGTCTGCCTCTCTTTTGTCACAAACACGCTTAATCCTGTTAAGATAAATAAGATGAGTGCTTTGGAACAGAGCAGGAGTATATCTTCTCTCAGTGAAGCTGCTGGAGTTGTTGAAGTGCACTTCAGCTGCTGAATGACCAGAACAATAGCTCTCAGTTTCCTGAATAGCAGCGCTGCAGTAGTTACTGGAGCATGTTGTACAGATGCACTTTTCCTCTTGCTGCCTTGTTAATGTTATGAAAGAGTTTTTAAGAGTTCTCTGCTGTGCAAAGCAGGGAGTGCTTCCACTTCCTTCCCACTCATGCGTGTGTGCGCGTGTCTGTTCTCAGTCAGATCCTTCCTGTTTTTCGCAGCGTTCGCTTTCTTTTTTTTTTTCTTTTTTTTTTGATTGTGACATCAACTTGGCCATGTGAATCATAATATTATGAAACCAATAAGAGATGGTAGTTTGTGGTCTTTGTTGCATTGACTTATGTTTGTGCATTATCAAACCCGTGCCTTTAAATCTAGGAGTGGATCAACAATGTCCGAGCTGGCTCATTCTCCTGCCAAGGGAACCACATCAAAGCAAGCTCCAAGCTGGTGGCTTTCAATTCTGAGCAGGCTGGTAAGGCTATAAAAGTTAGGCTGAACAGTAACATTGCCTCATACAGTGCTGTGGAAAAGTATTTAGTACTTAGTTTTTGCATATTTGTTTCAGATCATTAAACAAATTTTAGTATTAAACAAAGATCACCTGAGTAAATATAAAATGCAGTTTTAAAATGATTTCATTTATTAAAGCTATCCAAATCAACATGTACCTGTATGAAGAAGTAATCACCCCCTAAACCTTTATAACTAGTTGTGTCACCCTTGGCAGCAAGAACTGCAATCAAGCATTTGCAATACCGTACCATGGCAATGAGTCTTTCACATTGCTGTGGAGGAATTTTGGCCCACTCTTCTTTGCAGAATTATTTTACTTCATCTACATTGGAGGGTTTTTCAGCATGACCGGCCTGTTTAAGGTCATGCCAAAGCATCTTAATTGGATTTCAGGCCACTCCAAAACCTTTAGTTTGGACTTTTGGATCATTGTCCTGCCTGAGTGCGCTTGAACTTCAGAACAAGAACTGATGGGCGGACGTTCTCCTTCAAGATTTTCTGGTAGAGAGCAGAATTCATGGCAACTTGTCCAGGTCCTGAAGCAGCAAAGCAACAGACCATCACACTGCCACCACGATGTTTAACTGTTGCTATGATGCTCTTTTTATGAAATGCTGTTAGTTTTATACCAGATGTAACGGGACTCAAACCCTATAAAGTTCAGCTTTTGTCTTGTCAGTCTACAGAATATTTTCCTGAAAGTCTCATTTTTTTTTTTTTTCTTTTTTTTTCCAGCAGTCAGCAGTCGTTTTTGCCTTGCAACTCTCCCATGGATGCCATTTTTGCACAGTCTCTTTCTTATTGTTGAAACATGAACTCTGACCTCAACTGAGGCAAGTGAGGCCTGCAGTTCTTTAGATGTTCTTTTGTGACCCCCTGGATGCACTCTTGGAGTAATTTTGGTAGGCCGGCCACTCCTGGGACTGTTCCAGGTTTTTAATATTTCTCTCACTGTGGTTCACTGGAGTCTCAAAACCTTAGAAATGGCTGTGTAACCATTTTCAGACTGATAGATGTCAGCGACTTTGTGTTGCTTTCTGAGATCTTTTGTCTGCTTCACTTTGCCAGACAGGTTCTATTTAAGCGATTTCTTGATTCAGCAGGTCTGGCAGGCTTGGGTGTGGTTAATGAAATTTAACTCAGCTTTCCAAAAAATGTTGTTAATCACAGTTAATTCATGATTTTAAAAAGGGGTGCAATTACTTTTTTCACACAGAGCCAGGTGTTTTTTTTTCTTTTAATAAATGAAGTCATCATTTTAAAATCAAAACTAAGAAAACAGGAAGGGGCAAATACTTTTTTACTGCACTGTATACAAAGAAGTATCCACTGTTTATAGTCTCAGTCATGTTTGTATTACTGTCACCTAAGTTCAACATATGGAGATAACACAATCTAAAAATCAAAGATTGTGTCTTAGGAGAAACATTTTTGATTTGAAAGGATGATCCCTGATATTTCCTGTCTGCAGGTGGAGGCATGCTGGGCCTGTCTTCAGTCAAACCTGGCTCAGATGGCCAGTGGGCTGTCACCCAGATTTCCTGCCATTCTGGTATTTTTTTTTTTTTAACCTTTTTACAACTCTTTTAAAGCACAAATCACATGAGAAATCGAACTCCTGTTGCCCAGAAATGAAATTAGACATGTGACCTGGTCCTGATAATTTCTATTAACTTTCCTTCCTCTCTGTCAGATCTCGTGACTGACATGGACTTCTCTCCTTTCGATGAGAGTCTCCTGGCGACATGCTCAGGAGATGAAACGGTGAGCTGTTTAATGTCCTACTTCTTGCTGCCCTTGTTCAGTCTTTGAGTAAGTTCACTTTTCCATCCTCTCAGGTTTTGTTGTCCCTGGCGGGACTTTGAATAGTTTTTCCTATTTAAACCTTTTGAAGACTCCCTTCTCTCAGCATATTGTCTTCAGCCGCAGGTGCCCCAGCTTACTGGAATGTGCTGAGCGGAGTCCTGCGTCTTCAATCTCAGCAGCTCGGTTTACCTCACAGACCCGTAAACATATGCAACTGTTGCCGCACGCAAACCGAAGTGATCTGCAATGCCCAACATCTGCAAAGCACTTTCACTCCTCTTATCTTTTGCCAGCACATAATATTGTTTCACCAGCTTGGTTGTGCTGAACAAGGAAAATGTCAGTGAAATATGACCTCAATTACATGTTTTTACTGACTTAACTAGACTTTATGTAAACTCTTTATCATAAATTTTCATTTAATCTGATCTGCCAACATTTGCAAGAAATCCTGACATGAGTCCAGACCCTGAATTATTCAACACTTAGAGACATAGAGACAGACGTCAATTGAGGGTCTCATGTCTGGCTGATGTTACACCTTGATATATTAATTACAGTTTGTTCCCTTTGTGAGGCCAGACAACCACAGCCCCTGAAGTCTTTTGGTTGTTTAGCCTTGCATGTCTTCAGAAAACTGCTGTTTGAGTAGACTCATCTGAAGCATTTCATATCATGTGGAAACTTGCAAATTGTTTCAGAGATGGAGGTAAGAACGAGAAGGAACTATTATCTTCATATCTCTTCCTCTTTGTGTATGCAGGTGAAACTGTGGCGTTTGCGTGATCCAGAGCAGGAGCAGCCCAGCAGCCCGGAGCTGACCCTGCGTCCAGGTCAGGGCAGGCTGGAGTTGGTGCACTTCCACCCGACCTCCTCTGGCTTGCTGGCTGTTGGCACCACTAAGTCTGCTCAGGTTTGGGACACCAGCTGCCAGGAAGCACCGCTAGCAGGTAACTACAGCCGGTGACGTGCGTCACGTACGCTTTCTCGGTTAAAAAAACAAAAATCTTTGTTCTTTGTTGTACATCATGTACTGTCTTTCATTTTTAACATTTTGGTCTGTGACAGTTAGTTGCCAGTTGTCTTTTTTTGTGCCTTGTTTTGTTTCTGTGTGTAACCTGAAGTTATATTTGGAGTGGGGCAAAGTGGATGGTTTTTTTTTTTTTTTTTTTGGAGACTCTTCACTGACACTGCCTACGTTTTACAGCCCTGTGGCTCTGTCTAAGTGCTGGAGCAGCAGAGGTAATGTTTTGGTTTGCAGTCCTGGTCCCAGTCTCCCTGGACTGGCCTCAGGATATAATCACTATCCTCTGGCCTAATCTCCCCCACACAAACACCGTGCCCCCCCCCCCCCCCCCCCCCCCCCATGACAGCTGGCCTGGCTGCTGCTGCTCACTGCTGATCCAACTTTTCATGAGCTGTACCCGCCACCGTGTCTTTCATCGCCCTCATTTGTAGTTTTCTTTTCATGTGTGGTCAAGCAGCAAGATCTGAATGACAAAATGTGCATCTTAGTGAGCGTGTGTTTGGGTTTTTTTTTTTTTTTTTTTCTTTTTCTCTCTATAATGTGTAACTGTCTTAACAAGAGCACCCTTCATTTTTTTTTTTTGTGTGTCACCATGAAACAATTCACACAAGCTGTGCTGTGCTCAGCCTTACACGTGCCATGCTTTTAATTTCTTACGTAAACTGGTGAATTGGTGTAAATCATCCATACTTTTATTGCTGTGTTTTCTGAACTCTGGTGCTTGATTTATGGCCTCATCTCTCCCCTTCATTTTCCTAAGTGACCTCTCTAGATTGATGTGCGTGTTTTCTGTCTTGTCTGCATATGTGCTGTCAATCTGTGGTCATTGTTTGTGCCATCATTTCCCCTTCTTTCTAAACCTTTTTACCTTTGTCTTTTTTTTTTTTTTTTTTTATAACATGAACATTGTTTTTTCAGTTTTGACCACTCTAAATAATGCATTGTGTGTTTGCAGTCCTAGAGCAGCACGGTGACCAGGTGCAGAGTCTGAGCTGGAAACTGGACGGATCCCTGTTGGCTTCCTCTTGCAAGGTGAGGACAGCTGAACCTGTGCAGGATATACAGCCTAAGTCAAAACGAAGCCAAAATGCAGAAGCAGTGTGTGCAAAAACTAAGTAAACTCCATGATTCAGCAGCTTTTAGAACCATGTTTACCTGCAGTAACTTGAAGTGTACTTGTTTTTTTGGATGGCTTTAGCCGTCTCTCACATCGGCGGCCCACTCTTCTTTACGATGTAGATTCAGATCATAGAGGTTTGTGGGCATGCTGTTACACCACAGCTCTTTTAAGGTCCCACCGCAGCGTTTCAGTTTGTTTGACCGACCCATTGCAACACTTTGATTCTTTTGTTTTTCAGCCATTCTGTTGTAGATTTGCTGCTGTGCTTGGGATCATTGTCCTGTTCTATGGCGTAAATTTGGCCAAACTTTAGCTGTCAGACAGCTGGCCTCACATTTGGCTCTAGAATACATTGGTGCACAGAGGAGTTCATGGGCGAAGCACCAAAGCACCAAAACTTTTGCTTTTATAGAGTTGCTCACACTTGCTGAAGATCAGTAAATTAAGTGCATTGGATTAGCAGCACCTGGCTGCTGCTTACCCTCATAATTCCTATGGAAGCATTAAGGGTGGACACTGAATTTTGGCTTTGTTAAATAGATAATGAAATGCCATTTGCTGTAGTTCATCTAAGGTTGTATTTACTTAATACCTGCGAAGGACCAGATTTTTTTTTTTTTTTTTATTAGATCTGAATAGATAAAACCTTAGAAGCTAAAGAGGGCGCTCTTTTTTTTTTTTTTTTTTTTTTTTTACCATGATTGTGCATTACAATGACTTAAAGAGAAGGCTATAACTGCTGTGTGCCCGTATGGGTCCTGGTTTGATTGCTCTAGTTGCAGTTGTAGTTTGTGACCACTAGATGAAGTCAGTGTCTCACACTGATGACAGAGAGCCTCATGTTGAAACTTGCTGCTCTTTATCTGTTTATTTCAGTTTATTTCAGAAAACTGTTAACACGGGTCAAACTCATAAAAACGGATGGGGGTCACATTACACATTGGATTAGGAACTGTTGAGCTGGTCTTTAGAGGGAAAAAGGATAAATTTGGAAAGCCAGTTTTATGGGAAAAGATGCAATTTGCCATTTATTAATGTTTTTGGCATCATTATTAACATATTAAAACAGAGGGCATGTGGAGGTTTTCTGGAAACTTCAGTCTCTTGGCAATAAAGGCTCTAATAATGGAAGCAGGCTGCATGCAAAGGATAAATATATCAAAGGCCTTTGTTTTCTCTTAACCCCACCTGACCCCTGAGCCCCAATCCCTATAAATAGGTTCGTGTTTTGGTGCAAGTTTAAGTCTACTCAGTACTAACACTTGTCTGACATGTCCAGTGGGTATTTAGTTTACAGGAAGAAGCTTAAACATAAACTAATTTAATTGCTCAAGAAAGGAAACTGTGTTTTTGGCCAAAGGGTTTTCCATTTGAGTGTTAATGTTTTAAGTAAAGGAAAAAGAATAAGGGATGTGGTGTAAATCTAAGAGTTTAGGTGGAATGATTTCATGAATATATTTCATATGCAGGAAGAGCCTAAGGGATTTATTTATTTTTTTTATCAGTGGATCATAATATTATCTTGTAAAGTTTTAACTCTCAAATTGTGCACTAGAGTAAACTTTACTAAAAGGACACATAATGTGATTAATTTAAAAATGAAGCAGATGTCTCTGTTGTTCACCAGAGACCATTCTTAATTAGCTTACTTGAGCTTGAGACCAAACAAACTTTGGCACAGAAATATACCACACGCATCTACTTAATGGGTATGATTGTTGGTTCAGTCTCCCGTGTTTGTCTTTGTTCTGACAAGTAACAAATTATTCCGCCAATCATGAGCTTTGTCCAAATGATGACATTAAGTTGACAGGATAATAGCCTTCACCAGAGCTACCAAGCTTACCGTCAGCCTCAGCTTAGACTCAAAGAACAGGACACCTCAGAAACAAGTGTGTGCAGAGGAGTGGGAGTGAAGTGGGGTGGGGTGCAAGATCAGAGGCTGGGGGGGAGCTCTGAGGTTCTTGCTCCGTTGGGCTCTGGTGTCATTTAACCAGAAGGCCTCCTTCAATCTCTCCAATCCAGCTTATTAAAGCAAATAGGGTCTGCCAACATGTGGGTCCAATCCCCCCAGCCCTCCTGTAGGATAAACAGTGGGGCACAGGGCTGGGTTGGGAGAAGATCAAGGGGAGACCACCACCCCGAAGAGTAGGAATCATGACAGGCCTCATTTGAACCTACAGAGATGTATATTTATGACAGATATGCAGAGGAAGGCAGCATTTAGTGCAGTGTAACCCACAGGTAGTGTGATCAGAGATGGAATTAGGGCTGTTTTTTTCTTTTTTTTGTTGTTTTGTTTTGTTTTTATCTGAATGATGGATGGCCCTGGGTGGTACGCTGCCTGGAAGTGAGGTGTCTGTGGATTTCTGGTCCTATGGTTCACCTTGAATTTTGAAAGTGGCATTTTATCTGAGCTCTATTTCCCACGGAGCAAAGAATAACTGATTAAAGGATTATACAGTCTCGAACTGCCGGTCACATCAGGGTTTTACACTAGTAACCATGGGAAACGGGGAACACCAAGCTGGCAGCAGAGTGTGTTTAAGTGAAGAGAGAGTAAGAGAGCAGCCTTGGGTGAAGATTCCCAGCATCTGTGTGTGTTTGAACGCATGTGAAAGTTGTGTGCGGCACACTAGTGGTGAAAACTCATTAACAGCAGCTTGAGAATGAGGCTCCATCACTTTGATTAAACAGCAGCTGTCTCAGCATAGACACACACACACATACGGCTATCTGGCCTCTGTGCATTTATGAGTTTAGGTGGGGTGTGTGTTTATATGTGTTGTTGTCATAGGCTTAACATGGTGTGTTTGCTTATTTGAGTTTATGTGTTTGTCTGTGTGTGTGTGTGGTTTCTTGGTGGACAACATCTGTATGTGAGAAACCCCTCAATTGTGTATTTGCGCAGACAGATAGTGTCCTCTTTCATATCTTATTTGAACTACAGCATTCAGGGTGATATGCCAGTCTGTGTGTATGCGTTTGATTATTCTAAGGTTTGCATTGAAGGCTTCTTTTTATTTTTTATTATTTTTAATTTATGGAAATGATTGTCAGTAGAAGCACCAGCTCACTGTCTGCCAAAATAAGATAATCAAAAACATCTTTATCATTTAGAGAGAGAGTTCAGAGATAAGTTTTAGATAAAAATCTGGCATTTTGGCAGCAGGTGGCCTGTTACCCATGTGTGCATGTGTTTGTGTGTATGTCTGCCTTCTGAGTCTTTGGCTTAGTCCCAGGTCACAGAGGCCTGAAGACATAGCTTTGGGGCATCGTGCTCGTGGGTGGGCCTCACTCACACAGACAAGATGGAGAGGCAGAGAAAGAAGCAGCACATTAGTCAGAACCCTTGTTGACTCCTCAAGTTAAATAACAGCAAATATGTAGCTTCTGTGATTGCTGTGGGGAGCATCACATTCTTCAACATACACTTGATAGACTCTGCTCTGCTGCAGCCTGCCATGTTTGTATTTAGATTCTATTGTGCTGTGCTCTTTTTTTTGTCTCTGAGTTTAACTGCATCATAACGAGCCTCCTAATCCCCCGTGACGCGTATATTTTTAAGTGTGTGTATGGTTTTTGCCTTCCATGTATTACCTGCTGTCAGCTCATTATGTTAAGTTGCTGCTGTGATCAGACACACAGCAGTATCGAGTGACACAGCTGCAGACACACAAGTCCCAGTCACGGTTTGATCCCATTAGGCCCCTCATTTCCTTCCAGTCACACAGGAGTGTCTCTGATTGGCTGCTTTGATTGATGCCTAATGCGTGTTTGGGCTGGCTGGGGTCAAGGCACAGGAGGCCACAGAGAGGTCACTCGATTGCATTTGCTAACAATGAATGAGTGAGATCGCACTGATAACTTCAACATGTAGCTTTCATAGTATCATTCAATTGGAAATGGACTAATCCTTTTATTTTGGATGATTCTCAAAATAAATGTAAATCTAATTAAAACCGTTGTTTTGACAGAAAATACAGACATAAATATCCCTACTGTGAATAGCACAATATCCTGTTAAAACTTATATTGCCATTTATTTTGAAAATGAGCCTAAATCATCAGAATTTTTTGATTTTAACCTCAGAATATATTTGAGGTGTCATTTAACCAGTGAGGAAATAATAATTGACAGAGTAGCCTCTAACTCATTTTCTTTGTGCTTTTTCTTACTGCTTACCAGACCTCATATCATTGCTTAACTTCACATACTGTTCCTTTACAGTAAACTGAGGATAAAAAAGGAGAACTATAACTATGCAGACCTGATTTGTAAAAAAAATTTTGTAAAGGGTAATTGAATTTAGACTTGGTCTATGTATTTCAAATAATAGTCCTGTAATATAACTAATTCACTTACTGAGTCTCTCTTTATTTTCTTTCATGCTTGGCTAGGATAAGATGCTGCGAGTGTTTGATCCCAGAGCCCAGCTGACACCTGTTCAGGTAAGTCTACAGTAAAGTCACCACAGTGCTGTCAGAAGAACAACTGCAACTTTTAACACCTATAATTTCTTTACCGACTCAGCTGATGAGTTTGTGGCTCAAAGTTGTAGCTTTTTTTCCCCTGTGGTTTGGTTTCTTTACGCACAGAGAAAACTCCAAGCGAACCAAAATTTGCCAGTACCAACCACGAGTGAATGTTCAGTCCGCTTATTGGCCAGATGAGTCTGGGGCGGGAGCAAAAAATGTGAATAGTGGAAGAAGGTGTTGTGTTCAGAATTAATGGATAACATGAAAAATTTACTCCTCTCATTCATGTTTGTTCTGGCAGTATTTCACATCTGCACATTTATGGCGCATCCCATGGGCTGGTGCGGATGTGTCGGAGTGTGATTACCATTTTCACATTCGCACAGTTGAACTGGACCGAGGGGGAAAATGAACCAGAGTTTGATTTTAAATAGGCTAAATAGCACAGGTGTGGAAACACCCTAAATCAGGCTACAGACGTGCAGGATGTCATCATTGTTTTCTGTTTTTGGCTTTTTCATGAGGTGGGACTTTATTTACAATATGAAGAAATAGAAAATCATCGCCCCTCAAAATCAGCATTCCTCAATTTTAGGAAAAAAAAAAGTGGAGACATTGGGAGAATAACCGCTCTGTTCTCTTGTCACTCTACTCTACTGCTATTTACTGTAATATAACCCCCCCCCCCCCCCCCCCCCCTCTCCATCTAGTGACAAACATGTTGAAAGTAACCCAGAGAGCTCACCACTGGCCACTTACAGTAATTCATCTACTATTGATTTATGGATGTGCTGCACACGATGCCGTCACTGCTCTTGTATTCCCATGGGTACCCATCCCACACTGAACCCATCCCACTCTCACCCCTCCTTTTTTTTTTTTTTTTTTTTTTTTTTTTGTGTCTCCTTCACTGACAACTGGCTCTGGGCCAGTTTTATCCAGCAACAATGAGGAAGTGGAGTGGTAGGGTATTTGTGTGCTAAGGGGACGATGATGAAAAGATGAAGGGGGGGTGGGGGGGCATGAGTGAGTGTTGTGAGAGGCAGCTCAGTATAGTGCAAATAATCTCACACATTTCCACGGTGGACCTCCCAGGCTGATTTAATTACTGGGATGCTAAGCTGCCTCATGGGCGCTTTCATTTGTAAATATGAAGAATCCTGAAGAAACACTGCATGCAGCTTAAATATTGGATCACAGAAATACCTGGAAGGCACAGCAGGCTGTATGGAAGTGAGGCATATTTGTGTGTTCATGCACCTGCGAACATGTGTAGACATTTGTATCTATGCGCACAGTATTTTCTCACCCATGTGCTTTTTATTTGTTTTGAATCTTTTGAGACCTTCATGAAAGGGTTACTGTTTCAGAGGTATGCCTCTGAAGCCAGGAAACCAACACAGGAAAGGGTACGGGTATGTGGATGACTTTATTTGTGGCGCGCTTCTTGCCATACGCCTTTACAATGCAGTGATGAGTGCGGTGCTTGTGTCTCGCTTTTCTGAAGTAACATGATCTGGCTTCTCTCCCGTCTTTGAACCTGGTTGTTTACGTCAGGTGTCTCAGTGTTTGATGTCATTTTAGTGTACCGCTGTTCAGCCGCCTGTTGGAATTTTCTGCGCAGGAGGGTTTTCTCACAAGACACGCAATGCAGACATCAAGAAGAGCTTTTCAGCAGTGCTATAAATTGTCTGAAAGTATGATATTCCAGGCAACTTGGTACAGCCAAAGGGTCTCATTAGTTTAGATTAAATCAGTGTTGGGTAGTCTGTCTGTCTCAAGCAGCGTCTCCAGTAGGAGCCAGTGGTTCCTAGTGGCGGGGACATGCTGCACTAGGACATTTTAGGAAGTCTGTGGCACTTTTTGACTTGGTTAGAAAAATGACAGTGGAAAACAGCAGATGGGTGAAAAGGCAAGGTCTGGGTCAGTTAAAACAATTCTGTGCAAATTTTGCAAATCACTGTCACCAGTTCTGCTGTATCAAAATCAAGCTGGAGCTTACACAACTTTATTTTTTTAATCTGCACTCACCTTTTTGTTTCCTTTTTAGTTCATCTGGTCTTGTGCCACAGCGAGGCGTCCGTCAATCCTTTCACAGTTAACAAGAATCTCTACTTCCTCTAGAGTATTGGTCAGACTTTACTGAAATGAGATTCATTTGTCCTGGATATGACGGTTTGTGAGTCTCCTTGACTTCTCTGTGGCTTTTGAGTCTCATTAGTTTGTGCAATACAGTCAACCAATGACAGCAAAAGTTATTGCTTTCTTTCTGTACTTCACATATTACATTAATCTGTGAATTGTGATGGATCATGAGCCAGATGAGCTGTCATTGACATTCTGGTTTTTAAACTCTTGAGCACCTAATGAGACTCAGCAGTGTTTCTGGCAGAAAGGTTGTGAGACCTGAAGGCTGTAACCAGCCCTGCAGGTGTTTAGATATTTAGCTGGGAATCCTTGGTGACCCAAGTGACATCCATACTGGCAGATTAAAGATTTCTTGAGTCACAAAAGACTTGATAAAGCTTTACATTTGCAGTAGTATAAACACATATAGCTGCCACTCGTTTCTTTATGCTTTGCTAGGAAAATGAGAATTGGGAGCAGCAGTTTTGAAATATCTGCACACATACATGGAAATACAGTATATAAGGCAAAAACCAAGTTTGTACAGTTCTGACGAGCTTGAAAATCAATATTTGGTGTGACCACCTTTATTCTCCAACACAGCCTGAACTCTCTGAGGCAGCGTTCTTGTCATTTCTTTAAGTAGGCTTCAGGAATAGTTCTCCAGGCTTCTTAAGGGACATTCAAAGCTCTTCTTGGGAACTTGGCTGTTGTTTGTTCTGTTCTCTGCCAAGATGACCCTACATTTCTTCAGTGATGAGGTCCGGGCTCTGGGGAGGCCAATCCTCAATGTAAGTATCTTATTGTGTGTTTATCCAGGTGTGATTTTATTGCACACCTGGTCCTACGTCAAGGCTGGATTGACATGTCTTTCAGATACTGTTCATCTGCAGTAGATAGTTTTTTTGTTTTTTTTTTAAGGCCTGCCACTACTTCTTTTGTCCTCCACCTTTTCAGTTTCCTCAAGTCTTTTTAAGGACACACTGCACACCATGCTGATATATGCCACGTTTTCCACTAATAGCTCTTTGGGAGTCCCCCTTGTCGGTGCGAAAAACGTATATGCCTGTCAGACTGTTATGTTTGTTATTGTTTTATAGTTTCAACTAAAGAAATAGAAACATTATTTGTTTTTGTGACAGGCTGCTAGTAACAAAGTACCTAAAAACACAATTTTAAATTTAGTTCTTTGTTGAGTTGTCTGTCATGTATGGACACAAAACTAGCTGATCCTTTGAGTTGGGTGCCTTTTTGATGCTGGAGAGATCCACAGGTCAGTGTTAAGTGGCTTTAAAAAAAAAAAGAAAAATCATTCCTCTGAAAATGGTCAGGTACACAGACTGGATGGAAAATGAGTGAAAAAGCAGCCAGTGTCCAAAGAAAAACTTTGAAAGAGCTTCAGAAAGCCTGGAGAACTGTTGCTCAAGACCACTTTAAAAAGTTTGCAATAAAGTCTGTCTCCTTGGAAGCAACATATAAAGAAATAAGAGATGGATGAAGAATTTTGCATCGTACTGGCTTTTCCTTTTGTCTATATTTTAGCTGTATTGTATACTGCAGGTCTCCCAGCTGACACACCTGTTGCTAACTGCACAGCGTTTGCTCACAAGCTACAACCTTAAAATTACAACCTGTGCTGCATTTTCCTTGTTACTTCCTTTAGCACAAGTGATTTAAAAAAAAAAAATCAGTCATCAGCACTTTTCAGTATGAGCAGTACTTTAAATGTGAAGCCATTGTCAGATATCTTTATTTTTATTAATACAGTAAGGGACCACAAAAAGAGACAGACTGAAGGTTTACCTCTGTTTTCATGCTTGCTTTAGCTCTTCTTTTTTCCTGTATAATCCATATAAGAGGCTAATGACAGACCCTTCTATCCCTCCCTCTCCCAGCTGGTCTGCAACAAAATTGTCAATTCAAAAATGGTTTGTGGTAAGTTTTCTTAGACTGCTTGGCCGCAAGTACACTGAGGGACCATTGAGCCAAGTCCACTAGTTTCTCCACCCTCTTTCTTTGCTTTCCCCACTCTCTGTATGTTATTGCCTTGCAGAATACTAATATGTGCAGATATGTGACTCAGCAAACTGAGCTTCTCTCTAGTCAGCACATTAATTCACCACCTCAAACCAAGGAGAATTGGGATCCAGATCAGAGTTATTAGAGGGTTTGCTCTTGCCTGCTTGGTTTTGCATTCTCTCGCTTCCTTCTTTTCCCTCTATCTCGCTGAAATCCAGAAGGTCCTGCTTTGAAAGGCTTTGGCTTGGGCCCACTGAAGAGTGGGCAGAACCTCACCCTGACAGCTTTCAGATGTGCGTCTCTGTCAGAAGAACGGGAGAGTCGCAGCCACTCCTATTAGCACCCGATCTGCTGAAGGGTGCGGGCGGTGAATCCTAAACACACTGAAACATGATGAGTGCAGTAGTTTTGATGCATAGAAGAGTCTGAGCCACAGAGCCGTTCAACACTATAAAACACAACTCAGCACAACATTGCACATTGCACGAGTGGTTTCGATAAGATTCCACAAAATGTTTGTCCGATGCGAGGGCATTTTCAAGCACTTTCTCCACTTTGCATTTTGAATGGTTTGTTGTTGTAGATGTGAAGTGATGGCAGGGAATGGCCATTGTGGCCACAAAGTAAACAGAGTGGGGCAGAGAAGTGGCCAAACTATGTGAATTTGTAACCTCACTGGGAGGTCTGTTTTGCTTCCTTCGTGAGCGGCAGACAGTTGTCTTCATCAGGAGACGCCGCAGGTCTTCTCTAAAAAGACTTTTTGGGAAGGATATTGCAAGAAAGCTGGAGAGCACGAGGGTAAAGCATGAATTTCTCTTATTTTGAATATGAATTCCCCTGGAGTAAACAAAGTGAAATTATATGTCTAACGGAAATATTTTTCTTTTGTTCGAAGAAACACTCGTCTGTGTTGTGCTCATCCAATAATTGATTGTACTGGCTATTCTCCTCCTGCCCCGAGGACTGCAGAAACAATGTTGTATTTTTAGGTAATTAACTGGATATATCACATGAGTGAAAAATGACTCCATCCATCTTCCTCCACTTATCCTTTTCAGGGTCGCGTGGCAGGGACACCCTGGACAGGTCGCCAGCCTGTCGCAGGGCTAACACAGAGAGAGACAGACAGCCATTCACATCTATGGGCAATTTAGACTCATCAGTTAACTTAACCCCACTACCTGCATGTCTTTGGACTGTGCGAGGAAACCCACGCAAAACACAGGGAGAACATAGTCAGTCAGTGAATACAGTTTTCCTAGCAAACGTGGTGGTTGCTTGGGGATCGCTCACTAGGACTTCACACACAAACAGTGTGGGTGCAGGTTACAGGTACCAGCTACAAGACAGCAGCATCAGGCAACGGGACAGCAAAACACTCACCAGCAAGACAAACAGGCAGCAGACAAACAACAGTTAGATATTGGAGATGGGTTGGGAAGGTGCATTAGAAAACAGCTCCATGTGTCAGTGTGAATGTTTGTATTAGCGGATAAATTTGTCCAAGTTTTTTTTCTGGAGATAGTTCCAGCAAATACAGTATTTGTTTTAGGAACTCAGGAGCAGCACAGTTTTTGTTGTGCACCTGACTGGATTCTGTGAGGCTACGTGCCTTCGTCATCCTCCGCAGCATCCAGACCCATGAGCTGGGACACAACTGGTGCCTTCGTTCTTCCAAAACCAGCCTGGTTCAGTGGGGCTTGCTCATCCCTGTGGCCAGCACTGAATTGGGTTCTCCCTTAGCCAGGTGGAGTAAATATAGGCCCTAATTACAGCCCTGCTCCTGCTGTATTTATGGGAAATAAGACTGCACAGGGTAATTAAGGTCTTGGACAGAAAGAGCAGTGTATATACTGCATCTGTAATCAGTGCTAGTGTGTATGCATGTGCACAAACGACTGTGTCGAGGTGGTTGGCACGCTGAAGATTGAATTTCAGATTTTAATTTTGTTTTGTTGTCTGTTTTTCCTGAATCTCTCTTTTCCCATCAAAGAAGCATTTTAATAATCTTTCATACGTCTTTGTTTAAGAGTTACAAATTGATTTTGAATAGTATATCAACCACCAGCTAATGCCATCTGAAGGACACTCTGTGACCTAAAGCAAAGCTCTATTAACACATTTATCGGGTCTTAAACACAGTCCTGTTAAGCTGTCTCATTTCTGTCGAAAAGGTTTTAAAATTATTACATTTATCCGAATCAATTACAGCCTTGGATTTCTTTCCAGAATTAAATGACACAGTGTAAGAATAGCAAAGTGGTAAATCATCAAGTACCAAACAGAAACTTTTTCTTTTTTTTAAACTCTTAGCTATTCTTGGTTCTACCCTCATTGCCATAACATCCCTATACTGGCCTCTTGTTTTCAGATGAGGTTCTTTCGCATGTCTTTGTAGCTGGGCCTCCACCCTGCTATCCTGTACTGAGCTGCAGGACTCCTCGAACTCGGCACTCAAGGCGAACTGACATGATCCTAATGGGCCACGTGTCTTTGTGGGCATCTGTGTGTCCTCTCCACTCTCCTGTCTTTTGATCTATCCCCAATGGCTGTGTATTTGCTGAGTGTGTGGTTCTGTATTTGACTTTGTGCCTGTGTGTATACCATGTGTGTTTCAAATTACAGTGCTGAAAATACCCCTCATAGTTTTGGGCCAGTGCTGGCCGTAAGAGCTGTCGATCTGTGGTCGCTGGAAGAGGAGGGAGACAGGAAAAGGGAATAGTTTGCTGGACTTGGGGGCCACATTACTTTTTTTTCAGCTTGAGCTTCTGCTGCTTGGGGTGAAATTAGAGAGGACCATGGGCTGGCGTGGGTTTGGACTTGAGGAGGGAATGCTGGGCAGGGCCAAGGAAAAGCAAAGTGGTTTCAGCACTATACCATCTTTTATATCCCGCTATAAATTACACGGAATGAACTCTGTGTTAGCCATTTGTGTATTTATAATTACAGGCATAATAAACTACACTTATCTGTGTTTCTTTGAATTCTTATAATTGTGAAAAAAATAAGTGTGTGTGTGTTTGGAAAATGTGTGCTCATGCTCATATTTCTCATTACAGGCTGAATAAACTACAGGCAGGCATGATGAGCTTAGATTGTGTGTGGACTCTGGCAGGCAGCACAAAGAGGCTCTTTGAATGCTCTAGAACAATTTAGTTTGTATCACTGATGTAGACCCAGAGGGACAGACTGTGAAGGAGAAACATTCAGAGACATGACGTGAAATGGATGAACTTAATTTTGGTGTTTGTGCCTCTGCATTTGGTCTATTTTGATGCTTCATTTATTGTATAACTCTGTGCATAAGAAAGTGCACTTGAGGTGAAATTTGCTCACTCTAGTACATTTAATTCCCATGGATTTAATCTTCGGGATGTGTGGATTTTGGATCAACCAGTATAATAGAAGAACTGTAATTATCAGCTGATACCAGATTATGAAATCTGCATTGTTAGAGATAATTAGTGTGCACACATGCGGAAAAATACTGCAGTGCAGTAACTTGATGCAAGATGTGCAGTCACCGTTTTATATGCTCATCATCCATCCATTTATTCATTTTCTTAACTGCTTATCATTTTAGGGTCATGGGGAGCTGGAGCCTGTCCCAGCTGCAATATGTCAAGAGGCCGGGTACACCTTGTGCAGGTCACTAGTCTCTTGCATACTAACGCAGAAAGACAGGCAACAAATCACACTCACGTCTATGGTCAGTTTGGAAACTAAATGAACCTAACATGCATGTCTTTGGACTGACTGAAAGTTAGTAGAAGCAAGAGAGAATACATGTGTGTAAATGAGGGGAAGGCAGGTTACAGGTGACAAGATTCGAAATGAGTATATGAGAGGGAAAGCTCAGGCCGAGTGTTTTGGAGACAAAGGTTGAGATGGTTTGGACACGTGCAGAGGAGGAATAGTGGATATGTTGGGGAAAGGATGTTGAATTTGGAGCTGCCAGGCAGGAAGAAAATAGGATGACCACAGAGAAGTTTCATGGATGTAGTGAAGGAGGACATGCAGAGGGTCGGTTTGACAGAGGAGGATCCAAGGGATAGGGTGAGATGGATGTGGATGATTTGCTGTGGCAACCCCTAAAGGGAGCAGTCAGAAGAAGGAGAGATCCCTGGTGCAAAATGCATTATTGGTTTGTGGGATTTTACTATATTAACAATATATTCCAATATACAACTACGTGATCCTATTTTGATGTAGATTAAAATATTCTAGAAATATTGACTTTGCTCAAAGCCATTTCTGGGAGCCCCAGGTTATGGAGGCTTAACTTAAAGACAGATCTGTTCTTAAAGGTTCAATAAAGCATTAAAATATGCATCCAAAGTCTCATCGTCTCAGAATTGTTCAGTATTCTGTTATACCAACAAAGTTATTTCTACTAGCAGAAGGTCCGTGCTTGCCAGAGAATGAAGTTTCACTTCCCGCAGAATGAAGCTTGTTTAGAGTTCGGAGAATGTCTAATACTAACACCACAGGGATACGGAGTCAACATTGTGAAATGTGAAATATAATGTCTTTAAAGAGCAGGAGCTTATTCCAAGAATATGTCACAGACTTAGTCAAAGCTGAGCTCCAAATTCCAGCTACACAAACTGCATAATTTAACTTAAAACTGAGCCAAAAATGCTTCTGTGTTTTAAAAAAAGTATTTGTCTATATAGCCAGTATAGCTGATCGTGGCTGGAACCAGGCAATTTGTGGAGGAAAAAAAATGTTTAGAGAGATCTGAGGGGCAGGCTGTTAAACACCGCTTTCTACTGCTGAATGTCTTTAACATTAATTTCTCATCCTGAATATAAACGTGTCATATCAGAAATATTCCTGTTTACCCGCCCGCAGTGTCTTCATAACATCCTCTTTTCTTTTTTTATTTTTCCTCCAGTAAATGTGCGACAGCTACCACAGATCACAATTTACAAATACTGCCAGTGAAGACTGGAATACGTATACGATTTTTATTTTCTTTATCTCAACATATTCTCCACTGCATGCATAAATCATGCCACAGATAAAAGGCACTAAAGTCATATATCTTAGAATCTAGCATATTCAAGTGCCAGTTAATAGACTGATCCAACCTTTGGCCTTCTAGGGTCTGCTGGAACTTTACCTTCATGTCGTATTTCATAGCTGGTGCATGCATAATTCCACGTGCCTCTTTCCATTTCTTCCTGCCCTCTCCGACTTTACTGTCCTACTCCTGTGGTTTGTCTTTCTGTCCTCACTGTCCCCCCCAATCAGTATCATGCATGGTACTCTGTGCCTGTATCTTTTCTCCATCAGAGCCTGCTGGGTTCAGGACCTGGTAATAGCCAGTGGTTAACTCGGCCCAGATGTTGTCCCCCCCCCCCCCCCCCCCCCCCACACACACACACACACTCTCTCTCTCTCTCTCTCTCTCTCTCTCTCTCTCTCTCTCTCTCTCTCTCTCTCTCTCTCTCTCTCTCTCAGCTCCCTGTGTTACTGGCTGCCGCTCTGCTGCCAGTCTTAGTTACTTACAGGGAAACTGAGGAGACTCTTTCCTAATGAGGAGTTTTGCAATTCTGGACGGCTCAACTAAACAGTGGCATAAAATGTGGATATTCCATTTGCAGCACTGGATGGAATCTGCCTCGGTTATGATTGATCTGCCAGTGCTTAGTTTGTGACATGCAGTATCTTCTCTATGCACATATAGTCTTTGTGATAATGGTGTCTGGAGTTAAGTTTGATGTCTCAAAGTATTCTTTAAAAACAAAGACGGGTGGCTGGGGAGGTAGCGGGGCTGAAGGTCCGAAGGGGTTTTAGCTGCATTAGAGACCCAGGTTTGTGTTTGTGGGTGTCTTTTTTTTTTTTTTTTTTTGGAGGAAAGGGGTAATAGAGTGGATGCCAGCTGGCAGCAAACGGAGCTCTTTGCTCACATGTGTGTGTTGTTTGGGAGCGGAGGCCCCATTAGCGTGCTGGCTGCTCTGAGACTCATTTTCCAAGTAATGTAGACTCTGTGCACACATGTGGGTCACACCTGGGGCCAAAAATAGTAGATGATTAGCTCTTTTTTTTTTTTTTTTTTCTTTTTTCTTTTTTCCCCCCTCTGCTGCATCCTGAGAACATGGATCCACCACCATGGGAATTGGCGTCATCTTTAGCCTGTCTGTCATTTCTTGTCTGAATCTGCATTTTCTCTGATTTAAGGGAGGCGAAGAAGAAAGAGTTGGAAACGGAGGATCGGCTCACATGGGAATCAGTCGCTTCATCATTATTTTTAAATGGGATAGAAGAATAAAATGAACCGACATCAGCACCGTTTCAGGATCTCATAAGCTCCAATTTTACACTTCACCTCAGTTTGCCCTCATTATCTCTGCTTCAGTTTTCAACGTGACCTTAATTGCCTACTTTGCTGTTTTACTTATGTGATGCATTTAAAAAAAAAAAAAAAAAAAACAGCAATTTTTTTTCCCTGTGTTTTGTTTAAAATTGGCAAAAGCCTGCTGCTCCTGGAGGAATTACAAGAGAAGGGAGAGGTCTGTTTTGGAACAGTAGAATGAGGTGTGAATGGGCTTTTTGTTGATCCTGTTGGAAATGATCACTGTTTCATTTGTTAAGTGCATGTTTTTTTTGGGCAGCAGTTGAAGGCAGCAGGTGCTGCTTGCATGTGAATTGATCTTAGGATTAGTTACTGTTTGGGTTACAGTTACTGACTCTGTATGGAGCGGGTGTGCGTCGGACCTCCTTCGTTCTCCACGATGAGTGCACAGCAGATGTATGAAATACTGAACATCTTAAGCAGAAGCTGACCTGTCAGATTGTGATGAGACTTACATTTGTACGCTGTACAGTCAGCCGCCATTAGAGGAAGGGAGAGCAGGAACTGAAAGACATCTGAGACCAACCTCAGAGTGCCCTCAGGAAATCAAGACCAGCGTGGGCTCTATCCAAAACGAGGCTAGCTGACCTTAGTTTGATGAAACGCTGGCGATATTTTATTTAACAACTGCAGCCTGTGTTTTCTCTGTGTGCTCGTTTTAATCATACCTGTGGTTAACTAAGAGGTCAAACAGTGGCGCCGCAAAGAAAGGAGAGGTGAAAGTTTTAAGTTTTAATATGCTCAAGGTCCTACAGGTAAAAAAAAAAATCATGTGCATACATCTTGTTAAATTTGTTGTAGGTGTAGCGCATATTCCAAAAACATGGCCAGAGTGGAAAATGCCGATTTGAGTTTATTTCATTAGCTATGTAATCCCTACAATCTGAGTTTAGCCGATAAACATTTGTGTAACTAAAATTATTTACTCAATATTCTGACAGGAAATTGTTTATGTGAAGCCCCTTTAAAACTTAGATATATCATTTTCTACCATACTCTTGCTGAAAGGAATGTCAAACTCATTATATTGTGAAAAAGAAACAGTTTATGCAGTGATTATATAATTATTACATAATTACAAATAATTAGCAAAATAAAATGTATGGCTCAAGTTGAATAATAGTGTTATTTTATTGAAATGTGTCGAATCATGCCCATAAATCACTGGTGGAATCCAAATGGGAGAATTTCAGTGTTATACAACTTTAAAACCAATTTCCTTCTGGGTCCCGTGGGCTGCTGGGTGGGACCTCTGTGGATCAGGCTCGACCTGCATGGCTCGTTCCTCAGATGCTTCAGTTGATGGGGGATATGGGATGTTTGGAGGCTGCCTTGGGCTCTTTGTTGTGTTCCTCCAGTTGCTCCAGAGCACTTTTTGTTGCACATTTTCCTGCTGGGTGAGGCTGTCGCCATTGGTGATTATCATTGCCATGAAGGGGCAGTAGGTTTTTAACAATGTTTCAGGGGGTGACATGTGTAACTGTGACATCTGCACGCACATTTTTAGGGCTGTTTTCCATGTTGGATAATCTCAACTATGATTTGTGATTCACCATGAGCCCAGGAGTACATGCGATGAATGTTTTAATTCAGAAGGGATTGTTTAGAGCTTGTGTTGTACAGTAGGGCAGGCGTTTCTGTTATTAGCTTCATTGTAATCCTGACTTTAAACTGCATTGCTGGAAATTAAAGGTTCAGATGTTCAATATTGAAAATGGAGGGGATGCATTAGAAGAATGCCCTGGACTCCAGTGCTCGTTCATGCACTGGTTCTGAGAATGGGACACAGGTGTGCATACCTGCATAGGTGCTGAATGTTTTTCTTCTCTGAGGCCAAAGCACATAATGAGTTCTTAACAGTGGAAACTATTGAGCATTGGAGAATGGAGGAGGGGGAGGGGGCTGAAATCTGGCTCACACAAGTCTTTTAAATACCACATCCTTTCCACCGAAAGCCAACTTGGGTCATCTTTTACTAATTGAGCCTCATAAGACAACAGGTTGTGCTGTAATTTGTGGTTTCATGCAAGAGCTTGAAGTTTCCCTGAGCGAAGCTGCTGAGGGCCTGTCGTAATTGGGAGAGCAGAATGAGCTGTTTGTTAGCACAGCAAAGACGAGGTAATTAATCAGTCTGTCACTCAGCTTCCCCATGCTTGGGAGTTTCACATGCAGTATGCCAGGGGTCAACACTTGGGCAATAGCCATTGAAATTATGTCCAGTGTTTAAATGGTATACGCCTCCCCATTGGTTAGGATTTTATACACTTGCCTCATCTCATTGTCCCTTCGGGCTAACACCTGCTGCAGCCATTCTAATCACATTAAACTGGTTGTTATATTTATGCTAAGGTTTTTTTTTTCTGTAATATCAATAATTTAAGTCTTTGACATTGATGCAGGAAAGTTCCAATATCTAAGCAATCGCTTAGGAAAGGAAACAATTAAAGGAACAGCCTCCAGTGTTTACACAGGGTAAAGGATTCCTGCGGTATAATGACATGGATGTGAAAAAGACATGCCTCACACACGTGTGCCTCTCGATTGAATCTCACTGCTCACAACTCGTGCTTCTATGCAAAGGCGTGGGGGTGTACTTTGAAGATTTGAAGCCTCTATGATGTGGTTTTTGAGAGGGAATAAAGCCAGCCAACTGTATCCGTCGCAGCGATGAAAGAGCCATAAATGACAACAGGCACCAAAGGGCTAGGTCAGGCTCCAAAGACTGAGAAGCTTCATGGTGTCTTCAGCAGTGTTGGCATGATTAATTGTGTATGCTCCAGCTCAGTCAGAAACACTCTCTGTTCTTTCTTTCTTTTTTTTTGTGTCCCTGGAAATAAAAAAAAACAAAAAAAAAAAAAGAATTGTCTCTTTGTTTTTATGGCTCAGGTCTGCCGTGCAGATTCTCATCACCCCCGGATGTTGGGAAGTACTGCTGTCGTCAGCAGCATCATTCCTCCCTCTGTCATTAGTGCCCTGTACTGACCCATGGATCTCTGGTCGGATTTAAATGACCAAGCCACTAAGTGGATCTCTGCAATATTCTTTGCTTAAGTCTTAACCACAATAACCATCAAAAACCCTGGAGATCACCAAACACTGCACACAAAATCTCCTCTGGCTGAATTGTGCTTCTTTTGGACTGAAAGACTGATTTGGGGAATTCACTGGTCCCGTTAATCAAGCCTGCTCCAGGAACCGGCTAACTCTGTGTGTTGCTCTGAGCCAAGACCAATCTCTGTGACCTTAGATAGTTTTCCCAAAGGGAGGCCCCTGCTAGTAGGGACACTGCCATTGCTACTGTCAGTGGGGTGCAACTGGGTCCAGTTTGTTGTCCCTGAGACCCCAGAGACTGGCGACTACAACCGAGGCTGGTGCTGTTGGCTGCATGGATTTCTAGCAGTGACTACATGCACCAATTAGCAGCTTGGCTCAATATTCAAAGTGTTTGCACCAGTGTTCAATTTCTTTTAGAACGGCAGATAAATGGATTTGTTCACATACTCCAGACCAAAAAATCACAATCTAAGTCTGCCTTAGAGTTGTGTTCATGATAGATTTTATGACATTCTAATGTAAGATTCATGGTTTTATTAGACAACACCATTAAATTAGGTATAATTCAACCAATCCTTTCTCTAGATCCTGTGAGAGTATGTATGCTCCATCAGTCAGTTATGTTTAGGCAGCTGTGATCTCCCTGTCTGCAGGGGTCTAAAATAAGCAAAAATAAAAGTGTTCAGTGGCTTGAACATTTAAGATGATGAATTTTAGATTACATTTGAAGTCATGTGAAAAAAGGTTCAACAGGATTTACTGCTTCTATAGGAATAAAGACAGTAAGCAGCAGCCAATGTATTTGATTATCAGCAAATGTGAACACCACAATTAAAGCAGAAGTTTTGTCAGTTTGATGCTATGGAGCATTTGGTTGCTTGTTAACACGATGCCAAGGAGGAAAGACTTTTACAGTTTGTCCATCATTCTACAGTGATAAAGATTATTCACAAGTGGATACATTAAAGATAGTTGCCAGTCTTCCTAGGAGTCCCAGCAAATTCATCGCTAGGTCAGACCGTGTAATGATCATTGAAATCGGAAAAACTTAAGAGTTACATCTCAGACTCTCCAGGCCTCATTTAGCATGTTTATAACAGTATAAAAAACTGAACAAGTATGGCTTGTTTGGAAGGGTTATGAGGAGAAAGCCTCTTCTCTCTGTAAAGAACACGGCGGCATGGCTTGGGTTTGTGAAGTTGCATCTGAGTAAAAGACTTCTGGAACAGACGAGACCCAAGTGGAGATATTTGGCCACAATGCACAGTGCCATGTTCATACCAACTGTCAAGCATGATGGTGGAGGGGTGAGGATTTGGGCTTTTTTGCAGCCACAGGACCTGGGGACCTTGCAGTCATTGAGTCAGCCATGAACTCCTCTGGATAACAAAGTATTCTAGAGTCATATGTGAGGCTAAAGCTTGGCTGAAACTGGCTCATGCAACAGAGTAATCTGAAAATAATCGAGGTATTGCAGTGATGCAGTCAGACCTCGACCTGATTGAAATTCTTTGGCAGGACCTTAAGAGAGCTGTGCATAAACAATTGCCTACAAACCTTAATGAACTGAAGCAGCAATGTAAAGAAGAGTGGGCCAGAATTCCTCCACAAAAATGTGAGGAAACTGATAAAGTTATACAGAAAACTACTTCAAGTTATTGCTGCTACAGATGTTTCTTCACGCTATTAGATTATGGAGTGGACTTTTTTTTCACATGGCTCTATGTTGCACTCAATGCAACAAAAATATTTTTCACCCGTGCATTTATTCTTTTTACATTTAATTTCCCAGTATTTTTTTTTTTTTTTCTAACGTTGCTATATTCTCTCCATTTTTGTTTCTGTTTACTGTCCAAAATTGTACTGAAAACATATTAAACTCTTCGTGTACTTCTTTTCCACCTTCTAATGTATTTTTTCGTGGGGCAGACAGGTTTTTAGGGCCAGTATTTTTACTCCCCTCTGAAAACACAGGGTGACCTCTTAGTGGCAGGCAAGCAAAAAGCAAAACTACAGCAACGTGCATGACAGCATTGCACCTGTTTCCTTATAATGGAGAAGATCTAGGATATATGTTCAGATATATGTGAGGCGTGTGTAGGATAAAACTGAGGAAATGCCTTTTTGAGCCCTCTAAAATTGATGTTTCCAGTGTAAAGGTGAGCTATGTGTCCTTTTCCCATTTTCTACTCATCTCTCTCTTAAGCTCTCCACACTTTCTCATCCATTAAGACTAAGAAAAAGAGGCTAGGTATAAAGTGGAGAATAAAATCCAAACATATGGCCTAAGGAAAAGACTTCTGGATATCCCATTCTAGCTGGATGCTATATATATAACTGAGGGAAAGTCCAGTGAGTAGACCCTCCCCAGGGGCTGCAAGTCTTGCCTGTTGTCTGCAGAGCAGACGTGGCCCCTTAGCTGTGCTCATTGTCGTGTTGGCTCACATCTCAGTTCAGACTGAATGGTACTTTTGCTGACACAGGCGAAATGAGACAGGGGAAAAAATGACTGCAGGCAAGTCAAAAATGAGGAAAAAAAAGGTTATCTATGAGGTGAAGCAGTAGAAGTTACACTAAGCTCTGCAGCTGCATTTAATGTTGCAAATAATCTGGCACGCTTTTTACACACACTCTCTATATATGCACTAAAGTTTGAGGGTGTGCAGGATTGTTTTTGGGTTCTTTGACCTTGATCAATCTGCAAGCCTCTCTGAAGCGCACACGAGTTAGTAATCACAGTTGTGCCAACAAAAAAATACTCAAATATTACAATTACATGTGTGCGTGGTGAGATGAGGATGGCAGTGAGATCATATCGTAGATTCATGCTGTTACAGCTGGATTTACACTCGGCCCACCCGCTGACCTTGCACATTAATTTTCCTTTTCAGGAAGTGAAAGGGCAGAAGGAGCAGTGTATAAAATAAGAAAAGGGACCGGACTGTGTCTTCCTGACTTTCTGGAGAATTGAGCCACCCCCCAAAAAAGTATGGTTCCAATTAACAGAGAAAAAGTGGTGGTAGGCAGCAGAGGAAATTAAAGCATAAAATGGCTGGTTTGATTACCATCTTCCACCCACCGACCCACCCCAGCTCTCTTCTTCTTCCTTCCCCCTGTGCCTTATTTCTATTAGATGCTTCTGTGGAGTCCGAGTTACGTTTAAGACAGCAAATGCTGACTTAAAACACAAGTTAAATGGACCGTGAAGGCAGAAAAGGATGAAGAAAACCAAGCAATCGCTAAAAGACTAATTAGCTACAGATGAAAAGACAGAGAGGGAGTCTGTTTCAAGGGTGATGAAAGCTAGAAGGAAAGGAGTTATTGATTAGAAGAGTGGAATTAGAAAAAAAAAAGAAAAAAGGAATTCTTTGAAGAGAGAAAATGAGGAGCAGGTTGCAGCTGTGATCATGTGATGTAGTTTTGGCCACAGGGAAGCAAAGCTGGCTTTGTATGTCATTTTTACACTATTTAGAAACCATTACAGCAAGTTAATGAGTGACCTTTAAAGGTTCTGGGAGATGGATTTTGTTACATTTATTCAGAGTGGTACCTTCTTATATACAGTAACGTGCACAAGTCTTGAGCCACCCCTCATTTCCCAACATTTTGCTGTCAAGGATACACACTTTCTTGGAATTTTAGTTCTCCAGTTTTTTTTTCTCCCTTTGGACATTGGCTGCTTTTTCACTCATTTTCAATCCAGTCCTTGTACCTGACCATTCCAGAGGAATTTCTTTTTGTTTCTTAAAAAACACAGACTTATGAATCATTCAAGCATACAAAGGTCCCTAACTGAAAGGATGAACCAGTGTTGCATTTACACATAACAGACAGCAAATTTTTTGTATCTTTACACATTAGCAGAAAATGCCAACGATAACAGTTTGATATGCATAAGATAGTATTTTTGCACCAACAAGGTGATTTCCAAAGAGGTATTCACCAAAAATGTAGCGTATCTGAGCATGCTGTGCAGTACAGCCTTTAAAAAAAGAAGTGATAGACCTAAAAACTGCCTACAGCAGATGAACAGTATCTGAAAGTCATGTCCTTAAGAAACAGGAAAATATCCAGCAAAGACCTGACTGCAATGGAGAGACACTGTTTGGTCATACCAAATATTGAGTTTCAGAGCAGCAGCATATGATTGACACCTACCAGCTCTGAGCACGCATTATCAGACTGGACAGTGTCAACACACTATTATAAGACGGGATGAAATGAGCACTTGTTCTTCCAGCACGCTAAATTAAATTCTTCACCACTGGCACTCATTGTTAAATACTTACTCTCCCATTGAGCTGATACAGAAAACAGTGAAAAGCCGAACAGAAAGAGAGGCTGTGAAATAGAGGGATGGAGAGATTGTGATAGTTCCCATATGTGCATACAGACACCTGATATTCATCCTGGTGGGTGAATCAACATTCTCGGTGAGTGACACAGATGTGCACGCCGTCTGTTCAAGTTCAAAAGTTAAATAGCTGAGGGAGAAGGACAGAAGGAGATGGAATGATCTTCATTTGTTTATATTGAGAGAGGATATTTAATAGACCCATAAAAGCATAATTGGCCAGACTGCTGACTGGCACTTTCCTGTTGCCTGTAAAGTGTTTAACCTCAGTGTAAACCCTGCCTGCTGTCATTTCAGTTCGAATCGCATTATCACAGCCAGCAATTCTTCCGTCCTTTCTTTTTATTCTTCTTGGGCATTCCTTCTTTATTGTTATTAGACAGAGTTCAGTATTTTAATTATTTAGCCTGAAAAATATTTGCCCCAGTCTCGATGTGGACACTTTATTCTTTTCCCAGATGTAATGTCGTTTCCTTTACTTCCTTTACTGTGTCATATAAGCAGGTGTAACTGATCCCTTGTGCATATTTTGTAAATTCACGAGCTGCTTCTCACTTTTTTTCTCGACTTCTTTGTGATTTGGCTGCTAAGGAAAACATTTGTCTTGTTGTCCTCTTTTTTTTTTTTTCCCTTTCCAGTTACCTCCGCCTCTTTTTCCCCCCATTATCAAGCACGTCGTGGTCGATTTGTTGGATGTCTGTAAGGTTTAGCTGCAAGGAGGGGGGAGCTAGGTGAATGGGATTTCAGACAGATTTATGACCGCAATGGAGAGATACTGTTTGGCAGCATTTATATACACACTCACAACGTCCAGATGTTGTGTCCTCTGGCCGCCCTCCGGCATCAGTAGTAGTAGTAGTATAGCCTTCTGATGGCTGTGCTACTCTTTTTTTAAACTAAAACATTGTTTACTGGGAAAAGGTGAATGGAGGCTCAGCACGAACCCCTAATGCTCAATTGTACTGCTGTGGATCCAGCTGCCAAGTCCTGATGACAGCTTCATTGAGAGGCTCAGAGTTGCACGTGCCTTCAGATCTGGATGAGGGATGACATGTTGGTGTGATTTAATAATATCTGCAGAAAGACTTCAGGCTGGTTTATAAGCCCTGCCTGGCAGCCTCAGAAGGCCTGTCTGCAATTGGAAAACTAAACTTATCTTCTCCAGATGTGGTTCCCAAAGGTGAAATGTTTTTTTTATTTTTTCACTGAGGAGAACTTTGTCTTTTTGTCTAAAAATAGAATAGAGGTGTATGGGGATATGATTTGACGCTTGTGTGTATCTTTAATTGGCTTCTTTAGCCATGCTAGCAGGATAGATCTGCTGGAGCCGCTACTCCTCTATGTCAAAAGGAGCTGGCCGAGGTGTTCCAGGCATGTCCTACTGGTAGGAGGCCCTGGGGTACACCTAGGACACGATGGAGAGATTATGCCTCTTGGCTGGCCTGGAAATGCCTCGGTGTGGGGTCTGGGTCTGGGCTTTGCTGCTTAGGCTGCTGCTCCCATGACCCAGCCACAGAATCCAAATTATTAGATTAGTATTAAAAATAATCCAAAAATGCACCAACACCACAAAGGCATGAGGTTGAGTTCATAATTAGCAAAGGTGTGTGTGTAGTCAGAGCACTGCTGTGCTGTGCCTCTTACGTACAGCTTCACAGAGCTGGCACTAAGGCTGCAGACTTAGCCTTCTTCACCAGTGATGCTATTTTTACTTATTGGCATTATGATTGGGGGAAAAAAAGTCTGACATCACAACTGACAAACTCATCTGGTTTTCAGCTGTGGATTAGCATGACTAAGACAAAAAAGTGATGATGATGCCGTATTTAGTTTATTTACTCTTGCATGTAATTTGAACACAATTGAAATCTCCATCTGTTTGTTAGAATAGACCCATAAAAGCACAAGCTTGACTCAGAAAACCACATGTGGCTCCTAAAAGCAGCGTGAGTGTCAAACAGAGCTTGGATGCTTTAAATGGTCTGAGCTCAGCTTGTTCTTAGTTTGGTCAGAGTGCTTCACTACTGCCTTGCCCCTGGAAGGAAATCAGCCAGTGTTGATAGTGATGAACTGCTCAGTGGCAATGACTTCTTTTCATGTCTGTTTACACGGCGCTAGCTTTAGCTTTTCTCCTTCCTCGCTCTTTTCTGATCTATTGCTTTTTTTTTTTTTTTTGAAGGTCTGTGTTTACTCTGGACCTCTCCTGTACATCTGAGGATGGACTTATCAAGGCAAATATGAGTTCAGTTACCTGCATGGGGTACACCATCTGACTGCAGGCTGAAAAATGATCCTAGTTTCAGCTTAAGTGTTTATTCAATCCAGGACTTATTATCAACTCTGTCAGTACTTTGGTAGTGTTGCTTTAGAAATGTGTTTGAGAGCCAGGGCAGTAGAGTATTTTCTAAACTCTATTAGTGGATAAAGCTATTTAGGTGCATACCAGGAGCTGGAATGCATCTGTATAACATACAGGTGGTGTTAGATAAAACACTGGTACGGACAAAGACTTATCACCCCTGAGAGAGGTGCAGAAGTGCACGATTGATGTCGACGTGTGCGAATGTAGCTTTGTCAAGTAACTTCATAGCTGGGAACAATAAATTTAGTTTGAACTACCAGTGTGGCCAACAAGAACACCTTCAGCTGACTGCTGAGGATTTATAGGTTATTACATTTTACTGAGGAACGTGATTCCAGCCCAGGAGTCTTGGCCCAAGCTTCAAGTCATATTTGTGTAGCTGCATTAAAGACTGGAACGAGGGAATCTTGCCCATCTAGCTTTGTCAATTGTGAAGCTCAAAATTACTTATTGTTTGGTTACATCGGTGTCAGACTCTGGGAACATAATTTTAGATGTCCAGCAATTCCATGAAAATGAGCATCCATACCCATCATTTCCTTCTTTCCCAAGAACTGAGGTACTTTTTTAAAATAAAATTTAAAAATAATTTCCTTTTTTGGTAATTATATTTCATCCTAAAATCAATAAAGTCACATTTCTGTAAATCTACAGTTGTGGTCACACTCACAATGGGCATAAATGTCAGGGTCATTTTGGGCTTTTAATCATTTATTTGAACTGTTCTTTTTCCAGGGTGGGATGCATACATCTCTAATGACTTTTAAAAGAAAGCATGGACACAGTTTTTAAGCATAGTCCACAAATTTTCAATAGGTGCTGAGGTCAGAGCTTTGGGAACGCCATTCCAGAAGCATCATGTTAGCCTGCTTTATCCATTCCAAAACCAGTTCTGATGTGTGTTTGGGATCATTGTCCTGTTGGAACACCCAACTGTGTCCAGGTTTTAACTGTCTAGCTGTTGATTTGAGGTGAGATTGAAGAATTTGGAGGTAGCCCTCTTTCCATCCACTTTGAGTGATGTACCAGTGCCAACAGCAGTGAAACAGCCCCAGAACTGGATGCTACCAGCACCATGTTTTTTTTTTTTATTTTTTTGGCAGTTTAGACAGACAAGAAATGGGGGAAAGATACAGGGAAGACACGTGGGAAAATCGGCGAAAGGCCGGATATATTCCGGATATATTTGAAAACTTCACCTTTGCTCCCCCAAACATACTTCTTGTTATTGTTGACAAATAAATCAATGTTTGTCTCATCTGATCATTCCGCTTTTCTCCAGAAGGCTTTTGGCTTGTCCATGCAGGCAGCTGCAAATTTCAGTCTAGCTTGAGGGTGGATTTTGGAGCAGGGTTTTTTTTTTTTTTTCGGCAGCCTCTCAGTACATAGTGATGTAAAACTCAATTTACTGTGTACAGTGATACTGGTGTTCCAGCAGTTTCCAGTTCATGACAGGGTTGAGCCTTGGTGGTTCCTGGGTTGTTCCTAAACATCCTAAGCAATTTCCTCTCATCTGAGGATGACCATTTAGGTCTTCTTCCAGATTTTGGGAAAGTGGTGACATATCTGAATAACTTATAATCACATACAGTTGTTTGAAGTGATGATCTTGGAATCTGCAGCTGTTTAGAAATGGCTCCAAGAGACCTTCCCAACTTGTGTAATTCTACAGTTCTCCTTCTTAGATCTTCACTGAGTTCCTTGGACTTTCCCGTTGTTCTCAGTATTGTTCAATCCAGTGAGTGCTGTCAAACAAATCCTTTTTAATGCTGGCAAAGAGAATCAACCAGTTGTAGTCAATCATGATCAATAATGAGAAGTTAATAGGCCTTGGCAAGTTAAAAGACACCGTAGAACCTTCAGCACCATTTATTAACAGATTTAAGTGAGTGTATGTATATATTTGAGTCTGTCTGTATACATTTGAGCCTGTGTGGCTCAGAGAAAATCCAAAACAAATTCAAACCTGTGCAGCCAATTCTTGTTTTTAAAGTCATTGAAGATGTATACTGTACAATCATTCCACCCTGGAAAAAGAACAGTTCAAAGAAATAATTAAAAAAAAACATCAAATTACCATGACGTTCATGCCCATGATGAGTGTACGTAAACTTCTGACCACAATTATATATCAACACAACAAGATAAGACCTAATTCCACGATCCCTGTGGGGAAGGGAGTGAACTTTTAAGATTCCTTTTGACTGAAATAAATAAATAAAACAAGCAGCAATTCCAGTAAAATGACCACCCTCATCCTTTTTTTCCCCGCTTTTTTTTTCTGTCCAAACAGTGTCCTGAGCTATCATTGTGTGTCACGCATAGTTTCGAAATTTCAGCGTAAGATGTGCCTGGAGAGGATTTGTGATGAAATGCTTGCTTGCTTGAGACAAAATGTAATTTAAATAACCAAATCTTCAGTTTCTTCCTCTAAGCAGTCGATTCTGAAACCACCAAGCTCAGACTGTGGCAAGAACAACATCAGAAAGGGGAGGGGGTGGGATTTGAGTTTGAAGTGATAGGGCCCACATGTGTTTGTCCTTCCCTACTCGCGTTTGCAAAACTTTTTTTTCTAAACTGGATTTAATTCATATGTATTCATCCCCGTTTGACCAACTGTGGGCGTCAGCTGGATATTTATCATGTGCCCAGTGGACTCCAGCATACTCATGGAGGTTGTATAGTGCCGGGCCCTGTTACCCTCTGACCTCCAATGAGATCAGGGGTGCAACATGGCAGCTTAAATTGTCCCCATTTGTTTTTACAATTTGTCATCTGTGACCATTTAACGGTTGCACAAGAATCAGGCTGCACGCTCTGTAGGGAGGTTGTTAGAATTGAGTCTTAGAAAATAAGCCTCTGTCTTCTCGCCATACGCAGATGTTCGGCCGTGTTCCTCGGGGTTAGCATGTCCATAAAGAAGACAACATTAATTTTGGGAGACACATAGGGCTGAGGAGCTAACCGCTCCTGTTCCGCGGAAACTTCATCGCTGGCTCCCATTCCACATGAGAAAGCTCAGTGTAACATTAGTATTTACTACATAGATACTGGGGGAATCACTGAGAGTGGCTGTGGGACAGTACAAGTATTACTTGTCCTGATGGATAGGCTCTAAATAAGAGATTTTAGAGGTTTTAAAGCTCTTGTTGAGAACTGTACTTGAAAGTAGCTGATGGATATTGTGTGAATGAGCTTAGTTTATCTTGTCTCAGCTCTTTCGTCGATATTCACAGCACATGCTAAATGATCTGAGTCAACAGAAACTCCGTTGAATACAATACATACAAAATCCTGCTCAATTACATGCACTCTTTGGCTTGCTCCTCTTTAACGTGTTGTCTTTACAGATTGCCACATACCTCGCATTTCAACACTCTCTGTTGTCATTAAGCATTACCTCTGACAACATGTGTCATTTGTATATCGTGACCACCTGATAAACCAGGCCTGGCTGTGCACATATTTCCCATGGAAACTGTGCAGCAAAGACTCGTGAATACATACACACCAGCAGTGTCACAGTGTAGTAATCTAAGCTGTACTCGAGGCAGAAGTCCCCTTGTCTGCTACATCAACAATAACAAGCTCTCCTTTCATGAGACAAGTCCTGTTCTGTCCAACCACAGGGATGTGAGGCACCTGTGAATCCTGTCTGTGTTCCTTCCTCTCTTTCCCTTCCCTGCAAATCATTCACTCATCACTCCTTACATTATCTTCAACTAGACCAGGAGGTTATGTTTAAAGTTGGGGTTTCTCTGTTGGGCTCAGTGGTTGAGAAATGGTGTCAGATCTCTAGATGATTTATTAGAAGGAGGTGATTTTATTTCATGTTTTAGACTTGCGTCAAAATATAATTTGGTAAGATCTGGTAAGTTTGGTACAACAATGTACCATAAAGCATCCTTGTGGTATAAACAGTTGCCCCTGGACAATAAGGAATACCAGTAGCCTTATGATGACCTGGGAAAAAGACCTCAGCTGAATGTTTGAGTCATGGGAGAACATCATTTCCAAAAGTAGGAAATTTCTGAGGGAAGTCAGAGGCAAATTTATTTAATATAAAATAATTAATCTGTATTATTAGACTCCTTCCAGATTACATAAAATGGGTTTCATTAAAGATGTTTTATGTTGGAAATGTAGGACAGAAAGAGGCACTTACGTGCATGTGCTATGGGAATGCTCCAGAGGTTTTCCATTATGGAGAAAGGTTTTAAATTGGCCAATGGTTGAACTGTGATTTGCCCAGGTCACCAAGAATGAGCCTCCCCGAGGACAAGAGGTGCCTTACCACATGAATACGTTTGTGTTGCGAGTATTGATAGTGGGTCTAATGACTTGTGCCAGACTAATCCTTAAGTTCTGGAAAAGAATCTCAAACTGTGATACTGAAAATGTGGACTGAACAAATGATGGACAGTGTTGCTTGTGAGGAAATGTTGGGAAGGCTTAATTGTCAAAATGAGATGGTCAGGGAGCCATAGGACAGTTTTTATGAGTTCTCATCTAAAGACATAATTTGATGTGAGTCTGATAGTGTGTACTGGATGTTTGGCAAATGAATATTACCCAGTAACTTATTGTACAAATTGTCTAATGTACCTCACTCTGTCTTTGAACTCCCTTTTCTTTTCTGTGTTGATGTTTTTTTTTTTGCATTTAATTTAATATAAATTCTGAATTACAAAGTTGGGGTTTCACCACAGATAAGATGTGTTTGTCTTCTTGTGATGCTGTTGGGAATGTCAAGTTATTTATTTATTTATTTGTTGCATTATTTGTCCCAGAGTGCCAAGAGCCTTCAGAGCAACAAGGATTCACGGATCCTGTGGACCAAAGATGATCTTTTACTGACGACTGGCTTTGATATGGTGAGAAAGTCTTAATCACAACTTTTTATGTTTGGGACAATGTTTTGCTACTATAGAATGACAGTTTAAGAATGATAGAATAAGCGTCTCTTTGTAAGTTGTAAAAAAACATACATTTGAGACACGACAAGCAGAATTTTTTTCCCCCACTCTTCCTCTGTGCTAATCGCGTTAGGGGAAAGCAGTGGTTGGCATTACCACGATTATCGCGACTGTGTGCAGTAAACTTGCAATGTGACCACTCGCAGTCAGTTGCAATCTTTGGTAACTTTGGTGCATCAAGATGGTAATAAAACAGCAGTAAGTTGCACTCAGTCTGCTGTCAGTCTGAGTTTGCCATTGAATTCGGTCAAGTTGCCAATTTCCTACAATTCGTGGTAATACAGCCATTAATTGTGATAAATCAGTGAAAATTGCTGCCATCTCTTGTAAATCTATTTCACATTAACTACATTTAGAGTCCAGCCCGACCCACATAGATTTTGAATGGAAATTCAGACATTCTTCCACAAATAGTGACGTAGTTGCTGCAGGATGGCAATTTAAGTGCAAAATTACTATATTGCCACTGACTGGCAAAAAATTCAGTACAATCACTGACTTTTTTTTTTCTTCTTCCTACTCCCAGTTGTAAAAGAAGTTGCCCTCCTATTTTTTTCCTGTAGTGTGACTGAGCTGTAACGTACTTTTACTTCTACCATTACACAAGTAAAGAAAATGTCTTTTTAAAGACCTCTTTTATACTCCTAAAAACTCCTGACTAAAATGCATTTGAAAATTTGCGTGATCATAAAATAATAATAATAATTTGCATTGCTTTTTCAATTTTGGAATTTCTGAGGTCAGGAAGTATCTCCAAGCAAATTCCCTTCAAAATAAGGAATTGATAATTTCTTAAATTTCACTGAACTTTTTTTTTATTCTATATTTATAATTGTCACTATTAACAATAAAATAACATAAAAATGTAATGTTTTGATTTTCCTCCCGAGATGAAAATTACCATCGTACAGCACTGTAAATAGTAGCACAAATATCGAGGAACATGTGACAATTTCAAAAACACTTCTCAATCCATATGAAAAAAAAGTAACTTATTTGACCTCTTGTGAGCGTGCTCTGTGTTTACAGCACTCAGTGTCTCACTGTTTTTTGTGCAGATGCGTAGTCGTGAGGCGCGACTGTGGGACAGCAGGAAGCTGAGCTCTTCACTCAGCTCAGTTTCACTCGGCACTTCCACAGGGTGAGTACGGCATCAATAACTGACTTACACAGCCGTGACACTGACCTTCTCCCACTTTACCATCTGTCTGTCAGTGAGAGTGTGCGAGGTCATGTGTTCCAGTACAACGGTGTGGCTGTGTGTGCATATAGTGTTTGTAGGCATATTAGTGTGTGGCTGGCATATATGGAATGATGTATGGCCGAACAGGCATGCGGACCTCCCAGAGCTTTCACGCTGTCCCTCCACATTCTTGCCATTTCCGGGAGACTTGCAGACAGATTACTGTAATGTCTCAGTGGAGGAACACGTGTGTGCGTGTGCGCTGAGCGTCGCTCTCTCTGCAACTGCTGCAAAGGGTCAGGAAGCAGCAGCAGACGCACTGACACTTCCCCCCTCAGCTCACTACTTGTCATTTCTCCAGTCGCTCAGTTTATTTTTCCAAACACGGGCTGCCGAGGACCGGAGAATAGCAGGAGCGTGGCTGGGCTCCAGAGAGGAGACAAGGGGAATAGAAGGACGGAGGAAGAAAGAGAAAAGAGGAGGTGGGAGTGAGGATTCCTTTGTCGGATCCAGCTCATGCATTTTAGTGCTGTTATAAACAGGCTGGCCTTCCAAGTCATTCCACATAAACTGACTGTACTTTGTCAGGTCAAGCTGCATTCTGTGGTGGATGAAGTGAATTTATTATTATTGTTAAAAAAAAAGAAAAAAGGCATTTTTTCTGCAATCTGTGAACCGGCTCTGGAAGGACAGAGTCCACATTGGTTCTCTGGCACAGGTATCCTGACTGGGTGCCCACGTGTAGTTGGACCAGAAAGTGTGAAGCTGTACAGTGTAGTTTTTATTAGCCAAAACACTGCCAGGGGGAAGCTGTGGAATGTCATACTTTTTTTTTTTTTCTTTTCCCAGTGAATGAGATGTTTTGGAGTTAACACAGCAAGGTCCCTAAGTACCAGCCTCTGCCCTCCCTCCTCCCTCTGCCCTCGTGCTTGCCACCCGTCTCCATTTCCTCCATTTCCTCTTTCATTTGATTGAGACAGATAGTTGCATGTCTGAATGCCTTTTTGCAATCATCCCATTGTTTGGTGCCTGTATACTCTACCTTTCATGGAAATAGAGGATATGTCATGCCACAAATGCCAGTGCTTACTTCCTGTTACCAAAGCTGGTAAATTTTTTTTGAGACTCCCCAAAAAACACAAAGCACATCATGGTTTGTCTCTGTGGAGTTAGTAGCTTTTTTGTTGGTTTGATGATGGCATGACTCGAAGATAATGCACAGTGTGTGAGGAAGGTCACACTAATCTGTGACAAGCTGTTAAGCCTTCCGACTCTCATCTTTTTCAGCCAGTGTCTATTTTTTATTTTTTATGAGCCTCCCCCCCTCTTTTTGAACCGACAGAGGAACGGATCATCTTGCGCTTATTAAATTCATTACTTTTAATTTGACACAAGCCTTTTGGTTTCCTGGTTTTTTTTTTTTTGATAGCAGTTCAATTTAAATGCTGTGTTTTTGTTTTTTTTTCCCTTTTCCATTGGACCTAATTGTAAGTGTTGGAGCTGTCCCATCAGCAGTATTTTGGATGTCCTGTATTAAATCACTTCAATCATGCTATCATGCTGAGATGTGTGTCAGAGAGCTTTTACTCACAAGGCCACATCCCTTCCAGATGTCTGCACACCAGCGCTGATATAAAAGCAGCAGACATTTAAATGACGGATGAGACCTTGCCCTTTACTGCCTTTCTGTATTGCTTTCTCACTGTTACATAGCTTGAAGATTATCTACGTTTTTTCCATCATGCCATTCTTCTTTCCCCCAAAATACTTTGAGTTATTATCTGAAAGATAACAGTTTGTACTGCCAAGTTTCCAAAAAAAGGAGGGTACTGCAAAAAATGTAAAAAAAAAAAAAAAAAAAAAGAAGCAATGACTGCACCCACACATCAGCCAAGCATTAGTATCTGGTTTTGTGCTTATCAGGGAGCCTTTGTGTTTATTAACATCTCATACCAGCTTATCCCTGTCCCTATTTTTCTCTTCATAGTTTTTTCTACCTTCACACAATTTTTTTAAAGCATTTTTAATTATGGTCCTTTTGACCCAAGCTGCTTTTACAGGCTGAGTCTCCATTGTTGTTGGTTAATCTCTGCAGTGGGGTACATCCAGAACACTGTCAAAAACAATGTTTCAGGAGTTAAATTGAGGGGAAAATGCAATGATTATTTTCTATTCAGCCATATCCATCTAAGCACTGGCCAACCCCTTTATTAAACTAAACTACTGGACGTAGTCTGCAATCAGTATTTACTGATAAAATAGAAAGGGCTGACTGGTTTCTATTTAATGGCCAAGGTCAAAATGTTGCTGGCTGCTTAGTTTGTCTCACTGTGTCTTTTGTTTTTTATTTTTTTTTAACCCTGTGCTTTATATTGTAACTGGTGGGTAAATTTTTATTTTTTTTCTCTTTTTCTCATTTCAGACACTGTCGTTATCTCTGTTATATTTTAGGCAGTGGTGCTTAAATTTCCCATCAGTTAGTCTGTTCCCTGTTTGTTTGTTTTGTTTGGGTTTTTTCCTACTTTGTAGTTATGGTGTGTTTTTATCCTCCCGTGAGGTTGTACATTTCCGGTCTATAGACTCTAAAACTAGTTGAGTTGAGCCATGGGATTTGGCATATGTGTTCTTGACTCTTCACAGATGGGCAACACAATATTCATTTTCCTGGATGTTTAGTGCCCTTTGTACACTTTGGCTGTAGTTATCTGAAGGGGAGAGAAAGCAACATGGAGGATTTCAGGCTGCTAATGCTATGATAATATATGCTAATGATATGCAGCTTTGCCTGATTATCTTAGCCTAATCATGTGATCATATTGTGTTGTGTGATTGGCTATACCTACTTGACCATTATTGACTGAAATGGAGGGATTCCCCATATCTAGTAGCTAGATAGTGAGAAACTGGGGAATCCCAAATTTCCAGGTATAGAGCCAGTCTGTTTATAGTAACCTCAGTTCTAGGCTGCAGTCTTATTGATTAGCCTGTGATGCCAACTTCTGATTGGCTGAGCATCGTCTATCATGTTGGTCAGCGATGACTCATGGCCATAAATAGTAGAGACTATGATTCATCATTGAGTAATATTAAAGCCATACCTACTGCTCAGCAGTATTACTCAAATGTAAACAACATGGTTGACTTATGATTATAGTGATGTTATACATCATGCATTTATATCAGCAGATTATGCAGTGTGGGTGCATTATGTGTTAATATTCCTGCACATACATGAGTGTAATATAATGTGAATACCTTGTAAGTATGCATTATGTTGGGCTTATTGTTATAGATTATATAAATAGAAAGACATTATGTAGTATACCCCCTTGTACAAGAGTGCAATATGTACTTTCTCTAATTTCTTTACCATGGAACATTTTTGTGTGTTTTCTAGGATGTGGTTAACCCAGGGGTGACTAAAAGTATTTCAATAAAAGTTTAGGGCAAGGCCTCCAAATTAGGACAGAATAGTTTTGTAGAAGGTAATAAGATATCTGCTGAAGGGTTTTCCATTATGAAATAGGGCTGTAATGTTATCCTCACTCCTACATGTATGTAATATTTTCATTAATTGCAGGAGGATATCCCTATCAATGACTGGTCTTATTTGGGATGATTTTGTTTTAACTGAGCATTGCATTAGTGCGTGACCAAGCAGCTATGGCAAAGACAAAATGCACTAATCAAAACGAGATATTGTCTCAATTTTTCTCTGCGCTTAATAGATTGAAAACAAGCTGCCAAGGAAACTCAAAGTCAAACATCCATAGAGGGGCACTTCCTCTTGTCAGTTTAAGCCTGAGGTGCATATAAAGATGGATTTGTTCGTGTTTTCTTGTCCGTTTTTAATTAAAATGGCTGTGGTAAACATGGTGTGTAATTGAAGCAGTGAGCTGGCTTGTATCAGGTTAGCTTTGCTTGTAGACAGCATTCAGTAGAACTGTTTTCTTTGGACTGTCACAACATAAAGAGGCCCGGGATCATGAGCCAATAAAATAGAGTTGTGGGTGGAATATAATTTGGATGGAGAATAATGGACTGGAAATGTTTATTTTTTGGTCGGGGTTGAAATGGAGAATGAAAAAGTGAGGGACAGAGGGTGATGAGTCTGAGAGGAGCATTTTGAACTATGCAAAGGTAGCTATTACTGCAAGCCTGTTTTCCATACAAGCTGCAGATCTGCACACTGAGGAACTGTGTGGGTCTGTGTGTACTACTCTCCCTTATATTCTTCCCCCTATAAACCAGAATTATAATAATGAGTTTAATTGGGTCTTTAAGCCAACTGCAATCAGTGAACTTTACAGCTGGGCACGATTGCTACCAGCTTGCTGTGTAAATGCTTGAGACGACACACACACACACACACACACACACACACCCCTTAGCAGCTAAACATACTTTGACCACACTTGCACAGCTACCTTTCACGGATGTTTGCTTGGATACTAGCTTGTAATTGTGTCATAAAGCTGACAGTGGGTTCTCCAAGGGTCACTTGTATGTATTCAGCATGACAGAACTGCAGCCTCTGGGGGATTTCTGGCTGTGACCTCCTCTAACTGTTCTCAGTCCCTATTTATGTTAGCCACCTCTCCTCAAGCACATGGACACTATACCTATGCACGCATGCACATTTACACCTTATGTTATTTTGGCGTCTCTTTTTGTCTGGCTAGAGGCTGATTAAAATAGATCACCGTGACCTGTTGTACACCATCTCGCCTGTTGATTGTGGAGGACATATGCTTGTCCCTGGAGAGCCAGCCTCACTGCTTTTCCAACCCAGTCACAGGTTATACAAAGGACTTCCCCTCTGAGGCAAGCACTGCTGACAGACTGTGCTGTTAACCGATGGAAAGAGGCTTTGTGGTGGACGGATAGGAGCGCCCGCAGTGTGACGCCTGTACTCACGCTCCTTATTGACTGCGTGGGTCGTGCCTGAGCGCAGGGCCCAGTCAGTAGGTGTAATTGAGCCAAATTCCCTTTAATCAGATAGACTGAGAAGAGGCCTGTGCCCCATAAAAGAACAAGCCTTTTATACAGAACAGTCCCTTCTTTCTCTCACCGTGGCCTGGGCTCTCCAAAATCAGTCCCAGATGATGGCTTTCCTGTGGGTATTAGGTGCAGCTGCAGGGCCGTTTACCAAACCAGACCCAAAAAAACCACCAAATGTTTGAGTGATAGTTTGACCTTGCTCCTTTTTTAGAGTTCACCTTCCAAGAGAAAATAGAGCTTTTCTGTTTGGTTTCAGCTCAGACACAACAGTTTGAGGCAGAGGAAAAAAGCAAAACTACAATCTTCTCCAGGTGATCCTCAGGGTCAAGCTGCCGCTGCCCCTCACCAGGATGGCCACGGGGGATGGTATGGGGTAAAGATGTGACCGCACGTGCTCTGTCAGCATTCTGACAGTTGAAACATGGCATCTGAAATCTGTTAGCGATTTGAGGGTTTCAGTTTGTGATTAAGTGGAGAAGGGAGTTTGACCAGAAGAACAGGATGGAAAGGGAGGAGGAGGGAGCTTTGAAATCCCCTCTTTTTTTTATATCCTTACTCTATGAACCTTTATTGGCTGCTCTTAGTTTGAGAAATTCTCCCTTGTGATTAACCAAAAGAGAAAAAAATGACCTTTAATTCCTGGGCTTAGTGTCCTGTCAAAAAAACACAGCTGTTATCCTTCAACCAAACCTTTCTTTATCCTTACCTGACCACCTCTTAGACCTTTTGTTTCTTGCTATCTGTCTCTACTACTCATCTATGTAAAAACTCGCTCTTCACCCCAGAAAGATAAAATAGAAACAGAGAGCTGGGTTTTTGAAGCTGCTTGTGTCTGGGCTTCTAATTTAGCTTTTTTTTTTTTTTTTTTTTTTTTTTAAGAGCCAGACCTAATGGAGCTGCTCAGAACCGGTAAAAGCACATGGAAATATGTGAAGCGTTTGGCGGGGGGATATTTAATATAATTCACAGAGGGTTTTGATTTCATCCCGCAGGTATGTGCTCAGCACTCCAGGGATCAGAAGGACCCTTTTGTGTGAACTCACCGCAGAAGGAAAAATAAAAGTCTCTCACTCCCACCTTAGGCTGCCTCCGTCCATCCTCTTTACCTCCTGTTTTCTTTCATTTACCGTCATATTTCTTTGGTTTCTTTTATCCTTTGGGTTAACTTACTGCAAACAAAACAGGGAGATTACTGGTCAAAGGAAGTCGCTCGGCATTACAGTATCTAGCGCCTGAGGACATCTTAATGTTGTTAAGGTATTCAAACAAATTACTCAGTACTGGAAGGCTGAAGCCTCCCTCTAATTTGTCTCAGTTTTGAAGTTTGAGACAGTGTCAGACTTCACTTTCCAGCCTCAACAAAAACAGCAGCAGAGTTGCATTTTGCAGCTGCGGGTATTGTTTTTCTCCAACATCTGGAAAATTGTCTTTCTTTTCCCTTTATTGAAAATGCACTCACAATAACATTTGGGATCTTTGCCAGTCGCACTACTCTGAGCTATTTTAGCACTTGTTTCTTTGCTCTGTGGGTTAGATATCCAGTAGCTGATAAAGACGTGTGGCAGGCAGGGTTGACAGAATCACCGACAACACATGGATGCATTGTGAGGGGAGGAATTAATACACTGCTAGTGTCAATGAAGGGAACTGGCATAATTTGAAGGAGTTCTTCCAAAACTTGAGTGGTTTGTTCTGTATTTATCCTTTTCCCTTTATTCAGTTTTAAAGTCTTTTCCATGTATTTTACCTCTCACCTTCACTGTGCTCTTTTTTTTTTTTTAAATCCACTTTGTCTATCATATCTTTCTGCCTTTGAATTTTGTGTTCTAGTTTAACGCCCTCTTTTTTTGACCCAAGTGTCTTTCAACAAATGCACGTGTTTTACAAGACTCATGATTGTGCCTTTTCACGAGACTCAAGAACTGTGGTGCGGCTGGGCTCCCGTTTTTAAATCATGCCTTGCTTCTGGACGCCAGTCACCTCCTGGATGCGTGCCACCTCTCTCTGCTGTGGTAAAAAGACCAATCTGAGTGATGGAGAGAAGTGTGTTTCTCATTAGTACATGGTTTCCTCTGCCTCTCACCCTGCCCACACCCACCCTGCATGCTGGCCTCTACTTCTGCCTCTGGGACTGCAGCCTGTCACTGTGTACCTTATAGTCTTACAAAAAATAATTGAGGTATGAAGGGAGTGACGGACAGATCAGGATATATTAGAACAAAGACATGCAGGAATTGCCTCGTGGTCACATAATTTATACGTTATATGCACTCTGTTACACGCACGGGAGAGATGAAAATAGATAAAATTACACAGTCCAAGAAAAGAGCATGATAAAATTTGTGGTTGTTCTTTCCTTTAATTTAATCAAAAGTAGTTGAAGCATCGAATGCAATCATAAATTTTCCTTAAAGTAAAAATAGTGAAGAAAATGCTGTCTTTTAGCATTAATTCAAGGCTGTTTGCATCCATGTCAGATGAGTGGGGATATTATTATTCTTGCCTTACTTTACAGTGCTCGCTATACTTTGGGACAAATAAATCCAACAACAAATGAAATTGAAAAACCAAAAAAAAAAAAAAAAAAACCCTTTGTTTTGGGAACATAGCCCTCCATTGAGCTATCTTGTCCAATGAGGTTCCATGCATCTGAGTATGTCTGAAGCTGAAACGTGTCACCTAAACACTACAGTCATTGTTTTATTAATTTCAGCCAAAGAAAATGTGTCACCCAAATACGGCAAGCCAGATATGATAGCCAACAGTGATGCCACAGCTGATCTCATAATATCTAAATTGGTGACTTTTCCCATGTGTAAATAGTCTGTGTACTCTCTGGACAGCCATCATCCACATCTGGACCTACAGCAAATCCAGCCCAAGTTTCCTCCCCCCTCCTTTTTTTAAAAGTCTGTTTAAGTGAGCAGACTTTTCCTATCATTTAATAGAGTGAGCAGGCGAGGTGGATTGTCTCCTCATTGTATTTGCTTTTATGGTCCGGTTTCCATGATAGAAACCAGTGATCTGCAACCTACCATTGGCAGTTCTGCTGCCGAAAGGGAAAACTTGCAGAAAACAGGAGGAAATTCTTTATTGAATTTCCTCCTGTTTCTCGAGTTTTCTCGATGCTGTCTGATTGGTTGGTTGCAGGTGGGCCTGGCTGATATCACTCACCATGTGGACCCTATTTGTTTGCCCACAGCATGGAAACATGTCAGTGTCAGTGAGGCAGGAGTAAAATGCCATGCCTAGTTTAATAGGAAAAGTGCTGAAGCCTGCTGCTGCTCACTGTCTGTGTGTGCGCCTTCTCATCTTTTAATTGTGTTTATTCACAGTCAGACATGCATGCATAAATGATGTGTACATGCATGCGCATGTTGCTGAGTGGAAGGTGGACAACAGAGAGGAAAATGGCGAGGAAGGGCCTGAACACCATCACTGCCTGTCAGATTTCACTCGTCTCTATGGAAATGTTATGACAACAAAGCTGCTCTGCACCTGCATGACCCCCTTGTTTTCCTGTTCAAAGTTGTGTGCCTGCATCTGTGCAAGTGCACTTCGCCTAAGCAGATTAAAAAAAAAAAAAATCATCAAGATGTAATTGGTGGTGGGAGAGCAGAGGAGGTGGCGGTGGCCAGGAAATAGTTTCACCATTGTACAAAGCAAGTTGGAGGAGGAGAAGAGAAGAAAAGGTGGAGGACCCTCAGGGTCTGTGCACTCTTGAAGAAACCTCTGTGGACTTTCCTGCTCCAACATTGACTGAGAGTCCTCTGTATGAGGCCAGCTAACATTATTTCAGTAAGGTCAATTAGTCAGCCAGCTATTGTATGCATGCTTTGTGTTAGGCTGCAGGGGAAGAGGACTAAAAGGTTGGGGACTGGTGGGAGGCAGAGTTTTGTTTAAGTCCTGTTTTGAGCCTTTGTTCTCCTTTCTTTTCAAAAGAAAAAAAAAAACATTTGAAAACAAAAGATGGTGAGAAAAGCAAACTTTATTTTAATAGTTTGTAGATGTTTTTAATTCACAGGTTCCTTTTGATGCTTAAACAACCAATTTAACATGGTGATCTGCTGTTTTAATTTAGCAACTACTGAATAATAGTGGAAACTGCTGCACTCACTGATGCAGGTAACGAGACCTACATGGATGATTGTTACAGTGTGGTTTGCTGTAGAGTCTGTAGAGTTTCTCATCCATATCATCCATTGAATCGTGTGTTGTGACACAGGGTATGGGATTTGCAAGGTTGTAGGGGCGGGGGGGGGCATGCATGTATGTGTGTGTTGCGCAGGTGTCTCTCAGACCGCAGCCCAACCGTGAGCTGGAGAAGCTGCATTCTTACTGGCAAGCTGGACCGGTCAGCCAAATGCACACGTGCATTCGCCTACAGTGTTCCTTGCAGTCGTACACATACAAGTCTGGACGTGTCTGCCATTTCTTTGGCTTTCTCACTGCACGCAGACCTTCTCCAAACAGTATTCATCATCACTCTGCAGGATTTGACAGTTGGAGTGACATAAACGTAATCATCCACGCCTTTCTTCTGCCATGCATTCATGGGCTGTTTAGCCAATGCGTTGACAAGACTGTACACTTTAAAACAGTGTGAAATGCGCTTCTTTATTTTCTGTCTTTGTTTCATGTTTTTTACTTCAGTTCAGCTCAGATAAGTCACTACAACATGAAGTGATGAACCTAATGTGTTATCTCTTATAAACATACGGTGCTGCGAAAAAAGTATTTGGCCCTTCCTGATTTTTTGTTTTTGTTTTTGTTTTTTTGTTTTTTGCATATTTTTCACAGATAAATGTTTCAGATCATCGAGCATGAACGGTCTGTTTAAGGTCATGACAAAGCATGTAAAGTCGGATTTTAGTCTAGACTTTGACTAGGGCACTTTAAAAAAAAAAAAAAAAAAAAAAGACAATTTTTTTTTTTTTTTTTTTTTTTTTTTTTTTTTTTAAACATTTGAGCCATTCAGAGGTGGACTTGCTGGTGTGTTTTGGATCATTTTCCTGCTGCATAACTCAAGTGAGCTTGAGCTTCAGGACATGAACCGATGGCCGGACACTCCCCTTCAGGATTTTCTGATAGAGACAGAATTCATGGTTCAATCAATTACGGCAAGTTGTCCAGGTCCTGAAGCAGCCCCAGACCATCACACTACCACCACCCTGTTTGACTGCTAATAAGATGTTAACCCCTTCCAGACTGATGTCAAGGACTTTGTTTCTTAGCTGTTCCTTTACATCGTTGCATGATGTGTTGCTTTTTGAGATCTTTTAGCCTAGCTCACTTTGCCAGACAGGTTCTATTTAAATGATTTCTTGATTCAGCAGATCTGGCAGTAATCAAACCTGGGTGTGTTTAGCCAAATTGAACTCAGCTTTCCAAAAAATGTTGTTAATCATAGTTAATTCATGATTTAACAAGGGATAGTAATTGCTTTTTCACTGCACTGTATTGCTCATCAACTCTCTTCCATTTAACTGTTCATCTAATGTGTGTGTAGGCATAGAAAGTCATTTTGAAGCTCTTCTGCCCACACAGTTTTGTACCCAAATGTTTACTGTATCCTGCTGTTTTCCTTTTCCACTGCTTTTCTTTGTGTGACAGCTGTGTGGATTGGGTCTTGAAGTGATGAGCAGAATTCATCACAAAGCACTTTAGGTAAACATGTTTGACCAAAAGACCAGCTTTTATAAAGGAGGCCCCGTTATTGGAAAAACCTTTAGGGGCTGCTTGCTCTTTAGTGTCCAAGGGAACAAAGCTGGGGAGCTGCTGGGCCTTTCAGTCTAACCTACTTGGGTGGTGTTGCAGGGGAAGAAGCCTTTCATTAGCACTGGACTGAAAAAAAAAACACAGTTGACGGGCAAATGGCGATAGACATATATACACACACAGATGAGGTGACTTGTATTATTCTTAACTGTTCTTCACACATCCTGGCCATCATGGCCTGTCCACGGTCCACTGCTGATGTGAAGCTGTGGGGATCCACAGCTGTGAGCTGACAGGCTGTGCACTGTCTTGACAGTCACTTGCGAGCTAACTACTGTGCAAACTAACTCACAGTGCTCACAGTAATCTTAGCCATGTCTCCTAAACTTTTCTGCACACTCACCAACAGCATCAATATTTTTTCAGTTGCACTCATTTTAAACTGAGGAGTGTGAGCCAGATATCTTCACTAATGACACTGCTGCTCTGCTCAGTGTTTGCTTCTGGAAGAGCTTACGTTTCCTTGTAATTTGTGTCTTTATTCATTCTGGGATAGTGATGGTATACTGGTGCTCATTTCCCACACCTAGCTTTCTTATTTTTCCAGTAAAGTCCAAATTTTTTTGTGTAATGCTGCTTAGGCCTGAAATTGGTTCCTCTACTTGGTGTTTCATCTGAAACAAAGGATTATGCAACACTAGATTTGGGATCATTTTGAACTTGACATGTGATGCTTGTGTTGCTTGTATTTGTGTCCCAGGCACTATAAAATCTGGCAGGTTTATGTGTTATTAACATGCACTGTCTCTGTTAAATAAACGAATTAAATAAAAAAAGAGAGGAAAGAAAAAAATACATACTGGCTGCTGAGATGGAGTTGGCACTGCCTGCTCTGCTCCAAACCTTTAGCGGGTTTGTTTAAATTATATCCCTTACGAGGGAAAATATGTAGTGGTTGAACCAGAGGACCCCCACACCCCCACCCCTCCCAGATTTCTGTCTGCTGTCGTTTACTTTTTTCAGTAGCACGCCATCCATCTTCCCGACCTTCTTTAAAGTCTTCTGGTCTTTCTCTTCTTGGATTCGTCCTTATCTTGCTCTCAATATTCATCTCATACTCTTATTAAGCTGTTTGCCTTTTTGGTCTCATCATCTTCACTCCAGTCCTAATTTGTCCATTCATTGCCTCTCACTTCTCTATCTTAACACTCTACTTTTATGTCTTTATATCAGCCTCCCCCCACTCCTTGCCCTCCCCTCTCATCCTCCCCACAGTTATGCTATTTTCTACTGTGTGTGGTGGATACATTTAGCTTGTGGTTGCTTGGGAAGTAATGGCTACATCAATTGGGGGTTGGGGGGTCTGCTGTATCGCTACCTTCTCTTAGCCACAGCGGAGTCTCACCAGGCTGATGCAGACTTTCCACTAGGCTGAACCCATCGACTTGGGGTGCCTGCTGGGGCTCTCTGCTGCCACGGCCACTCCCCCAGGCCACAGCTCGGGCTGGCAGGCGCCCACAGAGGCGCACAGCGTCAGCCTGCCTAGCGGACGTCCTTGTTTGTGTTTGTCGTGTGGTGGTGAGTTTCTCACTGTGATGCAGTGACCATAGCTGGCTCATACCAGGATATGCCCCTGCACACCCTGGCTAGGCCCTGCTGGCTGTAAGTAGCCCTTTCCTATTCCAAGCAGACTGCACATAGGTGGACTGTAACTCCTGGTTCACATGCTGGAGTGATGAATGGTTCTACTCAAGACACCATACTGGTGGTTTTCATGTTTTTACTCAATTTACAGCTTATCTAAAACTTTTTTTTTTTTTTTTTTTTTAACTTTCTTGAATTTCTTTTCTTTTTTTGACTTGCAACGCACCATAGCTCCTATTGCACCGTAATGCTACAGTCACACTTGGGAAAACAGTGGTTGGAGTCTACGGCACAACCAAAATTATTGCAACTTTTGCCAATCTGATCTAAAAAAGGATGTGTTTCTGTGTTCCATCCATCCATTCATTTTCTTCCACAGGGTCAAATCCCAAATAATCAGGATATATAAACTTCTAATTACCAGATAACGGCCAGTAAAAATCAGCTACTCCTTCACTATGTCACTGCTGATCAGCACCCTGACACCTGTGACTGTCCAGACCCTCGCTGCAGACAGAATTAGCAGATCAACATTTTTAAGTGCAATGAGTGTAATGACCCACTCCTATATACGCCCCTCCCCCCTTTCCTCTGACTGTTATTAATTCTTAGAAACAAACATGTGTTTGTTGGCTGGAAGCTGCTGACCCATGCAAGGGTCAGAGTTCAGTTGGCCTCCGCCCTGTGGCAACGAGATTGTTTGAGATGACCGTTATGTTCTGCCAGTGAGCGTTTGTGTTTGGCCTGGAAGTGGACGTGTGTTTGGAGCAGATGGAATTAGTGTGACTAATATGGATTACTGAAGTCAGCCTTTGTGCCAGAAAACGTTAGGACTGCACACTCCACGTGCTAAGTTTGCACATATGCATAAGGCAGTTTGGGCTTTAATTTAACCAATTTCTAAATGCTTACCAGAATAAAAGCGCTGTATGACTGTATGGTTAAATGTGGTTTGTAGTCTAAAGTGCTTCAAGCGTTCACTAAGACTAGAAAAGTACTATATCTATGCTAGTTTGTTCCAGTCCACCCTAATCAGTGTCCTTGCAAACAATATGCCTTGAGAAGTTTTGTGTAATATTTCCAAAATTCTTCATGAAGGCTTAAAAAAATTACTTGCTTCATTTAATCCACTTAACATTTAGGGAGAGGCTCCATACTTAAAGAGCTGTATGCTTTTAAATCATGGTGTCTGACACAGACACAGTGAGTGCTTAAAGTGATAAAAGGATTACAGCACATAATCTGCGACTGTCGCCACCCTCCATGTACACACACACACATGCACACACATTGTTGAAATAGCTTTAATGCGCCTGCAATTACATATACCAAACATTCAAATGCCAGTCGTTACTTTGCCTTAATAGACTTTAACTTTTCTTTTCACTCCCTGTATGCCTAATATGCCCACCCACGTTTCAGCATAGCTCGGCTCAGTTTGAGATTACACAGGAGCTTCAGCTGCAAACAATGTGGAATCTGCAGATGTGTATACATAGCACGGCTGTGATGCAAGTCAAGTTTGAAAGTTACACAGGATGTGTACACAGCAGCTTTTGATGAATGTCTGCTGGTGTCACAAGGGTTTTATATCAGAGGCCTGAATGCTTGACCCCTGAGGCTTTTGTCGATCTTGATGCTTGTCACTGTGCAGGTATGTAGTGCAGGTATTGATATAAATATTAAATGTTATGATAAAAAGTGTTTCTGCATATCTGGGAATAGATGACATGAGCAAGGGGCAGAAAAAGATGAGTGGATGATGTTTGCGAAGTCAAACCACCCACTGTTTGTGCGCCATCTTTTTCATCCTGTTGAAAGGAGAAATGTGTAAATACATGAACGATTGTGTGCTGTCCTAATTTAATTGTTGATTTGGGGGATTTGGGTTGTAATTTTGGTTCTGTTCAAGTCAAATAACTCCCAGGCTCAGTCCAAAATCAGTTCCATACATGCTACAGATGTCTCACATGGCTCTTATTAAATATTTAGATTGTGGTTTAAAAGTTTTAATTTAGTTGTTGTGGTATTTTGGCCAATTTTCCCAATATTTAGCTATAGGTCCAATTTCCCAACAGCAGGGACTGACTGGGGCTAAGAGCATGCCTGACTTAGCCAAAGGTTTTTTGACCTGCACTTAATTCTAATTCACAAACAATTGTGGATTACTAGTTTAGCTTCATCTGACATTTAAATCTTTGTTTGTGCCATATGTTTCTTATGCTCAGTCAGTGAAGCAGTACTTATCTGGTGAGACACACGAGCACACTTTTTTTTTAATTTTTAATCACCACTGGGGACTTGGCCAAGCAGGCAGGAGATCCTTTCCTGCTGGTGACCTCCACCTTCATGGGTGGATTTTTGGCCCCTTTTTGTGACTAAGAGTTTGAGTAACTTACTCACTCTTTCTGTTTAAGAGCTAAGTTCTATGTAAAAGTATTACCAGCACAACAGACAGTACAAATAAATAACCAGGAGGAGGATTTTTAGACAACTCACATTGACCACTCCCATTTAATGTCAGATTTCAGCTGTTGGTTTTGAGGTTTTGGGATCCCCCCCAAAAAAAGAAGAAAGGCACTGGATGAAGTGCTGAAGCTTTACAGATTCTGTGAACATCTGGGCTTAGACTTTCATAATTTCTCCTTTTCTTAAAAGGGCCGTGTGAGGTGAGCAGCCTTGCTAAGGTCCAGCTGGAGAACTCTTGCCATTAATTAATTAGAGCTTGATGCCTTGATGGTTATAGCTAGTTATAATTAAAATGAAGGAAGGACCAAAAATTTTCCTTACATGAACTTCATCTGCAATAACTGGATTTACTGTTTACAACTATTTAAGCCCTCCTGCACCCCTTTCACCCTCTGTGACCTCCTCACCATCTGCTACAACCGCCTCTCATTAATACCATATTACTCATTTGCTTATATTTTTCTAAATAAATAAAATCCCTCCACCCACCATCCCTCCATTCCTTTTAAATGAGAACCACACTTGGGTTGCTTTCCAAGGGTGACAGGCCATACTTTTTAGGTGCTCCCTGCTGACTATTGGACACATAGACACACGCATGCACACACTCAACACCTCCACAACTTCCCCTCCTCATACCTCGCATCAGTAAATTTCCAAAGACGGACAAACTTATCAGAACTTGTGGTCCTGCTTGGACTCAGCCAGACCTTCCCCCTCCTTCTCCTCTTGCATTTCATCAGTGCTCCACCTCTTTAATTTCCTCTAATTCTTTCCATCCTCTGCTTTTTTATATTGCAGCGTTTGTTGGATCATCACTTGCTATTTCTGGTTTTCTCATTTCTGTTTAGATTTTAATTGGAGTCTTTAGACACCTTGCTAGCTTGTGAAAAACCACACAGACAACTTCTCTGCCAAAGACCAGATCTACATAAAATGCCTGAATGAAGCAAATAATGAATTTGAAGAAAATTAGTAACAGAAAAGTAAATTTCATTTGTCACAACAAACTGAATAACTTTGAGTTTTGGACTTTTTGGTTGGCACCAAGATCTGAGGATTTCTCTTGGTCTCAGGGTTCTGAGGCTTATAATTTTTTCTTCTTTCATTATTTTAATCATTAATCATACTATAATAATCTTAGTGTATGTTTGCATGTTCTTGTATGTGGACCAATCTTCATGAAACTTTATATAAACATTACTTAGGGCACTGAGAGTGCCAACATCTATATGGTGTATACAAATCCCACAATTATATATATTTGTACATTTGACAGTTCAATTGAGCACCAAACGTCGACCTTATGACTGTGTTCACTGTGTACATTTGTTGATATGTAGTGTGCGCATGCTACGCTCATTTAGTTTGAGCATGCTCTACGACTTTTACAGTAACAGCCATTTTAGTGGTCAAATTTGTCATAGTATTACAATCCGTGTTTACCAGTATGTAGATCTTGACCGAACACCAAAGCAAAGTTGTCTGGACTTGGGAGTCTCTGAAGACACATTGTGGGGTCCATGTTGGCTTCAGCTCCTTGCCTTAGAATACTAAAGCTCGCTAACACAGACCTAAAAGATGCTGCCCTTGAGGATATCTGCACTCTCCCTCACCTGCTAGTAAACTAAATGGTTAATTAAGCCTACAGGTAATTTTGTTTTTTGGGGAAAATCTGTTAACGCAAATTAATTACCTAAGGAAAGAGAGTGCCCCAATCACACAGCCCTAGAATGGTCAGTGACCCCTGGTCACTTGGGAAAAATGTATATTCCTCGACTGGTTGGCAAACAGTTGCTGTGGGTTGCTGGCTGTTTGCTAGTTGAAACCAGTTGCAAAGGGTGGTGCACCAAAAACCATCTTGCGATTGCTTTGATCACCAGCAGATTTGACCCCCTACTAGCAGTTTCTCTGTGAGCACATGGAGCTGGACAGTTCACTGTAGCAGAAGCCTCAGCAGTATCCTCTGGCCTGCAACCAAACACAGATCTGGGGGCCCCAAGACATGAACGTGGGCCCAGGGTGCTTATATTGTTTAGGCTGCAGGCCAGCTATGCGTAGACCCATATTTAAACAAATAGACACCCCCACCCCCCCCACCCCGTTTGCCTCTGTTCTACGTTACCCACCAGTTTGCATTGTCCATCTTCAGTAAAAATGATAATGTAGGGTCAGTCTGTATTCTCCAGAGAGGAAAGCAAGATGACACAAATGACAAGCCTAGCATGGAAGAAAATAGCTGTACTCTGGAAATCAGACTTTGTTTTTATTTCTAATAATTCACCGAACGGCACGTGAAATGAATCGCATGTGTGCCTGCTAATGTATGTTGCCAAGAACTAACCAATGTCAAATTCTTCCTTTTCTTTCTTTTCCTGTTTTTCTTTCTCTCTGACTTCTCTTCTTTCACTCCTCATTGCTTTTTTTTTTTTTTTTTTTTTTTGCCAGACCAGCAGCTAGGCCATCTGCTGGCACAGGCGGGCAGCAGTGTGGCATAAGAGGAACCAGTGGCACACCACCCTTCATCTGTTATTAGTACTTTTCAAAAAGATTTAGAGGAAGGGAATGTGGAATGTGGGGCAGGAGAGGAATCGTGTAGAGGGCCAAAAACTAGAGCTGGAGAACCAGGATCCAAAAACAAAGTGGTCGTGTGTTTTCTCTGCTCAGCTTTTCTTTTCCCTCACTGCTATTTTACTCTCTTTTGCCACAATTTTATTTTGTACCACACAGCAGCATCACAAGAAACTAAATACAGCTCAACAATACTAGGAATCGCGCTCCTCGGATAATAAAAAACATGATTTGTGTTGAGAAATGTTATTAAAGCAGTAACCTCTGAATGCCCTTTGTATCAGTATAGATGTTTATATACTGAAGATATCAGTCTGTTATTCATCTTTTTTTGCTGCTTATAATGGGCTGAATGCTTCATCTTATGATTTTTGTGAATAATTTCATTTCCTCAACTGCTGACTGTAAATAATCTAGGCTGATGTTGGCGAGATGTTCGAGGTTACTGGGAGGTCAGCTGTGCTGTGTGGGCAGTGGGGCTGTTTGGAAAATTGAAAACTGAGAGGCAGAGAGAGGGGAGAAAAGACCGAAAAGGTCAATTGAATTAAAGATTGTAAAGTGCCGAGGGAATGCAAATGCTGCTTGCAGCCACATGACCCTGGGCTTCGACACATTGTCATTGGCTGCCTCCTCTTAACCCTGAATATGGAAACTAATTAGAAACAAAAAAAAGAGAATGTGAGAGAAAGAAAGGCCAAGAAGAGGCATGGAGGGGGAAAAAGCTTACTCCATGTGGATATTTTTTTCTTTTTTTTTGGTGAAATTGTGAAAAAGGTCTCTTGAAAGTACAATAGAGCCCACTGAGCAGGGCAGGCTGAGTGAGTGTCAAAGTTGGCTCCTGTCCAGGAACCAGATTTCTTTTAAAGCCGGGGGGGGGACTGTTCTACAGTAAGAAAGGAGAGAACACACACACACACACACAAACACACAAACGCCCTTTGTTCCACCTCTTCCCATTTACATACACATCCTGTCCTTGTACTTTGAGCCACTGCAGAGTGCACACATACAGTAATAATTATCCATATAATCCATATGTGTATAACAGCTTTGAACATTGAAAACCTCGAGAAACATGGTGGCTGAAACCGCTTCAGAAGGACAAAAAAGTTAAAACCCACTGACCTCCGGGTCGGTGCGTTATTTCCTCTGTTTTTTCACCAGGAAGTTTGTGCTGTCTGAGCAAATTGATATAATAGTGCCTGCATGACAGGAGTAGTGCTGTTTTATGTGTTTGTGTTGCGTTGTTAGTGTGGGACCTTGCACAGCCGCTCACAGCTATTAGCAAGTGTGCTTTTACTTGGGTGTGTGTATGCGTGCCTCCTGCATCCATCCCCTTACCAGCATCCTACCTATAAAACACATGGGTGGTCAGCCTGTTTATTGTATGGGTTAGCAAACAACACTTACTTATTTGGTGAGTCATTCATAATGGTTAAATCCATTTATTACCTTCCTCTGCATGTTTTCAATCATAATCTTTATTTCCATTTTGCCTTCAGCACGCTGCTGGGAAGGAAGAATTCCAAGACCTCTCGTGCACTTAAAGCAGACGTTAAACAGCCTCATGAACGTTTGTTTTGGGTAGTGGTTTACTGTTGGATACAGCAGAGAGAATTTAATACTTGGTAGAAGGCATGGCACGACTCAACCTTTTCCAGTTACAGTCTGATACAAATACCTCAGTTTGAGATATGTGTTAACACTGAGTCCAAATCTGATAATGGTATTATATGTAAAAGCTGTAATTTTCACTGTGGGGAAAAGAATGGGAATCATTTTTTTTTTTTTATGTTCAAGGTATCATCAGGCTGGACTTTAACACTGCTTTCTTAACTTTCCAAAATAGAATGTACACCCAAGAACATAAATGTACTGAGCTTCTATTTATTATTAAGATAATGAATGTATGGCGTCAATGTAAATTAAATTTTTTTAAAAAGTAGTCATGTTATTCACCTAATCTATTCTTTTTTAACCTGAAAACAAGTGTTCCACCAAACATAACAACAGAGAGAGCATTTTCAAGTTTCTAATTTTGAGAGTCCATTACCTCTAAATGGCAAATGGACCGGTACTTAGATAGCGCTCTTCTACTCTATTTGAGCACTCAGTGCGTTTTCTTACTACAAGCCTCATTCACCCATTCATACAAGCACTTTTAACCAAACATTCACACACTCACACTCTGAAACTCTGAGTTCAGTATCTTGGCAGGAATCGAACAACCAACCTTCCGATTGGTAGACGACCTGCTCTGCCTCCCGAGCCACAGACACCCCACTTGACCACGGTTTGCAGTTGTGTGAAAAACTACTGCAAACATACAAACAGAAGCTCTCAGTGTAGCTGGAGTGAAATGCCTGCAAACTGCTGTTGCTTTGCTGATAGTTTGCATGAAAGATTGCGACTTGTCTGCAACCACCAAGCGTACTGAAACTTGAAAAATGCAAACCAAGAACAGCTTCAAAGTAAAAGTTGTGCCCTACCCTGGCCACAACTTTTACTTTGAAGGTGAATGGTCTCCGTTTCACTACGTAGCTGCAGATACGTTGGTGCCTTTTATAAAATCAGGGGCAAGCATCCTGCCAGCAACAAAAGCCACTGCAAGGAGGTGCAGTGCTGTATACCTCTTTGTGACCAGTTTCACCTAGTGACCAGTGGTTGTCAGAGGACCGTTGACTGATCTCTTAGCCTGTGTGACTGAGGCCTAACAAACATTAACAATTAACATAATAAACATAATAATAAACAACAAATCACCAGCTGTTTTATTAGGTGCCTCTTACTACTGGGCTGTACCCCCTTTTGCCTTTAGAACTGCATTACTTCTTTGTGCCATAGATTCCATATGTGCTGGAAATAGTTTCCAATAGTTGTTTTGCTCTATGTTTACATTACAGCATAGTTCTCCTGTTCTACCTAATCCCAATGGTGCTGTGTGGGGTTTGAGTACAGTGAACTTAGTCATGTTCAAGACCAGTTTGACATAACATGAGCTTTCTGACATGGTGCTTTATGCTGCTGAAAGCAGAAGATAGAAAAAGTGTTTATAAAGGGATGAAGATGAATAATACTACTTAGTAATGCTAATAATAATAATACTTGGGTTTGCTGATGCTCAGTTAATACAAAGGGGCTCAAAATGTGATTTTTAGAAAAACATTCTCCATACCAAGCAGCAACTGAAATGTTGATACGATTGAATTTTAAGCTGCTTACGCAAAATTCTGACCCTGCTGTCAGAATGTCACAGCAGAGACTCATCAGACCAGGTGACCTTTTTCAAATCTTCCATCTTCCATTGTCCATTGTTGGCGAGTCCATGCTTGCTGTACACCCTTACGTTTCTCTTCTTAGATGACGGGAGTGGCACTTGGTGTTGTCTACAGCGCTGTAGCCGCTCTATTTGCGTTCAGATAGAAGTTTTTTGTATGGCTCCTACTCTGCATGTTTACTGAAGCAAAAGTGTGACCACACAATAAACAGAGCTTCCTTTTATACACTAATACTGGTAGGCAGCTAGCTAAGAAGGTGATTGATGACCTAAGAATGGAAATGGCCACAAAGAGTTGGCAGGCACAGACTAAGTGTTGTTTGCCAGTAAAGTGGTGTAGACTGATTGTAAATGCTAAGGCAGCCGCAGACCATTAGAAAAGTACACACCACCTGAGGAGTTATTTACTGAACATAGTGTATCAATGGTAAAAAGTCATCATTTTAATTGATTTATTTTTATTCAAGTCTTTGCTGAGTCCTGAACTCCTCTTCCTGTGATCTCTTTCCCTGTTTCAGGTGAATGCTGGAAAGAAAAAAAAATATGAGTGGGGTCGTTTTTTTTATTTTTGGATATTCATTTAATGATATCACTTTTTCCACTTGTACAAAGATGTTCACAGAATAAAAAATAAAGAAGACATAATAACAAAGAGTTTCCCAAAGTAAACAGGGAAAAATGAACAGTCACATCGAAAATACTTTTGGTCATCTTCAATGTTTTCTATTTTACAAACAAATATTCCAGTTTCATCACATGATCAGGGGTTCTCAAGGCGCTTTTGTTAGCATGGACTTGTTAACTGTACACTGGAAATACTGTAGGTAACTTTACAGACATTCACAGAGGTGTCTTTGGTGTGTTTGGCTTTAGGTGGAGTTGTTTAAGTACCCGCTAGGCACGTAAAGGGGTTAACTGATAGAAGTGTTTCTGCAAGACAGAACATGTACTTTCATCATCGCTGATGATGAGACACACACACACACACACACACACACACACACACACACACACACACACACACACACACACACACACACACACACACCTCTCATTTCCAAACAAATGTTAATTTGCTTTGGCTCTTGGTAACCTCTTTATATAATAACCATCCAGTGGATCCCTGCTAGTCTCATTGTCCTCTACACAACAATATGAACACTCTGAAGTTAGCTGCATTGTTGCTTGTGCCTTTTCATAGTCTTGTTAGGTACGAATGAGCAAAACCGGGGTCTTGCTTGCCAAGGAGATATTGTGCATAGCGTTATATCAAGCAGGCTATTTTTACTCAAGAGAAACACAATACACATCCACTGCTTTGCTTTGCTTGTTTTCAGCCAGGCCAATTAGTATGTTGTAAGCATATTTTGATTGAGGGACAACACAGAGAAGATAAACCATTATGTTTCTGAAGTTGTCGTTTGCTGCAGTATAGTCAAGTGTGTTACTGTAATTAACACACGGGGGTGGGGGGTGTCAGCTGCTTCCCTCTGTACCTTTTCTAATCCTGCTTACCTTCTCCCTTTGTGGTGGCAAAGCAGGCTGAGGGCTCTAGTATGGAGAAGGGGGATTTAGTCTCAACTCTGTCCAGACTCCCATCTACTTAGACTGTCTGACATTATGGGGGCAAAGCTCTTTGATTGACTTTACTGGTACCAATGAGTTTTAATCTTCAAAGATTTTAATCTGCTGTTTTGTCTGTTAGTCACAAGAGGTGGGCGAGGAGGGTACTGAGGGCTGTTAACAGTCACAATGTTGCACAATTAAAAAAAAAAAAACAGACACAGATATTAAAAAAAAAAAACAGACACAGATATTAAAAAAAACAGACATATACAACAAAGTCTTGGAGCCAAATAAAATAATACAAGCATCAGTTTTTTCTTTGCACAACTTCATCTAGTGTCTTAAAGATCATTCACAGCAAGCAAGCACTGATCCCTTTGTGGGGTAGTACTGAACTCAGTAAAAACAATTGCTGAGTTGGTTTTAGTTGGGTTGTTGTGATGGGAAAGGCAGCACAACCCCATTTCAGTTCACATCCCTTTATGAACACATAAAAGAGGGCATGAGGTTAATATGTCTCTTAACCCTGTGAGTCAGCCAATGGCCCAAAAAAAAAACAAAAAAAACCCCCATCAGTCCCAGCATCACACCACGGGGCCTGATTGCATTTGAGCAAATATTATTGAAGCAGGATGCACCATGTAAATGGAGTGAAAAGCACATCTGATGCTTTTTCCAAGTCCAAAGGCAAATTTTGAACTTGTTTAATGTCTGCTTATACTAAGAAATAACCAGGAAGTTGAATATATGTCCAGTTTCCCCTTTCCTGGTTGATTGGCTGACTTGGTTCTCCACTTTCACAGCGGCAATAGCTGCTCTTTTTATTTCACTTAGGAGGGAAAAGCTGAAGATTTAAAAATCCTCATTTGGAGTAATAAAAAAGCAAGGTGTCAAAAGCAGGAAGGCTTATGTAAAGATGTTGTTATGTTGTTGTTTGATGTACAGTGATCTTGTAGTAGTAAAACTTCATATTCCAGATTTCCATTCTGAACAGCAGGTTCTGGGATCATAAGTTGTGACTGTTTTTGAGGCAGGGGCCCATTGTCTAAGCCAGCTTTAACTCCATCCAATTCTAGCTGGGAGGGATCACAGTCAAGGTCCAGGTGGCCCTTGGCCCTCTTCCTGCGAAGGTAGCACACTACTCCCACTGCTACTGCTATCAGTACAAGCAGAAGCAAGATCGCAACTGCAGGCACCAGCATCGTGGTTAGCTTAGGCTCATCGATCCGTGCACCAGGACCCCTAGACATTTCGGGGGCTGTATGGGCCTCAGTGCAGACGCTGTCTATGCCATTAGGGACACCTAATGGACTGGCACATACAGTGTAGGTGGAGTTAGGATTCAGGCCTCTAAGTGTATACTCTGGGAAGGTTGCTGGGAGGCTGAGCTGAATTGGTCTGCGGTCTGGCCCAGAGAGATTGCGGTAGGTTAGACGGATTCCACGGATGTAAGGGCGCATTTCGATGTAGCGGTGAAGATCCAGGAGGATAGATGTCGCGGTTTCCTTACGTGAGCTGATGTCGGGTGTGTTGGCACTGATAGTTGGTATAGGAGGTTCTGCTACAGGTGGTGAAGGTGGGTGATGATTTTGGATTTCACAGTATGTGCCAGAGGTATGGAGCGGACAGGTGCACTCCACCTGACCACGCTGGTCCAAACGACAAATACCCCCATTCAGACAGTTGTGAGAAGGACAGAAATGCTCATCTGGGTTTATGCTAGGGGAAGCAAGAACAGGGGGTTGGGGAGAACCACCTTCTTTTTCAGTGGGGTTGTCACTGGCCCTAGGAGGGGAAATTACCCTAGTAGTTGTTGGGAAGGTAGTGACAAGAGCAGGCTGGGTGGTAGTTGTTTTTACAGTTCTAGTGGTGACCGTAGTTGTGGTAGGACAGCCAAAATCTCTGTGATCCAGTCTTTCTAATACCTTTCCAGCACTGACAGGTGGGAAATGGCAGCGTGTCTCCTCTGTTTTCTCCAGGGTGATGCTCTGGGCTCTGAGCCATCTGGGGAACCATGCTAAGTTGCAGAGGCAGTTGAAGGGGTTTTGTGCAAGTGTGAGCTTTCTGAGGTGGGGAAATAGTTGGGAGAACTCTTCAGGGATGCCCTGCAGACTGAGGCTGCTTATGTCCAACTCCTGCAGCTCCCCAAGGTTCTGCAGGTCCTGAACCTTAAGAGGGCCCATTGGGTTTCCAGCCAGGCTGAGATGAATCAGCCCTGGGGTCTCTTTAAGCACTGAGGGAAAAGATTTGAGTTTGTTTCCTGAGATGTCCAGTTCATGGAGATTCTTGAGACTGCTAATAAGCTCTTTATTCAGGCTGGTAAGCCCCACACCTCCCAGTTTGAGTGACTCTAGGTTTGGGGTCTGAAGGTCTGAAGGATCCAAAGTGTCTAAAGCATTAAAGCGAAGGTCCAGCAGCAACAGATGAGGCATTGAGAGGGCTGGCAGGGATGTGAACTGGTTACCCTGCAGTTTGAGTTCAATCAGGTGCTCCAAGCCTTTAAAGGCTGCAGGGTTGATGGTTTGGATATGATTACTATATAAATAAAGGCGCTCAAGCAGTTTCATACCATGGAAGCATTCTGCTGAGATGTGGGTGATCTGGTTGGATGACAAGTCCAGGTTTCGCAAAGAAGTCAGAGGTTCAAACACCCGATCGGGAAGATGGGTCAGTTTGTTTTGACTGAGATCCAGCATTTCCAGGTTCTGTAGCCCATCAAAGTCCTGAGTTGTCAAGCTTTCAATCCCATTGGAAAACAGGTAGAGGCTTTTAATGGATTGGTCCACTCCCCTGGGAATGGTAGACGATCGTCTTTGGAAACAAAAAATGGATCCTGTGGAACAGGAGCAATCTTTTGGGCAATCACTAGAGAAGACACCATCAGGAAGGATGAGGAGAAACATAAAAGGGATCAAAGGAATATGAAAGATCTTCATGGTGCTGACTCTTTCTCTCTCCATGCTCAGCCTAAAACAAGATAACATAAAAAAACAAATTTTAATTAACTGCATAAATATTCATAGTAATGTAGAATAAATACAACACTAGTACATAAACATTTCATGGTCTCCATTACAGTATTTAAAATACCAGGGAAGTTCTGTATCAATGAAGTTATCAATCACATACATTTAAGGGCATCTACAACAATCTACAACAAACACAGCACAGTAGAGAATTTCCTAATTTCCTTGAGTCAGTTGTTGATTCACAGTGTGTTCTTTACTGAATTTCATAAAGTAAGATTACTATCAAAGGTTTAACTATACACAGCCAGTGATCAAAGGCAGTGAAACAATAGGGCTGTGTCCATGACCTCAGTCTAGAGTCTGATGCCATACTCTGAAAAGCTGACATAATGGCACCCTGCCACACTTTTCTGGCTAAAAGACATTCTCCCTGTAACAGTCTGTACAGCAAGATGTGTACAGTGATCTCAGTTTTAAATTTGGACCTAGGATGCCAACGCTGGAGCGGACATTCTGTGGGATTGAAGTTAACAACCCTCCATATTGCTAACGACTGGCACTGAAAGTCTGTGAAACACACCCTGTGTGTATTTTTATTTTTCAAATAAATCTTTAGTTCACGTTTTCTTCCTGACCCTTGTGCTGTTGAAACAAGTAAATTTCCCCTTTGTGAATTAAAATCTATGTTTAAGTCTAATTCAGCTGTATAATGGCTGCGTGTATAACGTATGCCACACTGCACGCCATTTGTGAAGGTATCAGCCACAGAAGTAAACACTTTCCGTGTCGTTATTACGCAACCTGCCTGCTAGTGTCACATGTCAAATAAATGTCTCCAACTCTGTTAGAAGGATGAGTAATGGTGACGAGAGGAGGACATCAATAAGATATATTACAGTGATTCTAAATAATTTCACCTCAGTGCTGGCAGTGTCAACACAGTACTTAAAAGAACTCAAAGAGGAGGAGGGATGTGAAGAGGCAGAGAGGCATGAAGGGAGATAAGGAGGAAGCTAGTTGCAGACAAAAGTCTTTCTCTGTGTGCTGTTCAGACGCCCTTGGAGAAAGAGGTGACACGTTAGCCCTCCTTTTGTCCTTTTTTAGTCAACTTTATTTAAAATCACAATTTAATTTTAGTCACTTGGGGTGAGGATAATAACTAGCTGATAGCTCCAAAACTTGCTTTCTGAAGATTTATGACACACTGTATTTCAATACTGTATTTTGGTTGAATCCTTGAAGTTGTTGTTTGCACTGTACAAACACCTTAATAAGAAGTCAAGTGTGTATCTTTTACACACATGGAGCACATGCATGGGAGAACACTGTTCTTACACTGCTTATGCGCATCAGTGCCTATTTCACCAAAAGCGTTAAATAAAAGACTTTGTTTTATTTTCTTAATGATCTTCTCTTTGCTGCAACTATTTTCCTTTTCTTCGCAGTTCCATGTTAATATGTGGGGAAAAAAGTCTTCTAAATAAAATAAATACAGTCCAGATTTTAGCATCTATGGTACACTTTCAACATTTGTTGCCTTTGTACTATTTACCATGAAATATAAGCTTTAAAATCAAGTGTTCTGTTGTTTTCTTTCACTGACTCCTACAGTAGGTGTCAAAGCCAGTTTTGTCTATGTAACTTTTAGCCCAGTACATGCTACAGTGGCAAGAGCAGATGTAAACTTAAATGACTCCTACTTTTTAAATATCGCTCACTCGTTTTTCTTTTCACTTTTTAATAAAACAAAAAAGTAAATAAATAAATTTTTAAAAAAATCATTGTATCCGATGTCCGATGTCCGAACTTGGAGAGGAGATCAAGGCGGCTGCATCAGTGAGCCAGAGGAAGGACAAGTATTATCTCATCACACCACAGCTATGGCATTTATTTTCCTTCCCTTTCGGAATACTTTTCTTTCCGCTCCTCCTTGAAATTGCAACCTCCTTGGAAAGATTCCCCAATCTCTTATTTTCCTTCTCCAGTGTATAAACTAAAAGCAACCATGGCATAGGCCGGAACTCCCACTGCCAACTCTTTCCAACAAGACAACTGTTCTGTTCAGCCAAATGTTAATGAACCTGCTGAAACCTTAGGGCTTGATTAAGCAAAACAGCTTACTAGTTTTCAGAGTCTGCACCTGCTAACGGGATGGAAACACTGACCAGCTTTCCCATTCATGCGGAAAGTTAGAGCCCTTCCGTGCTGGAATCCTGTGTAGAAAGTAATGATGGCATTAGCTTGCTGGCGGCTTTAGCTAAATACACACACTCACTTAAACAGGTGATATGTACAGAGTTGTAAAGGGCCATGTCCATTATTTTGTCCTGTTAGAAATGAGATTTTATATTGTGCTTAACAAAAAAGTTGAGTCATAAATTCACGGGCCAGAAAAAGTGTTGGAGACTAGGTTTCATTACTGAGCTCAGAAATTATGGATGTCTCAACGGAAAATTGGAAAAGTGTGGCTGCTGTGCTGCATATGTGTGTAAAACAAGGGAAAATAAAAGGATTTGGGAAGATAAACAGGAGATAAAGAGGAGAGGGAGAACCAAACAACAGCTGGAGCGCATGCAGATGGTTTCAGGTTTTCATATCATCACTGTGTGCGGGGTGCTGCATTTCAGCTTTCGGCGCACGATGTAGCATGTGTGTCAGAAAAGGTACACAAACCTAATGTTGCAGCAGAACACTCTTCAATATGTACAAAAAGCATCTAAGGTATTAGAGGTTGCCCAAAAATGTCCTCATTCCTTCTGGAGATAGAGAAACGTTACTTTGTTACAACATATCAGGGCCAGAAACGGGTATAAGGGTTCGCTGCCAGAATATACAACAACTTCAAGGCAGTTTTGAGGGAAGCGTAAGCTATGCAGATAAAACTGAGAATATTTTTCTTAGAAACTCATCGTAGTGATTCTACCGTAGCTCCCCGGGGCAGAATGTTTATTTGAGCGTGCCTCATTCCAGAGTGGGCCAGGCACATCTGATAACCCAGTGGAGGAGAAACTGTGGTGGAGGTGGACAGAGAGGAATTTACCCAGTGAATACAGCCAGATCACAGATAAACTGTAGCTTGATAGGTTAGATTTGCCTGCTTTCTTTCTCTTTAGATGCAAGTGGCTTGTGCAGATCGGACGTTAAGATAAGGTGCAGTTGTGGCGTTGGTGCAGCATGGAGCCAATAGGCTCTGGTACTGACTAACTCCTGCGAGTGGAGGTGGAGGCTGAGAAGGAGATTAAAATTTTGAGGAATGCCTCCTCCCTTTTTCCCTTCTTTCTCCCTTCTTGACTTGTAATTTCCTTTTCTCTCCCCTGTGCATTTGAGATATTCCTGAGACAGGCAGCAGCTGAGTTTGAAAAAGTGAGGAAGTTTATTTTAGGTTTATGAACCGACAATGGATTGAATGAATGCGACTGTGTCTGTCATACGATGACTGTGCTTTCTTCTGTGGTTTCTTTATGCATGAGTGCAGGTTTGTAGTCTGTATTAGAATGTTGACTGATTAATATCTGGTATCACCCGAGAACCCGAAACAGTAAAGAAAAAACTACAACAAAAAAAAGGACCTCGGGAACATCTTTACGCAATAACGAGGGGGAAAAACATTACCTTAGTCTTGGAAAGATAAATGAAAGAAAGGAAGAAATGCTTTTTCCCCTCTCCCCCCAGCTCACTTCTTATTCAGGTTTTTCTTTCTTTTCAAGATAAGGAAGAAAAGAAAACACAAGCAACAGCACGGTGGAGAAGAGAGTTTCTGTCAGCAGGGGCACCGGCGTGAATAAGGCCTGGCTTTGAGAGGGTGAAGTGAGCTTCAGCAATTAAATTCTGGCAGACTGAGTGTCAAGAGTTCTTATCGTCAGAGCTGAAGGCTAACACTGAGGGGTAATGAAGGCAACAACAAAGTTGTAGTGTGTATGAGTGTGGGCTTAGGCATTGTGCACAATTCAACAAGCTGGGCCAGAGAGCAACATGCCAAGTCACTGTAAGAGGATAAGGCTGCTCACTGCAGAATGCACGCTCCCATTAAAGAAGGCCCTTCTCTCCAGGGGCCTTATCTTCTAAGGGAACAATGCTTGTGGTATGCGCATTAGAGTATATGATATGATATGAGGTATATGCAGGTCTGTTGGCTCTGGGGTGCCCTGCCAAAATACAGACTCATACTGCAGACTGAGACTTATTACAGCAGCTTGATACTTGGATTCATACTAGTACACAATAATCTAGGCAACATCAGAAGTGTTTTGACCCTTTCCAGTCTCAGTCTTTTCCCTCTCTTTTTTTTACCCACTCCTCCAAACACACTCCTGTTCTTGTCCCTTTCTACTGTCAGCAGTGTCCCAGCTGGATCTTGTTATCCACAATCCAGTGGGGTTATCCATCAACATGGATTAAAAAGGGGTCAAGAGGTAACTGGAAAGGAGAAAAAAAAAAAAAGACTTATGTAGAATATCTGATGATGAAAAGGTAACATAAAGTGTAACTCTGGAGAGATATGAAAGCGTTTGTTCAGACACCAGAGATGTGAAGTATAATTTAAAAAAATGTCAGCTGTGTTAACACAAGACTGCCAGTATGCATGAAATGCAGGAAGTACTTGTTTATGAGCCAATGCATATTTTGTGCTGGTTGTACCTGTTGAACTATTGTAGATAAGAAAACACATTTTGATGGCGGCGTGAGGAGCCCAGCTCTTCAGTCTTGATGTCGTCCTCGCTCAAAGATGAGATGCTTAGTTCTTTCGGCAGCATAACAGGATAGCAGATCTTCTGATTACGCAAAGGCTATTGGTTGTTTTCTTTCATCATCGTGTGCTGTCAGTGCAAATAATGGTAAAATTGTAACTAGGCAAAAACGGATTAGGTGCCTGAAGATCAAGGCTCATAATCTACTTGAGGCCAGTTGTAGCTTTGTTGAAAAGACAGATCATATTCCAAAAATATGCTCTGCTAATGCAGCACTTACATCAAGGTCAATCAAGAAGACAGAAAACAAACACGGGAGACGGAAGGGAAGGAATGTGAAACAAAAGAAGAACGATAGTTTTACTGAGTTTGTCACTGGTAATACTGCTTTTGAAGCCACAGTACCATTGCTATGCTTTGTAGTGGTATTGAAGGGGGTTAGGGTCTATAGCGGTTTTACAAACAAAGCTTCCTACTGATTTAAACCTGACCACAAGAAAAGAGAATTACCGCACCCATTGCACATCTGTTCTTCTAGTACTGACTGATGTCTAGGGGCTGATGTTTTAATAAACAGGCTGGCCTGCCTCCTAATAACAGACCAATGATACGCTTTTCACCATTCTCTACACTTTTACCTTTCCATACAGTGATTTATATCTATATTAGCTGCTTTAATATTGGCATTAAAGGCGGCTGTTTTCATCTCCGGGTTCATAGTTCAGACCATGCCTGCATATAAGGAGCCTGCAGCTGGAGAACTTGAAAGAGAGCAATAATATACAGTCCAGGGGTGAGCGGGAGGGTAGTGGAATAGTAAAGCTCACACAAAAACTGTGTATGTCTTCAGCACTGAGGGGGTTACATTTTGCATTTCTGTGTAACACATCTGTCTTAATGTACTAGGAATGAAATTGCAAAATACAGCTGCAAGAGACAACGAGGAGGCCAGCAGGGGCAGTTCAGCAGGGCTTAGTTGGTGTGGCAACTTCAGATCAAATTATGTTAAAACCAGGACTGCAAGCACTGGTAGGAATTTTTTTTTTATATAGTTCAAAAATTATGCAAACAACTCCAACTTTGTGCCACTTTTGGTGCTGAAGTGTTCGAGGCGCAGGACAGGGATTATTTCAAATTGTGAATTATGCAAAGCTACTCTAATAGAGTCCAATGGGCCACCAGTGACTCCAGTAGCAGAAGACGCTACATAATCTTGTCAGACAACATCAGCCCAAAGGACAATAAAACCAATGATGCAGTGAAGCATAGAGTGTCTCCTGGCTGTCAGAGGTCAGGCTCAGATTAGTGTTTCCACTTCTGCTTACTATTCTGTGTCTGTTGTAACTATAGCTCAGACAACACAGATAAAAGGCCTTGTTTGACATAGGTACACACCCTGCTCCAGTTACATGCATGTCTACCTGAGGCTTGCAGCTCCTCATCTCCACAACAGGTGCTTTCTCTCCTCCTCCAGGGCAACATGAAACCCAAAACCTGTGGAGTGTGGCTGAGTAAATGATGTAACCTGTGCCAAGCCTCCAGCCTTAGCCGGCTGCACACTCCTACCTCAGAGTGGGCGAGTGGGGAAAAGAAACAGGCAGAGGTGGGCGGCCAGGCAGCCAAACCAGACAAGAGCTGGATCTCTGCAGCAGCTCGTGTGCAGTCTAGTTCTGTCTCCTCTGAGCTTTAGAGTGTAGAGGTCAGCTACTACAAGTTCCAAAAGGAAATGTGGGCGATTTCCTTTTGTTTTATTGCTGAAGGATATGACTGATGGTGTAGGAGATGCTAGACTTGATTTTGCTTTCATAAAGGCTCACATGAGAGGAGACACAGGACGCCCCGGCTGAGACTGGCTCTCATATTATCTTCTCATTCTGTGTCACACACAGGGGGCACTTGTTTTGTCTCGACTTTGACGCATGTCTCTCATCAGCGCACCATGCCCTGTGACCTTTGGGGACAGACAGAGAGGCCTCACATACACATCTGTCTGAGATCATCACCGCAGGATGCTCACATTACACAGACACAACAGATTTTAGCTCACCACCGACAACCTGGGCTTTGATATGTTTTCTTATTTCTCCTTGCTGCTTATTCCTGCAGAGGTTCTTGCCCCCCCCCCCCCCCCCCCCCCCTCCCCCCATCTCTTCCCTGTTATCTTTTCAGTCAGACACAACAGCAAACCACACCATTGTAGAAGTCACTGTCTGGGTCCAAGAGTGCTAAATCACCAGGAAACAGTAAATATGACATCCTTGTGTCACAAAACTGAACTTTCTCCAGGTCTGGGCTTGTGCCTTCATATCCTGTGCATGATTATCCATGGCTCTAGCCAGAATCAAAACTTCATTGTGCTTTCTGGCACTGTGACCCTGTTTGCAGTTGTCCACAGATCTGTGGAGTGTGCGATAGGGACACCCAAAGCGACCTATGAGAGGCAGCAGGCGGTGAGTCATCAAAACACCTTGAAAGAACAGGACAGCGCGTCTGTGTTAGTTTTGCGGTTTAAAGTGACTGGATGGACCTGTTCTGTCGCACACTTTGACGCTCCGCTTACAATCATTCAGCTCCAGTATGACAAATGCTAGTTTGTCCCCTGGCCACAATGACCTTTATTTACCTGAAACAAGCCAGCCTACTTTGTTTTTTCCAGTTCAATTCACTTTCACAGGAAGCCTATCGGGAAATTGTAAAGAGTAAGCCAGAATTACTATAAACTGCTCTTAAGCTTTCCTTATATTAAAAATCAAGGTATGGACACTACTTTGCTCACAGCTGGATGTTGACACCGTTTTCACCTTTATCCTTTATTGCAGCAGACAGAGCAGAGGGTTTGTATGAGTCAGGCAAAACAGCAGGCTTACCGAGTGCCTCCAAGACAGACTGACTGACAGGCTAATAATCTTTGTTAGACAAACAATGCCACACGTACTGATGGAGGAAATGTTTGCACATTTTCCATCCACCTGTTTGTTGCGTCATCTTTCCTCTCATTATTTGAACCGGTTATAGCTGCTGCTGTTTCCGAGCATCTAATCCAACACACACACACACACAAACACACACAGTGTTGGAATAGAAGTTTCTCTTGTTTAACACCTCACACAAAGATCTCTAAAATTCCCCTCTTGGCCTTGTGATCTTTGCACCCTGCACACTACTTGCTTCTCTGCTCGCCCCGTTTGTTTCCCTCAGGTTTGTTCATGTCACTGACAAGAGCACGAATGGAATCTGACGAAGGCATGTCTTCTTCACCTGCCACAACAACCCTGCGAGGTCTCATGGCAGCTATGTAGCAGCCAAAGTGCTCATTAGACTTGTGAGAGCTCGAGGAAGTAATGGGATGGTAAACAGAAGCTTGAGGGAGTACTAGTGCTGACAGGTAAATATTGGTGTGTTTAATAAAATGCATTTTGGCATTTAGACTACGATCAGCATGCAAAGAGGCTAGGAAAATATACATCTAAACTCACAGCTGATCAGCGCATGACAGTTTTATGATATGACTGTGTCAACACCTCTGCAGTCTTACCTGGACAAAAAAAAAAATCTTTGTCTAGATATTCAGATATTCAGTACGGGGCAGTTTTCTCAATGAGATGTAGGGAGAAAGAAACATGAAATTCTATGGGAAAACACCCCAGTGAATTACTGACAAATTGCCTATTTTAGCTTTAAACTAAGCCATTGATTTGGTAGTCTCTGCTCTCAAGCAAGTGACAAATTGAATTATGTCCATATTCATTTGCCAGTATTGTTACGCACTATGTTATGTAAAGATAAAACGTCACTCAAGAGGCAGGCACCATACCCGTTTTTCTGGGCCCCAACTCTACACCCCCACCTTTTCTACAAGTTACCGTTTGTTATTTTTCTAGTTATTCTACCCTGCAGTTTTTTTTTTCCCTTTAAAAAAAAAAAAAAATTTAGACATGTGCCACACACACAAGATAAATACGAACTGGAGATCGCTGTTGCTGATTACGTTGTCACAAAGGAATTTATTGTGAAACTGCTCCCTGTGTTGGTACCGCGCCAGCACTGGAGAGCCTGGCTGGCAAATCAACAGTCAGTCGGCACAGTTTTCCCAACCCCCAAGGTTGACATGCCTTTCCTCCATGGCCTCAGGTGCTCCGTGACTTTTTTTTTGTTAAGAAATTACATCCAGTGTTTTTTAAGAGTATTCAAACTGGTTTCCTGGAAATTTATCTCATTTCATAAACTGTGCCGTACATTTTTAGCTTTGCTGGGGAACTTTTTTTTTTCCCCCCTTTTGATTTACAAAATATGAGCCATTTAATGTCATGAGGATGCTGTGGGCCAGTGTTTTATTACCACACTGACACGTATACACTACCTGGGCCAGCATCTGATTAAAGAGATGAGGCCTCAGTCAGCAGCAGTCTATTAAGACGTCAACATTGACCCTCAACTTCAGCAGCCTGCCTGCAGCAGGTGTGTGTTTCCTAACACCCAAACAATATGAGGGAGAAGGGAGACGGGCAGGGTAATGACAGAAGGGGAGCAATAAAAGGGTGAGCCTTTAGCTTGCGTGTCAGTAGGCACAATTCAGTCAGTAGGCACTCCTTCTGCCAAATTCAGCAACCTAGCTTACAGGATGCAGCCGTTATTGGTACGTTTTGTTGAAGGCCATCAAAATCAATGCACTATACATCTTTTCTAATGCCAAAAATATCCGTGTATATTGTGTATCAAAAAAGGAATAAATAGAAATCAGTGGATAGTCCAAACTGTGGGAAAAGCACATTCAGATGAGAGTAAATTCAGTATACAAGACATGCTTGTGTAGGTCTGTGCTGGGTTAGTTAAAGCCAGAGAAAGCTCAACATTCAGGAAAAAGCAAGAAGAAATAAATTATCTGTTATTGTAGAAATTTGTCCGCATTAAGGGCAGTTTGTTTGCTCATATCGCCACAGCCGTTCATGCTCGTCGTTAAATGAGTCAAGCAGATTCCTGAGCTGACCTGTAACACACTGAACAATGCTTACCTTTGTGAGTGTTTGCTTACACACACGTGTGCGATCTGGATGTATGTGTGGTAGAGTCACGGTACATAAAGATCACAGTACATCCTTGTTGGCTCTCAGATGTTTGTTTTCAGGTAAAAATATTAACATTATTAAGTGACTCTCACCACAGTGTCAGAGGCGCACTGACTAGAAGTTAAAAGCACAGAGCCAAAGCTCACGCTAATGGCCAGCACAGACTGCTCGCAGCCAGACATTTGACTCAAATTCAGTGCCTTGTTATGTGCGTACACCCATATTTTACTTAATATTAAAATGCACGTAAGTGCGGCCAGACGTGTGTAGAAGTGCTTAAGAAAAAAGAGAGGAAAAACACGCGCACAGGATGTCAGAGTGTGCTGCGGTTCAAGTCAGCGTGCACAAGCTTTGATGTTAAAACTGTAGGATCGTGGCAGTAGTGGACTCGGTGTGTATTTTGACATTGAAGCATTGCCTGCATGGCAAATAATTTACAGCGAGCGAGCAGATACCCCGACCTGAGGAATGTCTGGATGCTCTACAGCCAAAAGCAGCAGCAGAAGAACTCTTCTCTGTTTTCCCTGAGATGGACGGGGTGGGGGTGGGGGGTAGTTAGTGAAAGCAACGATGTGCGTCCAGATGCCCAAGGCTACAGCCATATCCTCTGTGTCTTTTGTGTGTGTATGGGTGTGTATGTGTATCTTTACAAGCCCACACAGTCGCTGTTACAGCTCATTGACAACTAGCAACAACACAAGGGCTGGATGGAGAATGAGGAGTCAGTAGGAGTGTGTAAAGGTGAATCCTGCACTCTCAGACAGGAAAAACAAAACAAATTGACTAGACTATTGCAACAACACTTAATTATTAGGCCACAGATGGGCTGTTAGTATCACCAATCAGATGTTTAGTGCTCATTGTTTTTGATTGACTGCATACTGCATACTGGATTGCATTCATTTTCTGCCTATTTGTCTCTCAATTTTTGTACCGCTCAAATATTTCCTGAGTGGTGACTGCAGTAATCGGCACAAAAACTTTTAAATAATAATTTTTTTCATAAATAAATAGAAGGTGATATTTGTAACTTGTATTGTAGCCTATAGATTCCAAAATAAAACCTAGTGCTTGCTTGTTTGCCTCATTGACTTTGCTTAGAGTTCTCAGGCCAAGCCTAAAGGTCCTCACTGAAGAAAACTGATTACCAAAAGCCGTATGCAAAACTTTTAGATTGTTGTTCATTATGCAATATCATCAGGATGATGCCACCAGATTTTGAAGGGATTTAAAAGTAATGCCAAAACAGCAGAAACTGTGTAGGTTACTGAGAAAATGTGAAAAACACAAACAGGCTACACAGGGTCTTTATTTTACCTATTTCTACCACAACAGTCTAACTCCAGCAACCAGACAGGCATGCTAAACTCCAAACTTCCTCTGTTTCCCCCCCTTTCCTTCTCCTTCTGTCTGTAACGCTACACAGCCTCACTGTATCTATCAAATGCTGTGTGTGCTAAGAGAGGTGCTCTTGTTCTCCTGCCAGTCTTGTTAAGAGGCTCGGAGCTGTGTGAAAGGATCCTATTGAGGGAGCGGAGTGTTATGGTTAACATGGGAAAGACCGCCAACAGCGTGCCGTTTGGGTTTCTGGGTGCAAATATTCACAGGACTGTATTATTTAGTGCATGTCAGAAGTACTACATTACTTTTGCAATCTTTTTTTTTTTTCTTTTCTATAATAATGCAAGCTATTCTTGCACGTTTGTGTCAAGGTAACTGACCACATCTTCCAGATATAACTTAAAGCGTCACTCACCCTGTGAAGATGCTTCCTGTACTTCAGTCGTGCTCCACTATTCTTCAGCTCTCCTTTGCCTGTAAGTAACACAACAGTTGTAACCACAACCCAGGGATGTTGCAATGTGTTTTTGAGTCACTCTTCTCTACTTATTTGGAATCCAGCCCCCTGCTATGCATCGGTAAAGGCACATAAGTGAAACAGGAAGTTTTTTCCTGTTAATTGGACAGATTCCATCTGTGTGTGCTTTGCATGCTGAGCGCTGGCAGCACACGAAAATGATGGATCGTGGGAGGAAGAATGCGGGCCAACCACTCTCCACTCTGTCAGCTACTCGTCCCGTGGTATCAGTCCATTTTCATAGCAATGTTTTAGGGGTGATGATGAGTCCTAAACCATGCAAAAATGATGTGCAGCATACTGACGAGAATTAAGGTTTTCACTTTAATTCGTTCCTTGTTTTATGGTTCTTTTCCAGCAAAGAAAAATTTGCGCTCATGTTTTTCTTCCCCCGACGTTTTGATCAGGCCTGTGTGTTTGACCCTGTAGCACGGGACCTCCGTTTTTTACAGCCAAGAACAGCTTTTTGCTCTATGATATCAGCTGGCAGAAACCGACCACACTTTTCTCTGGGCTTCATGATTAACATTACACGAGCCATAATCGCAGAACAATCTGTGCGTGTATTCAAGTGCCTGCTGCTTTCTATGACTATTAGATATTATTTTTGAATGTGATTACAGGACCATAAACATTAGTTGGTTTGCGGAAAACCTAAACACTTTGTGACTGGCTGATAGATGTTTTATTGTGGGAGGCCTTTGGCCAAAAGCAATTTCAACTTCTTTTTTTCTATTGGCAAACTTTTTTCATTTATATAACACTGTTCTAAAACTGTTTGAGATAGTTACCTAAGAAACACGGCATGCCTTTTTTTCCTTCTCTCTACTGTACTGTAGAGCGCTGTACCTCTATCCCCAGAGCATAAACTAGGCTGAGTCGTCCAGAATGTTCCCGCCATCAGCCATATTTCATATATCTAAGCTCTGAGTCACAGTCTGTAAATGTGAAAAACAGCATATCTACAAAGCCACGTGTGATACCTGGCTGTGCAACTCCTGAAACCTCGATTCACTCTGCAAATGCCGTATCTCTGAGTAGCCGCAAACTCGCCTCCATGTTGAGAGTGTAGTGTTTACATCTGAAAATAACCTGTCACCCTGCAGGGCCGGGTTTGGCTCGCTGACCTGTGCTGCGCTCTGCATCCATGTTTATTACTCTGTGGGAGTGCTGCATAGAAGCTTTTTTGTGAGTGTATGTGTGTGCTCAGTATCCCCACCCCCCCCCACCCCCACCCCCCCACCTGGACATTTGCATACATTTGTACACATTTGTACAGGTAAACGCAACAGTGCATGTTTGCTAATGGCTGAGTGAATGCATCCTGTGTGTGTAGCTGCTAAGTATGGGGACTCCTGTCTGCTGACCCAGCCACGGATCCGTTTCCCGAGGTCACCGTATCTCCCTCTCAGACAGTCCTTCAACTGAACTGTAAATGTTTTGCTTTCAAAGTGGAACTAGACACTCAAAATAGATACAAATTGTCTTCACCACTAAACGACTTAAATGACTGTAAAAGACAAAACTGCTGACAACAATATCCTGGTCTTGGTTTGCCTTAATAGCTTAGACAACCTCTTCCACGATTGTCTCTGAGACTTTTGGTCTTTAATTATTGCAGACTGCATGCTACCAAAACATGTGTAGTATCTTTTAACCTGCTCTGTACCTCTTATTTTCTCTCTTTTCACCATTATTGGCTTACTTTGATATTCAATCTCTCTCTCTCTGACTCCCTCGTTCCTTTTTTTGGAGCACTGATACGTTTTAGTTTTTCTCTCCACTGTAATTTTCTTCCTTCCTCTCTGTTCATCTGTTCAACATAAATATCACCTCACCCTCGTCTCCTCTGTTTCTCCTTCTCTCCTTCCCATCTGGTTTAATCTCTCTCTTAAGGCAGGAGAGAGCTGAGCAGCCGGGCAATAATGTCAGAACTGCTTTGTTGTGGCGTAAAACTGCCTACAGTTTGCAGCCCAGTGTATAGTGAATATGTACTGGATAAAACAGATTGCCGCTCAGAACAAAAAAGGATGCGCAGTGGTAGAATAAACAGGGAAATGCCTTAACCTTTGATGGCTGACATTAAATGTGGCACTCTCAAGAGCTTCTTCTGGTGTAAATCTGTACCAGTGACAAGTTGTGACTTGTGCCACTGTCACAACTGCCTTTTTGTTGCAGTGTTGAGTGACTGGTGTACAAGCTGATGCATGATCATATTCAGGTATACACGTGTAGGCATTTGTGTGCATACGTGCACTGGTTTTCTCAGTCAGACTCAGGCCTCTGGCTCTTTATTGGTGTGGACAGCGCCAGATAACAACACTATCCGTGTCTGCCGGGAGCGACGGAAATAGATCTCAAGCAAAAGGCGGACCGGCGAACGAAAACGCTGTCCGATGCGATGAGAGAGAGCAGCCGTGTGCGTACGTGTCAGCTTGTATGTAACATGTGCTTACATGAAATTGTGTGTGAATGTCACCACTTTCTAGGTGACCCGGTGGTGAACGGACAAACACTAACCCAAGGGTACACGCACTTCTTAGTGAAACATTAACAGTTAACATTCACCTTAATCCTTTGTGTCCTAATTTTCATTCATTATTAATGTCCTAACCTTTAATTTGGGGGCAAATAGTTTATCCGTGTGTGTGTGTGTGTGTGTGTGTGTGTGTGTGTGTGTGTGTGTGTGTGTGTGCATGCGCACATTTGCCCTTGCTTTTACTCTTGCCCAGTAAAATCTGGTTCAAGGCTCATTTCCTAATTACAGTGCTGGCCAGAAGTAATTACAACCTTAGATTAAGAGCCGTTTCTCCTTTTTTTTTTTTTTTTAAGAGGTCCACTGAAATGCAGCAATTTGTGGTGGCTTTCTGGGACGAGCATCCTCCTTCTCATCCTCTCTCTGCTTCTCTCCCTCTGTCTCTCTCGCTCTGCTTCTCTCCCTCTCTCTACTCCACTGGAATTTGGGGGATTTTTAATTTTTTGCCTCTTTGCAAATTTTCCACCCAAGTGAGAAGGTTAAAAAAACTATCAAAGTTAATCACATGACTGGGCCATTTCAAAAGAGAGATAGGAAAAGCTGTAGAGTATGACTTTAGCGAGCCTGTGTGTCTTTGTGGACATATGGACACAGAGGACAGCAGTTATTTGGGGTTTGCACTCAGAGCGGGGCACTCCAAAGCCCGCAGATCCCTTTGCATGTGTGTGTCTATTTATGCAAGGTTTTGAAGTGGCTCTTCTGAACGCATCATTTGGCTGCATCGGCAAGCTCTTCTTCAATTTAGCTTGGCAGGCGTATGGGCTGGGGTTTGCCTCCACATACCGCTGGTTCAGCATTGATGTTTGAGGCTGAGGCCTTTGAAGCCAGGGGTTTTATTTAAGACGCCTCTTATACAGAGCAGCTCTGGCTCTTAGTTGTCAACCAGAAAGTGAACCCCCCCCCGCTGAGAAGCACCTGAAGAGGGGTGCACAGACGGAAGATTTGTACTTGAATCACTCACACAGACTCCTGGCTAATTGTGATGAGACCTCAACTTCACGTGGTCTCGGGTAAAACACACACACATATTTGCACACGTACTCCAACTTTCTGCCCTGTCGACTCTCCTTTCCCTGCCTGCTGCGTAACTGCCCCGCTCTTGTCCTCCTTTTGTACCTCCACCTCCCTATATCACTCCACTCTTGCCTTCCCCAGGCCTCCTTACCTCATGTGCCTGACTTTTAACCCTCTAATCCCTCTGATTCAGAGGCTGGGATGATTCAGGCACTGCCAGTAAATTGCATAAAAAAAGAGAAAGTCAACCCCTCTTAAACAGTTTGGAGAAAGAAAGGAGGAAGTATTCATTATAATAAATAAATTCATAGGCAGCACATGCTGCTGTAAGATATCCAGCAGATCTTTTTTGCCTCATCTCTAAACAACAAATGAAAGAGCACCAACTGTCGTCATCATCTGCAGCAGATTTAGACATCAGTGCTCTTTCCCTCCCGAGCTCTTTTGCACAGATAATGAAATGCCAGCCTTGAGTTAAAAAAAAAGAAAAGGAAAAAGAAAACAGAAGTAATAAAAATAACAGATAAAGGTACAGGCTGACACAATGTTAGTAACCAGATCCTGATGGGTTCTGTGGTTTCAACATCACTGTCACAGTGGCGTGACAGCAGGCCTGTGCTTAATTGTATAAATTAGACTCTACGAGAAAGGGATCGCCCGAGTCACGCTTCCCCGTCCACAGTCCCACACTCAAGGGCAAGAAATGTCCCCTAAAGTGGGGCACGGATAATCAAACTGAGGTGCATGCGCATCTCATGCACAACTCCAAATCTGCAACTTTGATTTTTCATCACAGGTGAAGAGCTGCAGCTTCTTTGTGCCTCGTTTTATATGTTGTTCTTGTTTGTCACCTCTTTCAATAGTGAGACGGTTGTGTCAACAAGTGACTTTATAGGCTGAAACAGCTTCAAGTCTCTACGTGTTTGTTTATCTTAACATATAAAAAAAAAAAATTATACCAGCGCACTTCTGCATTCTCTGGTATTTCAAGCTGTGCCCAAAAACGGTCCCTCATGTTGCCATCTCTTCTACACATTACCCTGAAAGTTCTCCACATTAGTGGAGGATAATTGGTCTCCTGTGGCTGCTCTGCACTGTCTGGTAGCCTAATATAAATGGATTACAACTATTTTATACTGTCAGTAATGCGTAAGCTTCTCCTATAGCGTAATGATAGTCTGCGAGGAAACACTTGGCAATAACAGTGAGGCTTTTGGGGCAGTTTGTGCTGCTTATTTGGCCCCCAGGAAAGATCAGACTATTTTTGCAGCATCTGCTTGTTTATGCCTGGTAAATGATGCTAATCTGAGAATGGAAATTAGCATTGCATGTCAAGAGATATACTGTGATTTATTAGACTAGATATCCTTTGATCAGGTGGTTGCTCAGAATTAGTCACACAAAAACAAATTTTCTCTTGGTGTTCATTTAGTGCCACTGTGAGACTTTGTCTTTAAGGAGAACTGGTGTGATCACTCCCTGGCATGTTTAATTTGGCACATTATTTAGAAAGATAAGGTCATATTATCAGGAAAATAGATACTCTGTCAATTTCTTCTATCTTTGGGGGTTGCTCTCACCCTGTTGGGTCATGTCACTTGATTGTTGCTAGTTTGATGCTAGTTTATTGCTGGACTCAATCACTGTGAGATTTAATCTTTCAGGAATTTGACCCCATCGCTCACTGCTCTACTGCACACTTGCTGAAGGATGCCGATGCCTGTCTAATTTCTGCGTGTACCTTTCTGCCCATCTGAGCAGCTCTTTCATTTATCTCTCTCTCTCTCTCTCTGCACTGAAACGCTTTCAGCTAAGAGTCGAATTAGGCTGCATGTTTAAAATAAAGTTATTTAGTCACTTTAGGAACATTAGCGACATTTGATGGACAGCTCCGTTATTACGGGTAGCCTGTTACAACATGGCATCAGTTAAGCTTTTGAGTTTAAGTTGGCTAATAAAATTACATAATTTTTTCCTGTCACTCATTGGTTCTGTATGAGTCTAATGAAATTCCTCAAAATCTGAGTGAAGTTTAATCAGAGCATGCCCGTTTGGCTCCTGTTTAAACACAGCTTTACTTCCTCTATAGTTTGTGTTTTACAATGAAAGCAACGACCCCCTCCAAATACTGCTAAAATAACCAAATGCATTCACTTTGCATCTGTGGGTCTTTGCAACTTTTGAGTGCTGTGCGCGTTGGAGCCGTTTCAGCGCTCGTGTCCTACTGAACTTGGTGTTGTGGGGCGTCCCCTTGTGTGGCTCCAAAAACAGCTGTCCTCTGCGGTGAACACGGCTCGGTGCGGTGTAGACATTCGGCACGGCTCGTGCATGCTGCACGGCGTCCTGCGGTCCAACACCAGCCCGCCTCATTACCGCCCCGACGGCTCGTTGTGCACCGCGCACACGCTCGCGTTTTACGCGCTTTCCAAATATAAAAGAACTGATGTTTATTGACAGTATGTTGTTGTCTGAAAAGTTAGTGGCGCCCACATCGGCAATAAACCTGTCGCATCCAAAAATTCAGCGGAGCATCCATGCAGATAACCCATTTGTAGGAGGGAAAAAATTGGCATTTTCACATGGGGTCTTGTGCATTTACAGAAACAAACAAAACGTCTTGTGTAACACGCTGCATTAAAAGCAATGCGCTATTTTGCACGGCAGAAACGAGTCTGTTGGATTATTTCAGCGAGTTTTTGTTAAGAAGGTCGTAACATGAGAGAAAAACTCAATATCGGACTCTACTTAAAAGAGGAAATAAACCTGACAAGCAGTTGGACTTTTGTTATTTAAAACATTCATTTTATTCTTTCAGTTAATCCTTTAATTTGTTCTTAAAGTTATCATTTACTTAACCCGTTTGTCAACATAACCCTATTGACGCGTCTTTACGCTGTACTCGATCCTATCCAAAGCGTTAGAGCTCAAAAACACTCACACTATCCTTTTTTTTTTTTTTTTAAAGAGATATAAAAACAGAAAACTTTTACCTGTAACTTCGTTAAAGTTAAGTTGGAAGCGCAGTTGCGCTTGTGTCTTTATCCAAGAAGGGCACTTCACCGATATAACTCCAAACCTGGTAGTTTTCCGTGCGTGCGCTCTCGCAGAAAAAGTCTTTCTGTGAACATATTAAACTTATAAGGAACGGTGTTCATGAAATCCTTGGAGAGGTACCCCAGCCTCCACGTCAAGGAATGCGTTCAAGTACCGACTCCCCGGACAAAAAGCGCTTTATTGGTGAGCACAGAGGAGAGTTTAAAGCGAAGGAATGGGAGGGGCGAGGCGCGCTGCAGTTGGGCGCACTCCTGCGCTGACCGGAGAGCAACAAACATCTCACCTTGCAGCTTTGCAGAGCGCTAAAGAGAGAAATTCCAGCCTCTTTTCAGCTCGCTATATCTTAATTCCTACCTGCACGACCTGTTTTGAACAAGATACATGACTGGTTTTATCATTTACTGTTACAAGAAGTTAGTTACCTTTCCTTTGAGAGACCATTAACTTTGCTTTAGAGCACAGTTTGCTTCTTTCTCAGCTGCTCTGCTGGAAGTAGGCAAACGCATATAGGCTTCTGCTTTGATACATAAAATGGTGAGATCAGTCACCCTCAATCGAAGTGACAGATTGATTCCTGATCAAGGATAGCTTTCTGTATTAGACAGAGTGTGCATGGAATTTTACAAGTAGAGTGGATCTGAACAGGTTTGAGTAGAAAGATTAATAGCTAACTAAAAGTAATGGATAAGCAACTGAAATAGGCAACAAAAATGCAACGGTGCTTCAGATAGATTAGTAATGTTCAAAAAGTGGAGAATATTATAAAGTAAGACTATGTCTAGCTGTTGAAATTGTTACCTTAAATATGGATTATGAAAGAAGTATGGAATTTTGCAATCTTTTTCATCTGACTTATGTCCAAAGCATCATCAGATGGAAAAGGGTGGGTGAGAAAGGATCCATGATGCATTCAACTTCACATTAAATAACAATAATATGTCTCTGGAGCTTGAAAAAGGCGACTGGACTTCTTTTTGTTTCTTGAAGACGTTTCACCTCTCATCCGAAAGGCTTCTTCAGTTCTCAACCAAATGGTGGAGAGACCCAGGTATTTAAACCCCTGTGGGCGTAGTCCCACGTAGTCTTCATCAAATCAGCTAAGATGCACAGGAATGAAGGCCAAACACAAACTACAGAGAATAGGAAGGACAAGAAGAAAAACATTGTCATCCCATATGTGTCAGGCTTGTCAGAGAAACTCAGAAGAATTTTCTCCAAGCATGACATCCCAGTATACTTCAAACCAAGTCACACCCTAAGACAAAAACTGGTTCATCCCAAGGACAAACCCGCCAAACACAAGATCAGCGATGTAGTGTATGCTGTTCAGTGCAGTGAAGAGTGCTCGGACCTCTACATTGGTGAAACCAAACAGCCTCTTCACAAACGAATGGCACAACATAGAAGAGCCACCTCGACAGGACAAGATTCAGCAGTACATCTGCATCTGAAGGAAAAAGGGCACTCTTTTGAGGATGCCAATGTTCACATTTTGGACAGGGAAAACAGATGGTTTGAAAGAGGAGTGAAAGAAGCCATCTATGTCCACTGTGAACAACCATCATTGAACAGAGGAGGTGGATTACGTCACCAACTTTCCCCCGCTTACAGTGCTGTCCTGAGCTCCCTTCCCAGACGTCTCAACCCCCATTCACACCTTTGTTCCAGTGACCTCAATAGGCCACAGGAAACAATGGAGCGGAGTCCTAAATTGGTTTCAACTGAAACCACTGATTAAATATGACCCACGCCCTCTTCACACCTGGGCACATGTGTTCACGCACATGATCAATAGAGGGTCATAACCACCTCCATGGGACTACGCCCACAGGGGTTTAAATACCTGGGTCTCTCCACCATTTGGTTGAGAACTGAAGAAGCCTTTCGGATGAGAGGTGAAACGTCTTCAAGAAACAAAAAGAAGTCCAGTCGCCTTTTTCAAGCTCCAGAGACTACTATGACCTGGATGACTGAGAATCTACACAGACATACAACAATAATATGTCAATAATTGTTTCTTCTGCTTATACCAGTATCTGTCCATTCACAAGTTTCATCTGTTCCTTCACTTATGAGGGACAGCCAATTGCCTCCACAGTGTACGTGCAGTTTACATTAGCGCATATGGTTGCTTCATTCACGGAGATGTCTTCAAGCTGAGAAAGCTATCAAATACTTCCTAACTCCAGTGACAAGCTACCCGTTGGCAGCTGTGAGCCTATTTCAATGCCAGCCTTTCCCAACAAGGTGCAGTAAGGCGATAGCTCTCAGGAACTATGTCACCACCGGTGTGTACTTTTGGCCTCGTGTCACAGAATTACACAGATACCTCAAGTGTGCAGTGCCCGATTTTATCGGCACATTCCTGCTGTTGACCAGAAATTGTAAAAAAATAATTTGAGCCACATCTAATTCCTCATGGATGAAGGCAGAGACGCTCCGACAAGAGAATTACTCAACTGACAGACCTCTCTGTAGCCTTAGACCATCGCACGTGTCTCCTCACCCCACCGACCCATATCCTCTGAACATGCTTGCATACTTTTTTTACCGTTTACTATTTGATAGAAGTCTCCATGCTGCCTGTGGCTCGTGAATTTCCCTCGCTCATTCTCCCTCGGCTCCTACTGTAGGAGTTATTATCCATGTAACGCACACGCACACGCTCCCATCTGCAAAGCATTACAGTAAATGACAGGAATAGAGAAATGATTTCACACAACGTTCTGCTTGGTCCAGATGCAACTCCAGAGTCCCTGCCGCAGATACGTTTAACATGGTAAAAAATAAATTTTAAAAAAGGAGCAAATAATAACTTTTATCCTGCTGCACTTTATTGCACATGCTTGTGCCCTCTGGCTGTGTTGCCGTTTATCTTTGTCAGTCAGCTTGTGTGTGTCGCACTGGTGCCTCAGGTACTCGTGGACTGCTCTCCACTGTGATTATTAATATTTTTTTATGCTTTGTTTAACAACCAGCAAAAATCAGTCACAGTTTATTTAAGATGGATTTAATATATAATAGAGATGTATAATAAATATCCTCATCAGGACTATGCAACGTCTTTCAAAGGTTCTGTTTAAACACTTATTTTTATTCATTCTTTTAGCTGTTATTTTCTTTAAAAGATGTATTGCTCTGCAGGATTGTATTCCATACCTTTCAACCATAATATATAGTATATAATCCCCAAAATATAATTCTATATAATGGAGAAATGTAACTTTATAATACTTATTATTTTTAGAGTATGAATTAAATTTTTCTGACATATGTGTGACAACTGATATGATCCAGTCTCAGCAAACGTTGCTTGGATAGTTGTTCCACACCTTATGTGTCTTGAATTAACAATTTTATTCAACTATCAAACATCCTTTTGTTTCATTGCACTCCCGCTGATTGCTTTTCTGCCCTATTTTAGGTCCTCTCTGCTTAGTTTTCTGGTTAAATGTCCTGAGCAGGACCGTGTTTCGGTAATCTGTTTCACATATTTACACATTACCAGACTGGCATTTGGTCAGGGGTGTAAATCAAAGTGGCGCTAACAGAGTTTTGCGTGGCATCAGCACGTTGCGCTCCTAATCACCAGAGCTCAGTAAAAGATGGTGAGGCAGCCTGTAACACTGCCCAGGGGAACCAATAAAACACTGGTTTGGTGCTGAGCCAATTTTTACAGCCTGCTAGGGGTTTAAAGCTTGAGGCACTTAGTCATACGGCACCATGCTTGTTTTTTTTGTTTTTTTTTAAGGGAGTTAACAGAGAATTTCTTCTCGTCTGTTTTCATAAAAGGTCCGCTCTTTCGTAGCTCTCAACAACTCCCTTGTGCTCTTCTGGCATCTTCTTTTCCTTCTCGTTCTCTCCTGTGAACATGTGGCCGCGCAGACTCACGCTGAAGGATTTCATCAACCAGACTGTCCCCACCCTGTAGTGAAGCAGATGGTGACTCTTACATCTGCCTCATCTTTCTTTTTTTTTTTTTTGGTCTTCATTCGTCTTTATTTATTTAACCTCCATGATACATGGTGACATTTAAACTCTTTTTTTTCCCTCTAATCCGTGCTTAACTTTCATCAAGCACTTATGGGTTTTTATTCATAACCGTAGATCTTACCTGACACATGATTTATTGTTTGCAATAATGATCCTAAATACAAAAAAAGCGACAATTCAAAGTAAAATTAAAATGATTGCGAGGACAGTGGGTAATTGTAATTCCTTTATGCGTAATGATGCTTAAAAATCATTAGAGTTGGATGTTTGTTGGTTTGTTTTGCCCTTTATACGCTGTTTGTGCTTGCTTGACTGTAATTATAGGTTTGTTTTGCATGTGCAGTAACTGTTATTTTTCTTGTGGAAAATTACCCCCTTTCCTTTTTTTCCCCCACTTGTCTTGCTCACTTGTACTTAGGCTCATTCTAATGTATAATATAGTGATAATCTTAATTTTGTTATGCCACATAAAGCAAACACATGATCGTGATCAAATATTTACACCAAGTACGGTAAGATCAACGCTGGTTCTGCTGGAGGTTTTTTCCTGTTAAAAGGGAGTTTTTCCTTCCCACTGTTGCCAAGTGCTGCTCATAGTGGATCGTCTGATCTCTGAGGTTCTCTCGCTAATATATAGTCTTTAACTTACTCTCTAAAGAGTTATTGTCAGTTGGTGCTTTGTAGTATGATTGAACTGAATTGAAATCAAAGGCATGACTTCCAATATCACATCTGCAGATCTATTCCAACACACAAACGTGTGCCTTGGTTTGAGGTGTTCATGTTTTTTTTGTTCACAGCATGCCTGTGGGTATTTAGTTTTAGGAGCTTTTTAGGACAAAAACCAAAAAAAGGGCGTCCTTGGAGGAGAGACTGGACAAGAATGAGTGAGAATGAGAGCAAGTTAACCACAAAATGACATTTTACTTATTCACTCACTCCTCATGTTGTCAGCCTGTACAACAAAAGGCTGTCTTCTGAAAAATTTAAGCTAACTGGATGATCTTTTTTTCTTTTCCTTTCTTTCTCTGTGACAAAGCTCTGGTTACAAGTACTAGAATAAAAACCAAAGTATAAATATTTATTTACTTTTCCTTGGAGGTATAAAGTTAAGCTTTTATATTTAAGTTGGAAGTATGGGGTTGGTCATTCTGTGAGCTGTCTCTAGAAAATATAGATTTTTAATTTGTAATACGCTGTTCCTTTAATGTTACTTTGTTATAGAAATGTGTAACATCTTTTACTTTTGGAAAATTTTAAAGTATGTTATAATTTGCAAGCACAAACACACAGGGAATCTTGCATTGCTTTTCTACTCAGAGAGTGTGGGAATAATTAAAGATGAATTTTCCATCCTCTCCCTGTCCTTTAGAGTTTGAGGAGATTATGTCGTTTATTAATGTTTAGTATATGCGCATAAGTATCGGCAACTGTGTAGATTTGCGTTTTGTGCGCATGCATGCTGTCTTCCTCTGTGCACAGCTACTACTCCCGTCACACATAAATGTGCTTTGACAGGAGTGTGTGTGTGGGCTGCCTAGAATCATGCCTGGGCCCTCCTCTTAAGGCCTGAGCCGCCTTTCTTCCCACAGCACCCCAGCACCCAGTAAGAAAATGCCCATGGGAAGTATAGTGTCACACAGAGGAAAAGAAACCTGGGAAAGAAGAGGGAGTACCTCGGAACATGCATGGTTAATTAGTGGCTGCTATGGGAACTTGAATGTGACAGAGAAATATGGTCAACAGAGCGAGCTGTAAAGAAGCAGAAGTTGTTACTATTTTGTGTGAGAGCAAACACATAATGCTAACATTAAATACACCATATCAGATAAAAGTGAAGTGTTGTCTGTTTCCACCCATTCTCTTTCCAGCTCTAAACATTATATGTTGGTGTGTTCCTCATAAAACTGTCTTCCTAAGAGGAACCTTCAGTACATAACACTGGAAGATTACTATTGTGTACTGTCAATCATTCTTGGTTAATCAAGCCTGATATGCCTTAAGGAACAGTGTGTATGATGAATTTAACTTTGTGTTTGGGGTAAAAAGGGCTTGGGGTGGTTACACAAAATATATTTTTACCCTTTCTCATGATTTTTTTTTTTTTTTAGTCTGAGAAAGAGTTAGCAGGCTGTGTTAGCAAATCTTGCCAATCTTGCCACTGGGAACACAGACAGGATGTCATAAAGAAAATTAAAAAATGTCTCCAGTTTGCCCTATATTTATTGTTTTGTTTTTAATACTTTTTATGATTATGATTTTGGGGGCTTTTTCTCATTTCCATATGGCTTGGTTATTGCATTTGGGTCTCATTGGAGCTAGTTATGTCAACATAAAAAGCCCTCAACACAGAGACCTCAAGAATCCGTACACTGAACTTTTAGTGATTGCAGGAGCAGTTTGTTTCGCACAGAGGAGGGCGAGACAGCAAATACACTGAGACCTACAGAGGTCAGACCATAGTTCACTCTGAGGTTTACTTGTCTGTTGACTCTGTGCACGCTAGCTCTTCTCATTAAGGGGCGAGACAGAAGCGGCAGACAGCACAGCTGGTTCATTCCTGTCTTAGAGCTGCACAAGCCATTAGAGCTCATTTTATTGTCGAGGATGAAAACAATCCTGGCTTTACCAACGTACATTATCAAGCTGATTGAGAACATGTTTCCTTTAGCATCTGTGTGGTTTGTATTTTTATAGGTATTATTTACCCTTCAAGGTCTTTAGACTCTTTGGTGCTGTGTCAGCTTGCGGTATCTTGCATTTGTAGACAGTGCACTTGTTACTAGTTATCTGTTCCCTTGAGCTAAAAGTGAGGGATTTTTTGCATATCGTTGGGGATTTGATTAGAAAAGCTGAAGGTTGATAGCCAAGGTAAAGAGAATGAGTTGAAAGCATAGTCTGTATATAAACGATGGACGTCAAGTATTGGTTTGTGAAGTCTCACTTTGAATCCTTGATCTTAGCATTTTAGCTTCAACCATTTGTTTAATGAGAGCCAGAGGTGACCATATTTTGATTATAGGGTGCAGTGAGAAGTTATTAGCTAATGCTAGCAAGTTTGTTTATTAAGCTACATCCAGATACTAGGTACCTGCTAATTAATGGTAAGTTCTAATCTAATTTCACTCACCAAAGTTTACAGCACAGACTTTTTTGGTCTGTTAGCCAAAACAGGAACAGTCAGCAGTCTGTGTTAAGTGTCAGCTAATGCCATCAAAAACGTCCAAAGCCATTTCAGTGACTCAAATGAACGAAGCTGAAGCCCAGAAGACAGCAGCTACAGCTGCCTGTGTCAGCATCCACCTTTCAGAAAAGAGTCCAACCCACTTATTTCAGTCACACAGAAGTAACTTTAGAGCCTAAATACAATTTAAATGTCTGTGTTATAAAGGAAAGATCACTGTTATGCAGTTATTATGAAGGTACCAATTGATACCAATCCCAAGAAACAAACTTAATACGCTATATCTTTTTTCTTTTTAATAAAGATTAGAACAGTGCTGACCTGAGCAAATGTATTCATCTACAGTTGTGTTTATTTCCTGTACTTCTGGTGACTTGGGTCAATATTTTTCATTTCTGATCAAACAGAGTGGGTAAGGCAGGCTGCTGCCATTGTTTAGATGCTGGTAAACATTTCTAAGCTTCAATCTGGGGCTCTAAGAGAAACCTAACACTTTTCAGACACAAATTATATGTGTTATCCTGTTAAATTAACAGTTTATTAATGTTACAGATGGGCAGGACTGATAACGTTTGCTGACTAGCTCCCATAGTAACGTGATCCTTTTATTAACTGGCCACAGCTGGTATTAAAGGGTGCAGGAAGTATTACTTTTTTCTTTTTTTTTTTTTTTAAAAACAGGAGTCTATGGGAACTCACTCACTTTTGGAGACAGCCTCAAGTGGCCATGAGAGGAACTGCAGGCTTTGGTTGTAAGCTTCATTTTTCTGTTCCACAGGTTGCCGTTTGGGATTTAGAGGGCCTATCTCTGGGTTAGTCTGAGACATAAGAGACATTTTTTGTTTACTTCTTTGTTTTTGTTTGTTTTGGCAGGGGGGGGGCAGTTTTGTGTCTGTGCCTATCTTTGCCAAATTCTGCAGTGTCCCCTCACTGCAGTTTCCCTCAGCTTTACCAACCATATTAGAACGTTTCAACTTGATTTGATTCTCTGGTTTGTAACTTTGTTAGGCTTATTAGAGCGCTTATTGCTCTCATTAGACACTTTATTCATTACAGCTGATGGCTTTTTTCAGTTGGCAGTTAAAGAATCAGGTACTTTTCTCCAAAGTTGGCAGAGACCTAAAAGAGAGCAAGGACAGTGAATATTTGATATTTTTGACATTTCACATTAATCATGACTGTTACCAGTAACTACTAACATTTCCCTTTGTGTTGTGAATAGATAAGCTTTTGCTAAGTTAACCATGTCCGAACCAGAATGACTGAAGCTTAGTTACATTATGTTCACTATGACGACTGCAGGATTAGCACTATGGTAGAAACTCTTTCAGAAGGAAGAGAGCAGCAAAGGTCAGATTAGGTCATCTTGGTGCTTGCAGATGCACAATTTACATATAAAAATGGTGTACAAGCATCTGTTGTGTATGTGTTTACATTATTCCCTTCATTTACTTCTAGTCATTCTAGCTTCTAATTTAAGCAGCTTTACTTGCTTTTCGAGGACCTTATTTTTCAAGCCTGCAGATAAAACCCCTTTTTTCAAATATGTACATTATACGTAAAACGTGAATGCTTAAAATCTCCACAGACTGAAAATAACAATTTCCATCCCTCTGACTCATAGTGAGTCAGATCCCATTAAGTTTACGGAGCACAGAGAGAGGGCTTTTGTCAGTATTATAGGTACGGTATTCCAGTAATTCTTTCATCTCCTCCTCTCCTATTTAATGTCTTTCACAGTACAGGATAAATCTTTCAATATTCCAAACTACATTGTGTTTATCCCACCGTCTCTAGATGCCCAGATGCAAACTGTGTGGTCTTACCTTCATGCAGCTTTTCTAAACTATCGTGGCACCATTGCTAGCCTCTCATTCAGTCACTCTGTGTTGTTTCATAATGATACCATGCCTGTGTCTAAAGCCGTTGTTTTGTTTTTTTTTCTTCTTCTTTGACCAGGCAGTCATATGAGTAATTTAGTTCAAAAATGACCTGACTAGTTAAATAAAAGAGGTTAAATTAAAAACAAACATGCGCACACCGATAACAGGTGTTCCTTCAGCTGTCACACGGCACTGATACCATGAAAAGATGGCTATGAAGGGTGTGATATTGAGAAAAGGTCAAGAGGTTGATTAAATGAAAAGAGAGAGCAGGGGAGAGGCTTATGTCTCTGTTACTGGTTTTAGAAGTGTCCGAGCCTCTATTTTGGATTTTCCGTTTCTTTTCACCTCACGGCAATCCGGCCGCGTTTGTGTTTGCAGGGCCGAGGCCCACCTGAGTCTGATTCAGTGCAACTTAAGCACCACTTATCTTTATCCTCTAGAGGAATACGCATGTGCTGTGTTAACAAATCGCTCAAAGCTGCTTTGTTATGCAGTGGTGGAAGTGCCCGGGTCGAGCATGAGTGGCCTTCTATATATCTGGTTATCACTGGTTACTGTTAAAAGATGGTGGCTCATAAACTATACTGGATGTGTATGCTTCTATGTGAACTTCAGGGATGCATAGTTTTTTACTGTCCCTTTTACCATAAACTGTAATGTTGTTATGTTATGTTATTAAACGTTACCATTGCATTACTATGCATTACTAATCGTTTCAGTATTTGGGTGGTTAGAAAATGTGGTTTTCTCCCCTGATCAAGGTTCAGACAGAAATGGTGGAAAAAGAGAAGAGAAATGTGGTTTGATGCGTGCACATGGGGGCAGAAATCAGATCCGATCTGGTCGTACCAGTCGCAGCTCATCAAGGCTGTCGTGTCTTCTGTAACAATCTCTCTTTCTCTTTTCATCGCTCCGTTCAATAACTCTCCCAGATGTTGCGTTATGAGCTCAAAGCATTTGGACACACACAAGTATGTGGACATGCATGACTGTTGTGATTTACTACACAAATGTGATAGTGATCTTATCTTTCAATTCTCTCTCTCTGACTCTTCTCCCCCTCCCCCGGTCTTTGGCCGCGTCTCATAATAAATCTGTTGTTCTGTGAGGTTTTTATTGGTTTTTACTGTACGTGTTTCTGCTTCAATCATTAAAGAAAGATTTAATGTGGGCCTGTTGGACCTGCTGACAGTAAAGCGCAGGATTTCGTGCGCAGTTAGTCAATTCAGAACAAAGGGGGAAAATGTGAGGCCAAGGCTCTTGGGTCACAGTCAAGCTAGGTTTTGAGGTTGTTAGACCTACACCGTGGTTCGGGGATTTTAAACCAAACCTTGCGTCATTTTTCAAGAAAGATCACATTTGTCGTACTGACAACAGTCCTCTTTTGTATTCCTGAATGTTTTTCTTTTTTAGAGAGATGGGATTTTTATCCAAGAGGAGTGGAATTTCTGCTTTTGAGATATGAGAGAGATTGGTGGAGGGGATAAAAGAGGATCTAGATTGAGCAGAAAAAGCAAGTGTGGACACTGTCGCATCTAGCAAAGTGTGTGTGTGTGTGTTTCACAAATAGATGAGTCAGATCCACAACAGTCGTCTTGTACCAGAGACAGAGACTGTGATAAACTCGCCGATAAGAATGGAAGACACCACAGAGTCAAAACATGTGTGACTGAAGATCAGTGAAAGGTGCTCTGCTTTTGCAGCTCTTGTCAAGCAGGAGCGAAAGAAGAAGGGCTGAAGAAGTTGTTTTAAGGGTTTATGTTTCTCTCTTTATTTTTCTTTTTCCCTCTCTTGAGTTGACCCCTTTAACTCATCTGCACACATGTACTCAGGCTCGTAGGAAAAACAAATATTAAGCAGCCATGTTTGTGTCCATAAATCACTCGGTTTTATGGTTTTTAGCATTCCCAATAATTCAGTCTTGGCTGGCCATGAGCGGGTGCCGTACATACACTCAGTCATATACGCTAAGAAGAGTATGTTCTGGAGGTTTGATTCATCAGTTGCGAGCTTTGCTCCAAAGTTAAGGACCGCCATCGTCTGAAAGAAGACTGACGTCTTCCAAATTGTCGGCTGGGCCGTTGCTCTTAAGCACCAGAATGCCCTTCTGAGTTTAACCACAGTCTGTTTAGCTGGACAATATTTTAACAGGGCTGTAAGTCCTTCATCAAGGCCGTTATTGGTGGATTGTATTTTTATAGTAGACTTTGCTGAGCGTTTCAGTGTGTGTAGGGTAAACCAGCAGCAGTCTGGACGTGTGGCTTTTCCACGGCAGGAAAAATAGATTAGAGTGTAGCTACATCTCCAGTGTGATTCCTATTAGAAATGTGATTTTCAGCAATGGCTCTGGTATGTAGAATAATTACTGTGCAGTGCATATATGTGATTAACCCAGGACTAACCCTGGTTTATATGCAAGGAGGCAGGGAGGGGTCATGCAAAAAGAGGGAGGCTTTTGGAGCCACTGTAAACTAATGCAAGGCTCCACACCTCCCTGTTTCAGTGTACATTTAGCATGCTGATTGAATAATTGTTTCAAATACTAATATTGCCTAATAATCCATCAACTTCAAGCCAACAGTGCAAAACAGTTCTCAGTCCTTTTTCTCACTTCCTCTTTAACATGTGTACCCCTGCCTGTGCTTAGTGTTTAAAATACAACCATGACAAGAGCAGGACTTTCCTCAGGTGACCTAAACAGCAGAGAGGGTCGTAGTGGTCGTGACCCCTCACCCCTTCGCTGTCTGTCTTCTGTGCCACGTCATCTTCTCTCCGCTCTGCTCTGGTGCAGTCACAGCTACCAACTGGTTCCCAGGCCCCGAGCGACAGGTCACGTAATGGTCGTCTAGCCCAGGCCCTTGATGCTGAACCCCGAGGTTAACGCGGAACGCATCTTTTCCGGGGCACCGCGGCCATCAGCTGGCAGCACCCGTCACCGCGTTAGATATACAGAGGTTCAACACACAAACTTAACCATGTCCTGATAATGAAAGTAGCGCTTCATTTCCTTCAAAGCAAGTCTTATTGTAAGTGTGTATTTGTGTTTCCCATTAGTACTTTTACATCCTTATTTCCCCCTCAATCTTTGTACCCCTACTCCCTCATGCCCACCCACGTTCTACAACAAACCCACCCCCACTGAGCAGTGAAAGTCAAGAGGCTGATCTCTCCCACCAGTTTATGACCAGTGACCTGACTGTTTTATAACTAAGCCAGTCTGGACCAGTTTACCAGACTTTTAAAGGTCTGTGTAGCGTTTTTGTGTTGACATAAGCATCTGTCATTTTTCAGATAGGTTTCAAATTTTTTTATTTATCTCAGAAAAGCATCTGTACGTGTTTAATCAATTTAGTGTAAATGTCTGTTCAACACGATTAAGCCCTGGTTGTCTGTCTGCGTCTCCTCCAGTAAAAATTGATTCGGCTTTTCATTCTTCATGTCGACATTATGTAAAGCAGATGTAATGTCGCTCATGTGGTCATGCAGCATTCTGTCAAGTTGCCTTGAGATGTGTTTAAGTTACAATTGTTCTTCTACACATACTTGGTATTTTGCAGATACGTTATGTGGCTGCAGCATTTTTAGTAGTCGTGTTGCGGGCTCTCTGTTTCTGCCTGTGGAAATGGATTAACTGAGCGATGTGCAGCACTGATTTGGGCAGCTCGTGTCAGTATGAAGACAGTTTGGAATGCTAATGAAGCGTTATTCTGTTTCTTGAGGACATGAGGGAAAATACCGTGGAAGCATTTTTGCATTTTTTTTCCCCCATTTGGCAACTTTGCATGTGGTTGTATGTGGAATTGTATGGTGTGTGTCACAAGGGTCACTGCAGACCTGTTGACATCAGATTCAGTGAGTTTAATTAAATCCTGAGCATGCATGTACTCATGTGTATGAGTGTGTGCACTTAAGCGTGTGTGTGTTGGTCCAGAGGATGGGGCCCGATGAAGCGAGGAGAAAGCAGAGAGCAGGCGCTTGGCAGCCCATCTGAGGGCCTCATCTCTGGGGCTCAGACCTGGCCACAGCTGGCCTCTCCACTGACAATCCTGGCTTTTCTCCCCCTCTCAGGAACGCACTGCGTCAACTCTAATTCCCTTCTAATGAACTAGCTACTGAAGGTAGCTAGGCAGGCAGGCCCAGCACACTTATTAAAAGCACATAGTGGAAACAAAGCACACACTCAGTGGAAAAAAATATGTCACACTTTTGTACGTTTCGGTTTTCAGCAGGGTGTCTATGCAGCTTGGCTCAAACACCCGCTGAGGAACCTTGAACTCATGATGTCTTTGAACCTGCAGCCACTTCAAGCAGAGCTGTATCTTTAGCTTCTAAGACCATCTGAGAACCTGCAGGTTCACCCTCAGTGTGAAGTTTCTTTATTATTGCGTACAGTTAAGTCACAAAGTCTCTTTTGTATACCTGTTGGGTTTGCACTGATTCACTGGTTCAGCTCAATTTTATGATTCAAATAAAGATAATAGCTGCAGAAGCAATGACATACATCTGTCTTCTCCAACCATAAACATTTGGAAATTGAGTCACATCTGAAGAAAGAGGTAAAATAATATCAATAAATCAAATTCCTGGTCACTGTTTTATCCAGACAAAGAAAAGGATTTGGGGATTCTGGAAATACTTATGGGGTTTGAAACACACACACACACACACACACTGAAGCATCTCTTTTCTTCAGCATCTCTGTTGGTGGCTGGATGCATGTGTGTGTCATTTTCGTGGGAGAAGAAAGAAGGCATGTCGGCACAGCGCATATCACTTACCTAAACATTGTTACAGACCGTGTACACTCTGCCATGGCAGTTTCCTTGATGTCAGTGGTGTTATTTAGTGTGTGTGTGTGTGTTTGGGAGGGGGGGCTGTACAGTATTATGCAGGTGGTTTTAATGTTGTGGCTCATCAGTGCAGTGCTTTATTTAGTAGCTGAAGGTTAGCACTGAAACTTTGGTTTCCTCTCATGGGAATGAAATGATTTTGGACGGAGTTACATGAGGACAGTCAAATGCATTTGAGTTAAAGGCTAGTATAACTGTGATATGGTGAGTAGAGTGCCCTCACTGTGACCCTGTGGTTTTACTTCTGTGGTGCAGGCTGTGGATCCTCTGATGCTGCTAATAGAAACAGTTAAGCACATTTAGACAGCTTAAGTGCACAGGTTTGATTGCTGTGTCAGTTTACAAAGGTGACAGAGTTCATCAGCTCTGATATATTGTTGATTTGCCCGCACACTTGATGGATTGTGGTGCTGGAGTTTGAAAGCGTTATTCTGTGCCAAACCTTTTGCTAATTTTTTTTTTTTTCTGTGATCTTTTCCACGTTTATCCCTTTTCACTTGCATTATCCCCTATGAAAAGTATTTCCTTTTCTTTAATTTCACACACTTAAAAACATTAGAAACCAACCTAAGTTTTTCCATCCTGGAGACAGATTTACTGGTTCTATGAATCCCATTTAATATCAGTGGATTATTCCACTCCAGTCCCTTCATTGTTGAGGTAATGTTAACACCCATGGGCCCGCAGTGCAAGTGTGTATAAAACCATTAGCTGTGTCCAACTCCTTTCCAGAAGAGTAATAACACTTAGAACAGAACAGTTGTGCTCTTCTAGAAAGCAACAAAGAGAGGAAGAGGGCAAGGTTATCAGGAGAACAAATAGATATTCTGCCAGTCATATGAACTGCCTTCATCAGATAGTGATTATGAAGATAACAGGAAAGCATGTGGTTATATGGTCACACTTTTAAATGGGAGATACAGCTCTTAGTTACAGCCAGATGGTTATCACACTGAATATTTTTACAGATCATATGTAAAAATATGCCACGTTATTAATCTGCCTTTTGTTGTGTGTATGCATGAGGGTATCTGTTTTGGTCTAAGTGGAAAACATCATAACACTATTAGATGGATTGTCATGAACCTTTTTCTAGATATTCGTAGTCCCCAGAGGATAAATGATGAAGACTCACTGGTCCTTTGGTTTATGATGACAATTGCCTAATTTTTTACATAATAAAATGTTAATAATAAAATGCATGGTAACATAAACATGCTAATAGAATAGAAGATAAGATATACTGCACTGTGCAAAAGTCTTGAGCCACCCCTCATTTCTTCCAAGTGCGTCTCTCAGGCCTTGTGCCAGGTTTGCTGGCGTAACCATGCACTTTTTCTGTTTTGACTTGACCCAAGTTTCTTTGTGACCAAACAGTCCAATAGATACTGTAGCCGGCCAACAGGACAGAAGCAAAGCAGTCAGATTCGGATGGACAATCCGAAGCCTTCAGTCTGTAGCAGCAGGTGGGCTGATAAAGCTCGCTGACTGACCTCTCAGATCAGCAGACCCCTCACCCTCAGAGATAGAGCTACACCACTCACTCACTCCCACTGACTGGGATGACATAACCAGGGCACTGATAAAGAAGACAGGAGGGGGGGTGGGGTGATGTGAGTAAAAGAGAGGTCACATTACACACAAACAACACTGTGGAGACTCTGCACTGCTGTGATATAATATGAAGTCAAAAGGGCTTTGATTTTGGTGAAATCTGAGTGTTCGTGTCATGAAAAAGTGCATTTTATTTATCTAGCCCAAAATTACAAATCAGAGGGTTCTCTAATGTGCCAAACATACAACATCCTGTACAATTAGTCCCTCAGTTCAAATGAGGAGAAATGCTTAAACAGGGACAAAGGGAGGTACCTTTTATAGAAGTATTAACAGTACTGACTGAGTGGATTTGAGACAGAAATTCAGAAAGTCTTCTAGTGTTTGTCCATCCAGTCTGAATAAGACTAGAAAAACTGAGCTGGTTTCATATTCCTTAAAGGCCTCCTCTTTCTGGCTAGCTCTTACCTGTCATCTGGAGCTTATTGAGCTGTCTGTTGTGTGCATGTGTGTGTTTTTAGCAGTAAGGCTGGCCACGCTTTAAGGTCGTGATCTCACACAACAATGAAAGGTCCCTTTGACTGATACGGATCTGTTCATAGCTCAACCCACAACCGTACAGGCTGCTTTCATTAGATCCATCTATACTCTATATACTATTACACTACTGTGTGTGTTTGATACTATCGGTGTGACTGGATGTGCCTGTATGCACTCTCACAAGCACAGTGTGTGTGTGCATTTTCATATTTTGTGAGAACAGTACGTGTGTGCGCACCTCAGTGTCTTACTGAAAGGACTTTTTGTGTGTATGTGCAATTTGATTGCTGGGCCCATTCTTATTGTTCAGTGACTGGACATTTTTGCTCATTTGAACTCCATCACCCTTAGAGTTTCTTTCCAACTTTAGCTGCAGGTGCCCAATTATATGCACTTTCCAATTCTTGTGCACGCAAAAAAAATACAAACACACACACACACACCATTTCTGCACTTGTCTTTCATCTACATGTCTGTTTGTCTGGCCCTCCATCAGTCAGTTATTCCAGTGAATTACACTATCTCATACATTATGAAATGACAGCACATAATCATAATATACTTGCGTTGATTCTGACTTGCGCACACACACACACACACACACACACACACACACACACACACACAGATGCACGCTGGGGTAATATAGCCGTCGTATCTGCTGGTGCTGAAGGCTCCTGTCATGGGTAGAAGGTCATTTTATGATGGTTCGTTTGGGCCTGTGTGAGGCAGCCGTGTGAGGCGATGGCAGACGAGACAGCGGGCGTGCTCTCTCTGCTCTGTTTTGTGTAAACTCTTGACAGGAGCAGAGTTCCAGTGACAGACTGAAGCCAGGGGGATTTGGGAGCACCGGGCGGCTCGTTGCAAATCATTGGAAGAGTTTGAAAGGTGTTGAGGCGTTAGTGGGTGCAGATGCGACTGAGAAGAGTCTGGCAAAAGTAAAATCTTTCAAGGCGGGGTTGTTGAGTTGTCATGTTTTCCAGCTGTTATTATAAACCCCCCCCCCCCCCCCCCCCCCCCCCCCCTTTTATTTTTTCCTTTATCCTTCTTTTCTGCAGTATTATTTGATGGTTAATTAGCATGTGCACGCTGTTTAACTTGTAAGCACACACCCAACGCTGGAAAGGTCTTATGTCTGGATTAGTATGTCTGGCTGCATTCAGTACTACACTCACGCCTCTCCTGAATGAGCACTGGAATCGTTTTCCTCTCATTCATGATCAGCCCATGTGATCAAGATCTGTATAACAAGCTCAGTCTCACATTTAACCCTGTGTGAGTCTAAGTGCGTGCTGTCATTAATGGTACATGTATACAGACATCATTAAGCTGTGTAAATAGCCCGTCTGTGCTTGTAAATCTGTGTGCGTAAATATGCACATGCGTGCTTGTATGAGTTTTCCTGTGTGGGAAAATGGGCCGGTGGTGAAGTGGAGCATGAAAATGACAGTAAACACGGGCCGCTATCAGCGATACAACTCCGCTCCTGTTACGTGGATGTTTGACTTGTGCTTTTACTGTGAGAAAATCAGAGATAAGACCTCAGTGAAACTGAATGCAATTTGGAGAAATAATTGGGTATTGGAGGACAAAGCGAGCTCACTGTGTAAGCACGGTTGTGTTTTTGAATAAGGAAGGGTTGAATGAGTGGGGGACAGGAGGACGGGCACCGAGAGGGGTGTGGGAATGGAGGTGTTTAGGGGCTCCCTGCGGAGCAGCTCGGATATGGGAACACAGAGATGGCCTAATGAAGCGTGGCTGCCCCTCGCTGATTTAACAGGGCTGAGATAGAGGCAGGGATGTTGGGGAAAGAGAAGTCACAGGTCTGGTACATGAGAAGGGCAGGGAAAGCAGGCTTTTACACACTTTAAGTCAGCTTTAAATGCTGGGCAAACACTTCAGGAAACAAAATATTAAAATGTGGTTCTGGAGAGAGATGTGCCTGATCTAAAAGGTTTTTAATAAATTATCCTCCTCGATGTGTACTCAGATATGGCGCTTCTTTTCCACCGACACAGTGCTTGTCCCCGCGCGGGGTCATTTCTGCCTTTGTGGCTTTTGAGAAGCAGCTGATATTTCAACAGGTTTGAGAGCTGAATACTTTGTGTGGGACGAAAATCATAGTGGACTCTTAGCCATTGACGTCAAGGGGTTCAACCTTGGGACCAGCAATTTTGTGGTGCCATGCCGGTGCCAGCTTGTTGGCGCTAAAACCAGTCTGTCTTTTTGTTTAGTTTTTTTTTTTTTTTTTTTAATATTATTTCATGAAACAGGTTATAGATTAGAAGCCGACAGTACATCAGTGTGGGGAAAAAGGTAATGGAGGAAATGTGTCAGTGCAGATTAATATAAAGTGGGTGGGTGATCTTCTTTATTTGACCTGTTTCTCTCTTTGACAGCACTGCAAAACTGCAAGAGCAAAAGTTACTTTCAAAAATGTAAGAAATGATACAAAGATCCAAAGCGATGCTGTTAACATGAAAGTCGTGGTGCTCAGTTGTTGGTTAGTGATTGATCCTGTCCTATTTGTTGGCCAAACTGTGAACTGAAACTGTGAAAATCTGCGGCTGTCAAGCTCCTTTTTTTCAAATTCATAAAAAAATACACTGTTTGCTTGTAGTGCTCACACATGTATACACCATAAACCCTCGCGTGACTCCATGCCCTGTCACTTAAGATACTCAAACTTAGTCTGTCATTATACTGTCATAGTTGAAGCATTACATCACCAGTTTGTCAGTCTCAGTTGATGTGGAGGCAGCCAAGTGGCATTCCCCCAGAATAGGACCATTACACAAGGTCTTCATCATAAACCAATCATTCGAACTGCCTCTCCACTTCAATCGGCCAATCTGTGGCCTGTGATGTGAAGTGGTTAGATCAGCCAGCACTCTTCTGTCCTCTTGCCCCGTCTGTGACCGGCCCTGGAAACTAAGCTAGAAGTGGAGATTTTAGACCAGACTGCAATACACAGAGGCAGAGAATAGGAGAGGTTTGCCAGCATTGCCAGTGTTTGCGCAAGTGTTTCCTGTTTGGTCACTGCGTCCAATTGTACTTTCCCCGCTGATTAAATAGCTTGTTCAGTTTCCGCAGCCCTCAATCTTCTTAACTCAAATCATGCGAGAAGGCAGGTGACTGTGGCCTTGCTTCAGCTCGCATGGGTGAAAGTTCAAGGTAGGGCTAGAATGTTTGAGCAAAACATTAATTAAAAAGTATTAAATAAATCCTGTAAATAAATGCTGTATTTGCAGCTTAAAAAAAAAATCCATCTAGTAAATCACAATGTTAATAAACAATCAAACCTGTTCCTGGTTCCAGTTCTACTCCCTGCTCACTTTCAGTCATATTTTCCATTTTTAAATAACATTTGGGATGTTCAGCATATTCTTCACGGTGTTAATGAGTTATTGTCACAAGCTTGTTGGCCTTAATACTGTAAAAAGTCACATGGCCTGGTTCTGAGTGAATGTGGTTGAGTCTAACTTTGTAGCTGCAGGACTCTACTGGCTCCTTGACTCTAAAAATGAGCATACTGCACCATCTAGTGGTAATTTAGCAAAACTTCAACCCAAAGAAGATTTGAATGCATATTGTTTTGAATAGTCGGTTGAGCCCTTGAGACAGTGAAGTGCTACAGCGGGTAGCTCTGCATGCTTTGATTTGTTTTTTTTTATGCTGGATGCCCTTCCTGATGCAGCCCTCAAGGGATTTGTGTCTCTGGCTGGAATTGAACCACCACCCTTTTATTTGTATGTTATATTTGTGAAGCACTATACTGCAATGTCATTATTGTATATCATTTTGAATATCAGGTTCTAATGTCTGCTCTTCCTCTCCTGTCTCTGCTTTCAGGACACTGATCCCACTATTTGACAAGGACACTGGTCTGCTTCTGCTGGCTGGCATGGTAAAGATAGAGATGAATCCCCTGCAACTGTCAGGAATTGCTTCAGTATTGAATTATCAGTTATCATTGGTTATGTATTTAACTATCAGCTGGAAGGAACACACCACCTCTCTGATTCTCCTCTGAGACACTCATGCAGGATGGATAAATTCACTGATGTTCTGTCTTGTTCAGGGAAACACTGGGATCGATTGCTTTGAAGTCTCTTCCTCTGAGCCTTTCCTCTCTCAAGGTGAAGCGTTCTTTGTTATCTGTCTGTACAGATGTCGAGACCAACCTCCTTCCTGGTATCCTAACGCATCTCCTGTTCTAATTTTCACATCCGTAGTCAGCCACTGTCTGACCGATACCTCAACAAGAGGGGTTGCCTTGGTGCCCAAGCTTGCCTTGGATGTAATGTCCTGTGAAGTCGTGCGTGTGCTTCAGCTGACAGACAGCTGCATCGTGCCAATCAGCTATCAGGTCCCTCGTAAGGTGTGTACGCGCGCAGCAATATTCGCATAAAAGTACAGGTAATGTAGCACTTTACGTTAAGTTTAATTTGTCTGTGTTTGCTTGTGCTTTATTTTTTTGTCTTCCAGAATTCAGGTCAGGAGTTTCACGAAGACCTTTACCCAGACACGGTGGGCACCACACCAGCCATGTCTGCTGAGGAGTGGTGGAAGGGCGGGAACAAGCAGGTGAGAGAGCTCCACTCTCAATGAGTTTATCCAGTCTTCACATGGCGCAGGCAGCTCAAACTGTTTGGTTTTATCATAGGTGGAGAAAGTCAGCCTGCACCCAGACAAACGACCCAAACAAAAGGCTTCACCAGCAAAACAGACGCCTGCAAAGAAGGAACTGGCCAGTGGAGGGAGCAAGGAGGTGAGACGCACATTTGATAAAAAATATATTTGCATTAAATGAGCAAAATCTCCCAATTTAGGTTTGATTTTATTTTAAAGATACCAGTGTATTCTTACACCCACAAACTGAAGATAGTAATACCATCTCTCTCTGTTGACAGGATCAAGCTCGTGGCTGTTCTACCTCCAGCAGTCCTCTAAGCACTCCCAGCAGCAGCGCTGCACCGTCCCGCTCTCCCTCCTCCACCTCCGGCCTCTCCTCAGGATTCGTGCCCAGCCCGAGTCCCAGCCAGAGTGGGAAAGCTTTCCAAAACCTTCTAGGTAAAAAAAAAAAAAACACTCCTTAAATTTCACCTTACTTATTTTGGTTTGGTTTGATCTTTATTAACATACTAAGCTGTTAATTTTGAATCATTTTTTTTTTAAATTCAGGGCCAACTTCCAAGTTCCGTCATATCCAGGGTACAGTGATGCACCGGGACACACACATCACAAACATTCGCAGCCTCAACCTGACTACACCCGGCGAGTGCGATGGCTTCTGTGTCAACCGCCAACGTGTGGCAGTGCCCCTCGCCATCTCCGGAGGCCAGATTGCTGTATTTGAGGTACAGCAGGAGCAGCAAAATGCAGGGATGTTGTTTTGCAGATAGTCTTCATGCCTATTTATGTTCTCCTGTACTTTATTCTTTTGAGAAATGAGATTTTGTGTACTGTATGCATGCGTGTGAGCATTTTTATTCCTTTCCTCAGCGCTCTCAGCCTGGCAAACTTCCAGACACAGCCCTGCCCACCATCCAAAACTCTGTTAATGTGGCTGACTTTGCTTGGGATCCCTTTGACCCACACAAACTTGCTGTCGGTGAGTGCACATGCACACCAGGGTGTATGGAAGTGTCTCACTGTGTATTTAACCTGCTTGTCTCCCTCTCTGTGCATGCTAGCTGGTGATGATGCTAAGATCCGGGTTTGGCGAGTACCAGAAGGCGGGTTGAAAGAGACCCTAACTGAGCCTGAGATTATCATGCAAGGTAGGAAGGATCAAATGCAGAGCATGCTAAAATCAAATCAGTCTCTAAGTTTTATTTATTGCAAGGTAGAAGGTATGCAGAAATTTGTACTGTGTTTCCATGCAATATGCTTATAATGCACTGCTAGTTTACAGAAAGAAGAGATGATGTGACAGTTTACATGGTGCATTACTCTTCTGCTGCTCTGCCTCACTTTGGATATGATTATTTCTCAGGCTTCTGCTGCATTTGTGGTTGAATGCATATGTCAGGCTGTACTTAATAGCTTCAGGCCTTCTTAGCAGTCAGGTAGAGAGTCTGGCAAAGAAGCCCCTGCAATTATCTTTCCAACTTCAGTGATACCAACTTGTTGTCAGCTTTGGTTACATCATGATTTTATCATGTGAAAGAATCCAAGTTATTGAAATTTAATGCACAAACATTTCAAGGGAACTCAATGCCCATTTTAAAGGAGTTTAAAAACATTCCAAAAACACGTTCCCACCATGACCTTCAGGGGCTCCGTGAGAAGGTTACAGACAATACTGTACTTCTGCTGTGACACCCTGCAGGCCACACAGAGAAGATCTACTCCATCAAGTTCCACCCTCTGGCCAGTGGACTCCTGGTTTCTTCATCATATGATCTCACAGTCAGACTGTGGAACCTAGAGACCGGAGAACAAGTCAAACTTTTCACTGGACACCAGGAGCAGGTGGGTGACAAGAAGCATGCAAGATTAAATGCAGAAATATTTCTTAATTCAATTTTGTGTTTAAAAAGTTTTCACTGAGCCAGAGAAACTGTTTGCACCATTTTAAAATCCTGAGTTCATCTTCTCCTCTTGCTCCTTTTTTTTGGATCACGATCAGGTGTTTGGCATGGCATGGAGCCCGGATGGGAAGCTCTTGGCTACAGTTTGCAAGGATGGGAAAGTTCGTATTTATGACCCTCGCAAATCCACTACACCTGTGCAGGTATGTGCAACAAAATGGGCCACATTGTAGGATGTTACCACGTTATAGAAATGATTTGTCTATTGTGAAAATGAGGCAAGAAGAGTATAATACAAATCCAAACAAAATAATAGTCGAATTTGTAGAAGATTAATTAAATTCTAGGGCACTAGTGCTCATTTCCAGCTCCATATTTTATATTCTTGACTCTCTCAGGGTGACTCACAGTTCAAAGAAATCCTGGACCTTTTGTGCATCCTCTCAGTTCATCATCTTTTTTTGCAAAAGAGAATCTTAATCTCAGGAGTTCCACGTCGTGGTTAAATCAAGGTTAAAAAAACAAACAAAACAAAAACACACACTTACATGCTTCTTTCTTTCTTTTTTTCAGGAGGGCCCAGGTCCTGAGGGCCACAGGGGAGCTCGTGTGGTGTGGGTGTGTGATGGCAAGTACCTGCTGGTGTCTGGATTTGACAGGTACTGGAAATGACATAGAATTTGTTTATCGATTCAAGCAGGCAGGTTGCTGGAGCAGCAATGGGCCGGTGACTGCTCACCCCTTTTCCTCCTCCTACAGTCGCAGCGAGAGAGGACTCTACTTGTACTCTGCTGATTGCCTCTCCGCTGGGGTCATAACCAGCACTCCTGTAAACGTCTCACCGTCCACGCTGATCCCGTTTTACGACCCGGACACCAGTGTCGTCATCCTTACTGGAAAAGTGAGCACAAAATATTTTAAAGGTGTGAGATACTCTGCAGCCATCATTGCATGAAATAAGATTTAACCCGACCGTTTTTTTTTTCTTTTTCAGGGTGACACCAGAGTGTACATTTATGAGATCCTTCCTGAAGATCCATACTTTATTGAGTGCAGCAGTTTTAATTCTCCTGAGCCTCATAAGGTGCCAGGTTCACTCCCTTTTACTTCCATTCATTGCTTTCTTCTCCTTATCAAGTTAATTAGATACAGTTGAACTAAATCTGTTTCCTGTTTGCAGGGGTTGGCCTTTCTGCCTAAGACTGAGTGCAATGTGCGCGATGTGGAGATAGCTGTAGGACTGATGCTTACCAAGACGACCATAGAGCCAGTGGGCTTCAAAGTGCCGCGGGTCAAGGTGAGCCCGCTCCACCACCTTGTGGACACCAGGGAGCATTGCATGCTTTCCCTCCTGATGCTCATTTCTAATAAATGGCTATAGCTTCTACTGCACGCTGTGTTTCTCATTGTGTGTGCCTGCTTTGTGTCTCCAGAAAGAGTTTTTCCAGGATGACGTGTACTCAGACACAGCAGTGTGGTGGGAACCAGCACTTACGGCCTCTGCCTGGCTCTCCGGCTCCAACGGCCAACACAAAAAGATCAGCCTGAAGCCTAAAGACATGACGCCAGGTGCAGTCAACAACACGGCACATACTCACGTGCCCTTATCTAGCATACCTGTCACTCTAAATCGAGATGCTTACATCTACAGACTGCACGTCAGTACTAGACATGTCCTGGTATGTTTCTTTGCTCCCCAGTGAGTGAGGCCCCCAAAGAGGCTCCAGTGAGGAAATACCTGCCCTCATCTGTTTACCTGGAGGAAAAGACTGATGAACAGAAGAAAGAGGAGGTGAGAAGAAGCTCAGTTACTGCATACTTCACTTGTGAGCCATGTTTAAGTACTTAATACCATACAGCACTTACTGAACGTGTGTGTGTGTGTGTGTGTGTGTGTGTGTGTGTGTGTGTGTGTGTGTGTGTGCGCGTGCATGTGTGATTCAGCTTCTGAGTGCCATGGTGGCTAAGCTGGGGAATATGGATGACCCACTACCACAAGAGTCCTTCCAGGGAGTTGATGAAGATGAGTGGGTAAGTGAATGTGATGAAAATATGAATGTCTAGTTTTTTTTTTTTCCTGATTGTCAAATACTGATGTTGAACTAATGACTGAGGAACACTAAAGACAGATCTTCATGATTTAAGCTGCACCTAAACACACTTTGCATCAGTTACTTTATTAATCCTTTCTGTAATTTAATGCAGTCTGAAGCTTGTGTTTGTTGTTTATAGAGCATCTTCTATAAAGCTGGCCAGCTTGACTGAGAAAGCTTCATGGCTAATAAACACAGACACAGTTCTGTCTTTACTTAACATTTCCAGCATCTGCTTTTGCTAGAACGCACTGAAAAGCTCACTGAGTTTACGATCAAGCGGAAGGGTCAGTAGGGACCGAAGGCAAGTTATAGGTCACTGCTGCACTTTGGCTGACATTTGTTTCTCTGTCATGTAGGATGACTAATCGGGATGTGCCTTTGGTTCGGTCATGGTGCCAACAGCAGACAGGAGAACAGCTCCAGTGTTATATCGGCAAACATCTCATCCTACTGAGCACACAAAGATTACTGCACAATAACTACACCTTTTTGGGGGGGGAAGAAAATCACAATCTTCTGGTTTCCGTGCTGTATGTATGATGTTGGTGTTGATTATATCATCAAATTTGACTCCTTGAAAATCCCCAAATATTACATCATTCTGGTCTAAAACGTTTTTTTTTTAATATATATAAATGTAGACAAAGAAATTCTATCACTCCTTTTGCTATATTAATGGAAGAACTCACCGTTCAGCACAACAATATTTATCAGCATATACAGTGAAGTCATCTCAATCTTACAGTATTTCTCATAATCCATGATTAGGGCAAAGTCAGTGAAATAGCAGGCAATCATAGCAATAATATTAATGCTTTATGATACGTTACCGGTTAACTTTGAGTGCTCAAAACGAGGCCTAACCGTGGTTTACGCTCACAGCAAACGACTTTTTAAAATCACGGACACGCACTTAACCCTTTCCTCTGTGTTTTCTCTCTCTGTGTGATCGCGCCTTGATTACGTGATCCACGCTGGCAGTATCCTGATGAACAAAACAAATTTTAAAAAAAGCTTTGTTTAAGTTTTAATGTCAGAACGCATCCTGTATCTCCACAGTGAACCACTGCTTGTATTTTTTACTGGCCAGTCATGGGGAAGCACGCTCATCCCCAGAATATCTTTGAAAAATGTAACATGGCAAAAAAATGTTTGTTTATTTTTACATCTTGCAGCTGATAAAACCACTTGTCTTCCTGTTTAGTTGGATAAAATACACACACACACACACACACACACACACACACACACACACACACACACGCACACACACACACGCACAAGGTAGGCAGCAAAAATCCACACTGAGGATACAACAGGGTCACCAGTTTTCATGTTTGGCCATGAACTGGAGTTTCTATTTACAGCAATATTAAGTTATCTTCTTTTTATTTGCTGATGTTGGACTCAGAAGCCATTTAACCATAAGTACGAGCCCGGCTGATATGATTGAATTGTCTGCCAGTAACAGTCTCATAATTAGCGATCAGAGGGGAATAAAAATAAATCACTTCCTTTTGAGTTTTTAGAGGGGACTTTGGGATGATTGTTTGTTTCTTGTTGTTTATCGGGAAGAGGAACTTTTAATTTAGACTCTTTCTGACCGTTTCGGGAATCTTCCTCATTAAAAGAGCTAATTTTAGGATCTCATTTTAACTACTACTAACGATTCATCATGTTAATTAGACAGCAGTACAGTATTAATCATTTGCAATGCAGCCGTAACAGCCATCATGTAGCCTCTTTGTAGAGCTACAGCAGTATCATCTGTAATCACGGTGTTGTGCCAAAAAGTGATCGTCTGCCAAATGATGTTTCTGTGTTTGTTGCGTGTTGTGCCTTTGCCTCTATCGGTAAATAGACTGTAGTCAACAGGATTTATGAAGGCTTCACATATAAATTTAAGAAATTTACAAGTATCTTTAGGATGGTGTGTTATTGTAGCCACATTATAATTAACCCAGCACTTTTTGGCCACTTGAAATATCTTGATATCTTTATAAAACTGTAATTTTCTGCTGCCCTCTTGGCTGGATATCTCTGAAAAAAGACATTTTAATATCAATGACCATTTTTACCCTCATAAATAAAGGATATATAAAAGTCGCTTTGCCGAAAGTTGATTGCAGCTTCTGCCTTGTGACAGGAATGTTGTTTCTTGCTCAAAATGATTTTATATCATTCATGAGAGATATGTTTGACAGATTATAGGCCCAAAAAACTCATTTAAATACAGCCAATCATTCCTTGGCAAATACCAGAAATCACTTTTTGGCACAACATCAGCTCGATCTCACAAAGTTTGTTTACAACCTCTGATGGACCAAAGTGTTCTCTTTGTGTGGCAGGTCTGGGGTTTTTTTTTATGACATATACTGTAAGCGAAAGTGATTCTCAAAAGGCCATACTTCCATTTTTTTTAGTTTTGGATTGGATCAACTTGCCTTCCATTTGTTTTTCTACAGTGAGTAAAGCTTTGTTTTGTTTCTGTATTTCTTGAGTAATGTTTGTGGAATTTTTTCCAATATTGTCTTGCAATAAACATCTTTTAAACTCATTTCTGCTTGTTTGTCTCTGTGTGACTGACTCACTGTGGCAAAGGAAGCTGGTAGATATGTCTGTTGGAGATGCTGGGGTCTCCTGCAAAAAAAACGAAATAAATGTGTGAGCGACACAGTGGTGCGGAGGTAGCATCGTGTTCGTGTCAGGTTCTCTCCTCTTTAATGACTTAAAAAAAACAAAAAGCAGAATTGGGTGCACAGGTTTGAGTTTATTTTTGATTTCCTTTAATCATCACTGGGTCTAATGTACATAATATTGAAAATCCCTTTTTTATTACATATATTGTTTTATCATCATTTGAAGGAAGTCTTTTGAACATTTGGCCAAGGAAGGGCGGTCACCCCTCTTGGTCTTAACAAATAAATTCATTTATGAAGTATTTACTTTATAACTGTGAATTTATCGTGGATACAAGAGGTGGAAATGAGCTTTCTCTGAGGTGTGGCTAACCTCGCAGAGATAGGCTGAAGAGTGCAGTCATTCAAGAGGGGTTCAGAGTAGAGCTGCTACTCCATATCGAAAGAAGCCGGGTGAGGTGGTTCGGGCATCTAACTAGGATGCTTTCTGGGGCTTCTTGGGTGAGGTGTTCCAGGCATGTCTTACCAGGAGGGAGGCCCTGGGGCAGACCCAGGACATGATGGAGACATGTCTCTTGGCTGGCCTCGGAACACCTAGGTGTTCCCCCAGATAAGCTGGAGAAGTTGGCTAGTGAGAGGGAGTCCTGAGTTTCTTTGCTTAGGCTGCTACCCCCGCGACCCAGCCCTGGATGAGGGGGAGAGGATGGATGGATGGATGGTATTTTCACCTTCACTTAATAACAGCTTTACCCTTATTTTGTTTGTTTTGCCTTTCTTTTGCCCCCCTGTGTCAATTCACACCCCTAATAATATCTTGTTTTTACTCTTTTTCTTAAAGGTGCAACTTAAAGTTATTACTGTATTGAGTTGTTTTATTGCCCACTATAAAGTGTCCAGGAACACATACATTTTTGTCATCAGTAAAGCTTAGTCATGTTTTTTTGAAGTATAGTTGTCTTCATTTTTCTCGTGTTCCTGTTTGGATTAAAACGGGGCTTTTTTTTTTCTCTCTCTCTCTCTCTCTCGCTCATTGCACCTCATCAACAACTTTGAGGTGCGCAAATAAATAAGAAAGCTGCACTTTGACTTCCCGGCCGGCAGGTGTCAGTGTTCAAATTTTCTCCGTCCAGCTGAACCTTCTTGAATTTTGTGTTGTCGACGCTTCCTTGAACTCTGACCTACCTGTAACCTTCAGCGTGCATGTGAAAACAGACGTGCTGTCAGCTGTAGCTGTAATTACTATTATAACACAATATGGTAAGAATACATTTTATGCTTTGTGTGTTTGTGCGCCCACAGCGTTACTGACTCCGGATATCCCAGAAGCTGCGGTTTGTGTTTTCGCAGTCGCCGCTACATAAGATAGCTGTGCCTCCTCTTCACTGAGAGGGAATTTATATTTCGATTTATGAATGGAACTAAATGTAGCTTTAAAAAAAAAAGAAAAGAAAAAAAAAAGGGACGGAGACGTGTGTGGAAAGCGTGTCGTTGTTTCCAGGTGTAATTTTATTTATTTATTTACTCTACTGGATGTTTTTTGTGTGATTATCTCTCATTCTTGGTGTTTTTTTTGTCGTCTTTTAGGCCAAGTATCTTGCACAGATCATAGTGATGGGAGCTCAGGTGGTGGGACGTGCGTTTGCTCGTGCTTTGCAACAAGAATACGCAGGTATGACCCGGAATTAGTCGATCATTCAGTCGATATATAAAATTCACTTCGAGTACCACAATAACAGCTGCAGCACTGAAGTTCACAGAGTACATTGTTACATCTAATAACTTAGTTTTAGAGTCTTCACAGGTCAGGCAGTACAAAAAGTATTAGAGTAATATGAGTAATTTGTACTTTCTCGTGAGTGAAGACATTCTGATTCTCATTTAGACCCAAATCCCTGAGACAAACATGTCACACCTGGCCATAAGGTAAAATGGACACACTATTATAGTCTTAGTTATCCTAGATTGAAGCACATTTTTGCATGTTTCCACACAGAGTCATCAGTCTGTTAATCATGAATGTTGTCTTTATATGCTCACTGGTCACTTCATTAAGTACACCTTGCTAGTGCTGAGTTGGACCTCCTTTTTGCCTTCAGAGCCACCTTTAATTCTTCATGACACAGATTCAACAAGGTGCTGGAAACATTCCTCTGAGAGTCTGGTCGTCATTGACATGAGAGCTTTACACAGTTGCTGCTTTTTTTTTTAATATCCTTTGGGCCATTACATCACCTGCACCAGCCTGAGTTATTGGCACAAGGCAGGATGGATCCATGTTTTTATGCAGAGCTCGAGAGTCATCAGGCCAGGCAATGTTTTTCTAATCTTTTACTGTCCAATTTTGGTGAGCCAGTGCAAACTGCAGCACTCAGTATCTTGTTCTTAGCTGACAGTAGTGGCACATGGTGTGGTCTTCTGCTGCTGTAGACTCATTCAAGATTCCAGATGTTGTGCGTTCAGATACCTTGCATACCTTGGGTATTTGAGTTACTGTTGCCTTCCTATCAGCTTGAAGCAGTCTGGCCAGTCTCCTCTGTTGTTCGCTGGATATTTTCTCTTTTTCTGACCATTCTCTGTAAACCTTAGGATCCCTGTAGACCAGCAGTTTCTGAAACATTCCAACCAGCCTGTCTGGCACCAACAACCCTGCCACGTTTGAATGTCACCAGGCCGTCTTGACCATGCCTACATGTCTCGATGCATTGTGTTGTCTTCATATGATTGGCTGATTTCATATTTGTGTGAATAGCAGTTGCACAGGTGTACCTAATAAAGTGGTGGGCGAGTGTCTTATCTGTCTGTGAATCAGATTTGCTTTTGTTGTATTTTACCACACAGCCAGTCAAGCCGCAGCGCGAGCCAGGAGCCGTTCGGGTCAGCAGTCAGCTGCAGCCTCCAGCATCACTGGAATGAGTTTGCAGGAGGCCCAGCAGATCCTCAATATCTCCACGCTCAGCCCTGAGGAGATTCAGAAGGTACAGTCGCACTCGTGTCGTTCTTAGATCCTTTTAAGGTTGATATTTGTTTGGAGATCTAAGAAGCCTTTTTTTTTCTTTTTTTTTTTTTTATGATGTCATCTGATGTGGGAGCTTTTTACCCGCACACAGTTATTAAAACAAACACAGTAAATTGACCATAAACTAACCAAAGATTGCCTGGAAGCTTTTCTGAACTGCTTGTCAAGTAATGCATTTTTTTTTCCCAGCTTTTGCGTAAGAAAGGGTTTTTGTGGTTTTTTTTACAAGTGAATGGGTACACCAGCAAAAGCAAACTGTTTACTTGCACCCACAGCCAATGTTTGGGTTGACCCACTTTAGATCATTTGCCTGAAACTCTCCATCAGAATATTTCCCGACTAGATATAAAAACACTTGAAAAGGTTTAAGATTAATCAAGGAACTGGCTTCACCACTGCATCTGCAGAAAGCGATGACATGCTTGTTTCTCAGGTTCAAACTTTATTGGTGATCATATTATTAATTCATCAGAATATTGAATCTTTGTGATGTCATGCCATTGATATGATTTGATGAATTATTTGGTTCACTTTTGTTCTTTGTGTTCCCCTCTAGCAGTCAAATTTGTCAGTGTGTGTTTTTGCCAGGAAAAAGTCAGTGTAGTCACATACTAACACTGAAGCGCTTCTCTTTTCCAGAGCTACGAGCACCTTTTTAAAGTCAATGACAAGTCAGTGGGCGGTTCCTTTTACCTACAGTCAAAAGTAAGTACTCTGTACCTGTATTCACTTGCACTTTTCAGCCATTTTCAGATTTGTTGTAGCAGTTAAGGCAGCATTAACAGAAGGAGTGGTAAACTGATTTGGCTCACCAAAATGTGAAATCAGCACAAGAACATATAGATCAAAAATGCTAATGGGAAGTCACCAGACCAAAAAAATCAATAAATAAAATATTAGTAGTAAATTAGAAGTACAGTGTATACCTGTAGGCCTCATACTGAGTTAAGTGAAAGTATTCAAATCATTTCTGCTTCATCCCGGGTTTCTCTGATATTGTGTAGAGTCAGCTTTTCTAAAAGTTTTTGTAAACTGTGATTAAAAAAGTGTTTTATTTCATCTGCTTTGCTCCAAATTAGCTGATGATTGCACCATACATCTGATAGAGAAATATCACTATGCGATTTAGCACGGTACAACAGCAGAGTTGGCATTTGCTCATGATGGTTGTAATTACCATGTAAATATACCAAAACTGTACCTTTGCACTGTGGAAATGTTGAAAAGGCTGTGCTCCTTCACACCTTGTCAAAGAAGAAAACTCAGCAGAATAAAGGCGCTCATGTTTATCATATACTGCAGGCATTCTGACGGTTACTGCCTCCTTCCACAGTGCCAGGTTTGCCCTGCTAATACGAGCTGTTTACCTCCTGGGGGAAAACCAGCCAGTCCGATCAGTCTGCAGTAAAGAGTTATGATGTGAAAGAGCTCTAATGCTGAAAGATTCACTCTGAAACTGTTTATTAGATGTACATGTTGTTTATTTTCAGAATTTTGTTTGTGTTTTTAAAGAAGCTTATTTGTCAAAATCTAGGACTGTAAAAATATATAAGTATACTTTTTACTGCGTTAATCATTCAAGTGTAGTGAATCATCTCCATGACAAGAGTGAAGGACTGAGCCAGTAAATACAGGTAGGTCCATAAATTTTTTGGACACCTACAGAATTTTATCTCTGTGTACATCACAGTGGATTTTAAATCAAACCTGTCAGAGCATCTCAAGGGAGGAAACAGCATTTGGCTCTAAATTTAAGGTAGTCAGTGGCTGCAAAGGATTTTCATCCAAATATTTAAAAACAATCCTTGTATTTAAAATTAGTTTGTCCAATTACTTCTGAGCCTCTGACAATGGAGACTGTGTATAAAAGTGTGGAGCAGCATGTGAAAACTAGGCTAAAATCCAAAACATCACCAAAGGGGGGCAAATTTCACCCGCCGACTGGGCAGGTCGCACCCCTAGGCGTGTGTGGCTGCACTGAGAGGGGGGTTTTCCCGACATAGCCGAGGATTCGTGCTGTTTATTTGCAGTTCATGCACCAGAAACTGTTCAGTAAACTACATGTTTTTGGACATAGTTTTGAGACATTTGCAGGGAAGTTAAGATAAACACTGGAAATCTCAGAAAGCCCCGTTGTACTTGATTTGCATCATTGCTCGGCTGTTTTCGTGCGCAGCTGGGATTCTTCAGTCTGTGTCTGTGCTTGTACTATGTCGCGAATGTCTGTCATTTTTAAACAGTTAATGGAAAGTTTTTGTTAAACCCCTTGAATTAAAGGTGAAAGTCTACAATTCAGTGCCGGTTATTTGATTTTAAAATCCCCTGTGGTGGTGGTGGAGGAGGAAAAATGAGTTTCACACACGCACTGCAGCTCTCAACTTTTCTAGTCGGCGCCCGACAAATTCACCAACAGAGGTTCATGTGAGAAAGCAAGTGTCTACATAAAGGTCATGTTTGACATCTCAGTTATTTTCACTCTCAGGAGCAGCCCCTTTAGTCTCTATGAATAATGTCACACTCCTATTTTAGTCTTCTCATAACAAAAACAGTGATCAGTATGAAATCACATATAGGTGGAGTCCAGTCTTTGAAATTAGTAATGTTTGAGGTTCAGTCACTCGATGCTTCCTCTTTGCTGTTACTAAATTTGTATTTACCCCCCCCCCTTCTTTCTGTATTGTTTGTGTGTAGGTGGTGCGAGCCAAAGAGCGTCTGGATGAGGAACTAAGTATTCAGACACAAGAAGAAAAAAAGCAGCCATCACAGCAGAACTCGGAAACATGAAAGACAAAATGATGCCGTCTGTCCTCTCCCCATCCCCTGTAAATTATGACCCAATTAAAACTCTTCTCCTTTTCTCTAGTATTTTACTTTATTTTTTTTGCCAAGCAATGCACCGCAATACAGGGAAGCTATAAATCTACACGTGCACTTTTAAGAGAGCCGCTGGGCTGAATTAAACTGCATCAAATTGAATGTTAATCAGGTTATGGTGACTCTGTAACACCTGTCTTTGATTGTACATTTGGGACAGAAATGAAAACACACACAAGTATCAAATGCAACTTTATTAAACAGTTTTGTTTTCATTGACATTATTATCAATATCGTAATAAAATTCCTCTAAAACAGGAGAACACCGCTATGTTGTACCAATTGGAGACTTTTACAACTCTAAAACTCTGCATGTTCAACCACAGAACATGATGCCAGGAAAAAATATATTTTCATATAATCATTTTCTTTTTCATAGTGTATAACTTCTATATTTACCAATAATAATAATTATTATTATAATAATAATAAAAAGGCACTTGGAAAAATTAAAATACTGACATAATATCTCACAAATGTGCAAAAAAAACATAACTTGGAACAGGCCTTGTGTGGCCTTAGTCTTATCATTAACCCTTTGTGCAACACTGTAGCGCTTCAGTCAGTGGCACCCCTTTACACTGACCCTAACCAGCTGACAGCTCTTTGCCCTGGATTTCAGCCTTTCACATGTTAAAATCTACAGGGGCGCGTACCACTTTGAGGATATATGAAAAATAAGACATTTTAGCGACTCCGAATGACTTTTACAATGAGTTTGTTCCCAAAACGACCGTCGAATAACGCACAGCATCCCCTTATCTACACACGCTATGGGGGTGGGGGTAGGGAGTTTATTACAGGCTGAGCTCAAAGGGTTAATGGATCATTCAGCTTATTTAATATTAAATGTGTGGACCCTGGTAGGATCCGTGTCATATTGTTCAGATTTCTGCAGCTACGCCGAGTCTCTGTCCCTGGCTTCGACCAGCAGAGGAGAGATGGGCAGGCAGGAGGAAGAGGAGCACCGCCGCATCTGTGGGTTTCGCTGTTGCCATGGAAACCCTGTCTAGCCTACTTAACACCTGTTTTGATGACATCACATGCCAGGATTGTCCACTCAGAGAAATTCTTCTCAATTCAATACCCAACCTGACTCCAGAGACAGGCCAGTGGTGGGTGTCTGTGTGTGTGTGTGTGGTGGAGTGGAGTAGAGTTTGGGGGGGTGGGGGTCCTCTGAGATAACAATGACTAAGAATTACTGAGGCAGAAACACAGGTAGGCTGTGAATCCTCGCGGACCTGTGGGCAGCACAAACTCAGAAACGGAGGTTTATATTTGTTTTTGTTTGCTGTGAAAGTGGCCTCTCACCATCCCCGTTTTTCACAATCTCTAGGTTAAATAATAATAATAAAAAAACAAACTTTGTGGCCGGGAGGTGGGGGAGTTGAGCCTTGGGGCTTAATCTATAAAAAAAAAAGAAAGAAAAGAAAACCCAGAGGGCAGACAGAGTTCAGTGGCCTAGTTTTCTGCAGGCTGGTATGCCTCTGAGTGGCTGCCACATTGGGCACGGCACAGCCAGCGACTTCAGAGCTGAGAGGGCTTTTTGCTGGGGTAGGTGGCCAGATGGAGAGTGGCTGCGCGGCACAGCCATCCTCTGCTGGCATACAGCCTCTGCTCTCATCTCTCCCCATCCCTTGTCCATTCATTTATTCATTCAGCCAAGCCTTTCTCTTTGCTCTCACGCTCTCTCAGTGCTGCCCAACATTTCACAGTCAGATGGGTTGGTTTTTTTTTTTTTGAAAGGGGGGGGGGGTTGGATACTTGCTCAATAAAGACATTTTATGCTCACACTCCTTCTGCATTACACACCAATGTGTTTGTCATGGAGGAATATGATGTCATTTGGTCCTCCAGATACTCAGATTAAGCCACATATCCCTCCTAAAGCAGTGGTTCCAACCCTTTGGCTTAAGACAGAATGGATATGATCTATGCTTATGACCTCTAAATCAGGGTTGCCAGGTTCCTGTCCAATCTGTAAACTGCTGCTGCCTTTTGTTTGTTTTGCATGAAAATTTCATGCATCCATAGATAAAAATCCACATTTTAAATAAAATAATTTATTTGCACCTAAAACCTACCAGACTCCAGATCACTGTGTGTTGTAATTCTCTCTGCCACCTGCCTACTCATCTGACATTTCCTTTTATCACAGTGTACCAGTGTCAACATACCATCAGCAGATCAACCAAACAGTGATATCTTGCCACATTGTTTCATTTTAAGGAGTTTGTGGCACTGGATAGGTAGCCATATTTAGGCCTTTTCTGTGTGGAGTTTGCACGTTCTCCCTGTGCTTGCGTGGGTTCTCTCCGAAGACATGCATGGGTTAGATTAATTGGCAATAGGTGTGAATGTGAGTGTGAATGGTTGTGTGTCTCTCTCTCTCTGCATTAGCTCTGTGAAAGCTAGTGACCTGTACTTTCGCCCAGTGAAAACTGGGATAGGCTCCAGCACCACTGCGACCCTGAACTGCATAAGCAGAAGAGGATGGACGGATGACAGCGCTATTTGAAAGGGATCATTTGAGTTATTAAAATTCATCCTGAGGGGGGACATGAATTTCACTGGATTCATTCTGTGGGTATCACAAGTGATTAGAAAGATTACAGGACATTCACATATAGGTCTAATGGCAAAATAATGGGCTGGCTAACAGACTCAAAGTGTCAGTGAGTCTGTTTAAAAATTATCAAGTGACCCTTAAGATTTATATTAATACTCATTTTGTGTCCCAAACCTCAGATTGAGAACCACTGCCCTTGGAAAACCAACCAAATCTCTCCCTCTCTTCTACTCTTCAACCTCTCAAAAGACTAGTCCTCGACAGCAGAAAGCTGATTGCAGAGCAGCCATCGCAGAACACAAGAAGCAACTTCAACATTAGAAGAAATGTCTCGTCTGAACAGCAAAAAAAAAAAGAAAAATATGAAACAGCAATGATTGAATGTATCGCCTCCTAGGATAAAGTGATGCGGAGGAAAAAAGGCTGCCAACAAAGTGGGAGGAGAGGGGAGAGATGGAGGAGTAAAGGGAGAGGGGAGTCGGTGTTTGTGTCAGTCTCTTGAGGGAATGTTCCTTGTGTTGTGATCCTCCTCTCCTGCTCCTCTACCTCTCTTCCGTGCACGCAGCAAAGTCAATGTCATACATGCACAACTACTGAGCAATACACGCCTGGAAGGACCCCACAGGAGGAAAATGGAATAAGAGCAAAACAAGTTTTCAAAGAACCATGTAACATTTCATAAAACACATAAGGAATATAGTTTGAGATAAGTGCATGTCGACAGCTTTATCGAACCATGAGAAGAAGTTTCCCAGAAGTTAAATGAGTCTTTTTTTTCTTTTTTTTTGTCCATTTTTGCCCCTTTGGACAGAGTAAAATGAGGCAGTTTGTAATAGTGTGGCTTCCTTGTCAGTCCAGCTGGATGTGGCACTGAGTGCATAACCCCACCCACACCCCCACCCACCCCCTCCCTCCTCTGTGGCACAATGTGAACATCCTGCTTGCAGTTTTCCAGGTACTTTTGGCACAGCGTAGAAACTTGTTGAACTTGGTGGCAAAACTTCACCTGACCGCTCCGAGTTGGACTTAAGTCTGGACCACCACCTGTTTTTCACAGCTGGTTTTGGGTCAGGTTACTTAAAAATTAAAAAAAAAAATACAAGACAGTAGTGTTTATCGCCACAGTGGCCCTTTCACACACAAACTGGCCGTGTTGATTCAATTACGGGAAAGCAGCTGGACAATCCAGGAGCAAAACAGTGCTAGTTCTGTAAAAGGCAAGCAGGATGTTGTGTTATGTCCTACCAGAGGGGGGAGTCAGGCACACCAGTGCCTTAAATCTCACTTGGAAAAAAAAAAAAGATTGGTGATTGCCAGGTGATGTAACACCATTTGTCTGTGTTATGTCCTCAGTTCGCTCTGTGCCTTAAAAGCCCCTAGTCTGCATACCTGGTACACATTCTGGTGGACTAGGCTGGTCTATGTTGGTCACCCTCCCCAAGCTGGGGACAGATTGTCAATAGTTAGCAGCAGTTTTGAGGTTTCAATACTATAGCCAGTTGACGCTATGCTGTGTTTAATTGACTTGTCTCGGAGCTGAAAAAGCCTCCCGCACAAATACATTTGAGTTCACTTGCTTTGGTTTGGCAAGCTTGTCTGGATCATATTAATCACAGCACCCTGTGAAAAATAGGTCATAACTTTAAAATGATCTGAGAATCTTCCTATTTGCCTAAATACATGGTGTGTGTGTGTGTGTGTGTGTGTGTGTGTGTGTGTGTGTGTGTGTGTGTGTGTGTGTGTGTATGTGTGTGTATCTCACTGCTAAGCTGGAGGCACACTGTCAAAGTACAGTCTTATAAATACTTGTCAATGAATGAGGACTTTTGTAAGAACACAGAGCACTAAGACTGTCATGTTCATGGTCCTTGTCCATAGAAACGGCAAACAGGAATGAACAGAGTAAAAAATAAAAGAGGAGCCTTAAAAATACATACCCATACAAGTTTCCTGAACAGAGCATTTGGGCCCCAAGTTTAGTTTTTGCCAACGATGCAACAGGCTTCTGTTGTACACTTTTTCTTGTGAGGTGTGGTGTTCTGAATTGTTTTGATGATTGCCGATTCGATATGATTCTCTGTCCTTTTTCTTTGTTTTTATTCATTAAGTTTATCTATTTTTTTCTCTTTCCCAAATGCATTGCCTGGATTTGATTGTGCAAGCCAATCCCTATCACCTTTGACCGCCCATACCCTCACTATGGCATTGACCCTCCCATCCCGACCCCTGAGCTCTTCTGGAATGTGTGTTAGTAAAATGTGTATGTGTATCAGTTGACCACAGCTGGCTTGAGCACCACAGTGCCTGGAGGGATGACCACCCAGGACAAAGGATCATGAGACCCTCCTGTGGAGAGGTTCAAGGCCCCCCCAGTCACCTCATTCTCTACCTCCTCTCCTTTTCCCTTCTTCGCCTGGTGGCTCTGGGCCCCGTGTTCAGACGTGGCCCCCAGAACTGGCACCATTGGCAGGCCCAGGGCCGAGGAGGGGAACGCAGGGGAGAGCAGATGGGACTTTGTCAGACCCAGTGGAGAGCCGCTGAAGGAGAGGATGGACGTGCCTCCCAAGCTGCCAGGAGGGGAATTGGCGCAACCCAGTGTGCTGAGGTCCAAGGGCCGAGAACTGAGAGGGGACAGGGGAAGGCTCCCACCGAGGCCCTGCAGAGCATGGCCTCCCAGGAGAGCAGCCGCTGCCCCTGGGATTATAATGTGGGCTCCACTCACATAGGACAATTCTGAATCTTTCCCACCACCACTGGCAAGCCCCCCGCTCTGACCTCCCTTCAGCAGGGAGCCCACCCCACCTGAGGAGCCCTGCTCCTGAGTCACAAAGTGGCCATGGGCTTTGATGTGCTTCCGGAGAGAGCTGGGGTCTGTGTAGCGCTTCAAGCAGCCCACCATCTTGCAGTAGTAGGGCTTGTCCACGTAGTGTGTGCGTGTGTGTTTGAAGCGGTCGCTGGAGTTGGAGTAGCGCTTGTTGCAACCCTCATACGGACAAATGTAGGGCTTTTCACCTGTAGGGGGAGAGATGATCCAGGTGTTTAGACTGATTCAAAATCTTAAAAATCTACCCCACAAAACTAGACAAAAGCATTTCAATGCAAGCCCATGTAGGTCTTAACTATAGACTGTATACAAAAGATGGCACAGCCTCATCTTGGTTTGTCTGGAACCAGACGTCACATGTGTGAGGCAGGTCTGACTGTGAAACTGAGGGACACTGCATGCTTATTATCTAATGAGGCCCAGTCACAAGTCAGCTAATGAGCATAGCTTGGTTTAGCCTGCTTTCTGACTCACATTGACATTCATTTACCAAATGAATGTCATATTGTATCCAGCATGACTTGAAAGAAGCTATCAAACCCATAAAGTAACATGTTTACTGAGCTCACCGAGCACATTTTCCCCTAAACTTCTATAAAACCCAAAGTCTCTTTGCAGCGACAGGAGTCACACCCTGCTAGCCATTATAAAGAATTTTACTTTACAGTTTAACTGTATAGCAAACGCTGCCTCAAATAGCTATCATTACTCACTGGGTTCTGACCACTGACCTGTGTGTGAGCGATTGTGTATCTTGAGGTTCTCCAGGCGTGAGAAGCTCTTGTTGCAGGTGGGACAGCGATGGGGCTTCTCATTAGTGTGAGTGCGAATGTGAATGAGCATTTTGTACCTGCAACCCACGAAAAGAACAAAAATGATTTAATTCTACTGGTGGACCCCCCCCCCCCCCCCACCCCCCTTACGTACAAAAGAAGAGCTTTGACTCACCTAGCATTAAACCCTCTGCCTTTGCGAGCACAGCCCTCCCAGTGGCAGCAGTACCCAGAATCCTTCTCAGGTTTGACATGGAAATCATTAACATGGTCCACCAGGTCTTGCAGGGAGTCAAAGAGCAGATGGCACTGAAAGCGGGAAAAGAATTGTGTACATTGCGTACAATGACTAATAAAGGATTGATTGATTGATTGAAATATACTTGTGATGATACAGCTATTTTGACGTGATCCAAGTTTCCCTGGAAGGGGATCGTAAAATGCTTTACCTTCTTCCAACGACAGGCTAGTTGTTCATCTGCTGAAAGGTCAGGAGAAGCTCTCTTGTCACTTGTCTGGCCAATGAACATGGACGATGGCAGGTGAAGTCCTGTCCCGTGTCCAATTGGCACAAAGAACTGGAAGGCCTGTGAGATATGAGAATTCTAGTAAAAACAAACAAAAAAAGAGGGAAAACAGCAACTGGGTTATTAAACTGCTGCACGGAGTCAAAAACTGTACTTCAACGTTCTTAAAAAAAAAAGATTAAAGCCTATCCCAGAATAATAATAAAACCCCCCAAAATTGTGTGATACGTGTAAATAGAATCCCACTGCAACCATGCATATTCATGATTGTATCAGGGTAAAACTTTGTGTAGTACTAGCTGTACCAGATTCAGCTATAAAGCTGTGAAGTGCACTGCACTTGAAAATAGACCATCCACTGGATGACAGGTACAGATGGATGGACTGACTGACAAATAAAAGTATTTCTCTTTTCTTTCTTTCTTTTTTTTTTATCAATGGAGTACTGAACTGTGGATTCATGTCCTTTCCTTCAAAAATTCATTCCACTTTTCCTCTAGTAGTTTCCCACTGTGCACTACAAAACCTCCCTACCTCCCTGAGCTCAGCATGAGAGATGTAAGATTCGCTGAATCTCAGCTGGGGCTCAAAGAGCTAATGCACCATTTCTCGCACACACACACACACACACACACACACACACACACACACACACACACACACACACACACACACACACACACACACACACACACACACACACACACACACACACAGACAGAGTGTAACTTAGCTCGAGGAGAGTACAGGGAGGATGAAATGTTGAGTTTACAAAGAGCCGCACAGGTACAAGGAGATTTCAAGGGGAGCACAGAGAGAGAAAAGGGGGTACAGACAGATCACAGTCCTGTTGCTGTCTCATCATCTTCAACTGTGTTAGAATGCGCTGGTGACAAACTTCATGAAATGACACCATTTCCCTGCACCAAGCTGCACCTCTGTGTGCAAAAGTATGTGCGCTACTTTGTGAGATGTCTTATTTTTGTGTGGGAAAGTAAGATGGAGAAATAGTCTTCCATCTGTGTCCACAGGGGATAAGTAAAGTGTGCAGCGGTGGGCTCTGGGTGGAGGGGTGTGTAAGACTCAATAGGGGACGACTGAATGGCCCCAGCCAGCATCTCTCAATTCAATTGCATGGGAATTGAATTAGGCGGCGTGAGGTCTGCATGTCTTAAATCCGATTATAAATGTACACACCAACATCCATACACACACACACACACACACACACACACACACACACACACACACACACACACACACACACACACACACACACACACACACACACGTTATGCCAGCAGGCCACTGAGTCCAAGTTGCACAGACAAAGGTATTTGTTGGGGACACAAGAGGTGTTTGATAAGACCTACCCCCTCACTCTGTCATTTTCTCACACACAGAGGCCTCCCACCCTCTCCATAGCCTGATTCTCTTATGTGAGTGTGACACAACCCGATGCTGTTCCTGATTTGCTGACCCTAGCAGGCTGACTCACTCCTAGCTGTAGACAGGAAAGTGTGTTCACTCACTACTGCAGTGAAAGACAGTGTTTATTCTTCCAACAACTTGGAGGTGAACGAAGAAAAGAGTACAAGAATGTGAAGGAATACTGCAGAACTGCTGGAGGGTAGTTAAAAGCTGGTCAAAGCAAAGGTTGAACACATGTATTGGTTTGTGTGTGTGTGCGTGTGTGCAGCTCTGTCATACTCACACTTGAGGGGATGTAGTTTCCATTGGTCATTTCTGGAGAACTGGGAGTGTGGCGGGAGGATGGAGACATGCTCAGGTCCACTGCAGGGGGAGTGGGGGTGTCTGTTCGATCATGAGGGACCACCTGCACACCTACGAAAACACAACACAGGGACACTAGTCTTATTATGTCCCCTTTTCTCAAACATAGACACAAGTGTGGCTTGTCTTGGTCTTGTTTTGTTGTTACCCACCTGTGTGTGGAGATGCTGGTGAGGCAGGCTCTATGACTGCTGTTCCATCGTCTGCCATGTGGAGCTGGCGAGCACGTTTGGGGTGCAGCGGTGAGAGGAGAGGAGAGCGCGCCCCTCTGTCTTTCCCGTTGGCCCTCCGGGGGAGCTTCAGGTCCAGAGGCTCGTCCAGGGACAGCATGATCGCAGACCTTTGTGCAGACCTCCCTCCTGCACAAAGAGAAGTTAGCTTGGAGTTAATACACACCTGCAATACTTCTGTAAATGTTGTTGAAAATATTTAATTTTCCACAATCCCACCGGGTAAGAAACACCTTGAACATTAGCAAACTGACCACAATCATAAACTGACACACTGAGTAAGCCAAAGAAAAATAAACACGCACATGCACACTGAGGGCTCAGTGACCCCACTTCTTTTTTTCTATCCTGACCTTTACTCACACTCATCCTGAGGAATGTCTACAATCCGATCCAGATGGTCGCCCCCACCGCTAGTCTGGCTTCACCCCACCCCTTAGCCACTCTTTCACCCTGTCACATCACCCCTATCCTGTGCACCTTCAGACACCGTAGACCTTTGAGACCAAACCCTGAAGGTCTTTAAGTTCAGTTGTAGCCACTGTGCTTATCTCTTCTCTCCTCTAAACATACTGACCTCTGGACCCAGACTGGAGGCTGTGGGCATGACTCTGCTTCTAACTCTCACTCTTAGACACTTAGGTGACACTTAGGTGAAGCCCATTGTTAATTTATAAGTTGAAATCCTAAAACTTCCTCAACAAAAAGACTGACATGAGGAATTTCACTTAAGCCACATTCTTTTAATCAAATTAATTAGTCATTTTATTGTGCCATGGTTTTTTTTATCACTTTAGCTCAAGCACAACTGGAGCTGAAAAATAAAGCTAATATGTGCCAAAAACTGCAGATCTTCAAATAGCCTCTGGAGGCTGGATTCAAAAACAAGCCAATCACAACTGAGGTTTTGCAGCCTGGTGACCACTAACCACTTGGAGTTAATCTATCTGCTAGTGGTGTGCGATACTGCAAGATTTGGTATCGATCTGATACCAAGTAAATACAGGGCCAGTATCACCGATACTGATATCGATACCAATACTGATATCGATACCGATACTTTTTAATAATTACGAAGAATTTACATGAATTTTAAGTGTTTAGTGATTTTTTTTTCCTTTGGATCATTAATTAGTTAAAAAACAGGATAGAATTGGGCAAAGTTTACAGGTAAATAGAAAATACTTTATCAAAATACAAGTTTTTGTTCTGAAACATTAGAACAGTAACAAAACAATTTTCCCCATACATTGTGATATCTGGATTTTTTTTCTTAAATAGTGTAAATAGTGTTCAGCAAGTATAATAAAAAATGTAATAAAAAATATCCCTTATTCACTAATTTTCTGGATTTTTTTCTTAAATAAATAAACTATACAAAATTATCACTCCACATCTTTATAGAACGTTTACGCTTCCGGCCCTGCCCCCTACTTCTGGCTCGTGATTTGATGTCAAAAATATAAGACAATTTGGCCCTTTAAGTTACTTTTTTGACATTTCACTTACTTAATTGGAGGGGAAAGCATAATGTCAAAAAAGTAACTTAAAGGGCCAAATTGTCTTATATTTTTAACATCAAATGACGGGCCAGAAGTAGGGGGTGGGGCCATGAGTTTGAGACCGCCGACAAATTAATTTTATTCCCAAGTAAAATATGTTATGTGTCACGTGACGGTATAAGGTCAAAACACTGCAGGGAGGAGAGGAGCAAAGCGCGCCTGCTCTGTGCTGTGACAGGGGCGGCACAGAGCAGCTTGCATCGTTGATGAAATCGCAGCACTGCATACAGGAGAGAATCTGAAGCTAAAGTATGGATATCTCATTACACTGATATTGATCAATATCAATACCAATGTTGGTATCGATATTATCGATATTTGGATCGATCAGCCCACCACTACTATTTGCCATTTTGGAAGTGTGACAATCATGGTGACTATGTAGGCTTAAGAAAGACTGGTCTACGACCTTCTGCCCACCACCAGTCGTGAGTAAAATGAGTATTCCCCGACCAGTTGGCAAAAAACTCCTTGTAATTGCTTTGGTTGCTATCATATTGCTGTGGTCATAGTTTGAGTATAAGTGATGCAGTTGTCTACAAACACTGGGCAGCTACAGAATAAAGAGACTTAAACGCCAGTGACTATCATTTATATGCAGTCTATGTCATACAGACCAAGCTCTCCACTGAACATGAAGTGCTAGAATTCACTGCTTCTCTACACAAACATCCACGCCATCTATACAGTTGCATGGAGTGTTTCACACTCTTATTGTATTGTTCTATTATGAAGCACGCACCATATGAACACAGATTCTTACATAAAAAAAGCTTGCTCAAACACGCACACAAGCAATTGCTCAAACTGTAATTTCAAAAATAATCCATCTGTTCCCTCGTTCCTTCACACACATACCGAGACACACTCATGGAAGGCATGGTTAGTCGTGAATGGTGGGCTTTCAGCGCGACTGGCTAGCGGCCACATGAGAAGCCCTTGTTTCTGGGAGGCATGGAGCAGGGAGGTCACCAGGTTCGCCATCCCAAAGAGGGATGGCCACCAGCTCTATCTCTTTCTCTCACACACACACGCACACACACACACACACACACACACACACACACACACACACACACACACACACACACACACACACACACACACACACGCATGCACACACAGCCAGGGGGTTGGGAGGAGTGTAGAGACTCAATCAACCATAGATAAGAGGATGATAATTCACACACGTACTGATGCAAACAGAAGAAGGCACTGTAGAGCAGCATCATCAGTGAGATGAGCTGTGATGCATAAAGAGACACTCATCTTCCACACATAAAGATGCATCTTAGAACAAATGTTTGGGGGGGCTCCCTCAGGCTGGCACTGGCAGGAAACTTAGCATGCTTTAACATTAAAAACACAAGCATGCATTCTGCTTTAAAATGAGCGCTTCATGCCCAGTGTCTAGAATAGGTACAAGTATAGCTCCAAACAATGAATATATGAAAAATGTGAAGCTGTTACATGATTTTGACATGTAATAGGTTCTCGGGTTAAAGTCTGCATAGTGTTTTTTTTTTTTTTTTTTTTTTTGGCATTGCAATAAAGACCTGACATTTTGTGAGTTAGTCTTTAATTGGCTACAAGTATCTAGCTTCACCAGTGCAGACCTCCAAACAAGGAGATTCAGTTTTTTTTAATCACGTGGTTATTGTAAATTACATGCTGATACATAATGAATGTTGCTAATAATAAAGGCGGGATTTTACTGGTAATTGCTGTCAAGTGGAATCTGTTGTCATTAGCTGTGATAATAAACTTTAAAAATGTAAAATCTCTCAGAGTGAATCTGTGAGCATCTGCTGCAGTCAATACTACTTCCTTTCTCCTCTGTACTGTGTGGCTGTGACTAACTTACTGTAACTCCTACCACACATGCTGCCAAAGATTTTTTTTGGTCTTTATTGTTTGGCCAAAGTAGCAGAAAATCGCCTGTCATCCACTTTAAACGAGTAAAAGCCCTCACCCGGAGGCACAGACCAGGAAGCAGCTTAACCTTTCTATAAATCCTGCTCTCATCCACTGCAGGGATCTATCAGCATTATGATCCATGCTATAAAATGCAGTGAGAAACGGATATGGAACTTCTGGATCCATAAAACTCTGGCATAGAAATCTATTTGGGACCTGATATCATGTGATTGCATGTCTCACTGTGAAACAGCAGCAAACCATTACACAAAACAGAATGTAATGATTTTGCAAATCTCATAAACCCATTCACAATAGAAAATACAAAACATATCAAATGTTTGAACTGAGAAAATGTGCCATTAAAAAAAAAAAAAAAAATTTAAAATAGAAGCTCATTTTGCATTCAATGGCAGCAACATGTGTCAACATGCCGTCTTCTTTTAACCAAAGTGCATTTAAATTGGACTGAAGTGTTCTGTGGTCAGATGAATTGAAATTTGAAATTCTTCTTAGAAAACATGGACTTTATCTCCAAAGCCTGCATCTCTGATGGTATGGGGGGGGGGGGGGGGGGGGTGCATTAGTGACAGCCTGCACATCTTGAAAGGCACCATCAATGCTAAAAGGTATGCACAGGGTTTAGAGCAGCATATGTCCCATCCAGACAACGCCTTTTTTAGGGAAGGTCTTGTATATTTCAGCAAGAGAATGCTAAAGTGCATCTATTACAACAGCTTGGCTTTGTAGTAGAAGAGTCCGGGAGCTGAACCGGTCTGCCAGCAGTCCAGACCTTTCACCAGTTGAAAACATTTGAAATTAAAAATATGACAAAGCAGACCCAGCAGCTAGAATCCTATATCAGGGACAACATTCCTCTCCCAAATGTCCAGCAGCTGGTCTCCTCAGTTCCCAGGTGTTTATGGACTGATCTTAAAAGAAGAGGGCATGCTACACAGTGGCAAACATGGCCCTGTCCCAGCCTTTTCTTACAATGGTCCATTTTCTCAGTTTAAGCATTTGATGTTTTCTGTGTTGTATTGTGAACAAAATGTGGGTTTGGGAGATTTCCAAATCATTGCATTCTGTTTTTATTGATATTTTAGACAATGTTCCAACTTTTTCAGAACACACACACACACACACACACACACACACACACACACACACACACACACACACACACACACACACACACACACACACAACGTGGACTATGCAGTTTATTTTTTCCAATTTCTTAAGCACACCTCGGCATCAACCCCCGGCCCACTCAGACAACAGCCAGCCAAGTAAAGTGTTGTTTCCATGCATAACAAAGAGCATTGTTTGTATCATTCGTCCTGCTGCATGTTGAGAAAATGCCAGGATTCTCCTGAAAGAGCCTCCAAGATTTAGTTTAGTGATGAATCTTTTTGCCCTTTTAAATTCCAAATAAATAAAGCGCTCCAAGTGTAAAACCTTAGGATGTATGCATTTTATTTTATTCGTATTCAGGTTTCTGCTGACCTGCAGCTTTGATTTCTTCAAGCTGAATGAGGAAAAAAAGGATAATTCAATGAGCGGCAAGCTGCTAAAAAAGATTCACTGACCAGTGTCTGCAGGTGTGTCATTTGGTTACTTACAGCTCCAATGGCTTTTTTTTCACTGGGGTGATCTGCATGTAGCCTCAGGAGTGAAGCTGGGGGCTACATGCAGATCACCCCATTTTGTTTATTGCTGTGAGTGAAAGGTGATTTTTATCAACTGTTCTCCTCACTTATCAGAACAAACAAACTAACCAAGGTGACAAATATTTAAAACAAGATTCACTTAAAAATTTCTTGGACTTCCTAATTGCAGAAGGCTGCACAATAACTACAATGCCTAGGAGCGGTCCACACCTCACTGATGTGAGCCCAGATGTGCCTTTTTTAAAAACACAGCACAGCTGCGACAGACAGGAAATGTGGGGACATGTAGCAAAAGTCCAGCCAGCAGGGAGTCAAATCACCCCCCGACACACACACACACATATACACTTTACTACTCATTCATCAATTTACCTCAAGATCCCTGGTGCTGACGAGTACACCTCCTGATGAATGTGCTGGATTTCACCTCAGCTTACACTCATGATTCTTTCTTAATGGAGAAACAGTAAAGTCTGGCTGGGAAGTGGCTCACAGTGTGTGGATCTTGGAGAGGATTTACGGGATCTTGACTCTATGCTCAGTCACTGAGACGGGAGCTCGTGGGAGAAATGAGACAGAAAAAGGGTACCTAACAGAAAGAATGATACAGAGGTGGAAAGAGTATGGTGCTCTGTGTGTGCATGTCTCTGTGATATGCGAGCGTTTGTATAAACCCTAGTGGCGGATGGTTGTGAAGTTTGGGGAAGGGGTGTTGGCTGGCCCCCATGCAGACTTCCTCGCTCAGCCGTGGGGTCAACAGTGTCTCTGAAAGGAGGCATTGTCCCTCTCTGGGCCTTCTCCTCTCGCTCTAACAGAGTAAACACTGACTACAGCAGCTGAACGGGAGAGAGAGCGGAGCAGAGGGATGACCGAGGGGGCCACAGCGAGGATATACGAGGGTGAGGAGGAAGTGGAGGAGGAAGAGTCCTCAAAGGGAGGTTTGTGCATGTCCTCTTTAACAACCCTCGTCACCTATTCCCAAGTATAACCCTTTCCCACCTGAGTCTTACACTGCTGACCTTCCTTTGATAAAGTATGTGTGTGTCCAAGGGTGAACCTGGGTCGGGGTGGGAGGGTATGAGAAAGGCGGCACTTAAAGGGTGAAATAGTGCGAGGGGGCTTCAGGTCAGAGGAGGGCTATGTGTTTCAACACCTCGGTGCTCTGAAGCTAGGCTCGCATGGATGATTGCTGACCCTGCTCTGACCGACTGATCTTTCCCCTAATCTGATCTGGGAGGGGGGTGGGGGGGGTGGGGGTGGGGGGGGTTGTCTTTCAGCCCAGTCTGCTTGGTTTTGATTGTGCAGATATGAGAGCCAAAAAAAAAAAAAAAAAAGCATCAGAAAACATCATAATTGTGCAGTATAAGATGATTATGTTACAGTTTAAAAAATTGCATTGTGTAATAATTTGTTTTCACAGTGTGGGTTTCACAGAGTGAGGGAATGTGTGTGTGTACACATTTTGTGCAACCCACTCCGAGCTTGGCTGTAACTTAATCTCCCTCCTGCTGTGACCCTGGGAGGTGGTCTGTAGGAGGCAAGCCAATTCTCCCCGGGGCTCTTTGCTCTCTTTTTTCTCCCCGCTCTCTTACACACACACACACACACACACACACACACACACACACACACACACACACACACACACACACACACACACACACACACACACACACACACGCGGAAAACAAAGAGAGCAAAAAAGCATGGTGGGAACGATAGCTTCTAATGGCTGATGTTATTAATGTAAGGAATACCATTTAAGCGAGTATTAAATTTAAAATAAATATGTAAATAATAACTTTAATTAACTGAATAATTATAAAGACATAAATTACATGTATCCTGAAATTTATAAATGAGACAATAACTGTACAAATGAATGTACTTAAAAATATATTTGAGTCAATAAAGCTATCTAAATAAATTACTACCTATGCAGTACTGTGCAAAAATCTTGAGCCAGCCCTCATTTCTTTAGATTTTGCTTCCAGACTTCTTGTCATTTTTAAAGTGATCTTGAGCAATAGTCTTTGAAAGCTTCTCTTTGGCTGCTTTCTTGCTTATTTTCAGTCCAGTCCTTGTACCTCACCATTTTCAGAGTAGTGACCTAAGAATCATTCAAGCATAAAAAGGCATCAAGGGATGAACCAGTGTTGTGTCTATACATGACAACTTAGCAAAGAAACAACTTCAAATTCTAACTTTAGACACTTTGCTCCTAGCAGCCTGTCATGAAAACATAATTTGTTAACTCAAAAAAAAAGTGCCAAAGATAATACAGTTTGGCATTAATAAAACAGCATTCTTGCACCAACAAGGTGATTCCCAAAGAGCCATTAAACAAAAATTTGGTATGGTGTGCAGTGTGTTTTTAAAAGGTTTGAGGAAACTGGACAAGTCCAGGACAAAAGAGGAAGTAGAAGGCCTAAAAAATTATCTATGCCAAATGAACAGAACAGAAGAAATAGGAAAAGAAATCCAGCAAAGACCTGACACAGGAACTGTGAGATGCACTGATGCCTCATCAGAAATGGTCTCGGTGGAAGGGTGGCTATCAAGAAGCCATTCTTAAGGAAGGGAGAAAACAGGGAGAAAAGGCTGAGGTTCTGGTTGCATTTCAGTCAGTGGTGTTGGGAATCTTGTTAAAACTGATGGAAATATGAACGCAAAAAAAGTACCATCAGATTTTGATCCACCGCGTAACACCATCTGGAAAGTGTTTGAATAGCAACAGCTTAATTTTTCAGGGTGACAGTGATCCCAAACATACTGTCAATGCAATACAACTGCATACCTGGATTTAAAAAAAAAAGAAACATACACAATGGCCTCCCCAGAGCCCTGACCACAACATTACAGAAGCAGTGTGGCATCATTGTGACAGAGAATGGAACAAAAGGCAGCCAACATCCAAAGAAGAGCTCTGAATGTCCTTCAAGAAGCCTGGAGAACTATTCCTGAAGACTACTTAAAGAAATGAGAAGAAAGCTGCCTCAGAGAGTTCAGGCTGTGCTGAAGAATAAAGGTGGTCATATCAAATATTGACTTTCAAGCTTGTTCGAACTGCACAAACTCTATTTCAAAAGGGTATATTTCACAGTCTATCATTTATTTATTTTCAGAGGACTTTTATTTCATAGTTCAACATCTACACAGGCATATTATGTATGTACTGATTTATTTAATATTTTATCTTAAATTGTATTCCATTATGAATCTTTTTAATTCTGAAAAGTCAGTAAACAACTGAAATTTGCATACAGGGTGTAAAAACTCCTCACCATCTTGCTCTGATAAAGATTTAATAGGAACCTCAAATTTAGGCAGTGGAGTATCTCCTTTACAAAATGTTCCCATCTGAGAACACTTGAACAAGTTGTCCTACTGTATGTGTATGTATGTGTTCACATAAGCCAATATAATGTCATTAGAGTCATTTAGACTTTGATTTTGAGCCAGTGTTGTCTAGTCAGTAATCCAAAAACTTTTTATAGCACTGCACGGTTAAATCATATGTTAAACAGAATAATTATAGAGTTATTAAAGTTCCTAAGTGGGGACTTTCTGCCATCAGAAAGCAAACACACTGGCTGCCTGACACATTTAATGAACTAAAGGTCAATAACTCTCTTTAGTAAATGTGTTTCTAGGTTTTCAGTGTTTTGGCACTGATGCTATGTGTAGAGACCCACAGCTGCAGCATCAGTCGTGTTTAGACCTGCAGGATTTTATATCCAACAGGTGGGAAGGAGAGGGTCAAAGGTGACTGAATAAGGTGAGGGTGTGGTGTGACCTCTGATCCCTGATAGCTGGGTTCAACATCTGTGACTCAGGCCTAGAGGAAATAAATAAAACCTGCACTTTTTTATACGAGCAAGCGCAGCACTCTAAAAGATGTCTCCCATCTGCAGTTTTCCTTAGGAAACAGATTGGTGTGGATTCACATCAAATGTGATATTAATCCGAGAAGGATGCGATGCAGGTGTTTTCCATACTATCAGGTGAGCTGCGTTAACAGGCAATAATTCAAATCTTTAGTCACAAGAAAACAGACCCAAAAATGGTCACTCTTTCCCTCACGCTTGTGTCATTGCTGACGTTTCTCAAAGTAATAATCACAAGTGACCCCACCTCTGCTGACACATACACACCCAAGCCACAGCCCCCACATACACCCCCCCACCCCTTTAACCCCCTGATGGATCGCTCAACACACAAACTCACACACAGCCGAGAGACTTTTTTTTCCTGCTTCTGTCGTCCTCAGCCAGCCACCTCCTCAAACAGGAAACCTCAGTTTCCACTCCTCCTCCTGTGGGCCTCTCGTTCCCTCTTTCGCTTTGTATTTATTCTTTCATTATTTGCTTTTTTTTGCCCCCCTCTTACATTTGTTGCTTTGTTATTTCATTACGTTCAATTTCCATCTTCTCTGATCGAATACTGCACCCAATCCTTGTTGTAATGGTACAAAGATTGCGATTTCTTTCCTGTATTTACACATTTTCTTTAAAAAAAAAAAGTATAATAAAGAGTTCAAAAAGTTTTACTGGTTTCACCAGTTTTTCATGCTTTTACTAAAAACCTCTACCCCTTGTCTTTGACCTTACTGCAAAAAAGGCACACAGGATCTTACACAAGATTATGTAATAGCAGCATGCATGGAGCCACAAGGGAAGGGCTATTGAGGAAAAACTGTTTTTGCTGGAGTCACAGTGGCTGGAATAAAGAGAAAAAAGCACACATGTGTTAACATGCTTCAGGGAGAAATAAGCACAAAATTGCCACTTACTCTTTGAGGGTTTTAAAAGACATTAGACATATATCATCCACAAATAGAAGATGTAAAGCAAGAGAGGAGGAAAGAGGCCCGAGATGAAACAGAGCAGAGGTGAAAAGAGCAAGGGAAAGAAAGAGAAAAGGAAGGGATAGATGGAGTGAAGGAGGGAGAGAGTGCAACAGGAAGCTTCTCAGTGAGCTACTGATGGCCTTCAGCCAGAGCTTTCAGACACTCAGGAATTCCAGGCAGAAGGCAGGGAGGGAGGGAAGGTGCCAGGAGGGAGGGAGGCACTGAACGAGGAGGGCGGGTCGCACTTGTGGTTTGTTGTCAAAGGGGGGACTGCTGCAAGAGAATGGACGAGCACACGCTTAAAGCGGCATCGGTGCGTAGTTGACTTTGTTATGATGCAAAACGTTTTGTTAATGGGCGCATTTTCTTATTTTTTTTTTTTTGCTTATTTTATTTAATCGCTGAAGTGTAAACTTGATTTAAAAGTTCACTATGCAGCAGTGGATCGTGTTTTTATATAAGCCAATTCTCTTCAAATAAATAATGAGTTTAAAAAGCCCAGATGTGGCACACAAAGTTGTGATTGATATAAAAAAAAGAAATGTTATACCATACAACCAGCACTGCAACTGAAGCTGGATCAGGAAAGGCATCCGACGTACAAAGCAGCCAAAAACCACACATGCAGAGCTCCCCACTGTGGCGACCCCTTGCAAATAAGGGAGCAGCTGAAAGTAGCCATTTAGAAAATATCTTTCAGAATATATAATAATGAAAAATATCGGTCGTGCAGTGGTTAGCGCTGCCACCTCACAGGAAGAGAAGGTCCTGGTTCGCATCTGAGGTGGAGCTGTTCTGTGTGGAGTTTGGAGGTTATCCCCATCTCCGTGTGGGCTCCCTCCCACAGTCCAAATACATACACGGGGTTAGGTTAATTCTGATTCTGGTGAAGCACCAGCATATGCAGTATTTTCAGGTATTTGTAGTAGTATCACATTATGGACTAAAAGATGCATTTTAAACCTACAGGATGTGGACTGCAACTGTATAATAATATGAACATATATAGAATCTGCAGGATTACAGAAGCTTTATGGTTTCCATTCATAGTCTGATTAGTGTTGGTCAAATACATTTCAGCTGGCTTATTCGGGCTAAAATTCCAGCATAGAGGGAAAAAAGGAGCACATTAGAGGGATCATTGTTGTGCAATGTTGTGCTGAGTATTTTTAATTTGAATCAACACACTCCACTAGGCTGTGCATCCAACAGTAACAGCATCGAGACAGACCTGACAACAGAGCAGCAACTCCACTTAGTCTGCCATATAGTGAGATTAGGCCTCGAATGATCTATAAAAAGCCGCCTGACTGAGATTTCACATTGTGTCGGTAAGCCTTATGGCCTGGCAAACCAGGGATTATGGCGGTCTTGGTTAGGTGAGGAGTGGTGGGAGTGGATGAATGGATGGAAAGAGAATAGCGGACGGTTAAAAATTATATAGAAATGTTGTAATTTGCCAGTTAGACCTGTATTGATGTCTAATGGGTTTTGTAATAACATGTGTGATATCATTTGAACTATTTAGATGGAAAAAATAAAGAGAAGAGACAGGTAAAGCAGGAGACAGTGGCTGCATATTGGCGCAAGGCTAGGAAACCTTCCTACCCAGCCTTAGTCGATTTATGAGCTGCTGCATGACATGAACTGTACATGACTGAGAGCCCACGTGTAGCAACATGTGTTTTGAGTCACTGGATTGTTTTTCTCCCACCTACTCCCATTCACAATCGGACGGGCCACATAAGGTTTTAATTAACAGTTTTAATCCATATTATAGTATCAGGACAGCAATCAGTGGTAAAGAGCTAACCCCCCCCCCCCCCACCCCCACCCCCCCGAGGACAATGACTCTGTTTGATGAATGTTTAAGCTGTGAACCCATCCAACAATAATGCTTAAGGCACTTCACACAACAGTACTGTAGGCTTTGAACAGCAGTGAGTAATCTTACAATAATGCGGGGCATTTCACAACATTCAGCATCGGGTGGTGCACCAATGGGGCAGCAGGAACCAGTGAACTCAGCATGAGGCCCTACTGCCATCCACGAGAAGAGAAGAGAAGAGAAGAGAAGAGAAGAGAAGAGAAGAGAAGAGAAGAGAAGAGAAGAGAAGAGAAGAGAAGAGAAGAGAAGAGAAGAGAAGAGAAGAGAAGAGAAGAGAAGAGAAGAGAAGATTGTCTCAGGATATCTGATTGACATCCCCACCCAGGCTTACTTTGACCTCCCACTAACTCTGTTGAGCCTCTCTCCCTTCTGCAGTCTACTGAATGCCTTCCCTCCAAACCTCACTCCACATCTCTCACCTTTGCTCTTTCATACTTCCACATAAACAAAACATGCCTCATCTCCATTCGCTCTTGACTGCCTCTTCACTTTCTACAGCTATATACCCAGTGTCTGCCATCGCTTTCTCCTCTTCTTTTCCCTCTCATTTGTTGACTTCTCTCACGACTCTTTATCTCGCTCTTTTCTGTTGCACCCCCCCCACACCCACCCTACCCTGGTCCATTCCTGTGGCCGCTCCCCACAGGCAGTGATGCAATCCTCTGACTCCTGCGCGCAATCACAGGGTCTGGAGTTGGAGCACCAGCCAAGCAGGGGCGTCACCACACCCCACTCAGTAGGAAAGCAACAGGAGAGGAAAGAAAAGGAGGAATGAAGCCAATGAGGGAGAGTAAAACAGTCTGAGACTGTGTGAGTGCCGGGTGATAGAACAAAAAAACAAAAAACAAAAAGTGAACAGCTATGGTTTGCAAAGCTAAAGTTTGGGTAATGTTTTGCTTGCATGAGGTCGGCTATGTTGGGGAGTATCTTCTTTTAAGTACACTACAAGTCTTACAACTACTGGAGGAACTTAATGAATTTAACTGATCAAACAACACTAGAACACCCCACTCACCCACCCCTCCGCTCCTATCCTCACATCAGCCCACTAACCAGCTGTGCCTGTTTTGCTGGGATTTACTGGACAGGGTCTGTATTTCGGAAGTGATGGTTCTTTGCTACTCCCACACTAGATGCTGTCATTCCAGCTGATTCACACAAACACTAGCATTATTCTAACAGCTAGACGTGCAATATGAAATTAAATGAACGAGGGAATGTCGTCTGCATTTTTCTAAAGTAAACCTCCTTAACTCTGTATTTCCTTGGTGGGGCTGTGCAGATGACATGTTAGTACTATGTGTATACAGCGGTGTCAGCCTTTTAGTGGTCCACTAAAAGGCTGAAACTTATCAGGCAAAATGCACAAAGTTAGGGGCAAGAAAGTCAGATTATAGCACTTCAAGTTCTAAAGTACTAAAAAGATTTAAACTTGTGAATGAAAAAAAAAATGGTTGTTTGAGCACGTGCATCCAGCCCTGCTTTACCAGTTGTGCAGAGGCAGACTTCCCCTAAAGGCAGCAGATACGAGCACAAGGTCAGGATAGGAATGCAAAGCACTGGCACCTGCCTAAATCTTTAAATTACCAGGTTCTCTCAGCAAACACACACACACACACACACACACACACACACACACACACACACACACACACACACACACACACACACACACACACACACACACACACACACACACACACACTACTGGTGACCACTCCCTAAAACCCAGATCAGGATTTAAGCCTAAAGAGAAATGACTTCAGCTCAAAACCAACAGGTGTGTACACTAAAATTTGAGGATGTATGAAAGTATATACTTGAATTACAACCATGGCTTTAAACTCCTTTCAAAACATCTCTGACTGCATAAATTGTCTTCAGCTGAACTCAACAGGACAAGTTATTTTCTCACTGGTAACATCCCAGAATCAGTTTTAAGCTACTGGGTAGGAAGGCATGGGAAAGTCAGAGAAACCCCTCTTTTGTTGTCCTCCCCCCTCCCTCCTCTCCTACAAAGTTCAAAAGAGGCCGAGGGCAGTTTATTAGGGTTGATACTTATAGAAACTGTGGCACAATCAGAAGCAAAACTGAACTACTTTCATCACCAGTCGCTCTGTCCCTGTGGTCTATTGATCTGGTGACAACTTCAAGGGTCAGGGTGCGAAGCACTGCATCCGTCAACGCAGTGCAAGCACACATACAAATACTGACTGTCCAGCTCTTGTGTAAGGACATATGCACAAGTGAGCTGCACGCTAGCTGTGTGTTCTGGAGTTCAGACCAGTTCAGAGCACTGTGGTACCGCTCCAGCTTTTGGGAGGGGTGCGTCTGTCTCACAGTCATTTCCTGGACGGGAATATTATAGCACCGCATGCATAAGAAACAAACCCCTTTCTCGTTTACACACTGACTTCAGCCACTTTCATTTGCTTGCAACTCAACAGTGAAATCCCTGAGAAGTAGGTCTTCTTATTCAATAGCCGTGGTAATACGATTCCAACAACAACTTTATGCAACACGGCCTCCTGGAGGCTCAGGGGCAAGGCATGGGTTGGTGGGTGCTTGCTTTTTTGCAGCATGGTATTGCTGAGGCTTATGTCTGCTGTGCTGTTAACTTTTCAACTCCTTCACCCCAGTCCCTTTCTCTCCAGCGGGCTGGGTGACACCTGTGCACCAACTGTACTGAATGGCAACAACAGAGAAGGTGAGCCACAGGGCCAGATGTGCTCTGGGAGTGTCTCCATTACTATGCTTTTGTTAGCAAGTGAGTCTATATGCATGAGTGTGTTTATGTACTAAGAGGAGGGAGAGCACAGGGGCTTAGCTTCCCAAGCCAAAGTGTAATGAAAGGGGAGGAAAACAGGAAGAGGGAGAAATGCACAACAGCAGAGAGCAATTAGCAGACTAAGTGACGTGATGTGTGTTTTTGTGTTATGGGCAGCAGCAGGACTGTCATGGAGCTGCTGCTTCTTTAAATCTGGGTGTACCCCCCCCAACCCCCATACCGTCTGCTATACCTCCATTTTAGCCCTTCTTCCTCCCTCTCCAGTGATCACACATATACATGTAGGCACAAAGCTTGTGTTGTCTTTTCCTTGTGAGGCTCTGCCAACTTAATGGCAGCCCTGTGTTCTCCCTCCTCACATGGAGCGCCTGTTTTCTCTGAGTAACCCTCCGCCCCACGTCTCCTCCCACCATGGCTGGCAATATGACAAGGTCAATATGACAGTCTTTTCTCTCCCCTCTCTTTTTCTACCTTTGTCTCCCACCCCTCTCTTTTCTCTCTCTCTCTCTCTCTCTCTGTATGTCTGTGTCCTAGCTCAACTGGTGACAGGCTCCACCCTGCAGCTTTCATCTTTTTTTTGCAGCTCCATCCAAGAGAGGGAAGCAGAAAAAGCGAGCAGAGAGACAGATGCAAAGGGACAGATGGAGGGTGACTGAGATGGCGACAGACAGAGTTGAGCATAATGCTGTAAAATGGAACAGCACTAAACTCTTGATTTAAATTTGTTGACACGTCCAAGTCGTGCAATCAGTTGGAGCCGAACGTCAGAAAGATCTGGAGCTGATTCCTTCTCTCGTTTGGCGAAGCAAGCTGAACAGCGAGAACTAATAAATGTGCTGTGGACGAATGAAATCAAACTGCTCATCGGCAGCCTTGGAAGGAACGAGCCTGAGAGAGAATCTCAGTTAGTGGTGAAGGTCGGGGTGAAATCCATGCTCTTATACAATCAGAATCAATACCAACAATTTAGACTCAGATAAGGATTGGCTAAGCCAACTATGACTGGCAGCACCAATTTTTTGGAGACACAAGCAAACAAAGAGCAAGGACGCAGCTTTCAGATAGCAACTGTCAATAGTTAAGATGGCCACTGAAACCAGTTCACTTTTAGCACCCAAATAAAAACAATGAGCCTATTTCACAGAAGCATCTGAGGTCAGAGTAAGTCTCAAAAAAGCAGCCTCAAACCTAAAACATTCCCAAATGACATAAGGCTCCCTGGTAAGAAGGAGAAAAAAAACACAACCACGGTACATATGAATTAAATTAGTGCTGGCAACATCTCCACAACACCACAGAAAAGGTACAAACACTTAGAGGCCAAACTTTTTTTTCTCCCCCTCTCCCTCTCTTTTTTACTGCATGTATAAGATGAGGAATGTCTTATATAATGTACATGAAGCTGGGGGCTCATGGAAAGTGGGAGACAAAAACGTGAGGGAAGGACGAGGGGAGAGAGGGAACAGAAGCCGAGTTGAAAACGAGGAGGAGATGGAGTCCCGGGGAATTAGGGATGGAGAGGAAGAGGGTGGTAGGAGGGAGGGTGAAGGGGGCAAAGTCTGGAAGCTAGCTGACAGGATTGGATATGCCCAGACAGAGAGCCAGGCCCAGACTTGAGAGCCTTATGTGAATCTCAGAAATGCCTCACCCGTCTCTCTCCCTCACCCCCTTCTCTTAAAAAAAAAAAAAAAAAAAAAACTCACCATTTCTCCCTCCCCAGTTTGATACTCCTCAGCCATACTCACAAGCAGAGCTGCTTTTATGCAGCTCCTCCCTTTCTTTTCTCTTCAAACAAGCAAACGCACGCATACATACCTCAGTCATACTGAACTGCTGTAGTGCCGTGGAGCGTATACGAGGGAATCCAGGGTGTTGACCGAGCGAGTAAATAATAATATAAACCAGCTGTGTCTCCACTTAAACCACAATGCTTTGGGTATATTTTTGGATGTATTACTGTACAACTCACAACTCCCTGAACTGAGCTCCCTGATACCTTAAAGGGTCAAACTAGATATATTTTTACTTTCATTTACAAGTTAATAAGTAACTATTCTGGATACTAATCAAAAATGTAAAAAAAGAAAAAAAGAAAAGAAGAAAGAAAGAAAGAAAACAAGATACTTCCTTTAAATTCTCTATGTTTTAGCTTTCTTTCTCTATCTTTCCTCACCAAGAGTGCCCTGCCCCAGACATGGTCTGTGTATCGTCTGAAAGTCTTTGCGAACTGAAATTCTCTCATGATAGAAATACTGAGCAGGGAGTGCAGAAGGCGCATTAAAGAGAATGGGAAGAGGTAGGGCGGGGTGGTTGGAGTGAAGCACTGAGTTGTCTGTGTTTATTTTGGAAATGTAGGCCTGCAGACTTGCAGCAGAGGAACTGACCCTAAACTTCACAATGGCAGATCGTCACAGAAAGAGCCAAATCCCAGCACTCATTTGGGATGTCCCACACAGGTGATTTTAAAAAGGGTAGACCATATATCCCCTTGGGGTTTGTGTGTGTGTGGGGGGGGTTAACCCACCCTGAGGACCCAGGAATGGTCTGCTTCAGGAGGAAGCAGTGAGGCCATGAGGTGATTAGTGGTTACAGTTTAACTGAAGAAAAATGCACGGTGCGTGAGCCCCAGCCAGCCTGGGAGCAAAGCGGTATGCACTGGTCTTTTTCAGTTTGCAAACTAGCATGAGTCAAGCACTGTATCCACTTTGTCTACTATTAATGTATGGGTCCAAGTATCTGACCATCACCCCATGAGGACACATCACTCTGTAGCACTCCAAAATATGACTGTGTCATTCAGCTGGCACATGGCAATGATTAAGAATAACAGATCTAAGTGTCTGGAAGTCATTTACTGTTATCTTCAATTTTAATCTGAGTTCAGATATTGAATCAACTCTGATTCATCTGAGATTTTTGGTTGAATGCCACCACAGACTGCATATAATATGTGAAAGTAGCCTCCGGGTCAAAATGTTCAGCTTGAGGCTAAAAGAGAGGACTGTATTAACCAGTGGGTGATGCCACAGTGGTTATGTCCACCCTTTATGTACAATCAGTGGTAAGCAATTGAATAATTCCTTGTCTTGGTATTATGGCATTAATTTGATTAATTGATAACAGGAAAATCATTCACTATGACCTATCTTTAAATAGGCACAGTTTTCCTGTGAATTTATCCAAAAAACAGGAGCATCATCTCTCCACCTGGCTCCAGTAAAGTCGCATCTCCTCAATCACTCGTAACAAAGCTTGAATGTGCAACCCCACTGAGCATGTTCAAGACGTGACATTTCTATTACAGCGTTTGCATCCTAATGCACGAAACACAAGGCTGCTCATCTGATTAGCGTCAACTCTCTACAAATGCAACCCCGGAAAGGATGGCTGTGTCATGGGAAATCTCAAGTACTGCAGCTCTTATCCCTGGGAAGATAAACGCGAGTGCGTATCAGGTGCCTTGTTTTCACTGCATGCTGCCTCATTCACTGACCACTGTAATCCTCCCTCCCCTGCTGCTGAGTTGCCTTTCAGCTCGCCTGTAATCCCAAGCAGCTATGGAGCCCCACTGTGATATTAATTCGAACACTCAATTTGGCTTTACCAGGCAGGTTTGTGCAACTTACATCCCACCCACTTACTGGTAGCAATCCTTGCCCTCCACAGAGTTTTTTTTTTTTTTTTTTTCCCCCAAGCAGCAAACATTTTGTTGTGGTTTTACACTAAACTGTGAAAAACAAAACTTGTTTTTGCAGATGAGAATTTCTTTTGAGGAAACACAGAGCACAATGTAACAATCAATTCAATGTGGTACACTTTTATTGGCCCTCATTTAAGGTTTTAAGTACAAGTGCACCCTGGGTTCCCACCATCCCTCTACCGCAAACCTTGTGGTAATGCTGACGCAGGAAAATGCCTTTAAGTTCCACCTTTTCCACCATAAAACAGCTGCTGTTCCCTCTCAGTTTGGACCAAAAAATGAATGATGTCACAGTTGCGGTGCAATCTCAAGACACATGGAAAATTGAGGAGGGGGGTGAATACCACACCCCTGATCTGATTTTAGAGACTGGCATGGTGGACAGCTTTAATAGCACGTTACCTCTGAGGAACTAACTACAGCAGCCAGAGGGTGTCAAAGCTATAACTCTGGCCAACACTCTGTGCAAGCTGTTGCTCCCAGCAGAAGTCCAGTTCCCTACATATGGCCAAGCATGTATTAAGGGAAAAATAAGGAAGAAAATCTAAAGCAGCCAGCACATGCACGCACACACACACGCACATCCTCCGAGCGTGGAATGCCACCACCAAGATGCACAGCTGGAGCTCAGTGGACATCTGGCTTTATGGTGGAGATGAGAGACTTTTCTCTGCAGTGACTAAATGTTGTGTGAGAGAGGCGTCGCCTGGAGAACGATGGTGATAAATGCCTTTCCGTCTGACCACAGTCTTTCTCCCGGATAGATGTTATGGTTGACCGCCGGCTGAACTGATCATCAGCTGATTGGATAAACAATGCAGCCAGCAGGCTGTGGATGTGAGGAGCACCTGTGCTCACAGTTCGGGGAAGGTTTATGGATTAAATATCAGGGGCCTCGGAGAGGGAGGGAGCAAAGGGAGTCAAAGTTCTCCCTGTGCAGAAAGCCTCCACGGCCTCTTTTGCTCCTTCTCCACATTCTTTGAGAGAGGTCCAGTGGGCCCATGGCCAGACCTCTCTCCAGCCTGTGTGACAGTTTTTCTCATGCACCAGCGCATTATATTGTTCATAGAATACCTCACAGTCACCTTGGAAATATATAGTCACTCCACTCTGACCCCAGCCCCTGAGTGTGCCTCCTCCTGCTTGTGGCCTAATGCGCTTTAATGATCAGGCCTTATTACCCTCCAGCGCAGGCCTTGTTAGGTCTGCCTTGGCAGGGCAGAGCTCGGCTCTCTCCCCTGGCATCTTCTGGAACAATGGGCCCATGGGAGGCAGCCAATGAGCAGAAGGTCCATCTCAAGCCATTCCCAGTGTGCACACAATTAGGCTTGGGGACAGTGGAATTGCTTAATTGGAGGAAAATAGCGCTTTATCTAGGCCTCTCTGCCAGGGTTCATCCTTGCCCCCTGTGCTACATGCTTGGCCTCAACTAAGTTAGAAAATCACAGCACATGTAGCACCCAGTTGCTGTGAGATGAAAAGTTTAAGTGGGGAAAATATGTGAAATTTTAAAAATGAAGACGATTCAAGTGGACGTAGAGGTTACAATTTCCTCATCTTCTTTATTTACCAACACAAAACATCACGGGTTGGCGTCCCAGTCACAAGCCTGTAGACGTTGAACTCGCTATCAGATGTGGTGGCAAACATCAGAGAGCTCTATCACGGAGCTCCGTCTTGCACAACAGCTGGCTGATCTGTGATGCACGCCTCTATATAGGGCGACACTGTGACACTGCTCTAAAAATGTCTCTCGGGGTTGTGGAGAGGGATGCTGGATTAAGCACGGATGCAGACACGCGGAAAAGGTCGCTCTCATGTCGAAACGGGCACTGACACGGTTTCTGGGCGAATACCACAAACGCCGGTGATGGCACGCTCGCCTCCACCGGCCTTGGCCATGACAGTGCGGGGAGTCCTGGCTGCAGGATTTCGGCGCACCGCTGGAGAGCCTCTGAAAATAGGTCACTGCCCTGTTTGAACTCGCGCAAATTTTCTCACTATGCAGGAGCGCACCCACAGCAACGTGGACACGCAAGACAGCGGGCACAATACACTGAACTGACGTCTAAGATAGGGTTGCTTCTGGCTTACCTTGCAGCGAAAATGCCGTGGATATGGTCGAGATATCTCCGGCTTGGTCCCAGTCTCTCCGGTGCAAACTTCGCACGCAAAGTCCTGTGGCTCTAACGGCGTCGGTGTCAAGACACTGTTCGTCAGTTTGTCGCTTTTTCTTCGTCAAAAACGAAATAAACAGCTGTCACGTCTTGGAAAAATAAAACTAGGTGTCTGGAGAGGCGGTCCGTTGGCAGACCATTGTCAGGATTATTTCTAAGCATTGAAAATCAAACATAAGCTTAAACGCAGCGTATGTGACAGCTGGTTGTTTAAATATAGGCTTATCTAGAGGATGACAGCCTTATCTGTTGTCGTGGGGTGATATTTTGCATGTTATCCCGACACTGGAAACCCGTCAAGAAAGTGCAAACACCCAGATCCGTAGCCTGAACTGTTCCCGCTGAGGAAAAACGAAGACCACTGGTTGTGTTGAGCATCAAAAGCGCATAGGTGATTTCTTCCTAAATTCAAAGCGCATCGCTTAATGGCAACGCTGGTCAAGTCGGGGGGTTCCTATGGGTGGTCTTGCTTCTCCAAGGGGGGTGGGAGGGCACGAAGTGGTGGGTAGGATAGATAGGGCGGGTTGGCTACGGGATGTGGGGTAGAGGGAGAGGATCGTCTCTATCTTCTTCGGTGCTTTTCCAGATGCCGAGGTAGGGCTGTTTGTTTTGTTTTCGCGCAGCTGTCCCCGTGTCTCTTCTGCCTTTTTTTTTTTTTTTTTTTTTTCCTCTCCGCACTCGGGGAGACGCTGAGTGCTGATGGAAGTCTCCCCCACGACCGTCTGACGCGCACAGACAGCCGCCCGGAGCCCAGCCAGCCCGTCAGGACCAGCCCAGAGTCTGCCAGCTCAGCGCATGCTTACTGCTCCGCCCATCCACCATGGGCAGTCCCAGGCTCCCCTCCAAACTCACCACTCTCTCTCTCTCTCTCTCTCTCTCCTCATGGTCATCTCTCCGCCTTTGCTCCCCGCCAACAACAAGCCATCGCGCAGGGTTACACCCCTCTTGTTTACAGTTCTGTTTAAATGTTCTCTTCCTCTCAGATTTGTCTCTTTGCTCGCGTTTGCCGCTAACTCAGCCTCAACAGGCTGCTGCAAAGCGATGGAAACACTGTTACATAATTTAAAAGTTCAGACTCGAGAACAGCCAGTGATCTTTCTGCAAGACAAACGCACATTTCCACCACATGAGTCAAAACATCCCTTGCTTAGGTTATACATTGCACTGTTAGAAATTACAGCAATGCATCCTTCATAATAATATTATTAACATGCATTGCTGTCATGTTAACATGACGTAGCTGGTTTTAACAACTACAGGCTATGAGGTAGCTAAGTGTCATATTTGAAAAACAGAGTATTTTCTATGCATAAAAGCTTAGCTGTAAGTAAGTATCACTGTGTTTTTGTGTTTGTTTGTTTCCTATTTAGATAATAAATTAATCAGCAAAGTGTTTATTCCAAGCAAACAAAACAGGATTTGCTGTTTCCTGCCTGGTTTTGATTGGTTGAACTAAAACTATAAGATGCCGCCATGAGCCGTAAGAAACCATATTTAAAAAAAAAAAAACAAAAAAAAACCCCTTTTATTTATTTACAAAATATTCAACTACTGTTCCAGTAGCCTGACGAAATGCACTTAGTTTGCCAGTTTTGTCACATTTGGCTGAATACTCCTAGAATTTAGTGCATTCTTGGGGGGAAAAAGAGAAAAAGAAAAATGAAACAACCCCCTGCAACTGGTGAGAAAACAAATATTATTTTTGCCATTTGGCTTGAAATCGCATACCAATATTATGATTTTACCTCATAAACACTTAGGCCTCTCTAAACTATCGTGTGAAAATGTCAGCAACTGAGTAATTTTCCTCGTGGCACTGTGAGCAGTTCCCCAGCCATCAATCCCTCTCTGAGGTTTCACCATAACCCAGGGACAGTAACAGTACAATTACGTGGTTGTGTTTTGGAATGTGAAATGCATGTAAAATGTCAGTGTGTTAGATTTTAAAATTCAAATGTGGAAAAAAAAATGTGATTGTACTGTAGTTGTTGTTGTTTGGTATCAATATATTACAGATAAAGTCAGTGGAACCACAATAACAGTGCACTGTGTTTGAGTCACCTGTAGGGATGTGGTCAATGCTGAACTCTGAACTACTGCAGTATATTAGAATCAGAAGCCTTTTGTTGTCATTATACACTCTAATGAAAGCTGCAGAGCGCCTACACCTTCAGATAAGAAAAATAAAGAACAAACATGCAGTCATTTACACAGTAAATGGGGGGAGGGGGGGCACAAGGTCTGATGATGAGGTGATGTAACAAAAAAGCAGTGTGAAGGTGCAAGTATTTTGCAGTAATATATCCTACTGTATATAGTATCACAGCAGTTCAGTCAGCAGATCCCTGTTTTCTGCTGTTTCAGGTTTTTAAACATAATGTTGCACTGTTATAACTTCTAAAGGAATCCACATTATAACAAGCAGCTTAGATACCTTCTCAAACAGAGGTCTAGCAAACTCTATAATAGCCAATGACACTTTTTTTTTCTGAAGTGCTTCTATTCTGCCCATCTTGTGCCATCAAATGTGATGCTGAATGCAAGCATGTGCAGTGCAACAGTAATGGTTCCCCTTCGGTTTTCCCTGCCGCCACCAGAGGGCGTAAAGTTACCTGGCGGAAGATAAAATTGCCTCCAGAGCATTACATTTGTTGAAAATAAAAGAAAATAAATATAGAACAAAAGAAAATAAAATACGATTATCTAACCATTCTACATTTTTTAAAAATAAAAATAAACCATAATAAAGAAGAAATGTATCCCCATAGTGTGACGGTTCTGGTTTTTATAGCACTCTAAAGTGCTGATGCCTCAGTTTCAAATAAAAATGTAACAGTTCAGATTTTCATTTTTATCTTGTTAATTATTCTTGAAAGCTACGCAATTTCGAGAGCATGAACAAATTAGACATGGTGCCTACTCATTAAAAAAAGAAAGGTTTATAGCATGGGTTTGATGGGCCCTACATGGCTTTGAATGGAGTATTCATGTTGTCCTCACATCTCATCAGCTGCTTTTCGTACAACGTACATCGAAATTTGCACCATCACGGCTGTAAAACATTAAAATTTCATGGAAAGTAATAGGTAAGCATGTTTGTGGGGTTTTCATTGATTTTAAGCCATTAAAGACTGTATAGGCTACTTAAAACGCAATTCAAATACAAGATGTGATTCAGCATTCATGAACAAATTAATATTATAATTCATAATAATTACATCGTAGATTATATAAAGAGAAGTATATAATGATGTAGGCTGTATGAATAAAAAGTAAACAGGGGTTGTTTCTTGGAAATATTTGGCATTTGGCACATTGGTAAACCGCACAGGCCCACTTAAGAATCACTGCCACAGTGCCTAACAGCGATCACTCACAGCTGTATTCTTCTATTCTTCTCTAAATGCTTGACAGCGTGCAGCCGCACCTGCAGGTAATTACTAAAATGCGCCATCGAGAAGATAAAGCTGCACAATCCGGATCAAATGTGCTGCTCCCGCCCTGTGACTTATTCGCTGCATGCGCGCCATATAGCCTCGGTTTAACAAATTATTAGGTTACTGTAATTTAGCCTCCTGTGCTTCCAATGTCTGTCACACCCAAAATGGTGAACATTAACATTCAGCCGTGCTGTGTGTGTGTGTGTGTGTGTATGTGTCCCTAAAAGCCCTCCCCGGTGCGCTGTTGCTGTGCAGCGCTGCCAACTCGTCAGCTGATCCCTCTTGTTCCCTTATCGCAGCTGTTGGTTTGTCCACCCCTGTAGTAGTCCCGCTCTTTATTTACTTATCAGTCTGAGCTGTCAGTGTGCACTGACGTTTGCTCGCCTTAAAAAACAAAAAGGATTTAAAATGTAAAAACTGCCTATTTAGGTTAAAATTATAGACCCTCTGTGTGGACTACACTGAAACTGAGGCAAGCGTGAGTCGAGACGATTTATGATTTAACTCAACACTATAACGGCAGATCTGATCACAGATCAGCTGTTTGTTTATTTGTTTTTTGTTTTTTTAAGCGTTTCGGTTCCCTCCGCGTCTCCACATGTGTCGGCGCATTTCTGCGCTAAATAGTCCTTTGTTTACGCGCAGTCCCCCCCCCCCCCCCCATCTGCGGAAGGAGGCTTTTGGTAGTGCAGTGTGTGACTCCTACCAGCTGTTTCCCGCCTTGAAAGCCATCCGATCAGCTGCACACACACACACACGCACACAGACACACACACACGGTCATGCAGAGGGAGAAAGCAAAGGGGAGGGAGAAAGAGAGAGAGAGGTAGAGCGCCACACACAACGAGGGAACCCCATCAGCTGGAAGTCGAGTAACATTACAACTCTCAGCAGCCTCAAAGTACTACATTACACGGACGAGGCATTCGTATCTTCTTTGAGGATTTAACCCGCATCGGATCACGGGGATTTTTGCCCACGAGCGTCATCATTTTTCTTTTATTCCACGGAGACTATTTGCTGCTTTTTTTTTTTTCTTTCTTTTTTTTTCTTAAGGGGGAGACCAAACTGGCGAGAGGCGAGCATGGAGTATTTCATGGTACCAACTCAGAAGGTGCCCTCCTTGCAACATTTCAGGAAAACGGAGAAAGAAGTGATTGGTGGTCTTTGTAGGTGTGTATTCCACGCGCGCTTCACAACAACGTGTGTGCCTGTTATCATTATTCTCATCATCAAGTCATCCGCTGAGAGCACACGCACTTAGCGATGTCGTTCGGGCAACATGCTCCATCCGATCTGTTATTGTGTACACGACCCTCTCACGCGGAGCTGCGGGCATTAATTAACATCAAACGCGGAGATTAAGAGGCGACTGAGCACGCGGGGGGCTCCCGCTGTGACCACAGCGTCCTCTGCGTGCTTTTATTTTGCACCTTTGCCTGCGAAATCGATGTATTTTGTGGCTAACAAACATAAACCACGTGGTTCCGTGCACACCACGCTGCTACTCGCTCCGGAACGCATTCCCCCCTCCCGATCTATTTGTGCTCAAATAATCCCTCACACGTTTCCTGTATGTGCTGAAATTTACATCAGAAAGGAAAAGTTAAGCGAGTGAGCCCCTTGATGTGTGAAAGGGTCTATTTTCGCCTCGCACATCGTGGGGGTTGACGATTTCGCTTCACGGCGAGCCGAAGTTATTGTGGGTAGTGCGGCCATGCTTGTGGCTTGTGCTAAAAGTGATGGCGGGGGAGGGGGGGGGGGGGGGTGTGGAGGGGGTCTGGCGTTTGTTTCCTGTTTATGGCGCCCTGTTTTCATTCACCTCAAACGTCAAAAATGCACTACTGATGTCGTAATCGCTTCTATTTTAGGCGGCAGTAGTTTAACGGGCGTTTCTGCGCTTCTTGTTCGCGCTATGGAGCCGCCTCCACTGCGTCTTTTTCATCCCGCACCTCTGCCATGCTGCCTGCCGCATTGTTGTAATGGCGGAGGACACGAAAGTCTGCTCGCAACGCGGAGGTGGTGTCGGGCACTGTGAGGACGGTTGGAGCGTGTTTGGGGCGATTAAAATGCATTTCCTTTCAAGTGTCCGGTAAAGGGGACATTTGGCTTTTCGCGGGGAGGCAGGAAAATTAAAAGTGGCGTTATTAATAAGGGGGTGTGTGTATGTCGCGGAAGGCCCATCGATACGTCCGCAGCCCTGTTTCAAGAGGGAGGCGGAGGGATCTGGAACTGTTGCTGCTGCTTTTAGCGACAGGGGCACCTGGGAAATGTAGTCTGTTTTCTTCGGGGGACTTGGTGCACCGCAAGGAAAGCCAAAACTTAACGCAGACAAACTTTAAATGGGGTTTAAACTTAAACCGAACTCTGCCACATTTTTCTTTTAACAATTAATATTAAATTTATTTTTCATTGAAATCCATAATTTGTTAATAATTTGCTGATTTGTCACTGGGTCTGTAAAATATAACTGTATTTAAAAATGCAGATCGCTGTTAAGTTTTATTTTTTACAAGTTTTTTGTTTGTTTTTTAATCTGGAACAGTTAAAGTCTGATTTTCAGTTTGCTATATTTGAGCCCCTTTGGCATTTCTGCTTGAAAACTGACTTAATAATATTAATATACTCATGAAACTATTGGAGACAAAGTTAAAGAGGAAGGGCTGAGATGGTTTGGAATTGTGCAAGGAAAGGATAGTGGATATGTTGGACAAAGGATGCTGAATATGGAGCCGGGGAGGAGGATAAGAGGAAGGCCTCACAGAAGGTTCATGGATGTAGTGAAGGAGGACATGCAGAGGGTTGGTGTGACAAGAGGATGCTAGGGATGGGGTGAGATGGAGGCAGATGATCCACTGCTGCAACCTTTAAAGGGAGCAGCCAGAGGAAGAAGATGAAGATACTTGCAGAACTATATTCCAATTTGATCAATTTTAATCAGCCTGTTGGTTGAGCTGTTTAGTTTCCTAGTGATGGGCACGCTCACGCTCTAATTCAGGCTCTGAAGTGGTCAGTGTTTGTGAAGTTCAGGCTCAGTTGGTCATGTTTTGGCAGTGGATGTGTTTGCTGGATTTGCTGCTGCAGTGCTGCTACACGTGTGTGGGTCTGTGTACACACACACACACACACACACACATACATGCAGGCTGCTTTTCTAATCTGTGTCTGCACAATTGTTCCCAGTGTTTGCACTGAGGCAGCTGAGTCAGTACAGATAAGAGCTTGGTTTTAGAGAGGGTCCCAGAGATACTGAGCTCGATACAGAGGATGTTAGAGGAAGTTTGCTTAGAATTTCCACTCAAACTGAATTTCAACATATGGCATACAGTGCCTCACACTTTGAGTATGGGAATGTTCATAAACTTTATGCTGCTTGCTCTAAGTAAGCCTGGGTTACCTGTAATAGCACATGTGCTGCTTTTAAGATTCAACAGCCCTTCAGCAGGGTGGATACAGCCAAAAATAGGATGGAACTTTTTTGTATAGGGTGAAATCCCTGCTCTACCTCTCAGTGCTTAACCCTGAAATACATGGAGCTCGTGATCCTTTATAGATTTGCAACAATTTCAGTTATGAGCAATGGCACATGCAGTTGCTGGTGGGCTGAAAGGACAGATCCGTCGTAAATGCCTGTGTAATCACAGCAATGGGCCGGTCATTTCTGCTCTTTGGTGGTGATATAAATACACAATTTAAAGGGTCAGCTCACAAAAAAATAGATGTCAAGGGGAGCAAATGCTGTCAGCCCCCCCCTCCCCCAATGTCAGGATGATTTCTTATGTGATGTGGTTCTGGTATATGCAAACTTAATTCAGCTGCAGGTTTATTGCACTGGTGAAGAGTGGAGCAAGCTGTACTGTGACATAAGCTGTTTTTATTGGAACTATTTCTGGGGTATAAAGTAGTTCCAGTAAGAATCATTAGGAGGAGAGGCTTGCCAGTGCTTGGAATTATTTTACTAATTTGGCCACTAATAATTTCCTCATACTCAGCTGTGAGTTGTCTTGAAGTAATTCTGAGAAATGAAGACAAGTGCTCACTGAAGTACGGGAGACCCAAATTGAAGGAATCTGTTTTGACCAAAAAAAGATTTGATTTAGACACGTGGAACTGGTGTTATTCCCATTCTAATCTTAACATGGACAGCTCCAAAGGAAGCTGATTCTCAGCAGCAATTTAAGTTTTCCTGAGGTCATAAGTGTGGCAACACAGATTGGTTTATTTGTAGGTTTTCTTAAGCTATTTATTTTCCCTAATAGTGTCCCATCTCCTTCCCCCTCCTTCTCTTAGCCTGGCCAACATTCCTCTGACCCCAGAAACAGCTCGGGACCAAGAGAGGCGAATCCGCAGAGAGATTGCCAACAGCAACGAGCGTCGGCGTATGCAGAGCATCAATGCTGGATTCCAGTCACTTAAAACACTCATCCCACACAGCGATGGAGAGAAACTCAGCAAGGTGGGTCATAAACAGTGATTGAAATTAGACGATGACTTGGCTGTAGCCGCAAGGGTCTGAACTCGCTTTCATAAACAAACTGTAACGTTGTTCTTCAGGCTGCCATTCTGCAGCAGACGGCGGAGTACATTTTTACTTTGGAGCAGGAGAAGACACGTCTATTGCAGCAGAATAGTCAGCTCAAACGAATCATACAGGTAAAGCATTACCCTGCTGTTTGCAAAGGAGTTAGTGGGTTCACTATCATCAGTCTTAACATTCATCTAAGCCAGAGCTCCGATTTCTGTTTGCTCTCCCCTAGGAGTTAAGCGGTTCCTCCCCCAAGAGGAGGCGTGCAGAGGAAAAGGATGAAGGGATTGGCTCACCGGACATCCTGGAGGAGGAGAAGACTGAGGACTTGAAGAGGGAGATGATCGAGCTGAGGCAGCAGCTGGAGAAAGAACGTTCAGCCAGGATGAACCTGGAAGAACAGGTGACATAGAAAGATTACAGTACACTTTCAGGAGACTAGAATTCCACTGACTGCTGTAGTTTTAATTTTATGGAACTATTATATTGTGTTTTTGCATGTTAGATGCGTTCCCTGGATGCCCAGTTGTACCCAGAGAAGCTGAAAGCAATCGCCCAGCAGTTCCAGGAGCAGCAGGCCCAAACGCAGAGCCTTGTCCGTCTGCAGCAGCACAAACAGCTGGAGAGGGACCTTACTCCAGCCCACAGCCCACAGGTTGAAACATCTGCATATCACTAATTCACATACATTTAAGATATATGCGCTTTCCCTAATATAGAAAAGTCCACTGTATGCTTTCAGTGTTTCACACAGCAGATTTTAGAACCATTTTTCACACAAAGCTGCCGATGGGAAATCAAGAGTGAAAATCAGACCTTTAGATCAACCTTCAGCTTTGACATGAATATTGGATCAGTTGACAAAGAACTAAGACATCCTTTTCCAACACTGCTCAACTCAGAAGTTTAAGCAATGGCTTAAGTAAGGAATTAGGCTTACTTGACGGGGTTCATTTGGCAATACTCCATCTGATTATAATTTTTGGATTTTTGCAATTAATCCATCATTTATTTGTTAGCATTTCCTTTGTACTTTTTGGATCTTTGCTCATCCTTGCGACATTTACAGAGGCCGTGGTGCAGTGAGCTCTTAAATTTGACACGAAAAAAATGTAAAAGTGTTTATTTTCGGCTCATTAGCCTAAATTCATCAGCTGGCAGGCACCAGATTCCCCCACTCCACCCCTCCCTCCGTAGTGTGTAAATTTTTTATGTACTTTGAGTCAGTCATGTCAAAGTGTGTTGCGTTTTCTAAAAATACACAGACACACACACAACTAGACTAGTCCCAGAGCGTACCGTAGATCTCACATCGACGTAGTCGCACATGACAGTCCGGTCCACGTCCACAGTGAGAGCTGTCAGCAGCTCAGACAGATTTACAGTGTGTTAAATGAGGCGATCGCGCGTCTCCTGCCGGTGCCGTCTCCTGCCCCGATAGCTGCAGCAAAGTGTTACTGCAGGCTTACCCTAACTGAACATGATGCCAAATCAATCGCCGTGTGATCCCTGCCCCATCCGCTCCTTGTGGCAGCTGGGCCTTTGCGGTAAAAGATGATTGATGCCCTTTACATTAGCCATATGACACATTGTCATTTGAGTTGTGTAATAAAAACCTCAAGTCAGTATCACTATTTGCAGAATTGCCTCGGCATCAATGAATTACTGGGGGGAAAAAAAAAAAAGCTAATTTAGGTATGATTTCTTTTCTTTGTTACTGTCACAGCTACTTAACTTAATAGAGGACGCGAGCATCCATTTTCCAGTGCAAGTTCTTGGGAAAACAGACTTATTGAAGCATTAAGTTTTAGTTGATGTTTACCTGAAAACCAGTCTAAATCTCTGCTTTCCTTATGCGTCATTCCTAGTGAACTAAACTCCAAATGTGGCGGCCACAAAACAGTAACTACTCATTCATTACTAATAAACTCCACAGTAATCACTGTTGTGTTGTCTTTAGTATAGTATTATACTAATTAATCACTAGTTCTAGATTACTTAAGGACTCCTTCATCATTACCAGATCTTTCTGTGTCCCCTCAAATAAAGCGACGTGTCTTAGTAGTTTTGGTAGTGCTTGTCGGCAGGTATATTGATCATCATATTCAGACCACACGTACATTCATCTCAACATTTATGTCATTTTCTGTACCATTATGTAGATTCCTTGAAGTGACCCTGCAGTGATTACTGAAAGCGCTTTATGAAAGTAGTTTGATTTCATGAAACTGTGTTCGTTACATTTCCATGTGCGTCGTATCATCCGCTGATAAAACTGGAATTTAGGCTGTGTAGCTAACATCTGATCAGTATTCAGTATATTTCTCAGCTGTATTTGTTTTTAGAATTCTTCATTTTTTTTTAAAAGAAGTTGGGTTGCAGTGTAAAATATAATAGAAACAATGCAATAAATTTCAAATCCCATAAACCCATATTTTATTCACAAAACAACATAGAAACATATAAAATATTTAAAGTAAGAACTGTAGCATTTCAGGGAAAAACATTTGATGGCAGCAATACATTGGAAAAAAGGCTGGGACAGGGCCACATTTGCCACTGTGTAGCATCCCTGCTTCTTTTAACAACAGTCCATGAACGCCTGGGAACTGAGGAGACCAGCTGCTGGACCTTTGGGAGAGGACTGTTGTCCCTGATACAGGATTCTAGCTGCTCAGCAGTCCTGGGTCTGCTTTTTTTTTTTTGTATTTTGCATTTCAAAATGGGAGCGCATTTTGCTCTAAAACAGGGTTGGGCAATTTATTTTCCCAAGGGGCCACATGAGAAACTGGGTCTGTTGTAGAGGGTGGCCCCAATAAGCTGAACTCAGTTCTGAAACTTCCTCACTGAGATTGATTGATTGGTCACATATGAAAATAGATCCAAAGAGAACCGTCATCTTCTGAGCATGTCTCCTTATGTGTGGAAAGTTCTTTTCTTTGAGAGAAGAATTAAAATCCAGCAGTGATACTGACTTGAAGCTCTGCCAGTGAATCAGACTCCAGGTCAATGAGTTCAAGCTGAACACTGAGTGCATTTATCCAAACTGCAAGCAAAGGGAGTTGAAATCATGTGCATTTCACTCTCAGCTGTTTTGAAGTCTTCAAAGCGTCTTGAAAACTCATCGTGCGGGGCTCCTAACATGGATGAGTACCAGCTGAGGCGGTCAGCTGATGGTATGGCTCCCTTCACTGTTGGCATGTGAGTAAGAATGGTGTCCTCTAATTGGCTTGAAGGAAACTGTAACTTTCTCATGAAAGCCTTCACCAGGCTTTACATTTCATGTGCAAATGGGCTCTTGCTGTTTGGTATTTAGTTCATTCATTAGTGCAGTCACATCAACAGGAAATGTAAGATCTGCCTTCCATTCAGCATCTGAGAACTCTGGAATGTCCTCGCCTTTCTTCTCACAAAACTCTTGAATTTCTGCTCTCAGGTCCCATACTCCTTTTAGCAGTTTGCACAGGCTGTGCCCACCTGACAGCTGTGTGGTAGCCTATGTCACCATGTCTGTGACAAACTGTCTGTGATTCAGTGCTCTTGCCCTGATGAAGTTAACTATTTCGGTTAAAACATCAACGATATGGTTCATTTTTAGCACTGATGTATACAACACCTCTTGGTGTGCAGAAATGCCAGTTTCAGTTATGGGTCCATTTCAGTCAGTTTATCTTGCATCCGCTTGAAAAGGCCGACATTGTAACACCAGCTAGTTTGTCCCATTTCAGCCCCAGGTTATCCAAGCATGCAGTTACCTCTGTAAATGAATCACTCCCTGCCTTAGTCCCTTTCATTGAGCACATTGCTGCCAGCTCCTCTGCACTCTCAAACTCTTTTCGTATCTCATGTACAAAGATGAGTTAAAGTGCTGTGTTGTGGACATCACAGCTTTCATTCTGAGCCAAGAGGGAGAAAAGTCAAAATTGTCCGCTTTGTTTTTTTAACTGAAGCTCCAGATTTCCTTCAGCATCCTCGATCTGTCTTGTTCCGGTTTTGCTGGAGAGGGGCACATTTTTGAATGCTTCTTTTTTCTCAGGGCATATTAGTGCCCCAGAGTCCACCAAACACTTGTATTTCTCTGCATGCTTGGTTTCATAATGGCGATTCACATTGTAGTCCTTAAACACAACAATCTGCTCTCCACAAACTTAAGCACAAGACTTTACCTCTGACATCAGTAAATAAATACTTAGAAGTCCATCCATCCATCCATCCATTCACTTCCGCTTATCCTGTTCAGGGTCGCGGGGGGGCTGGAGCCTATCCCAGCTGTCATAGGGCGAGAGGCAGGGTACACCCTGTACAGGTCGCCAGCCTGTCGCAGGGCCAACACAGAGAGACAAACAACCTTTCACACTCACATTCATGCTCTCATTCACACCTATGGGCAATTTAGATTAGCCAATTAACCTAACCCCAGTAAGTGCATGTCTTTGGAATGTGGGAGGAAACCGGAGTACCCGGAGGAAACCCACGCAAGCACGGGGAGAACATGCAAACTCCACACAGAGAGAGGGAGAGGCCTGGGCCAAGGTGGAATCGAACCCAGGCCTTCCAGATGGTATTCTATCTGTGAGGCAGCAGTGCTAACCACTGCGCCACCGTGCTGCCCCTTAGAAGTCCATGTCAGTCTTTTTTTTTTTTCTTCTTTTTTTTAATCTGAGCTGGTATCTTTTGGGGTTTGCAAACTCACGTCTCTCATAAACGACTGTTCCAACATTTACAGTGAAGTTGCAGTCACTTGCATACATACATATGTAAATTAAAAAAAAAAAATTCTGTGACAGAATCACGCCTGTTTTTAATGCGGTGCTGCCTGAGGGCCTGGAGATCACAGGTGTCCAATATTGATTTTTGGGCATGTTTTTTGCGCACAGAGATTTCTCCAGATTTTCAGAATCTTTTGTTATTACATACTGTAGATGATGAAATATTTAAAGTCTTCACATTTTCTGCAGATTGGTGAACTTCTGCCCATCTTCTGAGAGACTCTGCCCCTCTGAGATACACATTTTATACCCAGCCATGTTACTGACCTGCTGCCAATTAACCTAATTAGTTGCAAAATGTTCCTCCAACTTTTTTTTTTTTTTTTTTTTTTTTTTTAACTACCCACTTATTTTTCCACTCTTTTTTTGCCCCCATCCCAACTTTTTTGAGGTGTGTTGCTGCCATCAAGTTCAATTTGATTTTGATTTAAAATAGTGAATTTTCTCATTTTAAACTTTTGATGTATTTATATTCGGACTGTAATTCTTTCATATTGCCAATTTGTACTTTATTTACCAGTTCAGTATAATATATGTTTATAGTACTTTGTGCAGGTTGAAAATGTGGCTCCAGTGCACTGAGGTTGCTTGTCAGCATAAGTGATAACATGAGAATAATAAATGGTGATTGCACCTTTCTACCAGGTGTTGGCCCCTGCTACTCCCCCAGCACCTACACACCACGCTACAGTCATTGTTCCTGCACCTGCCCAGACTCCTCAGCCCCACCATGTTACTGTGGTAACCATGGGCCCAGCATCAGTTATCAATACAGTGTCCACATCTCGACAGAACCTAGATACCATCGTTCAAGTAAGACCCAAAATCCTGCCTCATATTCCACCACTAGAGGGTGCTGTTGTCACTGACATCCGTTACCATCTCTGTGTCTCCAGGCAATCCAGCACATTGAGGGCACCCAGGGGAAGGGTGGTGTTGGTGAGGAAGAGCAGCGGAGGGCGGTCATTGTCACTTCAGGACGTCTGCTTTCTGACGCGGCAGGCTCAGACACAGCCTCAAACAGCGACGGGCCGGATGACTGTTCACTGCCTTGAGTTCATCCCTAACGTCTTGCGCACCGTACACTCACATGCACGCACACACCCACACACGAAAGGCCCAAGCAGACCAGGGCTACGGGAGGCTACAAACTCACAGCGCTCTTGTTCAGTGGAAAGCTGGTAGTCAGATTGAAGCACTTGTTTTTTTTTTTTCTCCTTTTTTTCTTCTTTTTTAATACACATCATGTTGTACCGTGATAGGCGGCCCGCATAGGTTTACACTTAGACATTCATACGTATTTTTTTTTTTTTCCCTCTGCTTATGTTTAGCCCCCTCTTTTATTCACTCACTCACACAAACTTTTTTTCCATTAAACTATAGAAAGATAAATAGAGCAACTACTTCACTGACTCTATAAACGCTCTGTTTTACTGGATACTAGAACTTTCGAATGTCAGCTAAACATTTCCATTAACTACCGGGACTGTTATCTCTGTGTGGCCCTGAAGCCATGTGACTCATTTACAAAAAAAAAAAGAAAAAAAAAAAAAAAAGGAGACAACGTCAACAAAGAGCCCAGTGGTGTGGCGTCACCGCCCCACACTGGAGCACTTTTTTTCCCCCCCATTAAGATGAACATTCTTTAAACCTCCCTCGCTTCCTGATCCATCTGAGCTGTTTGGAGAGACACTGTGAGCGAAACAGACTGTCCTGAAGTTCCACCTTTTAATGTGTTATGTCACTTTTTTTGAAGTCTACCTTTTCATGCTGTGTTTCTCTAAAAGTCCTCGAACGCCACGTTGATGAGAATTTCAAAACTGTTTTCATGGCTGACTGGTGCTCACAGAAAATGAAGCGAAGCTCGAGAAGCGAGTGCACTTACTGGTTCAAAACGCTATATTTTTTCCCCTGTTTGTTGTTGTTGTTGTTTGTTTGTTTGTTGCCATTTTTGCTGGGCTGGGTTCCCAGTAATCCCACACGTGTATCTGGCTTATTGTTTTTACTTGTGGCCTGACATTTTTGTTTAATTTTTTTTTTAAACATTTCCTGACACCTTCCCTTCTTGAGTTTCAAAGCGCCTGGCTTGCCAAATAAGCTAATATTTGGGCCCTGTTGAGTAACTTCCACAGGTGTGTGTCTCTTTTAGTGTTTTGAATCAGCGAGGCTCAGCGGTGTTCTGGACTCTGGCAGTCTGCAGCAGAACCGCTTTTGCCTTGAAATTCTTGCACGTGCAAATATAACTTGAATACAATCATTTGTTTGCTCGATCTTGGGAGCTTGTTCTGTTTTGCCCCTGTCAGTGTAAAATTTTTTTTTTTTTTTTTTTGTCTAAAGTTTGGGACATGTTTCAAAGCAGAATATGCCTGAAATATGAGGAACACGCCCAGTGAAAGAGTTTGAATGTGCCATGGAGGTGACTGGGCAGACCATACACGCTCTATGCATTTCCTTATATTGATTATTTGTCCTTTAGTGCGTTTTCTGTCAAATGTAACGTGATTTTTTTTTTTTTTTTACATATTTCTGCTTAAAGTTTAATGTTTTATTTTGCCTGGAACTCTTGGCTGACGGACAGATTGACATTAAGACATGTAGCGGAGAGAGGCAGCAGCATGCCTTACTAATAGCAGTTGCAGGGAGGCACTGTGAAGCCAGCCTTAACACAGCCCTGGGGTTGAGGGAAGTTTTTATTTTATTTTTTATTATTATTATATATATATTTTTTTTTTTTACCCTGGCCATTTGGTAGCCGCTGGAGCCCTTTTTTTTTTTTTTTCAATTTTTCAGACCAATCCAGCTTATAAATACCTGGGCTGTGTTGGAATATTTTATATGTCCAGTTACTTTAGACTTTGTCTAATCCATGTTTGTTTTTACTATGTTTTTCTTTAAAAAAAAAATGAACAGGTTGCATTCATATAGTCCTGAAAGAGTATTAAAAATGCGATTTCTGGTTACTTGTAGATTTAAACATGTTTAGCCCCTTAAAGCCAGTTTGGTGGCAAAAAAAAAAAAAAAAAAATCCACAAAGAAACGTCAACATTCCATAAATTTTCTTTAACGGTTTAATTTTCAGGAGTTAAACCTGATATATTCAGAGATTAGTTGCATCTTTGACACATCCCTGCTCACCCCCCCCTTGATCAGTGCATAGATGGCTCTTTGAACTGCTGGACAGATGCATCACAGAATTGCCCTTTAAAAAATATTGATGTCAGCTGCACTGAAATGAGTGGAATTGATTATTTCGCAGTTACTTCCTGTCTTTATAGGAAGGAGATTCCTGGATATGGAAAAGGTCTGTATGCTCTTTTGTTTGGAGAGTGCTCACCTTTTTTTTTTTTTTTTTCCTCTGTTTGCATTTAATCACTTTTTGCTGAATCCCAGACGTGGTTTGTTCCCATCTTTGCTTTCCACTCTGGTTTGTGTGTTAGGAAACGTGTGTTGACATATCAGGTGGTTGGATAAGTGGGGTGGGCTTGGGGTTCACCAAATAGGGTCAAGATTACAAAGCACTTACTGTACTATATAGGAGTTTGCTTCTTCTTCTTTTTTTTCTTTTTTTTTTTAAATATATAAAGGAGCAACTCCTCATCTGAAGCTCTTGAGGTTGAGTAAAAACCGCACAGCTGTGTATCCCCCTTTCCCTCCATGTCCAGTCCTCCTCCGTCTTGTCCTGTCACATTGTTTTTACTCTTTTGCTGTTTTCATGCTGTCTTTCTGTGTCTGTTTATCTCTGGTCTGTCTCCTCATTTTTCCGCTTGTTCTCCTCCCTCTCCTTTTTAAAATTTTTTTATTTTTTTTGTTAGACCCGTCAATCCATACGGTCATCAAGAAGCTATTTTTTTTTTCTTTTTTTTTTAAAGAGAAATGTTTTGGGGATAAAGAGGCTTGTGCCTTTGTAAAGACAGAATAATAAAGTTTGTACTTTGTTTTGTAAACACCGGGCTTTCTGTGTGTCTTTTTTTGTTTCTTTAGTCACAGTTATTCTAGCTCATAACCATCTGATTTTGATTCATTTCCAGTTCTGTTTGGCCATTGCTCAAGCAGTAGAGTTGATGCACAAGTGTCTGCTCCTGATTGGTGGATGGGCTTTTGACACCTCTCTCCCTCTCCTGCTCGGCAGCTCATGGCTAAATTAAGACTGACCACTTCTCTGTAACAGTTAAAATTTACACCAGCGATGTAGACGGCATCTCTTGTCGTCATCCTGACCCTCACTGATCCATTTCAGACCTCTTGTTCACACCCTCGCACGTTCTTGCAGAGGTACCGCTGGTTTGGGCTGCAAAAATATCTCTTTTTAACACCTCCCCAGTATTTTTATAAACAGTGTTGTGACTCTTTCTCACTTATGGTTTAGATATAAATTACATTATGAGAGTTGTTGTAGAAATTCTCATGTAATAAAGCCTGCATATGTCCTCATACTCTCTTGTCTCAGTTCAGCAGCCCAACCTCCTCAGTCTCCTCTGATGATCACATCATCATCCTCCCTGATTGCTTTGACACCAACCGGCGTCTGAGGGGGTCCGCGTACAGCTCCGCCATGTCGCTGCCTGGCGCTGTTGCTGCTACTGTGACTTCGGGCGAACCAGACGTAGAGCAGGAGGAAGAGGAACGTTCCAACACGGATGCTGTTGCACGCTGAGAAAGAGAGGCAGGAGCCAGCAGAGGTGGTTCACGGGCAAACATCGGGCCTCCACCCCTCACTCAAATCAACAGCACCATGAGCCAGTTGCTGTGTGCGTCACAAACTGTGGACGCTCATCCTTGAAGTGATGCCATTCCCTGGACCCTCTGCTGCCACAGAAGATATACATTAAATAATGTTTTGTCAGTCTGCCAATAAACTATTTGCGCTGCTCTGTGTTACACTCTCTTCTCAGTATTGTCTCTGTTGGTTCTGCACTTGGGTCCACCTTGCAATTTGGCTGTCAAACCGTGACACCAGAGAACTGCTGCTGACTGGATAGTTTGTTGACCCTTCTCTGTGAACCTGTGTGGGAAAATCCCAGCAGATCAGCAGTTTCTGAAATACTCAGACCGGCACTCTAACTGACCCCTTTCCTGTTTGCATATCTTTCCATTTGTCACACTGCAAAGAATAAGTAAACACTAATACATGTATTTCAAAATAAACTGATTAAAGTGAGATTTGAATTAAGTTTTATTTTCAAATTAAGGTGGATTATTCTTGAATAAATACTGGTGCCTGTAATCCAACTCAAACCTGTTGACTCATAAAGCTCAGTTTAAGTTATTCAGCTTTTCTTATGTACCGCTAAATGATCATTTCCACCAGTAAAGTTTTCTAAACAACATTGAATATGATTCAGACCATGAAGCACACTGTATTTATTGTATATTTTCTCCCTGTAGAAAGTAAGAGTTCCGTCTTCTGGATAATCTCCTGATTCCTGAATCAAATAAGTTATTTACTAGAACTTTCTCATAAACTCAACACATACAGACACATGTAGACATATGATTGATGATTGTGTTTATTGATTTGAAGACTGCCAATAAAGACAGAAGAGAAATAAGAAGACAGAGTAAAGGAAAGGTAGAAGGGTAAAAGAGGGTGATAAAAAACGGACTGAAAGGAGGAAAGAGATCAAGGAAGGAAATCCACAACAATTCCCTACAAGCAAGTACTAGATGACGGTGGGAAGGAGAAACTTCCTTCCTTCCTTGTTTTGTTTTTTTTTTCTTTTTTTTTAGGAAGAAACCTCTAGCAGATCCAGGCTCAGGAAGGGGCAGCCATCTACCCCGACCATTTATGGGTGAGGGGGAAAAGAAAAGAAAAGGAGGGAGACAAGATGAAGAAGGGAGGGCAGAAAGAAGAAAGGGAGAGAGATAATAAATTAGGTGTAGAGAAGAGGGGTAGTGGAGGTAGGAGAGAAAGGCCGAGGGGAGAGGTGAAAATTAAGGAGATGGAAAAAAGGTGGAGGAAAAAGGTAAAAATTGTCCAGGCTGAACTGGAGAAGCAGCCGAGTCCTTCTGGAAAAAGCTGATGGGCTTTTTCTTCTTTTTCAGGCAGAGTTCCTGCAGATCTTTATTCTGTGCTTCTCACTAATTCATTATCCATTCTGTTCCCCAGGTTTCTCACCCATTTTCTCCAGTTCTTCTCATTTTTGCTGCTTCATGTTTTCTTTCACTTCTTTATGTTTCTCTTCCTGTGCTTCCTCTTCTTTGTGCACATCTTTGTTCCTTTTCTGTCCTTTAACAGAGAGTAATTCCTGATTTCTCCTCTGCATTTCATGAGGCGTACACTTTATGTGTTTTCTCCTGTCATCACTTCTCCTCCTGCATTTCAATATTTCTGTGTTGTACTTCATTACATAGTGCTTGCAAATATGTATTCTTGCTCAACATCTATCAGATCCTACATTGCATCTCTGTGCATATTTTCTCCAGGTGTTCCTTCTCTTCTTTCAATATTTTTGTCTTTCAAGTTGTTATAAGCGTCTCTGTGTTTCTTCCTGTTCCTTCTCTTTCAGCATTTTAGTATTTCTTCGCAGCGCTTCATTAAAAATTATTTCCCAACCTTCATTTTGGCTCTGCGTGTCTTCAAGCTTGTATTGCATACCTGAAACTTGTTGGTCCTGTCTGCTCTTCTCCCAAAAGTTCATTCATTTCTCCCACGTGTTTATTTTGGGCCTTCATCTCTCTAAACTTCTCCTCCAGCTGACTTTTCTCCTCCTGCATTTGTTTAATCATGCTCTCCAGGTCTTGGTTTTTGGTCCAACAGCCAGCCAGTTATTTAAGGGCAAAGTCCTTCTAGAAGTGTGCTTCCCCCTTTTGGTAGCCATCATATCTGCATGTATAGAATCACCAGTCAAATCTGATAAGAATACTCAACATGTGACTTGCCTCAAAATAAGGATTTAAAAGGCTTTTCCCAACCATTCAGCATTTAATCCTACTAAGTAATATTGTTTTATGCATCAGTGAAAGTCCTCCTTATGTTACAGACTTCCAAGGTAGAAAACCACCTTAAAAAATACCACACACAACAATGACATTCGTTTTTCAAATACGCTTTAAAATTAAAGTTTAAAGATAAAACAAAATAAAGGCACCTTTAAACCATCCAAATTACTTATGGGAACAGTATCTGTAAATCTCAGGAACCAAAATACTCACGCACCTTTTCTGCAACCCCCAAATCAAAGAAGTCCTTTAATATAAAATTAACAATAAAACACTGCAGGCCTGTTCGTGTGTGTTGGGGTCTGAAAATCTGTGACCCATTCACTTCCAAAGAAAGCAGGAAAAGAAACAAGATAGGAGTGAGCACCTGCAGTTGTTTTACTCACAGCCTCTTGAGCAGTCAGTTGGGTAAAGCTGGTTTATGTGCTAGTGATGGAAACATTGAAGGGACCGCTGAAGGGAACGATGAAGGGGTACTGCAGCAGCTGGCAGCAACCAGAAACCTCAGGAGAGATAGCTGACATCTGGGTTCCTCTATGCGTCACCAAAAAAGCCCAAAGACAGCCTCCAGGTCCTGTAGTTTAGCCAGCAGACACAAAAATCAGTCCATCCTGTAACTCTGTTAAAATAAAAACCCAACATCTCATATTTTGTGACGATTCCTAAAATGGGCTTATTCATCAAATAGGAAATTATGGAATCTGTGGGATTAAAAAAACACAAGTTTAATCTGTTTAACAAAATACAAGTTTAATCTGGAGGCTATGTTCATCTTTTATGTATAGTCTATCTGCTGAATAAACCACATTTAGGTGTTCACTACTGACTGTAGATTATTTTCTGCCAAAACAAGGCAGCAAGTGAGGCTGATGTTTTCCATCTTTAATCAATAAAGAATTAACACTGACTGAAAATCAGAAAAAAGCTCATCAAAAGCAACGATGTTCATAAAATAATCATCGCCCCCTCAACCACTCCCTAGCACTAGTGAACCATGTCAGGATTAATGCTGTTTTCCGCTCTAAAATGAACATGCTGTAATGTTTGGACATGCTTCCCAACTCATTTGGGAAGGGCATGCTTGGGTAAGAAACTCCTGCCATATTTGGGGATTAATTTACAGTGGAGATGTTGATTCCTGAGGAATTGTGAGATTATGTTCGCCACACTACATCTGCCTGAGTGTGATAAAGCAGTAATCCGCCCAGCCTTTAGCTGTGTTAGGGATTCTAGGCTGACTCAGGGGTCTTTATGCTTCCGACACACCCTCTCTGCAGCTCTCTCATTCCCCCTCGCGCTCACACTCACACTCCCTTGTGGTGATTACTTTAACCAGCATGGCAGCCAATAAGTCTTTCTTACCAGCATAAGAGTCTGACAGTTCCCTTCAGTTCTTTAAGCCTACAGCAAACTACAACTTCATGGAGATGTAGTAATAAATCTGTTACAGTCTTTTAACCATCATTTTCTTTTAGATTTGGTAATGCTTTAGTTTTTCATCATTAGTTTAGAGGAAGACAGTGTTCGTTATCAGTCTTTAATTTAATTTTTTTAGATTTACTGTCAGTGAGGAGTTGAGTGAATTTGCTCTGGAGGACAGAGCAACCTCTTGCACTGATGACGAGGCCTGAGCTGCAGCCTCTGAAAAAAAAAAAAAATAGAGTCAGCTGCTTGCACATGTAGAGTCGCTGTGGCATGATAGACTCCTGTAACACCTCGAGCACACACAGATCTCAGCCCCTCCACCAGCTGGCCATCTCTGTATCCCACCTCTTCTCTCTCTGTGTGCACTTTAACCTTCCTGCCTTGGTATATATAGTCTGTGTGACTATCAGAGTTCTCCTGGCAGCCATCATGAAGGGTGCAGTCTCGATCTGTTTCCTCTCTCTGCTGCTTTTGCAGGCCACAGCAGGTAAGATTCAGAGACAATTTGGTAAAACATGCTGTTATAGATGAGGCGGTGCACTGTGGGCATGATTAATGTTTGTGTACAAGTGCTGCTGATGACTGAAACCGTGATGTGGCATAAGTTTAGAAGCAGGTTTAATGAATGCTTGATAAATTCTGCCATAATCGACTGCTCCGTCAGCTTGACCCTGCAGTGGTTCCTCAAAGATTCAGAGGATGGCCAGGAATGGTCTGTCATATGACCGAATGCGGGCTGTCCTGTAGGTTTTTGTCAATTGTGGGGTCAGTTTGGCCACAAATGGCACTGGCTTTTAGAGACAGAGTATACCACCAGCCAAGGATAAGGATAGATGGACAGAAATGTTATCCCAGACTTTCTTTGCCACTGAGCTAAGCTATTTAAATCTGTCCCAGTTTATAGTTAAAAAGCTGGCACACGTTACAGAATTGTGGCTATACCTGTCTCTTTCTAATACTCTTCATTATTAAATCAAATATTTAATGCCGCGCTGGAACAGCTGTCACTTCTCATGTATGAACAAATCGCATTTGGGTGAGTTTCTGAATTTCAGGATTATTCAAAGCTGTCCGGCCTCTACTGCGGACTGACAGCATGTCAGCTGTCCTAACGCGTGGCACCAGCTGATGGAAAGTCTTAGTCTAACCAAGGAGAGGGGAAACAGCCACGTGGGAGCTTGAATGAACTCTGAGCTTTTTCTGCACGCGCTAATTTGGTCTGTTTGCTTCATTCTTCAGTTTCACCTGCTATGGTTAGAAGAATGACATCCTTAACATCATAATCAACACAGATCATAACTATATCAGATGGCGTCCATGGAGCTGGATGTCATAGTGAGCTGAACACCCATAACTACACCCAAATTACCCATTCTAAAAATGCGGGCTGGTCTCTGGGGCTGGACTGGCGCGGGTATTGTTACCCTTGTCTGTCACCCCTGTCCGTCCTTGGGGTGGCGTTCAGCTCCACAGCCGGGACCCAGGCCTCCATATTCCAAGCCGCTGTCAGGTGTCTAAGATTGGATAGCCTCCTGAAACCCAACCCCAACCCCCCCCCCGCCCTCCCCGCCACTACAGCTTCTCCCTCCCTTTCTCACTTAGACCTTCTACCCTCCCCATCCCTCCTGACTCGTCACCCCTCCCAGCTCCATGCTTCCCTTTAGATACACTGCACAGCTGCTGCACTGTCACAATCACAATTTATTCCCAGCAGTTGGCCTTTTAGGGACATGCATTCTCCAGGCTGGAGGGGCCGGGCTGTGGCTGCAGCTCAAGCTTTCAAAGATCCCTTTTGCAGGCTCATGCAGGTGTCTTATTGTGGCCTCTTTCTGTGAATTCCATAGGCATACTGGGTATTGATTTTTGCTAGAGTAAAAAGAGGTTTATGTTGAAATACCTGTAGGATATGGCGACACTGAGACATGAACTCTTTGTCACTCAGTGTGTAATATTTTGTGTTAGTGTTTGGTTCAGTTGTTGTCAGGAATTCCACTGAGCTCTGCATAAAGGACATGAACGTGTAATCTCCATCCAGATTTATTCATCGAAAAGCAGCGCCATCAGAGTACTTTATGTACTTGTTTTTTGGGGAGAAATACACCGGAAGGTCATCTTTTGGGTTTAGGCATGTAGCAGTGAAAACACACTCAGAAATATTGTGACCTGTTCCATCTGATAAACTAATAGCGCTTCTTTACAGACATTAACATGCACTTATTAAATAGCTTAAAATTTGTCATGAAAAAGCAAGATGTGGGGTTTTTTTTTTGGTGGTGTAAATGAGGCTAACAACTGCTGGATGATGCTGCCCAGTTCCAGGGTTTTATGTGGATGTGACACTGCTCAGTGTTGGCATGCAATGAAAAACATAAGCTGCTATAGTTAGAGAAGAGTTGGCAGAGAATCTTGTGTGTGAATGGCTGTGATTGACCGTGCAGGGACTCCAACTGTTTCTCGCATAATGTTAAACATTTGGTTAAACTGTGAAGGGGCTTAAAATGTCACCTCACAATCTAAAGTACCTTAAAATGACTATTTTTGTGAATTAGTGCTATGTAGGTAAAATTGTAGTGAACTGAAACTTGAAAGATCACTTTCCTAAAAGGGAGCACTCATAACTTGAATGCCAGGAAAAAAAACCATGTGTAGAATATTTCTTCCCCACATTAAAGAACCACAGTTCGCCTCTTTGGGTCTTCAGATTATTTCTTCACACCGCTGTGTGTGTATCTGTTTATAGTTGGTGGCAATACTATCCTTCCTCAGTTGGTAAAAATATCTTTGGCCTCCTCACTTTGCAGAGGGGAGACACTGAAAGTTAAAGGAGCACGGTGTCCATGTGATTCCCCTCTAATGGCACGCAGGACATCCCTGTGCTGGACGTAGTGGAAGGGACACGCCAGTCATACTCTGTGACTTTATTACACACTCTTCCTTAAGACGAGCCCCACAGTCCCAAGGGCGCCTGACATCCTTCGCTGGCTCTAAAACAGGAGAGCAGGGATTGAGGCATCAGATCAACACTTTAGCGTAAAGTGCCTTTGCCCTCACACCTTTCCTTGAGCCTGTCCCTGCACTTGATGTGACCCCGGTTAGTGTGTGGATATGGCTCATATTAATAAGAGTCTCATATGTGTTGTGTTGTGAGTAGAAGGTTCTCTGCCTTTTCATTTTTGCACTTCTCTGAAAAAGGTAGTTGACACAGTAAAACTAAGTGAAAGAAATGAAAAGCAACGAAACTCAATTATACCGGAGTTCCTTTTCTTGTTACAAAATACTTTTCAGCAATTTAATTACTAGATACAAGGAAAGCCATAATTTGCACTGTATTTAAACTTACATGCATTCTACCTTTCACTTGGCTAGCCTGTATACAACACAGTCAGCTCTCTGGGATGAGGAGATCTCTAAAGTCTCTGAACTGACTAACAGTCGAAACCTTAAAATAGGCAGCAGTCATTTTGCCCCCCTCCTCTGTCCATCTTCTGACCCATTGTAGGGCTATTTTTGACTGTGTGGGAGTACTAGCAGCACAAGCAGTGCCACCTGTTGCCATCTGTGGTATCTTCTCACCACACCCTGCACAGCTCTGCTCTCACACCTCTGACCCTTACCAGGGGAGGAAACAGGCATTCCCATAGGCTGGTAGTAGGTTTATTTTAACATTCATCTGCTTTGGTTTAAGTGTAGCGTGCAAGCAGTGTGTTTACTGTGTTTTTAAGATGGGCATGAATGAGAAAACAATTTTGTTTAAGTACATTCATAAAGTTTAAATGAGAACTGAGGCATTAAACAAACCACTGGTCATGTAAAGTTGTTGCATTCTTCTTAATTTTGAATGGAAATGTGCTTCTCTGTGGAACCATCGGCCTTCAGATGAGGTTGCTTGAATCCCCTTCCCTGTTCCCAGGATAAATCCTTTATCTGGGGGTTCCTGGGCTGCTACCCTCATCATGTTCACTTTAATTCAATTTACCTTGACTGTGCTGTAAGCAGAACATGATCCTGGGGTTCCACACATATACAGATGGTCATTATATACAGTGTAACTACAGATTCATAGCAGCACACACGTGCATGAGAACATAATATACAATAGAATATTCACTGGATAAATTAAATACTTCTTTTGGCATCAGTATATAATGTGCAGCTTCCTTGTCTACACTGGTTGAGGTTTGTGGTTTGTACCTATATTAAGTTTTGCTTAACTGTCATTCCAGGGAAAAAACAGTCAAAAGTGGGCAGAGGGGATCTTCATATTTTCAGACTTATTTCTAATGACTGATAGGTCACAGGAGATCTCCGTATGGTTTAGGGATGACTGACTCCTGACGAAGAGGTAGGCTTAGATCTTCAACAGGATGTGCCGATGCCACCAGAATGTTTCTCCAAACTCTGGCACGGTTGTGTGGCAACGAGCTCAGTGAGGACAGGGTTCAGCTCCCCTGTCGCCTTCAGGGTTCATTTTGAGCGCTGATGCAAGGCCCGCCGTCCGCAGGCAACATTACCTCTCTGATCTTTGCGGAGCGCTGTCGGGGGGCCTCAATTAGGGATCGACTGGATTGGAAGGTGTTAACAAGTTCACAGCCGTTAAGGCCCACTCAAGGAGCCAGCGTTAAAAGACATGACTCTTCTGAATGACGAGTCAAGTTACAGAAGCTTGAGTAATCCCTGTGTGCTGCGGTGATGGCGTGATGCAATGTGGAAGAGATGGGATCTGGTCATCGAAAAGCACTTTAGTCCTCAAGTAGAATCATCCTCTTTGCCCTCTAATGGGTTTCATCAGAGGGCACGTCACCTCTATTTTGCAATATAATCACATTCTGTCCGAAACTTGCAACTGGTTCTGATTACTTGAGCAATGTGGCTCAGTTTCAAATGCAACCAAGATGCCATGGAGCAGAAATAGATGACATCACTTAGGTGGTGTTTCTAAAGGTCACATGAACAAAAGCAGCTTTGCACAGGCTGTAGTTATTGTCAGAGATAAATCTGATTCATTATAAAGTCGTGCTGTGTCTCTGCTTTGTTTTTGTTTGTTTTTACATGGATTACATTTTTAATATAAACTAACAAACAACAAGGCAAAAAAACAGAAGGACCAACATGTCCTGCTCATTTTCCAATCCCACTCTCAGCTATCCACATCCCAGCAGACAAATCACACAAATTCACATAAAAAAAAAAAGAAAATTTTTATCAGTTCAAAAAGCTTAATTTTTCTACAGTGCCAAAACCAATCAGACAGTGCTCCTTTAGCCTCTATGTATTTAATGCACATGTGCACTATATGTATTATTAAACTGCAAATACGTAGCCACACACTGTATATGAATTTGCTGCTTTCAGGGACCTCAGCGTTGCTCATACCCTCCTTTTATTCTGGCTACTAACCTTTTGGTTTCTCTTACTCTTGCATCGTGCCACCAGAAACATTACACAGGCTTATTTTTAGCAGGTTGACTCGGTGAGAATCAGCAGTGTGTCACTGCCGCCGCACAGCAAAGGAGAAACCTTTGGGGTTTGTGTTAAAGCCTTAGAGGTGTGTAATTTTGGGGCCCTTCATTATTTTTGTATGTGCACATACCAAAATGCTCCAATTGGATTTTTGTGATCAGAAAATGAAGGCTGCATTTTTCATGAATGAGAATCAGGTCAGTTTACTGAATGCGAGTCCATTTAAAAGACTCAAGGCTCATAAATCTAAACGTAAGTTTGCTCGAGGCTTGTAAACAAACAGGCCTTCAGATGATTTGACTTGTCATTTGATGCAGCATTGGTTTCGGCCAAAGCGACGTGCCATTCTGACTCTTGGCCAGAAACACTAGAAGTCATTCACCTCATGGCTGGTGGCGTTACTCCAGGCTATGGGTCAGGATGCTGCTGCCCTTTGAGAGGGTGGAGTTTATTAGATGTTTAAAAGAACGTCATCGTGTAACTTTGCTTTGTTGTGATGAACATTTTTCTTGGTGCGGTTTTGAAATTCTGAAATAAAAAAAAAAAGAAGGCATTTGTTAATATTATTTGTGAATGAATGAGTGTAGCCTGTGGTGATGCTAGAGATTTTCAAAGAATATTTAAGTCACCTTCTGGTTTCTTCTTACTCCAGCCACAACTTACTGCCAATCTAGACATCAGCTTTCTCATGGAGGATGGCAATATCTATGAGAGAAAAAAACAAAACAGTACAACTTACTTCACAGTGTATTGGACCTGTTTCAGACAGTAATAGACTGAGGCGATCTTACATTTTTCATCCCTGGACATAAACTGATCAGTGTTGTCCATTTGTCTGCAGTTCTAATCTGGAAAAATTCTGTTACCTTCACATCCAGTTACCTCTGCTCTGTTCAATTCAATTCAATTCAATTCAATTTTATTTATATAGCACCAAATCAGCGACCAGCTGGGGGTGAGGGGAGGTAGATGGGACAAAAGACACACTGTGGAAGAGAGCCAGGGGGGGGGTGTCTGTGTCCTGAATCACTATTCCGTCACTTTTTGATGAGCATTGCATAATTATTTCTTCACAGACACATGCTGAGATCAGAGAGTTGTGCTGCGAGCAACCGTACCAACTTTTCACGCTTTTTCTGATCCTCCATGCAGGTAGTGTTAGTGTTATAGAACTGCAATGAAAATGTGTATCCTTATTGGGAATGTCAGGTAATGTGCAGAAAGTTATATGAGGTTATTTTGAGCTGTATTAATATTTTTCCAGCACCAGTACACTGAATTTAACTGGGCTCTGCTGACAGAAGGTATGCACATAATGTGTTTAAGAATAACATCAATATTCTGTGCTTTCCACAGTCTTATTTACAACTGAATGACTGCAGTTAATAATTCAACAGCTGCTACTCTATCAGCATCAATCTTCCATGCTGTAAATACCCTTTAAAGTTGCTTAACAGTTCTGATAAGGGAGTGTCTGGTAGCCTGGACGCTCAGACCCATAACCTCCCAGGGCATGGAAGTGCGAACCAGGAAGACTTCCCAATTGCTGCTATATATATCTGGTAGCAGGCTGGTGTGTGGGAGGCGTTATGGGGGGTCTGTTCTGAGGCCTGGGCACACAAGGACAAGCCTCACAGCCTGATGAGTTTGTGATTGGTGGGTAAATATAGATGACAAAAGAAGGAGGATTGCACACCATTGTCTCATGTATATTATTGTTGGGAACACTCAGTCCGGCTTTGAGTTCTCCTCCTCATGTGTTATGAAACTGGGGAAGTCCCTCTCACTGTCAGTCTGTCTTATCTTTGCTGTTGTTATAAACCCCATGATGATGCCAAACACATGTCTTTGTTTATTTTCAGCATTTGCTTTCTAAATTAAGACCTGATCGTACTAACAGCTGTGATCTAAGTAATACGACATGTTCAAAAGTGGACATGACTGGTGAGCAAATATTTTCACTTGCGCGTTCTTTCTCTGTCTCACACACACTCACACACATACACCTGAAATAAGCTCACAGCTCAGTCAAAAGGTGTCAGTGCTGGTTTACATCTGATTGTAAACGCCAACTTGAAAACTATATCTCATTTAAAGAGGGGCTGGTCAAGATATAGCAGAGGAATTACTGATTGCATTAAGATGGGACACCTTAGATGGGCTCCTAGTCAGTCCACTTATCCAGCAGATGGTGGGTCAGTTCAGAGCTTCTGCTGTTCATGTGCTGAAGTGTCACATGTCACATGTTTGCCCTCATTCTACAGCGGGGGCAAAAAATGTAATCTAAAAAGCCAAAAGGCTGCTACTGTTTTGTGAAGTTTTTAGATGCTAATAACTACAAATCAAAATGTTTAGCTGGTGGATTGTGCAGGAGGAGGTTAGGTGTTGTAATTCCCTATTTGTCTTGGTAAATCTGAGAAATTAAGTTCTCAGAATAGAGCAAAAAGTGATTGATTATTTTCTGGGTTTTTGCTGTAGTGTCCTACAGCAAAGTGCTGCTGATAATAATGCTCATACTAAAACCTTTGATTTGTTTGCTTCCAGTACAAAACTGCCATCAAGTGTTTGTTTTTATTGGTCTTTGTCCAGAAATAGCATCATGTAGTAGTGACGCTTTATTAAACATGCATGGCAGCTGTCAACAAACCCAGTGTGGGCTTCATTGTTAAACTGTCACTGGGTTGCCTTCGAACAAGTCTGACCTCATGCATTTACTTTAAATTTTAGGAGTCCGTTTAAGACATATGCCGAGGTCTTGAAAAAAGCTGAATTTATTGTTGTTGCTTTAGATGTTTCTACAGAAGAAGAAGAAGATGTTATCTCCGTCCTTAGAGACAGATCTCACATCGATGAGACGCTGCGGCTTGCAACAGAGGAAAAAGCAAGAGACTATGCAGGTGAGGGTCAAAGCTCAAGTTAGCTGTTTTACTTTTCTCATTTTTTTTTCTCCTGATTTCTCTTTAACATAACTGGAGTAAACTAAATATGAGAGAACAATATATTCTTATGGTGTTTTGAAAAGCAATGGATCCCAAGGCAACATTTCTTATCTTATCCACCTTACTAACATCTTTTTGAATATTTCTTGTCTGTCTTCCTTTTCCTTCAGCGGCTCTGGAGAGGTTGCGGAAGATCTACCATACGTCCATCAAGCCGATGGAGCAGGCCTACAAGTACAACGAACTGAGACAGCACGAGATCTCAGGTATCACCGAAGCGCCGGCCGCAGCTGCACTTTGCTTCACTTTCTTCTGTTGTGTGGATTTTTTCTGTTTGAGTTGCTTTAGTGACTGATTTGTTGACTTGTTTGTACAAATGCAGCATCTTCACACCACCAGCTGATACATAAGAGCAAGAAGTGGATTTATTATTATTATTATTGATTGTTAATAAAGTGTCTTTTTTTCTCCAGTACATACTGCACTGTGCCCTGTTTCTTTACAGTGGACTTAACACTCCAAGCTGCACACTGAACTGCCCAGAAAATCCCACTTTCCCCACAATGAAATAAAGTTTGCCCTCTTGTGGCTTTCCAGGCTTAGCTTACATAGCAAAAAAATTAAACTTGTATGATAGACTAACACGTACGCTTTAGACACAGGAGTCAATTCAGCTTATCACCTGACTACACTGGCACATCCTCCATCTGTTGACAGACATGTTTGACACTCTGCAGGTCAAATATGGGACTCGATTCCAGCCTGGATCTCCCACCCATTTATGTACATTGTTACTTTATCCCTCCCTGTTGCTTGTAGAAACATCACTCCCTCACTGAGCTTTCCTCCACCTCCTGTTCCCTTCACTTCTCTATACTCCACCCTCTCCTGTCTTCCACTCATCCCATCCCCTCCACTCCCCCCCTCATCTAACAGCCTACCCGGGAAGAACCCTGGGGGACTCAGCCACAGGTGGGTGTGGCCAGAGCTTACCTGTGCATGGCAGTGCCTGCAGTGCTCGGCCCTTTCCTTTCACCTTTCATTTGTCTTCATACATTTGCTCTCTGTGGGTCGCAAATTTCAAGCATGTTTCACTTTGGATGACACTCAGTATGCCATCGCAGATCGGGGTGTGGTCAAAGTGATCCATGGGTAATTCATTTTCTGGAGAGCAGGCATATTTTTTTTTACCTTGTGTCAATCAAAAGAGAAATAAAAATGCTCTTTGTGGCAAAACCTTAATAGACTTTGGGCATATTAGTGTTTAAACAGCACATTATCTTTTTTTTTTTTTTTAAAAACCTGGATGGTGCAAATTGTAAAAAAATATGGAAGGGGTTGCATGTGCAGCTTTGGGTTTAACAAAGGATGCACAGTCTTCAGGAGCGGACACTGGTGGGAAAGGGTGGTCAGTGTTCAGCTAGGAGTGAACTGCTTTACTTTGTCATTTTATTTTTATTTTTTAAATCCTTTTAAATTCCACCAGCATCAGGAGGAATGCTTAATGCATTTTTTAAAAATGTTGCCCCCCCTCCTTTTAATGCTACTTTCTGTCAGTCAGAAGCATAGTAGTACATTGCACCCTACCACCCAAACACCATGTCCACTCACAACAGCTATGAGACACACAGCTTGCTTTAGAAGCGCTCCCTCTCTGTCAGAGTGTAATACTTTATCGTGTGTCATGAGATATGGCTGCTGCATTTTAATGAATTTCCTTGATGCTATTAAACACCCTAACAGCTTTACAATATGTTTTTGTCTTTCCTTCTTAAGTGTTGTAAAATATGCCCTGTGCTCTGGATTGGCGTAGTAGATGTGCTCTTCAGTGTCTCTCGAACTCAAGTTTTAGTTCATCTCAAAAAATATATCTATATTTATCCAGAGAGACCTTTTGGATTGATGGTTGATTAAACTACTGGCTAGATGACCATTCCATCACCCTGCTGAGACTTTGATCACTGTTGCTTCTCCTTGCACAACAGATGGCGAGATCACCTCCAAGCCCATGGTGCTATTCCTGGGACCTTGGAGTGTAGGAAAGTCCTCCATGATCAATTACCTCCTGGGCTTGCATGACAGCCCCTACCAGCTCTACACAGGTAAGAAACAGATGCAACGATGATGACGTAAACTTAAAATGTTGCTAAATCTACATTAGATTAGCATTAACCTCCTCTTCTCTTTCTCCATGATATTGTTCTGTAGGAGCTGAGCCTACTACCTCTGAATTTACCGTTATTATGCATGGGGAAAAGATCCGCTCTGTTGAGGGTATTGTTATGGCTGCCGACAGCTCTCGCTCCTTCTCTCCCCTGGAGAAGTTTGGCCAAAACTTTCTGGAAAAGCTGATCGGTATTGAGATGCCCCACAAGCTACTGGAACGTGTGACGTTTGTAGACACACCAGGAATTATTGAGAACCGCAAGCAGCAGGAAAGAGGTAAAAGAAAGAAACTCACCCTCAGTTTTCACCTTTCAAATGCTGCAATCCAGCTGTGTACAGCTCATCATTCATTTTTAACTGTTGCTTATTTTCTTTTCTCATCTAGGCTACCCTTTCAATGATGTCTGCCAGTGGTTCATTGACCGTGCTGATCTGATCTTTGTCGTGTTTGACCCCACCAAACTGGATGTTGGTCTGGAGCTAGAGATGCTCTTCAGGCAGTTAAAGGGTCGCGAGTCGCAGATTCGCATCATCCTAAACAAGGCTGACAACCTGGCCACCCAGGACTTGATGAGAGTTTACGGAGCGCTCTTTTGGAGCTTAGCTCCCCTCATCAATGTGACCGAGCCTCCCCGTGTTTATGTCAGCTCCTTCTGGCCGTACGATTATGCACCTGACACCAGCCGTGACCTCTTCAAGCGAGAGGAGATCTCTCTTCTGGAAGATCTCAACCAGGTGATCGAAAACCGCATGGAGAACAAAATTGCCTTCATATCCGCCAGCATGGTATCCGTGTACGCATCCATGGCCTGCTGTAGACCGCTATGTTCAGACCTTTAAAGAGAAGATGAGCTTCTTCAGTGATCCTGAGTTGGTCTTCCAGGAGATTGTAGATGATCCAGACAAGTTCTATATTTTCAAGTCCATCCTAGCCAAGACCAACGTCAGCAAATTTGACCTGCCCAACCGTGAGTGCTTACCGTGACTTCTTTGGCATCAACCCTATCACCAACTTCAAGTCCCTGTCAGCCCAGTGCTCCTACATCGAGGCTGTTTGCTGATAAGATTGAGAGGGCAATCACCACTGAGTTGCCTGCCCTTCTAAGCAGCATTAACTCTGGCAAGCAGCCTGGCCTGTCCTCCTGCGAGGCTACCGGCTGTGGTGAGAAGCCAAAGAATCGATACCGAAAGAACTGAGGAACAAAAAATACTCTGGAGGTAGAAAGGAGAAAGAGAGGTGAAGAGAAAGGGTCTGGTGGAAGCCAACCCTGCTTTTGTCAGAACGCTTGTATCATTAACGGAGACAGAGGCGAGAAGATGCATTTTTGTTTTTGTTTTGTTTTGTTTTTCCTCAGGAGAATAAGGGGAGGTACAGTTACATCGTAAGAACGAGATAGCGGGAGGGAGGGGTCATTGATAAAGGCAGCTTAACGATACAAGTGCTGAAGAAATGAGAACACGCCTCTCTCTCCCTTGCACAACCACACACTGAACTGTCCTGGGACTTTGGTTTGGGAAATCAATGAATGTGAATAAAAGAAGAAATGGAAAAGAAAAAGTAGCCTCAAACAGAAAAGTTTAAATCCCGAGACTAAAAAAAAAAAAAAAGTCAAATATCAGCTCCCTTGTATGTGAATAAAGGAAAAAGGCTTGAAACAGAAATGTGTGTTGGACAACTCTGAGAATTGCACTGCAGCAGGTTGCTTCCACACGCTTCAGAAGCTGCTTTTGAAGCAGCCCCTTTTTGTGGGTGCTACACAAAGCTAGACATCCAAACCTTTGCTTTTGAACTAGATTAACACCGCATGCTCGATATCACAACAGATGCATGTATTTTTCCTCCTCTCATGAGTAAGAAATAGTCCCTTGTGTTACTCACACCTGCAACAAATGCGGCCTTTTATTTCCCCTCACAGCTTCGTATGCTCGTCAGTCTTGGTTGTTGACAACCTCTGAAATGAGCAGGGGTCAGGGATCAAGGGTCAGAGTCTTCAGTGCAGAGTAGGTGTGTTCACTCTGCTTCACTTCGTAACTGTTGTTACTGTTTTTTGTTTGAGTCTATACATTTGCCAGACTTTGGCAGAAATTCAATGATGTGTTAACATTTATTTTTCCTTCAAGTATACGCTTTTTTTTTTCTTTTCTTTTTTAGCTAAGTGACCATAAAAATAACACATGAATGATGCTTTTAAATGATTTATTCTGCCATTTCTTCTGCAGGTTAGAAAGATATTTATTATTTTTTCTGTATTACCATCCTAATGGACATTTGAGTAGGCTATTTATTTTTAAAAAATCAAATATTTAAAACATTGCTGCCAAATTGTGATGGTGGAACTCTGCGACAGCAGATTTCCTAGCTTGCAAAAAGGTGGGATGGAGGTAAATGTGAAGTGGAGGACTCGTGAGTTGACCCCTGACCTCTAAAGAAAGAAGGAAATCCCAACTACAAATCAACAAAAAAAAAAGGTAAAAGCTATAAACTGCAGGTTTGGGACAGTTTGGGAGAAACCACCAGAAGCGGGAAATTTTGCTCGCCGGCTACAGCTTGCGCGGAGACTCTGCACACCTGTCGCACAACCAATGCCCAACTTTGCATGTTGTTTCTTTCTCTTTCATTTTGAAGGGATAAAAAAGAAAAGTTGGAATGTGTTAGGGTTAGCAGCTTCTGAGTGAGCCAGGCTCGTTGTTCCCAGTATTTGAGCTAAGCTTAGGCAATGCATTTTCCAAAATGTCCAAGAGCGCTTCATACACAAATCCCTAAATCCCAAAGAACAGGTAGATGGTTCAAACTTTACCCCACAAAAAAAGTTGACTCATGGCCAAGTGCACTTCTGGTTTCCTCCATATCTTGTCTCACTAACTCCCCTGCTGCTTTTCCAACTAAACTCTGTAGCATGATGCAAAAGAATTTGGATAAAAAAACAAAAAAACAACCTCCAAATAAGCTCATTATTTTTGTTTGTTTGAGTGTGAGTGCTGCACAGGGTGTTTTGTATGTTTACACTGCAGATTCAGAATATGCCCACTAGAGAGAGCTGTGTAAAAGAGGAAAGAAAATGCAGCCCACTGGCAAAAGTTTATAGCGGAGTGATAGCTCAGGCTTCGTGACGTTAGGTGGTTGTGTTTTTGGTGTATTTCAGTGTAATTTATCTTCATTTACCTGTGAATTAGATATTGAATGGATGTGCTTCCCCTTAAAGTAAGTTGTTGCTTCACTTTTCTTTTCTTTTTCTTTTTGGTATAAAATTTAAGTTAATCTTGGCCCAATTTTTGCAAGCTTGACATCAAGAATAAAGATTTCTGATGGACCAAGTAGTGAAACTTTGTGGTTATTCAAATAAAAATGATCAATCAAGAAAGATCTGGAGATTACATCCTGTTCTTACTTATTTCCTGTTACCAACATCTGGTCTCCATACATTTCTCTCTATCACGTTTCTCACTCTGTTCCTTTATTTCTCTTACACTTTGTTTCCAAACATATGAACAAGGTCTGATCTCTCACTTTTGGATTGAAAGCATAGTTTTGTGTTCCACAGGCTGCAATGCACCAGCAGTTTGTCGTGACTGGGGGAGGTGGGGAGGGGGTATGTATGCGAGCATTTCTTCTGGATGTCTGTGTGTGTGTGTGTGTGTGTGTGTGTGATGTACATCGCCTTAAGTTTCGGAAGCTGTGCCCCAAGACTCACTCTAGAACAATGATATGAACCCATATGAGCTTCTCTTTGTGTGAACTCAAATTTTCTGGGCCATTAGTTTACATGCGCTCAGAAAAAATGATACAGTCTTTTATGTATAATCAAGGGAAACTCAACTCATCACTTTAAAATAAAAGTGTATTCTTCTTATTCTTCTAATTAAGGGTGGAGTTTTGTTGCAAGAAGCTAGCACAGTTCCCTCTGGGGATGCTTTCAAAATACAACGAAGCTCCTTACTGACTACAGAGGCTGGCTGCTTAATATTTCTGTCAGGCGCTGAATAAATAAATATAGAACATTAAACCTGGAGGCCTCTTCATTCAGTTGTGCTGCACATACTCCAGCCTTCCTTTTTGTAGTCTGCCTTAAATTAAGAATTCAAATTAGAGTTTTAGTAGTCTGTTTCCATATCTTAGATACCCACATATGCCAGTGTCTTCTAATGAAGACTTCTTTACTCTCACCTTAGGGCAAATGTTTGTATCCTTATACAATAAGAAGGGTTATCAGAATTTCTAAGGGTACAGCAGCAGAATAGAGAAGAAGGTGTGTGTGTGGTGTGGGGGGGGGGGGGGGGGGGCTTTGTTGATGAAGAACACATGGGGTTTCGCTCAGTGCCATTAAAAACATACATCTCCACCCTTCCCTTAAATACTGCTCGCTACTTTCAGTCTATTTCTTTTTATCAAGTGCGTGCACGTTCCTGTACTGTAGCCCCCCCCAGTCAGCCCTTCTGTTCATCTACTCCGCTCGCCTGACAGCGGTCAAGCTGACGGTGACCATCAAACGGAAGCACAGAAAGAGAATTTCAAAATAGGCAATAATGAAAGAAGATCAAGTGAAGCTCCAAATTTAGTGCCATCAGCAGCCTTTAAGGACCCCCAAAAAGATGAGGATGCAAAGGCTGCTATGGCAAATAGCCTATCTCATAATATGGACGATGGATAATGGACCAAAAAAAAAAAAATATATATATATATATAATTATTCACATCATTTGTGTCATTATCTCAAAAATTGACTTCGTAACTCAAACTTCTGAGAAATAACTTGAAATTTGGAGTTATGAGTCGAAAGTTTTAGATAAAACCCGAAATGTTGATCTTTCTTCAGTGACAGAAACGAGCTTCTATACATATGTTGCAGCGCAGTCTGTGTTTTACTTTCCCTAATCTTTGTCTTTGTTCATTTAACATTTTTGGCGCTTTTGCCATACAGGTTGGTGCAGAGGCCTAAACAGCAGATAGGATTTTTTTTTTCCGGGTCATTCTATTAAAATAAGAAAGAAAGAAAGAAAGAAAGAAAGAATGAATGAAAAAGGTCTGAATGTATGAATGATGATTGGTTTATTTAGGAACTATAAATTGTTTATCTGGAGCTTTCTTTTGTAGTTTCATGTTAACGGATTGAGGGCCCTTTTAGAAGGTATATAGGCCATGTAATAGGCTACTATATGGATTATTATGTACTTTGCTTTTTTGTAAAGGCCTAATAAACTATTAAAGGCACATGGCTTTTATTTTTAAAGGAAAGAGCGGATGCGATGTGTTATTTATTCTGGCGTCACTCTCTCTCAGACACACGCACACGCGCGCGCATACTCACACACACACACACACACACACACACACACTTCTCCCGGCTGGACGGCTGGAAGCGCACAGAAACAGAAGATGGTGGCGGCGGCTGCCACCGCGTTGCCCACCGCGCCTGGATTGCGCGCACAGCGTTTTCGCGCACGTGTAGACGCCGCTGCAGGCGCACAAATTATGATCGGATAGTCCGGTAATAGGACAATCCTATCTCACTGTGGACGGCACAAGGGATGGAAAGGCAGGACGGTGCGGCAGCCCTAATCTACCCTATCATGTGAATCTTGAATTAAAGAGGAATTTCCTGGAGGTATGACTATATTTCTGTATCCTATCCAATTAATCAAAGTGGCCGTATGAGGCAGCGCGGTGCTTTAACCTGTGGGACTGTGCTGTGGAGGGTGTGGAGCGGTGGTGGAGACCTTTTAATTAAGCCTGACTTTCTCCCGGGATTTCGTTCGTCTGGCGTGTACAGGGGACCAAACTGTCGCGGGCAAACTTTACTTCATATATCAGGAAGGACTGGACTTAACGCAGTCTGCTCAAGGATCTGTTGTCTTCGCAGATTTCCGCTTAACACCCCTATATAGCCAGGGGTGGTCAGGATATTTAGACAATCTGGATATTTTTATTGGGGTGCACTGAACTGGCGTCATTTGGCTGTGAATACCAAAGCAGTGCCATAGAACACTGAAGTAAGACTGGTTGATATACCTTTGGGAGCGTTTCCGTGGACTAGTCAATCCAGCTGAGCTCTTGGAATAAACCCGAATACTATATTCGCACCGCATCTCTCTCTCTCCCCGCAGAACTCCGTGCACAAAATCTCGTCTGGGTTCGGGGACGCAGCGGCGGTGGAGACTCCGGAGTGGAAAGCCAGGCAAGGACGGGGCGCCGTCCATGAGTCTGTTGGCGATTAGGCCCTGCGGCAAGGAGCGTGGGGGTATAAAAATAAAAACTCTGGTGGCCATGTTCCCTGTATCCGGTGTTGACCCACGCCTTAAATTTAACCGCTGACCTTTTCGATCAGCACAGCAAGCAGCAGATCTCAAGCCAACTGCATCTAACTTTTTCTGGATGAAGTAAACTTAATATGTTTTTTTTTTTTGGCACATTTGGGGATTTTTTTTGTTTTCCAACCTTTCATATGCGCGCAATATTTTGTAATTCTGTCATTTTGACCAAATACTTTTTCCAATGAGTGAAGCAAAGAGCTGGCTGCCGCACCAGAGCAGGCAGCGAGTGAACCTTGCAGTTCCATGTGCGTCGAGTCCAAACAGTCGGGAATGTAGATGAATGCTGGGATTGACGTCAAGAGTGGCAAAAAAGAACTACTCAGAAACTTTGGATGGCCTGCTGGTGTTTCTGCAGCCAGAGCACAGAGTGTGATTTTTCTCTCAAACTTTTTTTTCTCCTCTCTTTTTCAGTTTTTATAATTGAACAATCATACTGTGGCCACATCCTTTGCCTTACTTCATTTGTTTCCTGAGGAGTAACTGTGCCTTCTGCCTAGTTTTTTGATTTATTTATTTTTGATAGATTAGAAGAAAACATGGCATCCCCCCAGCATCATCAACTGTTGCCTCACAACACAGAAGTGAGCTGTGACTCAAGTGGAGATGGAGGCGTCTCGGTGAGAATTGGCAGTAGTGTCAAACACAAGCACGGAGGCGGGCCGCTGGGTTCAATCGGGGGAGGCTTCATTGGCGGAGCCAAGCACTGCAAGTACAGTATTTCCTCTAGCTGTAGCTCTGGGGAGTCCGGAGTGAGGAGGCCGGTGGTCAGAGTTTTCGTGCTCACAAAAGATGCCTCAGCTTTTTGAGAGATCTGCAGGCCATTTCTGGGACCCAAAGTTTGATTCTTCTATCCTGGAGGAGGCCTGTAGAGAACGGTGTTTCCCTCAGACCCAGAGGCGCTTCCGCTATGTGCTTTTTACCTCCTAGCAGCTGGTTTGCTCTGGGGATTTTACTTTGCTGCCAACCCATCTCGCTGTGATAGGGCTGCTTTTCTCCTACCCACCGCTTCCTTCCTTCTTTTCTGCTTCATCCTCTTCCTCTTAACGTTTACCAAACTGTACTCTCGCTGCTACAACCAAGCATCTCTCCTGCTCATCTTTGTAACCTTCATACTGACCCTGGCCCCCCAGATCCAGACATCTGGATTCAAGGATCCTGAAAGTCCTGCACCAACGCTTGATGTGGAAGAATTCAGTGGAATAGGGCCCACCTACAACATGTCATATGAAGCACTAGTGGGAGATAGCAACTGGTCTCCCTGCCTTTCTCCTGTAGGCACCTTCTCCCTTTGTATTGAGGTTCTTCTGTTGCTATACAGCGTTCTCCATGTTCGCCTCTATGCCTCTGTCCTCCTTGGGTTTCTCTACTCTATCTTTTTTGAGAGTTTGGGCTGGCTGCACCTGACTCAGGTAGGCGAAAAGTGGAGCTTAGCTGCCCCATCAGATTGGGATACACTAAGGTGGTTGGGTCCAGCAAAAGCCTTGCTTCATCTTTGCGCTCATGCCATCGGTATCCACCTGTTCATCATGTCTGAGGTGCGGTCACGGAGCACCTTCCTTAAGGTTGGACAAGCGATCATGCATGGCAAAGACCTGGAGGTGGAAAAAGCTTTGAAGGAACGAATGATCCACTCTGTTATGCCCCGAATCGTGGCTGATGAGCTAATGAAGCAGGGCGATGAGGACTTAGGCGATCATTCTGTTAAGCGTTACTCCACCAGTGGTGGCAGCTGCTGCCATCTCCAGCCCTAAAAACAATAAACGCAAGAAAACCTCCATCCCCCGAGGCCAGATCATCTTCAGACCCTTCAACATGAAACGGATTGAGCCTGTCAGCATCCTCTTTGCAGATATCGTGGGCTTCACTAAAATGTCTGCCAACAAGTCTGCTCATGCCCTTGTTGGACTTCTAAACGACCTGTTCGGGGACGATTTGATAGACTCTGTGAGCTCACTGGTTGCGAAAAGATCAGCACTCTAGGAGACTGTTATTATTGTGTGGCTGGTTGTCCTGAGCCCAGACCAGATCATGCTTATTGCTGCGTGGAGATGGGCCTGGGCATGATTCAGGCTATTGAACAGTTCTGCCAGGAGAAGAGGGAGATGGTGAACATGAGGGTGGGTGTCCACACTGGCACCGTACTGTGCGGTATCCTGGGCATGAAACGCTTTAAGTTCGATGTTTGGTCAAACGACGTCAACCTGGCAAACCTAATGGAGCAACTTGGTGTTGCTGGGAAGGTCCACCTATCAGAGGCCACTGCTAACTTCCTGGATGATCGCTACCAGCACGAGGATGGACAAGTCATGGAGAGAATAGGACAGAGTGTGGTGGCTGACCAGCTGAAAGGTAAGTGCCCTGTGAGAACAGATGATCAAGCCGAGGAGAGATGTAGTGTTGCTTTTCCAATCTGTTTTATCGTAGGTTGGCCACAAATGACACTTCCTCCCCGATTAGGCCGCAGACTTTGCCGTGCATTAAAGTTTATGTCCTCTCTTCCATGACCCACACAGGAAATGCGTGCTTATTAGTACTTCACCCTCCAGGTGAATCAAAGCACTAGCCGGGGAGCATTTGTGCCGGTCAAGGTCAAAAAAAGAGTTTAAGCTTCACATATTGTACCTGATGGGATGGGAGGGGTTTGAGTGTGTTATCAGTGCCCTCTGTGGCATTGGTACTATGTGACTATATCACAGACAGACGCCATCTTCTTTCCCATCCTTCTCTCCACCCTGTCTCTGCCCTGCCCTGCTCTTTGTTCTCTTCTTCAATTACCTTGCCTTCCAGACGTCCTCAGTGTGCTGCGTTCCTGTTACCCCTTGCTCTGAACCTCTGGGATTGCTTTACAACTTAATGCAACTGTCACCTTTTCTAAAAGAGATTTGCCTGCAGCTTTGTCCTCACCTCTCTATCTTGTCTTTTTTTTTTTTTTTGGTCGCCTCTTAACTGCCTCTTTATATGATGCATTTATGCAAAACACCTCAGTGTGACTAAATGTTGGCTCTAAAGGCTCTTCTCATCATTTAAGGCTTGCTGATCCATTATCAGCCATTGTAAGTGAAGTGGCAGTGTCTGACTAAGGTATTGCAGATGGTGTTCATCTGCCCTTTTGAATTAGCATTTTGGGTTTATTTTTGCTTCACTGTGCTGCCTTGAAGGCTGCATGTCAGATTTTGTCCAGCGCATTTTAGGCAGGAATTAGTGTGAGCACAAATTAGCAATTCAGATGTACCCATTAATAATTTGGGTGCATAAATTATCAGTAAATTTATATACACATAAATTCGCCCCAAAGATCGGTGCTGGGATCAGTCAAGGAAAAAGAGCGACTGAAAGTGCCTCTTGTTTACCAGCTAGCAGGGCTGATTTATGGGCCTGCATTTTCCTCTCATCTCTTAGATTAATGAGTGACTACAACTCTTGCTCTCATGCCTCTTTTTTTTTTATTTTGAAGATAAATGTTTTACCCAGAGTGTGATCGACCCCGTCACCTCCTTTTTTTCTCCTTATTCATGACTCCTTTCTTGCCTCCATCATGTATTCACTTCCCCTCATAAGATTTATCCTCCTCCTGTAGGTTTGCTATGCCAGTGACAGAGCTGGCTGTCAGGAGAGAGTTGTTCTCCAGTGCTGCAAAATTCCCTCCACTGTCTGTCTCAGTCTGTGTAAATCTCTGGGGTAGCACTGTAGCCAGGCATGGATCCTGGCAGGGTCTGGTCCCCTGTTGTTTGACTCAGAAGTAAATTGCTCCAGCCTAGACGGTGAACGCTGCGGGGCTATCATTAATGTATTTTTGATTTAGTGTAATGTTTTAGTTTCTTGACAAATACTTTTCAGCTCCTGACTGTTTTACAGTTACACTATAACTTCAAGGTAAGTTCAAAGTTAATTTTCCGACCAAAGGTACCCATTTCCAAGTTTATACCCTCTTATTTATATCTAGCTGCTGTTAATATAAGCTATTTATGGTTCATTGTAAACAAAAAAAGAAGGTTCACATGGAGGGCAGCCACATGCAGTCAGTTGAGTTTTCCAGCTGCATCCTGTTGCCTCCTCAGCTCTGAACCATGGAGGTGAGGAGTTTTAGGAAAACACTGGGGCTACATTTGCGTCCTGTTGTGTAATGCGGTTTGATGATATTATTGTTTAATATGAGCCTCCAACTAATTCTTTTCATGACTCTTTAGACACAAGTGAAAAATGCACGTTACTGTGTTCCTAAGGTGAGGTCTAGACACCTGTTTTGTCTCGCATATAGTCAAAGACTTGAAGGTATGTTATTTCCAAGCAATTCAATGTTTAATTAGTCTGTAGAAATGCTGAAAAATGGCATGAAATTAATTTGGTCAAGGCTAAAAACTAAAAGCCAGTCACCACTGTCATGAAGCAACAAACAACAGCAATTAATCTCTCATCAGTTCATGGCATTTTTAGAGGATTTACTTCTAAATTTAAAAATAAGTAAATAATGGTGACAGTCATTGGTAGTTGGAGCCCTATGTTACCATAAATGATAGCATGTTTTGCTGTAAACGATATTATGTATACGATCCTTTTATAAAGAAGCATGCAGGGTTTGTATCACGGGGCTATCCATGAAGCCAGACCCTGTTGTTTGTTACTTTTTCTGACTGGAAATGGGAGCTATATTTGGCTCTGCTTCCCCGTACGTCTTCCTTTTGTGCTTAATGCAGAATGATGGCACCTGCAGAAGATTATCCCTTTGGAGAAGACTGTTAGTGTGGCATTATTATTTTTCTGCAGATGACAGAATCGCCACACAAATCCAAACATTCTGCTTCTCTTTTTCAGGAAGCCATTGTTTCCAGGGAAAATTACATTGTTTGTTGGCTGATATTGACTGAGGATTGTGTGTGCTACAGTAAGGATTAAATGATTACATTCAATGCCAGTTCATGGCTTAATCTCTAACATTACAATAATACTACATGTTAGCAACTGCTAGTCACAGCCGTCACAAGTAATACCCATAGTGCTTTGGATAGTTAGTGAATGCAGTTCTAACAGATATTTTTATAACGACAATGATGAGAAATTGATGATGACAAGAAAAGTGATTGTTAGTGACCAACCTGCAGGGATTTAGCATCTTAATTTGCAGGTTCCCTCATCCTTTTTGAGCTTCTGAGTACGTTTCGGAGCTGTCGCAGCTTTCTCAGAAGACAGGAAGAATTTTTCAGTGACAGCAGGCAGGTGTTTTCAGCCCAAAAGGTCTGAAAACTCACTGCGCGGTGCCTGCTCAGCACCAGAGAGCAGTCAGACACAGCAGAGACAGGTCTGATGACCCACATTCACGGGCTCATTTATATTGGTCAAACCCATGTTGTCGCCATTCCTAAAAGATGCAAGTCCAGTCCTGAGGGCACTACAGTGTTTCCACATACCACTGCCCAGTCGGACACACACTACTACTTGATTTTTTTTAAAAAAATGCAATGTTGGGAGTATATGAACTTTACCCTAACTCGCGTCTATGTCAGGGCAAGGCCCGTCTCTCAAACAAACCTGAACCAAACACATAACCTCCCTGGCAGAGACAATCATTGTGCTCTATAACTGCTGTATGCGTAGACCGTTTGATATCAAGCTCACCTTGGTGACTTAATGTCAGCTTTCTGTGCTCGTGACTACACAAGGGTTTGACCGAGTGTGTGTGACTCTGCAGGTGTCTGGGTACCCTCCAAGTTGCTGTTGTGACAACACAGACTCTACTTCGTAGCCACTAAACTACAAGAGCACCAACACTGCATGTGTCCTCTAATATAACTCCACTACATAGTTGTATGAAAAGAACAACTGCATGCAGTATGTCAAACATTTGCACGTCCAAAGGAACATAAATTAATGATTAAAAAACGAAAGAAAAAAATGAAAATGAGCAGCAGTATCTCCACTTTGGTGATGTAAAGAACACTGATCCTCATTTGAACGTCTTATAGCTCTTTTATATAATTGCATGGCCCCTTACCGAGAATACTCATTACAGAGTTCTCACTAACCAGCTGCCTCGAGATTTAGCGTGCTCATGACCTTTTAATAAGTCATATTGCTGAGCAAAGCTGTGCCGGGCAGCTACATACAGCATTACCTTCTCTCACCCTGCTTTCATCTTTGTGCCCTGGGGGAGATTTCTAATTAAGCAAGACTGGGTAATCTCCTTGGCTAAAGTGATTAATGTTAGTAATTCTCCATCATCATATCTTCCTTTGCTGGCCTGGTCCTGACCACAGAACGCATCAACCATCCCCCTGCCAGCCGTTTTTATCACAGCGAATGATATTGATTGCTTATAATGAGGCTGTCATAGCTTTGTTTATGATGAGGAAACAAGGGAGACAAGAAGAAGAAGAAGTGGTTTGATGTCATGTAGATCTCAAATGGAAACAACCAGGGGTTGTGTGCAGAATGACGCAACATGTCTCTTTATCTTTTTGATAATATACATGAATTTGTTTTCCACATTTACCCCTTGGAGGAATAATTGATTGGCTACTTTATGACTGATATGAGACCAAAGACCAAAACCTAGCTGGAAATAATCCCATTGGCAAAGTGTTTGTGTCTCTCTGTTTTTTGGCTCTATTAATATCCTGTAGCAGGTACTAGTTATTGACAAAATTATTTCTTTGTTTTTTTTTTTGTTGTTGGTTCCCGTGCACATGTACCCGTTCACTTTTTCACACGTCTCTCTCCCCCTGTACATGTGAATGCTGTTCTATGGGGAGCCGCTGTCACTCAGCAAAGTACACAATATTTCCCTCAAGCTCAGTGGAAAATTACTTACAATGGCTTCTACCTGTGACCTTGACTAGGATAAATGAGGCTGGTTTTGTGGTTATGCTTAGAGAAGCAGAGAAAGCGAAATGAAGGTGAGAGAGATGATGAAATGCATTTAGCTTTTGTGAAGTTCTGCTGGGAGAGATGTGGTTTTGGTCCACTGGATGTTAGTAGGCTACTAAGAAAGCAGAAATATTTCTCTGTTGCCCCACTACTTACATTCTGCATGCGTGAGCTTCAGTTTTGAACTCTGGAGTGAAGCACACATAAACAGAAAAATGTCTAAACACAAAGTGCTGTGTGTATGTTTGTGTGCGTGCTCTGCCTGCATACTGCTGTATTTGACAAAACGTTAAACGGTTTGACTTTTTCGCTCTAATATATATACACAGCTGTCTTCTCCCTTTGCCAACAATCAAATACCTGGCATGATTTCTGTCTAGACTCTTGAGACCAAATCAGTATGCACACACAGCATTCAGCCCTACAGTAGAAAGACAGGGGTGGGGTTGGGGGAAAGTGGAGTGGGCTGCATTGTGTGGCTTTCTGCGCGGTGGGGTTAGGAGAGGCAGACACCGCTGCAGAGTGCTAGACTGTAGTGGCAACTGTTAGGAAGGCAAATGAGTTAAGTTAGTGGTAGGTAAATCCTGGTATTAGTATTATCTATGCTACATTCAGTGGTGGGCTGAAATCTGGGAGTGGGACAAAACTGCCCAGTGGAAAGTTAAGCTGTTATATAGTTTGGCAGTGACCGAGCCCAGGCTAGAGCACCTTGGCCTTTCATGGCAGATTACAGGCTGGCCTAGAGAGTAATGGCATAATACATCACATTGTACAATATTGTACAGTGCGTATTATGGTTCAGCACAGCATGGCACTGTGGCCTGCAGCAATGCAATCTCACCATTTATCATCCTTGGCCTTATCATACTGAACAAGTCTGCAGAGGCTCAGGTTGTCAAGCTCTGCAAACACGGGGCCATTGTGGCAAGGTTATTAAAGGTATATGATGTGGTGATTAGCTGAATTTTTATTGCCGCAGTCATTTAGGTTATCTGCTGTGTCACGCTGTTACTCGGCAGGATTGAAAAAGCTCTACTCGTTAAGGAGAATTGTGTGAGCAAGGGTGCTGCTTGCTGCTTTGACCCAGCAAGCAGTAAACGATTGGTACTGAGAAGCTGAAACGAGTTTCTGGATCAAGCAGAAAACATATTAATGCAAAAAAGCTCAGCGAGCTTTCAGTTAAGCTGATACTGTGGGAGAGATTTATTGATGTTCTGAAGATCCATGCATCCCCGTTGTGATCCGCCTCTCCCCGACAAGTGTCAGAGGACCCTGCAGACCTCTCAGCCCCCCTATAGGGGACAGCTGTCCTACAGACTCAATGCTGAAGTGTCCTACCTCTATCTATTGTGACAGAGATGACCCAGGGCGAGTGTGGAGTGGAACATGCAACGTGTGCTTTGCTCAGTTATAACATCATTTAAAAATTTAAAGGAAAGATGCAAACTCAATACTTATTCTCTCATGATATTTTGACTTGATATAATTATTGCAGTAAATGTAGTGTTCTGGTGATACTAACATGACAAAGAAAAAAGGGTGAGGAGAAGTTGGATGTTGTATTAAATAATTGTTTGTGTGTCGGATTACTAGTAATTCCAGATTTAAATCACCAAAAATAATCGTAATTTAATCCTTTTTTCCCCCCTTGATCTCTGGGAGTGCGATGGGAAATTTTTAGTGTACTCTGACTTTGTTTAAACAACTTTATCTCAAAGTGCTTGATTTGTTTGACAGGGGTCAAAAATATAAAATGGAAGCCCATTGTCTGTGACAGACATTGTCATGTCTGATCATACTGATGACATTGTAGGATTTGTTTTGGCATAAGATGCTTTGGGTCCCTTTTTCAGCTGCTTCATTTGGCCACCACTAAACTTGTGGGTTAATGAAGTTAAGCTAATGTAGTGGAGCCTTGCATTGATCTGTTGTGTGGAGGTGTTCATGGACAGATTTGTCGATAATTAGTCCATAACTCAAGAGGTTTTGAGCAGCCGAGGATGGAGGGAGAGCTGATTTTCAGGACAGTAAACATAATTGTAGTGTGTGGTGCAACAGTGTTCTTTTCCCCAAAAATATACTGTATTGTAAGCCCACAAACAGTTCTCCTACTTTTTGCATTTAAAATATTTCTATTGGTCTCATAAAGTGAAAATGCATGCAGCCAGGATTATGAGTAGAATTGGACCCTTTTAACAACCTAAAAAAACATGAGATATCTTCACTATGCTGTCTACACTCACTGGCCACTTTGGTACACCTGTTCAACTGCTAGTTAATGTCATTATCAGCAACTTAGCCAAGAGGATATGCTGAAGTTCAAACCGAGCATCAGAATGGTGAAGAAAGGTGATTTAAGTGACTTTGGTTGTTGGTGCCACTCACATTGGTCTAAGGGGATTTTCCCACACAGCTGTCTGCAGGGTTTACATTGAATGGTCCAAAAAAGAAAATATCCAGTGAGCGGCAGTTCTCGGGGTGAAAATAGCTTGTTGATATCAGAGGTCAGAGGCGAATGGCCAGACTGCTTCAGTCTGATAGGAAGGCTACAGTAACTCAAATAACCACTTATTACTAAGGTATGCAGAAGAGCATCTCTGAATGCACAACACATCAAACCGTGGAGCAGCAGAAGAGCACACCAAGCACCATTCCTGTCAGCTAAAACAGGAAACTGTGGTTAAAATTTGCACAGGCTCACCAAAATTGGAAAATAGAAGATTGGAAAAACGCATGGTAGGGTCAGAATTTGGCATAAACACCATGAAAGCACAGATCCGTCCTTGTATCAGTAGTTAAGTGTGGTGCTGGTCTGCTGGGCCCCTTAGTGCCAAATAAGCATCATTTGAACACCACAGCCTACCATGCTGACCATATTCATTCCTTTATGACCACAGTCTAGCCATCTTCTGATGGCTGCTTCTGGCAGGATTGTGCACAAAGCTCAGATCATCTCAAACTGGTTTCTTCAAGATGACAGTGAGTTAACTGTACTCAAATGGCCTCCACTGCCACCAGATCTCAATCCAATAGAGGTACTTTGGGATGTGGTGGAACGTAAGAGTCACAGTATGGATGTTCAGTCGACAAATCTGCAGCAGCTGTGTGATGCTATCATGTCAACATGGACCAAAATCCCTGAGGAATGTTTCCAGCTCCTTTTTGAATCTATGCCAAAAAAGCATTAAGGCGTACTAGCAGGGTGTACATAAAGAAGTAACCAGTAACATATTACCTTGTGATAATGTCAACTTTCTTCAACAGAGGCAGAGTTTTTAAAGGAATCTTCTCATTGTTTTCTCCATGATTGCATGCAGCAAGCCGGTCTGTTACATAGTAGGTGTTTTCACATATGGAAACGTACTCAGAAGATCAGCTTGTATGTTTTCCTGTGACCAAAACTTTTCAGTCCTGCAGAGAATATAGAATAAAATAGAACAGAGCAGAATAGAAGCACGGGACAGAAATAGAAGCAGAAAACAGGAGAGGGCATGCAAGAAAGGTGTCAAAAAAGATCTGTGACATTGTTTTGTTAATGGCTTTTGTACATCTATATCTCAGTCATAAAACCAACCTGAACGCAACACATCCTATGAAGATTGCTTATGAAATATTTGTTGCCTGAAGCTAAAGCCTGAAGTATTATCTGTATGTGTCTAATATTGCCATGGCCTGGGTGTCAAGGCGCAGTCACCAAAATAGGTGCCTTGTACATAATTTGGCGAAGCAAGCCTGCAGCATCTCATAGAACATTGCTATTTGACGCCCTGGTATACCCACACACACGAACACACATGCACGCACACGTGCACTTACTCCAGCTGTGCACCCTGGGCCTGCAAAGGCTAATTGCCATGGCAACAGGCTATTGAAAGAGGTGAGGGTCAGCTGGCTCTCTTTAGATGGAAGGACAGGTGCATTGACAGGGAGAAAGGGTCCAGATTGACTTAATTCAACTGATTTCTGGCTTTCACATTCTGGTCAAAGCCATGCAAAGGCTTATTTTTGTGTGAGCCCAGCAAGAATAAGAGGAACACATGCAGATATTCTTTACCGCCAGAGCTCTAAAGGACACCTACGCAAATAAATTGTGCACTTTCAGGCTCTCAAAGATTTGCAAACCCTGGAAAAATGGAAGGAAAGTAAAAACATCTTCCTTTTTTTGTCTTTCTGCAGCTGTTGGTATCCCACTGTGTACTCTGTGTGGTTGTTTATTTAGATCTCTGCAGGTACACTGCGAGTTGTGAGCTGTGGATCAGCCTAGGCTAGCTCACCTCGTGGTTCTGCAGACGCTCTGGTGATAAATTGTTATCATGAGTCACTGATGCATCCTAAGCTTTTTATTTTTTTTCCCTTTGTGTTGTAGGGTACAGAAAATGCCAGCACTCCTCTTTAACAGATGCACACTAGCCTTTACTGACACTGACAGATGGCGTTCACTCTTAAGGTGACACACAGCAACCTCTCAGTCCACCCACTGCACACCACTCAGTCACAAAACACTTACTTTTGCACTTTTCTTGTTCAAGTATGCTAAATGCAATCACCCACGCGCAGCCACGCCCTTTCCCATGTTTGCAGCGCTGTAGTGACTTGTTAGTGTGCACAGCAGGAGTGAGTGTGTGATAAATGGCTATGTGAATTATGAATGATGAAAGATGATGGGGAGCCAGTGCCTGCTTAAGCTCTGCTACCACACTCAGCATGCACGGATTGATGGAGCGGGTTTGTGTGGGTGTGTAGCAAGAAGTACAAAAAAAAAAAAAAAAAAAGTGTTTTCCTCCATTTGTACTTGTGGGCATATTTGTGTTTGTTATGAATGCACAGCTATGAAGTTCCTTATTATTAACAGTTGAGGCTGGTAAATTCATTTTCAAGTATCTGAGGCCAGTTTTAGTTCTCGCCTTTCAGTGGATGCGGAAGTATTTTGAAATGCTTGTCTCTCACATCCTTCCTGTGTTACTGTTAAAGACATTTGGGTAATCTTCTTCACCTTCCTTTTGACCCCCCCCCCCCCCTTGAAGAATAATAAATTATCCTTCAAGAAGAAATGGGTGTGGGCTCTTATGGGTGTCTTTTAGTGTCTGGCACCAGATCCTGTGGATTGGCCCCTGCTATCAGGCATGTGCCTGATGTACGACAATTTTTAGGTCGTTCATGCGTGCCAAGTTAACATCCACATGACCCAGAGTTTCCCAGCAACATGGCATCTTTGTAACAGGATGATTATTGTGAGGTGGAAGGTATATATTTAATGGTTTTTGACAGTTTGCATGTTCTTTCCAGGTACTCCTACTTCCTCCCACACTCACAGACGTGCATGGAGTTAGGTTGAATTGGCCGTAGGTGTGAAGAGGCGTGTGAATGGTTGTTCGTCTTTCTGTGTTGGCCCTGCGACAGACTGGTGACCTGTCCAGGCTGTACCCTGGCTCTCGCTCTATTGCGGCCCTCCAGCCCTCCTGCAACCATGAATTTGATAAGCAGAAGAAAATGGATATTTTTTAAAAAATCATCACCAACTTTATCCTTAAACTGATAATAGAAATAGGATTTTGGCAGTCTTAGACAGTGTTCCTGGTTCTTCTATTGTGTGAACTGAGCTCCCAGCCTCAGGCTCAGCTTTTTCCATTGGCTTTAGTGCAGGACAGTCCTTCTGCATTTATCTGGCTGTCAGCTGCCCCAGGGATTCCCTGTGCTGTCACTTTTAAAAGCTGTTGCTGACTTACAACGCGTTTGTGTGCGTTCAGCGTACCTGATATGTTCCCAACAGAGGTCATTCCCCTTTGTTTGTGGCATCACTTTGAATTTGTCTCTAACTCCATGGTTGTGTTTTTTTTTTTTTTTTTGTTCCTCCATCTTGTTGCTGTCTCATTTTGTAATTGTTGAGTCAGAGCGCTGCAACTGCTGTTTTTCAAATGGCACCTTCATCAACACTGTGACATTGAAGCAGTGTTTATCTTTGCAGCCCCCGTATCAAACTGTTTCTCTTCACTGAGATATTAAATGTAGAAAAAGTGTCAATTATGACATTTCTTACGAGGATATGGATCATAGTGCATAAGCAAAAGCATACATACAACTTTTGTGTTTGTCTCAGGCCGTATGCAGTTCTGGGGTTTCTGGGTTAAGCAGAATTTGTAGTTAGAATCCTCATTTACTTTTGCCGTATCACTTGCCTGTTCTAGATAGAGTCTGCAGGGAGCAGCACAGTGCTCAGCAGATCCAGCAAATTTTCATCATCAACCCCCAGTGAAGATGCCATTAATCAAAATGTTGAGTTAGCAAAGTTTATGAGACAGCTGGTGCATGAAAGGGAGGGAGAGGTTGGCCTCTGTCAGCTCTTTGCTTTGATCATTTACCCGGCGCTACAAATGTGGTCGCTGTTTAATCAATAGGGGAGCGCTGCTCATAGCTGTGGGTCAATAGCGTCTCTGGCTGAGATAGTTCAGCATGTAATGAAATCGAATTTCAGTTATGAGACTGTCTCAGAGAAAAACTTGTGACAATTAATTAAATGTACAATTTTTCATGGTCATTGGCCTTTTATTTGTTTAATTTAAGAGAGAATGGATGAAGAGAACTGAGTTTCAGACAGCGTACTTTAGGATTATATTATGAAAAATAGGAGGAGCACCATTAGCTGCTAGGACTGTTTTAAAAGTTTCTTCAAACAGCACTTTCCACAACCAGGGTTCAGAATTCTTCCGAGATACATTTACACACACATATATATATATATATATATATATATATATATATATATATATATATATATATATATATATATATATATATATATATATATATATATGACTGACTGAGGACCTCTCATGCCTATGTGGCATATTGGGCGGCAAAAGATCGCCACAGGGCTCGGTCTTGTGCCCGTGTTTCGGCTTCTTCCAATGGAATATTCGATGTTCTAAGGTCTTGATAAAATGACCTTCGCCAGGTATTGCGGGGGCGTCCTCGGGGTCTTTTGGCACCCGGGGGCTGCCAGCGCACCGCTATCTTCGGGATCCTTGAGTCATCCATGCAAAGGACATGGCCGGCCAGTCGGATTCTTCGACGTGCGACGATGTTGTGGAGTTTGACCGAGCCGCTCCTTTGCAGGACCTCTTCATTGCTGATGTGTTCGGCGTAGTGGATCTTCAGAATCCGGCGAAGGCACCGTTGTTGGAAGACGTCCAGCTTGGTGTTGATGCTGGCCGAAGACTTCCAGGTCTCGCTGGCGTAGATGGCAGTTGGGATGACTATTGAATTCAGCAAGCAGAGCTTGATCTTGAGGGAGATGGTCGGGGAGGACCAGATCTTGTTCATCCTCCAAAATACCACGGCTGCCTTCCTGATGCGGCACTTGATGTCCACCTCCGCGTCACCATCATGGGAAATCACACTACTGAGGTAGGTGAACTTTTCCACTTCTTCCAGCCTCTGCATCCCAACATAAATCCCCCGTCGTGGATCCGTGGAGCTGACGAACATGACCTTCGACTTCTCAGCATTGATCCTCAGGCCAACTTTGCCGGCTTCCCTTCCCAGATCGGTACTTGCGTGCTGTAACTTCATCTCGTTTTCCTCGATCAGGGCGATATCATCGGCAAAATTCAGGTCACCGAGGCGATCGTGATCGGACCAACGGATGCCGGCTTCAATGCGGGCACCGGCTCGCCTCATGACGTAGTCGAGGACAACGAGGAAGAGCAGCGGCGACAGGACACAGCCCTGCCTAACGCCCGTGGTGATCTCGAAGAAGTTGGTGTGGCTGCTTCCGGTCTTAACGCAACAGCTCGATCGCAAGTACAGGTCCTTAAAGATCTTGATGAAGTTGACCGGGACACCATACAAGCACAGGATCTGCCAAAGAAAGTCGCGGTGGATGCTGTCGAATGCTTTCTTGAAGTCGACAAAGTTGATGACAAGTTGTTGCCGGTACTCGACGCACTGCTCAATGATGTTTCTTAAGACGAAGATCTGCTCCGTGCACGATCGGCCACTTCGGAACCCGGCTTGTTCCTCTCGCAGCCGTTGGTCAAGGACATTCTCCAATCGTCGAAGAAGGACGATGCAGAATGCCTTGCCAGGCACAGAGAGCAGGGTGATGCCTCTCCAGTTGGTGCACTCAGAGATATTGCCCTTCTTTGGTATCTTGACTATGGCGCCTTTACGCCAGTCCTCCGGCACCACGCCGCTTCGCCAGCACTTGTTGAACAGGATTGTCAGCTCTTCCTCCAAGGCTTGGCCCCCGTGTTTCAGAAGCTCCGATGGTATTTCATCCAGGCCGGCCGCCTTGTTGTTCTTAAGGCTCTTGATTGCGATCTTCACTTCCTCAATGTTGATTTCACCATTGTTGATTCCGAGCTCATCTTGGGTGTCCACCACTTCGAAGTTATACATCGTGGCAGGCTCTGGCTGGTTGAGGGTCTCCTGGAAGTGCTCGACCCACCTTCTGTTTTGCTCTTCTTGGGCAATCAAGAGTTTTCCGTTCTTGTCCTTGACCGGGATGTTTGCATTGGACCTCGCTCCAGTGAGCTCATTCACAATGCGGTACAAGGTCTTGGAGTCATTTCGATCGGCTGCTGCCTTTGCTTCGGAGCCTTTCCTTTACAGCCATTCTTTCTTGTCCTTCCGGCAGCTTTTCTTCACTAGCCGATCCAACTCGGCGTATCTTCGGCTCTCTTCTTCTCTGGCTTGTTCTGTTTTGGCCTGGTCTCGTTTGAGCTTGGTGATTTTTCTCTCGTCGATCAGCTCCCATGATCTTGTTTGGATCCACTGCTCGCTTTTCTTTCCTCGGTGTCTGCCGATGGTGTTTTGGGCGGACTCCGTGATGGCATCCCTGAAGTCATTCCAGAGGTCCTCCACATCCTCCATTTCTCCAAGGAGGGCAAAACGATTTTGCAGTTCCAAAGTGAAGGCGTTGACGGTGGTTGGATCTTTGAGCTTCTCGAGTGCGAACGGTCTCTTTGGTGTGGGCTGCCTTTGGTTTCGAAGCTTGAGCTTGACTTCCGCTCTGACTAAATAATAGTCAGATCTAATGTCCGCTTTTCGGTAGGCCCTCGAGTAGCGTAAAGCTGACCTCCACTTTTTGCTGATGCAAACAAAATCGATTTCGTTGAATGTCCGCCCGTCGGGTAATCGCCACGTCTTCTTATGGATCTCGCGGTGCTGGAAGTACGTATTCCCAATACACAGCCCGTTGTGCTCGCAGAACGACACCAAACGCTCGCCGTTGTTGCTGAGGTGTGTTGAGGATGCGTATGCTCCCATCACGGTCTCCATCCCCACTCGATCGCCGCCCAATTGGGCATTGAAGTCTCCAACGAGGATATATATATATATATATATATATATATATACCAGTGTGACCGTGAGCTCCTGGTAGGGTCACCCATGCTAGGCTATCAAATCTAGGAGTATGCTTAAAAACTTTAGAAAAAGGCTTGCAGTAGTGTGGCTTTTACTAAAATAAAATAAGAATCCAGGGCATTATCTGTTAAAACATTTTGCATTGTGTGTTAAAGGTTAAGTAGGTGACCTGATGTACCAATGCTGGTAGTTAGATTTCAAAAAGAAAACTGTAAGCGATTCAAGAAGAAAAGATTAAGCTTGCACATTTTAGATATTCCTGCAGTGTGGACAGATGTGCTGACTAGCTAAGAAGCCATATGGTCACCATTATGTGAGAGAGGATGAGGGAATTACCTTTCATTGTGTGTGGGCACAGTGTGAAATATGATGAGGTAAAAAGGAGAGGATGGAGAGTGAGGCTGAGCTTTTGGGATGATGTCAGTCGGAGCAGTTCTTTGTGGAGAAGAGGCCTTTATGCCAATGTGGTGATGAGGCAAACGGATATCGGCATGAACACAAAAGAACATGGAGGCTATTTGGATTTGTGACAGAGAGTGAGAGAGCAGAGAAATCAAAGACAGAGTGAGCTACGGCAAGACTGACAAAACAGGCAGATAATACAGGCCACTGAGCAAAAGAGAGCGGGTGTTAAAATTTTTGGAGGGATGTCAACTGTATCTGCCAGTAGACCAAGGCGGCATGGGATTGTCAGGGATGGAGGGATCGTAGGCACAGAATACAAAAAGAGTGCAGAGAGTGTACGAGGCAGACAGAGCCAAGCGGGGAGTTAAGACTTTGGAGAGATGTCAAGTGTTTCTATTGTTGTTTTGAGTGAGCTGTGGTAGGGCCTGACTGAATTCAGGGAAAAAGCCCAGACCAAATGTGGAATTTCTGTGTTAACACCACCCCTGTTTACAGCAGTGTGGAACAAAGAGAAAGGAAAAGGATATTAGCAGATTTAGTTGATTACAACAGGAAGAAAGACCTCAGAATGACTTGTTGTGCTGGGACAGCGTGTTTGTGTGTAAGCAGAGAAGCACTCTGACGTAAGGCTCAGTATAGTGACATATTTCTGTCCTAAACCTGGAAAACAAATGGCGAGAAGGCGTTCTTTTTTTTTTTTTTTTTGAGCTCAGGCTTATGTAATTTCTTCCTAGAGGTCACTCTGGGTTATCTAGGGTCTCTGAGCGTTTGAGAAGGTCTCTGTTGATTTAGCTGCGCTTCAGTGACTTTGACGTGTACAAGCAGGGGATAGGTTTATTTGTATCCCGCCTGAAAAATGAAATGCTTGGCACTGAACATGTGCGTTGTTGTTAGAAAGTACGGCCATGGGCGACACATGCAGATGAGGGTCATGATTTTGCTTAACATGCTCGCTTATGTGTGCAGCACATAAACCATTAAAACCACCGATGGTGACGTGATTAGCATTACATGTTATACAATGCATGTTCTGCTGGAAAAAGCATGAATCCAGGTATTCATTTGCTAATTAAAGGGGCACTGCCTGAAAGCAGCAGCCTCACCAGCAGGACAGTGTGCTCTGCCACACTGCAAAAACTCCAGCTCAAGGAACTCTAAGGAGAAAACTAGGTTTGCCTTATTGCATTTCCATGCATGTTTGCACCTATTTCCTGTTTCCCTAGCAAAGTATAAAGAAATGTATGCTACTGCATGGTACTGTATATTAAATCACCAACAAATTGAATTAAAATCACTTAAGAAGTTGCTGACTGTGCCTCAAAATAATGTTTTGAAAAAAATATTTTGCCCTGGAAGTTGTACTTGTGCCACCACCTTTGCTGTTGCAGAATTCTGTTGTAGAGTTCTATTCAGGAGATTTTGTTATGTCTCTCGCTTAGAAATTCTGTCTTACATTATGTCTGCAAAAAAGCCCACTGTGCCAATCCCAGTGAGACTGAGCAACCATGAGATGCGTCAAAACAAGCCAGGTCCATAGAGGACCAACTCCCAGTCCCAAAGACTGCACTGCCAGCATTCCAGTGGCAGACATCCCTCTGGAGGTCTAGCATCTGTGCTGCGATGCATCAGAGCTGTTCTGGTGGCACGAGGGGCCAGGCACAATTCTACGCAGGTGGCTTTAATGTTGTGGCTGATTGGTGTATGTAGTAAATGGAGCAACGTTTGAAACATCCTGTCCTATATATTATTCAGAAGAAGAGGATGTGTTATTGGCAAAGTCAGCATGTGAAACGGTCTGCTCTGTTTAAATGTCTCTGACATTCCCTGACAGAGGAGGAAGTCTTTCCCTTACTTGACACTGTAAATAATTCTGCCTACCTCTCTTTTAATATCCCGGAAGAAACATTAGCTCAGCACAAGTGGAAGGTCACCACTTACCCTCCCCCCCCCGTCTCCCACCAGTGCTTGGCATAGAGATGTATGCGACTTCACTGCTTCTCCTTTACTGACAGAAATGACAGCTGAGTCCCGCTGGGATTCCTCATAAAAAATGAATACATGTCATTCATGTTTTCTGACTGAATGGGTTCACTCACAGATGGCATTTTTTTTCCCACCACCACAAACAAACTCACAGACATATTCAATCCCTTTACTTTTTTCTCTTTTTAAAATTGGCCCTAAAACCTGTTCTGCTTATGGCTGTCCACTGTACCATAGTAATGAAGTAGTTCTAAGCAGCCTGTCATGCTGGACAGGTTTCCTGTTGTTCCTCCTGCCTTCACCAGGGACAGGATGTACACTATATCTCTGGACAGAGACACGGTGGAGGGAGCAAGAAGGGACACTTCTTGATGGCAGTGCCAAATGGCGTGGAGAGCTGCCCAGCCTAGCAGTGCTAGTTTCTCTGCACCACCTGTTCGACTGCCCTCCTGCTCAGATACCTGGCCCTGGAAAGTGAACCTGTCATTATGGGAAGATCAGCCACATGATATGTTTGTGTGTGTGTGTGTGTGTGTGTGTGTGTGTGTGTGTGTGTGTGTGTGTGTGTGTGTGTGTGTGTATGTGTGTGTGTGTGTGTGCTGTTCCAAGCAAATCTGCCAGCACTCCTTCCCTCTTTGTTACCCTCTGTGTTCGCTTGCTTTTAATAAACCTCCCTGGGACAGCAGCATTGGGTTTTGAGTCCCATATGGGTTACAAATGCAACTTGAAAGAAAAAGGTGTTGCTTTGTGATAAATGCCCAGACTGTTTCATATTTATGCATACTGTACTTGTTGCATTCATGGGCTATTTGTTTCCCCAACAAATGATCTGTTCTTCTTTTCTGCTTTCCCAGTAGGGAAACAAGAGTTGTTTTTTTTTTTTGAATAATGATTTGCCTTTCTTTGGTCCTATTCCCTCTGTTTTCTGTTTTGTTGCATATAGGATAGTCTAAGAGTGTGCGACATCTAGGCTTTTTGTTGCTTGTTATTCTCATTACACTTAGTTCCTTCTATTGGATGGATACATTAAGAGAGCCTAAAATGACCACAGCTGTGTATGCGTGTGTGTGTGTGTGTGTGTGTGTGTGTGTGTGTGTGTGTGTGTGTGTGTGTGTGTGTGCGCGCTCATTCACCACCCCACCCCCCACCCCCAAATGTGAGACACTCAGGGGTGGCTATTGTCCCATGAGAGCTTGGATGTGCTATGAAGAGGTGAGAGGAAGGGAGGAGTAGGGGTGATGATGTTATTTGTTTGCAAAATGTTTTCTCATTGCACTCTCCTCTGTCCTGAACAAAAGGGCTTGGAGAGGGAGATAATGTGACTAGGCTCTCATGGGGAAAGGTTATCTACTGTTCCCTGTCAGCTGATAGCACAAGACAGGACACTTCAAGTCCCATACCGCCCAGAGGCTGCCACCAATGATGCTCTTCAATTAACCCAAGGTCATGGGAGATGTAGAAGGGCCAACACATGCACATACCTGCTTAAAAGACCATCAAACAAATGCGCCCAGAGTGACAGATGCATCGAAAACCTACGCAGCAGGAAAGAAGTAAGAAGCATCATTTGTAATTCACAGTTTCCTCACCTTTTATCCTGCCACAAGGACTTTAGAGCACAGGTATAATCTGAAGATACTGGGCCCTGTTAAATGAAGTGGGCTGTGTATCCAGCTGCTTATCAGAGCCACAGTCTACTGCCTGACAGTGCAATTTCAGCTGCTCCAAGGTTAGATGACAGATTGTCCCCAAATGGTCAGGAACAGGCACGCAAATACACGTAGCTGCATAAAATCTCATGTAGCCACACTGATAACATACTTGGAAACTTTGCAAGCCTGGGCAGTTTGTTCATCTCACTCCTCTCCTCTCTTGACTGTTTGTGGTTTGTACAATTCTAATGAGCTTCAAAGTCAATATTTGGTGTGTCCACCTTTATTCTTCAACACAGCCTGAACTCTCTTTGGCAGCTTTCTTTTCCGGCTTCATTTTTTTTTTTCAAGTAGTCTTCAGGAATAGTTCTCCAGGCTTCTTAAAGGACATTCAAAGCTCTTCTTTGGGTGTTGGCTGCCTTTTGTTCTGTTCTCTGTCAAGATGATCCCACACTGCTTCAGTAATGTTGACAGAGGTCCGGCCAATCTATGACTGATGGTGTGTTCTGTGTTTTTCTATCCGGGTGCATTGGCAGTGTGTTCGGGATTATTGTCATGCTGAAAAATGAAGCTGTTGCCAATCAGATGCTTTTGTCAAATCTATTGTCAAATCAAGATCTGATTTGACAAGATTTTCAACACCACTGGCTGAGATGCAGCTCCAAACCATGACAGAGCCTCCGTCATGTCTATTGTCGTAGACTCTCACTGTTGTACCTCTCTCCTCCTCTGTATATTTTGAAGACCATTTGAACTAAACGTTTCAAATGTGGATTCGTCACTCCACTGATTTTCAGTCCAGTTCTTTTATAAGTTTTCATACCTCAGCCTTTTCTCCCTGTTTTGCTTCCTGAAGAATGGCTTCTTGACAGCCACCCTTCAACTGAGATCATTTCTGATGAGGCTTCAGTGAACAGTAGAGGGATCAGCTGAAGGGCCAAATGCATCTCTCAGGTCCTGTGTCAGGTCTTTGCTGGATTTTTTTCCCCTATTTCTTAAGGACATGACTTTCAGGTACTGTCGGTCTGCTGCAGATTCTTCTTTTGTCTTCCACTTGTTCAGTTTCCTCAGATTGTTAAGGGTGCACTCTACACGGTGCAGAGATAATAGCTTTTTTGGAATCACCATGTTGGTTTAAAAATACTAGTTTATGCCTGTCAAATTGTGTGATCTTTGTTATTTTTCATAGATTCAACTAAAGAGGGAAATTTGATTCGAGCACAGGAGCATGTTTGCTACTTTGTTGCATCACCTCTTTAAATAAAAATCTGTGAGCATTCATAAACTAACAGACCATCTGCTGTAGTATAGAAAGCAAAATATGTGTCACCATGACTTTTTCTGAAATGGAGTAATAATTGATCAATAGTAGTAATGTGCAAGCAAGTCTTGCTGGGAGACTTCAACGCTCACGTGGGCAATGACAGTGAGACCTGGAGGGGCGTGATTGGGAGGAACGGCCTGCCCGATCTGAACTCGAATGGTGTTTTGTTATTGGACTTCTGTGCAAACCACAGTTTGTCCATAACAAACACCGTGTTCGAACACAAGGATGTCCATAAGTGCACATGGCACCAGGACACCCTAGGTCGCAGGTCGATGATCGATTTTGTAATCGTATCATCAGATCTGCGGCCGTATGTTCTGGACACTCGGGTGAAGAGAGGAGCTGAGCTGTCAACTGATCACCACCTGGTGGTGAGTTGGATCAGGTGGCGGGGGAAGATGCTGGACAGACCTGGCACACCTAAACGTATTGTGAGGGTGCGCTGGGAACGCCTGGCAGAAGCCCCAGTCCGGGAGATCTTCAACTCCCACCTCCGGCAGAACTTCGACAGCATTCCGAGGGAGGCTGAGGACATTGAGTCCGAATGGACCATGTTCCGCACCTCCATTGTTGAGGCTGCTGCTCAGAGCTGTGGCTGCAAGGTGGTTGGTGCCTGTCGTGGTGGTAACCCCCGAACCAGATGGTGGTCACCGGAGGTGAAGGGAGCCATCAAGCTGAAGAAAGAGTCTTATCGGGCTTGGTTAGCCTGTGGGACTCCGGAGGCAGCTGACAGGTATCGACAGGCCAAGCAGAATGCAGCTCGGGTAGTGGCCAAAGCAAAAACTCGAGTGTGGGAGGAGTTCGGTGAGGCTATGGAAAAAGACTTTCGGACGGCATCGAAGCGATTCTGGCAAACCGTCAGGCGACTCAGGAGGGGAAAGCAGTGCTTCACTCACACTGTTTATAGTGCGGGGGGGGTGCTGCTGACTTCAACTGAGGCTATAGTCGGACGGTGGAAGGAATACTTCGAGGACCTTCTGAATCCCACTGACACGCCTTCTGTAGTGGAAGCAGAGTCTGGGGATGAGGGGGATGACTTGACCATCACTGGGGGTGAGGTCACTGAGGTAGTTAAACAACTCCTTGGTGGCAGAGCCCCTGGGGTGGACGAGATTCGCCCTGAGTTCCTGAAGGCTCTGGATGTTGTAGGACTGTCTTGGTTGACACGCCTCTGCAACATCGCGTGGAGATCTGGGGCAGTGCCATTGGATTGGCAGACCGGGGTGGTGGTCCCCATCTTTAAGAAGGGAGACCGGAGGGTGTGCTCCAACTTTCGGGGTATCACACTACTCAGCCTCCCCGGTAAGGTCTATGCCAGGGTGCTGGAAAGGAGGGTGCGTCCGTTAGTCGAACCTCGGATTCAGGAGGAACAATGCGGTTTTCGTCCTGGTCGTGGAACGCTGGACCAGCTCTTTATCCTCTCAAGGATATTCGAGTGTGCGTGGGAGTTTGCCCAACCAGTCTACATGTGCTTTGTGGACTTGGAGAAGGCATTCGACCGTGTTCCTCGGGGTGTTCTTTGGGAGGTTCTGCGGGAGTATGGGGTGTCTGGCCCATTGTTGCGGGCCATTCAGTCCTTGTACAACCACAGTGAGAGCTTGGTCCGTATAGCCGGTAATAAGTCGGATTTGTTTCCTGTGGGTGTTGGACTCCGTCAGGGCTGCCCTTTGTCACCGATTCTGTTCATAATTTTTATGGACAGAATTTCTAGGCGTAGCCAGGTGGCGGAAGGCTTCTTCCTTGGTGGCCTCAGAGTCTCATCTCTGCTTTTTGCAGATGATGCGGTTCTGTTGGCTTCATCAGGGGGGGGCCTCCAGCTCGCAGTGGAACGGTTCGCAGCCGAGTGTGAAGCGGCTGGCATGAGAATCAGCACCTCTAAGTCTGAGGCCATGGTCCTCAGCCGGAAAAGGGTGGAGTGCCATCTCCGGCTCAGGAACGAGTTCTTGCCTCAAGTGGAGGAGTTTAAGTATCTCGGGGTCTTGTTCACGAGTGATGGGAGAAGGGAACGGGAGATCGACAGGCGGATCGGGGCTGCTTCTGCAGTGATGCGGACGCTGCACCGGTCCGTCGTGGTGAAGAGGGAGCTTAGCGTAAAAGCGAAGCTCTCGATTTACCGGTCGATCTATGTTCCTACCCTCACCTATGGTCACGAGCTTTGGGTAGTGACCGAAAGAATAAGATCGCGAATACAAGCGGCAGAAATGAGTTTCCTTCGAAGGGTGGCTGGCCTTTCCCTTAGAGATAAGGTGAGGAGTGCGGCCATCCGGGAGGGGCTCAGAGTAGAGCCGCTGCTCCTCCACATCGAAAGGAGCCAGTTGAGGTGGCTCGGGCATCTGATTAGGATGCCTCCTGGCCGCCTCCTGGGTGAGGTGTTCCGGGCATGTCCCACCGGGAAGAGGCCCCGTGGTAGACCCAGGACACGCTGGAGAGATTATGTATCTCGGCTGGCCTGGGAACGCCTTGGGGTCCCTCCGGATGAGCTGGAGGAGGTGGCTGGGGAGAGGGAAGCCTGGGCTTCTCTGCTTAGGCTTCTGCCCCCGCGACCCGGCCCCGGATAAGCGGAAGAAAATGGATGGATGGATGGATAGTAGTAATGTGTTGCTGCACACATTTTCTATTTTGAAATACATCATTATCTTTAATAAGCTTTTACAGTATTAGGGAATAGAGGCTAAATGGTCCAGGGATTTCTGTTGAGATGGATTTGGCTTGGTCCCCATAATATACAGTTTTATTATTACTCAGCAGGCACCGTCGCTTTTCACTGCAGGATTTGCATTAATTGCGAGTATAAATATATTAATAAATAATAAAAATCTGGCACTCTCTCTGAATCAAAGGCTCACAATCTGGGTTGCAAAAATGTCAATGAAAAGGCAAGGCAACGATTACATCACAAAGCTCTACCTCTTTTTCTCCCTTAAGTACATCATTCCAAGATTATTTGAGAAAGTTGTGAGAAGACTTTATGTCACTGGAACTTATTTCTTCTTCAGAGATATTGAGGAGAAGACTAAAGGAGACAGGAGAAACAGAAAGAGAAGGGGGGGGGGGGTAACCTTGTTGACCCATGAGCACAAACAGAAGACGGTGTGTCATAATGGGAGGCAGGGTAGGATTTGATTAGCAAACTAATGAAATCAGTCATGCTGTGTGTGAGTGTTGTGTGTGTTTGTGTCTCTGAATCTGTCTTTGACACACAGTCACTCTCACACACTCACTCTCACACATTTTCATTTTCAGAGGCAGTCAAAAGCTCTCCTCAGTTTCCTGCTGCCTCTCCTCATCTGCTGTGCCATTCTGCATCACTGATGCAGGGAATTGGTTCATTGTAGCTGCTGTTTACCACCTTCATTTCCCATCCTTGAATCTCATCCACCTGTCTATCTACCCAGCTACAGTGAAGCCATTCATCTATACTCCTGCTTACTTTGTATATGTGTGTTTTACTAGCAGTGCTGTTTTTGTCAGTGTCTCGTAACTGTACGTCCGTCTCTTTGTGTGCTTTCTTATTTTCGCGTCTGCTTCTTAATGCGTGGCATTTGTCCCTTAAATTATGTTTCAGTGTTCATCTTAAACTGAGACTTTGTTCCCTTGTGCCATATGTGTGGTTTGTGTGTGTGTGTGTGTGTCTCAGAGAGTGGAGCCCCAGGGTGGCTTAGCAGAGCCAGTGGCAGGCCTGTCTGAAGTACTTAGCACAGACAATGCTCAGAGCCTGAGGCTGCAGCTTTGCTGACACTTGAATTATATGGCTAAGCACACAGTTGCAGGTACTTACCTATGCTACTGACAAACACACACAGATAACCTGTTAGTGTGGCTTTGGCATGTCGCAACAGAGAGGAGGGAAAAGGAAAAGTTCAGTCACACACACTTGGGCTGCTTGCTCTCAATGAATTGTTTTTGGGTAAATACTAAAGATGTGTTGACTGTATATTTGTGCATTTATCATGCAAACAATGTCATCCGCAAAAACGCAGGCATAAAGTGAGGCATGTGACTGCAGTCAATATTAAATACACCGTCCCATTATATCCTACATGTGGGATAAGCAACTGAAAAGCTGTCAGAAGTTAATTAAATCATCTTATCTCTGCATTGCCCGGTTTTGTCAATGTCTTGCTTAGTTCAGGTGGTTGGATTTTGGGAAAGGGTTGCACACAAATCTACGTAACTTGCAGCAGTAATGGAAATGGACATGTTGATAGAGGTGGGAGGAAGCAGGTGTTCAAATATTTGGCTGCTTCATGCTCAGCGGACAGGAATACATGAACCCCACACTTACGTGCACATGCACCTATATTATACATATATGAAAGATTAATTTTCTCATTATGGAGAAGGTCAAGCTCAAGAAGGATAGAAGGAAGGAATTCAGCACTTGCTATACAGAAATTCTTCCTCAGGCCATGGAGGAATAGGTGAGAAATAGGTATGAGGAAGACATGATTGCGGGCAGAAAATGTGACTGTTGAAAGAAGTCTTGGCTGTCTGTATCAGTCTTAGACTATAGAAGATGGATGTGACATTGTGACATTAACCATTAGTTTGCGGACTGCTGTTTTGAAGCCTTGAATTTTGCATTTTGGCCCAAGTACTGACCTTATTTGGATGAAACTGGCCTTGATTCGCCATTCAAGAAACTACAGTTTTTGGAATTTTACATTGGCTTCACTTTTTCACCCCCTGATGATGTCACTTGGTTTCAAAGTGTTAGTCTTTTCAGCACTGCGTCTTTCTTATTTAATTAATGACAGAAAAATGCAAAGACCTGCCCACATGCATCAAAAATGATATCTTTTGTGAATGTGTCTGGAAACAAAAGAGACTCATTCCTATGACCTTGAGTTTTCCATGTGGGAGCGATTGATATTTAGTGCTTCTCCCTCTTTAAAACCTCTTTACACAATTCACTGAGGGAATTCATCGTGGGAACTGATCCTCAGCTGAATCCTAAAACAACTCCACAACTGCCAGTACGTTTATGCACAAAGGAATGACTAAACCCAACTCAGGCCTGTTCCAATTGCATCTGGGAATAATAAAAAAATAACCTTTCTTTATTTGTTTCTGTTTCTCTCTGCAGGCTTAAAGACCTATCTGATTTCTGGCAGGAAGATGGAGGCACACGCCCTCTGTACCTGTTCCCAAATAGGATTTGCTGGGACGGAGCAAGCAGATCCTCATGGTCCCGCATCCAGAGTCCACACGCCTGATGGAGCCCCTTCGGCCTGCGCCCTTTCACAAGACAGAGCCAAGGTATGTGCTAGCTGTCTCTGAGGCAATCGGCTGTGTTGTTGAATATGTAAGTATTTTCCTGGGATAATCTATCATTGGACATCTACATTGCCTGAGGAAGAACACTGAGCTCCATGTTCTGCCTCAGCCTCTGTTTGATGTTCATCTTTGCTCCGTGTTTTCATGTGGGCGTATCAGGAGCTTTGATAAATATTTTCATTTTTTTTCTTTTTGCATGTATTGAGGCTTCTCTTGTCTTCTGTTAAAGGAGTGAAAAAACAGAATTACTTTGATCCGTGCCATGCAAAACATCCACATTTTTACACAAGTTTAACCTTGAGCATCTGTTAATTTACCTCTTCATATTTGGTGCACTTGTATCCAATATGTTTGCATTTGCACGGCACCTTATTGCGTATTAAATTCTAAAGAATATGAGTCATTACAAAGACAGAGAGATCATCTCATCACATCAGTTATGCAACAAAAACACTCTTCTCCCCATCAGGGAGCAAAATAATAATTGGCTTTTAGTGCTAATCACCACTGTGCTGTCCGTAAGTATTTGGTTAGTGAAACAAATTTTGTAATTTTGCCTCTGTACACGACCACAGTGGATTAAACTATTTAAACAACTGAGATGGGATGAAGTGCATGCTTCCAGCTTTAAGCAGACATATTACCTGAATTTGTGTTGAAATTGCATTTGGTAGCTGTTTACTGAAACTCTCAATATGAGCTCCAAAGAGATGTCGATGCAAGCGGAGGAGAACATCATTAGGCTGAAAAATGAAATGATCAGTGAGATAGTAAAAACTTTAGGAGATTTTACTATCTCTATTTATGAACTATTTAGGAATTTAAGAACTTTAGGCCAGCTCAGCAACACCAAAAGGCCTGAAAGACCACAGAAGACAAGTAATGACTTATTGCCATGGTTAAGAAAAATACCTGTACAATATCTGACCAAGGAAAGAACACTATTGAGGAGGCATGCGTATCACTGTCAAAGCCTACAATCAAAGATGTCCTCTTTGAAACCAAGATTTACTCGTGCCAGAGTGATGAAAGGAACAGCCATAACATCTGTCAAACATGTTGAGGTGGTGGACATGTATGACTGCCAGTGGAACTGGGTCAGCAGTGTTTATTGATGATGTGACTGCTGATAGAAGCATCAGAATCAATTGTGAAGTGTGCAAGGCGAGACCCTCTGCTCAGATTCATCCAAATGCTGCAAAACTGATTGGACAGAACTTCACAGTGCTAATTGATAATGACTCGAATTGATCCTCAAGGCAAAGAAATGGGATATTCTTTGATGCCCAAGGCAGTCACCTGATCCCAGCCCAGCTGAGCAAGATTTCCAGGTAATGAAAATAAAACTGAATGCAGATAGGCCCACAAATAAGCAGCAACTGGAGGTGGATGCAGTAAGAGCATTCAGTCATGTCCATGGGTCCGTCTAGGACATGACTGAATGCTCTATTCAAGTCTATTCAATGGATTTTCATTCAAGTATTAAAGCAATCCTTATATTTAAAATGATTTTAGTTTGTCCAGTTAATTTTGAGCCTCTGAAAATGGTGGATTCTGTATAAAAAAAGCAATACTGTGGTTAAACCTCTTGAATTAAAGGTGAAAGTCTGCACTTCATTCACATCTTGGTTCTTTGATTTAAAATCCTCTGTGGTGGTGCACTAAGGCAAAACTACAAAAACTGTGTCACTGTCCAAATATTTATGGACCTACTTGTGTGTCCATCCACCGTGTTCTCCTTATTTCTGCCTTCGGGGGAAGCTTCCAAAATTGTACCACCATAATATGCTAATCAAACCCCTGTAACAGATTATTTCTTTTTAATTAGCCTCAAAAACCTGTACTACTGTGGCATATATTCACCCAAATTAATCATCTTTTTGCGCCCCATGATCCTAGCTCAGGTCTCTTATCGCTATCTGGACAGGTGGAGAGTGAAGGTGTAGTAGATTAAAGAAGGAAAGGATGTGACTGGTAGAAGAGGTGGGGGTGAGGCGGTGGTGGGGACAAGGGGTGGGGATGGGGTTGGGTTTGGCTCCCACATCCTGGTATGGTAACAAGCTAGCTCAAGCAGAGTGTAGACTGGAAGTCCTTCCAAAGCCCGTTTGCCTACAACTGATCACTTCTTCATTTGCAGCTTTTCATCTTCTGCATGGCTCTCACACATGCTGAAGGGTCAGGCATCTTAGAAAGAAAGGCTAAATAACTGTGAGTTGGTGAAAGGATGAAACCTGAAAGGCTGGTGAAGTCATAAATGTTTCCATGTTTAATTTGATATGTGGGCGCCTGATATTTGCTATCGCTACGTCTTTACATTGTTTAGGCTGTGCAGTACTACTTCACAGTACCTTGTACTTCTCTGTGCCATGGTCAGTCTTACCACACAGATCTCTCATTCTCACAGACACACTCACATGAAAATAAAGACCTTGAGCCAGTGCAGGCCTCCTACACACCCCCTGTTAACTCTTTGAGTGCCGTCACTTTTTTACAAAACAAAGACATGCAACAAATTTGATAAGTTAGTCAGATTTTGTTAGATGAATCAAAGGCATGTAAGCATTCTTAGTTTGCGTCTAAATGACACATTTTATTTCTTCTGCTCTTGCAGCAGTGCTGTATCACACAGATGTATCTTATCGTGTTTTTGGCTGTTTATATGCGCTGCTCGGTCTGCATCACTCACTATGAATTCTCTTTCTTTATGCTCTGCTCCCATCCACTCCATTTCCTTACGTGCCCTCCCCATCCTATCACCCCGCAGTCCCCCTGTCTTTCCTGCAGTGTGGCCCTGATAGCAGGGGAGGATCAGGTCCTGGAAGAAGGCATGGTGCACAATGGCTGCCATGACGACCACAAGACAGAGAGTGGCAAGGTCAGCCTGTTGATAGCACCTTAACCAAACACAAAAAACAAACCAAACAAACAAACATTAAACTGTCTGCCCAAAATTTTAAATGTCTGACTTTTGTATTTGAAGAGAGTTAAGTCTGTCTACTTTGTGTCATTATCGTTCTAGCAAATATTGGCATGCTGTGATGTATCGTTTACACATACCGAGCAGCTAAAACAGGTCTGAAAAATAGTTCAAAGAAGTAGAACTCCATGAGTCCCAGATGAACTGTGCCGCAGAGACATATATTTAAATTGGTGCAGCTGAAACACAGCCTGTAACTTTCGTATTTCCTATTTTGACTCCTTCATACTATTTTTGACCCATTTCCAAAGCACTGTCATACCTTCTTCTTTGTAAAGTCGAGTACCTCTTTCACCTTTTCACCTTAGGATTCTTCAAACCTGAAGTCCTCCCCAGCAGTTTCTGCAGGGTGCAACCCCAAGGCTCTAAACGGGTTGCTTAGTCCTCGGTTAGAAGCCTTGACAAACAGCCAGACGTCACTCTGTGAGATGCTGCAGGAGAAGGAGAAGAAGACATGGAGTGGAGGAGCCATGGGCATGGATCACTCAGCACTCTTACCTCTGCGATCCAAGAACTTCAGGGAGAGGAGTGATGCTCACTTTGTTGATGTTATCAAGGAAGACAGGTAATCATGACTGACAGATAAATGAATTAGCCCAGTTTTACACGTTTTAATTATACTGCACAGGGGTCCATCTTAAAGTGTTTTCACTCATGAAAAAAAGTGATAGTCCTCATCTGACATTTACTGCTGAAAATGCTCTGTTTGGTTAGGTGAGTGCCTGGATAGAGTTTAAAGAAAGCAGGACACATGGCACCCATTTGCTTGCTGTTTATTCAATAGACAGTTATCTGCAATATTCTCATAAGTGGACATAAATCAAACTTTGTCCCTCAGCAGCCTGAGTCTGTACCGACATGACCAAGGGATGGTTCAGGGTCACCTGATCCAGTCCGACCTAGAAGTTTAATGAAAAAGGAAAGTTTTAAGGCTAATCTTAAAAACAGAGAGAGAGTGTCTGTCTCCTGAATTCAAACTGGGAGCTGGTTCTGTGGGAGAGGGTCCTGATAGCTGCAGTCTAAGAGTGAGGTCTTTAAGATATGATGTGGCCTGAATATTTCAAAACCTTGTATTTGAGGAGTTGGATTTTAAATTAAATCCTGGATTTGATAGGAAGCCAGTGAAAGTAATCTGGATATTTGTGAGAATATGATTTTGTGGAAAAACTGAAGACTCTTCAGGAAGCTTTTAGAACAGCATGATAATAAGTAATTACAATAGTACAATCTGACAATATGCGTGGAACAGCAACAAATGCTTAGACTAGTCTTTCATTCTAGGACAAATTGAGCAATATTGCACAGATGAAAGGAAGCAGTCCTATATACAGTATTTGTTTAGTGTGCATTCAAGGACATATCCTGGTCACAAATGACAATTTCTCACAGTGCTGCTGGAGGTCAAGGTAGTGCCAGAGCAAGTATCTGGTAGGATACTGGGTTAGGGCCAAATACAATAACTTCAGTTTTGTCTGTATTAACAAGAAGAAAAATGCAGGAAATCATTCCTTTATGTCTTTAAGACATGTCTGTAGTTTAATATATTTGTGTCATCTGATTTCATAGATAAATTGAACTGAGTATCATCTGCATAGCAATTTAAATCCATGCAGTGTTTTCTATTAATATTGCCTAAGGGATTCATGTTAACATAAAAAGTGTTGGTCCCAGCACAGAACGCTGTGGAACTCTCCCTGACTATATTTTGTGTGTGAAGAAGATTCCTATCAGATAAATACAATTCAAACCAGTGCAGAGCCTTTCCTTTAATACCAATGATGTGTTCTAGTCTAAGTAGTAAAATATTGTGATCAACAGTATCTAATGCAACACTGAGCTCTTAACAGGACAAGCACAGAGAGAAGTCTGCAGTCAGAGGCCATAAGAAGGTCATTTAATAACCTTCACTAGTGCTGTTAAATCCTGACTGAATCTGTTCAAATAAACCATTCCTCTGCAGATGATCACAGAACTGATTTACAACAACTTTTTTTGAGAATTGTTTTAAATAATAGGAATATTGGAAATCTAGCTTGTTCAGGTTTTTAGCAACTGATTAATTACAACAACCTTAAAAGCCTGTGGTAGGTAGCCAGTTACTAAAAATGATCATATTTAATATAAAAGCATTAATCACTGGTAAGACATATTTCAACACTTTTGTATGAATGGGGGCTAATAAACAAGTTGATGGTTTGGAGGAATTAATTATTAAAGTTAGTTTTGGAGAGACTGACAGGTGAAAAACAGTCTAAGAAAATATCAGCAGTTATTAAAGTCGCTTTACTTAACGATACATCTGTGGGGAAGGCTGTGAACATTTCTATCTCTAACATTAAAATTTTATGAATCTCACATGCATCTCCTTTGGGTAATATCTACAAAATGTTGCGGGCTGCAGTGAATGTGTGAAAATGGCTTAATAGGATATTGCAGTAAGATTTGTAGGTAATTAAAATACTTCCCGTGTCTGTTACAGTCTGATGAAGGACTATTTTTACAAACCTCCAATAAACAAACTGAGCCTCACTTTCCTGGAGAAGAGCCTGGAGTCTGCTTACCGGAAAAGCTACCAGGAGGAGGTATGTGTTTGTGTGTGATGAAATGGTGCCCAAATGCCTGCATGTGCAATATGTTTGAGTCTTTCTGAGTTTGCCTACGTGTGCTGTGAGCTAACATAGTTACCTTTGGTCTGACTGAGATCTGACAGGTATTTATATGAGCGTGCACAGTATGCTGACTTGAATTTCTGCGTATTTATATTTCAGCTTATTCATGTTTTCTGCTTTGTCTGTGTCTGTGTATCCTAGTAGTGCTGCGTTATGACCAGACCGGTCAAGACTGCGGCAAAGAGGAATCACTGCAGGACCTTAAAAGCAGTTTTGTTTTAGGTTGTGATGTCCTCTGCTGGTGTATCAGCAGAAGTGCATCTTAAGGACATGGCTGCTGTACCTGCTGAAGTCTAATTGACAAATAAATTGTGATTGATCACAGTTGAGGTTTATTGAGGCCTTTTAAAGTTCTTTAATTACTATTTATTTTAATTTTCCACTCATTATAGTCAGACACATCTTTTAAAAATTTATTTTTGTAGTTGCTCTTTGGTTAGATTCCCCAAAATATTATCACTATAAAGACAGATTTCCTCTAGTACCTTATTCTTATTTATGAACCCTAAACACGCTTATTTTTTATCATTATATTCTTTTTCTGTTTCCTGTCTTTCTTCCTCCCAGGTGCAGACTCAAGCAGCAGTGCAGACATTTGCCAGCCCGACATTCAGTTCTTTCCTGGACATGCTCTTGTGCTGTTTAGTATTTCTGGCTCTTTCACTGGCCTGTTTCCTTCAGCCACTTGTTACCCAGCAGCACCTATCCACACCAGCGCTCAGTCTGACAGCTGTAGCCACAGTTCTGGAGGCTCTGGCTCTGCTGATATCCATACGGTGAGATACCAAATGCAGGGTAGGGTCTTAAACTATCAAGCCAGTGAGACATTGACAGAAAATCTCTGTATGGAGGAAAGACTGTCCTCAACAGATTTTATCTATTAAAATTAGATGTGCAATACAAGGAGTAGAATTGAATAGCTCTTTATATTCATTGTTTAAAATAAACAACTAAAAACTCTTTAGCAGCTTGAGGCTAATATAGAGCGCACAATGAAGAATGAGAGGAATGGAGGGGGTTAATTCCCTTCCAGTTCTTGGGGTAGGGGTTTATCACACCTCAGTCATAGGTAGGGGACTGCCTGAGGGAAGTATCTCTCCCCAGAATCCAGCAGGTGGGGAGAGAACAGGTGATGTCCAGGTGGGTGGGGTCCTTTAACATGCAGCTGAGTTTCTTTCTGAGATGTTCAGCGTGAATCTCGCTGAGGGAGGGTAGTAGCATGCTCTGCTGCCCTCACCACACCATGCAGCAGTGGGTCAAGAGGGTCTCTACTGATAGAAGTTGGTCAGCAGGAGGGAGGTGAGCGTGCTGTAAGATCCTAACAGAGTAAAGCCTTGTTTTTTTCATGGGAGGGGGAGAAAAGAAGGGAGTTAGTGGAGACAGAGGTTCTCTTAGCATCAAGCTGTGTCCCAAGCTGAGGAACTGTGTGATAGAAATATTGAGTGGGATGTTCGCTCACCTCTAAGTATATTTAAAAGATGATCAGAGGGAGAAACAGAAGAGAAAATGTTGGCATGGTTAATATTTGACTTCTATGTAAAACTCATGCGGAAAGTAGAAATGAAGACCCTTTAACAAAAAGGCCCACATAACTTTTTAATTGAAATATATATTACATATGAATTCATTTATGAAACAAATTTGATTATTATGCTTGGAGTCAGTTTATTATTCAAGGTGGGATCACATGGGGTCAGAAAATCTCTGACATATCATCTGTATCAGTCGCTGCTCTCTGTTTTCTTCCTCTCCAGTATGGCTTTCTATCTGGATAGTGTTCTGAGGTGCACTCGGATGCTGATGACAGCCGTCTCAGGCTGGATAGCACGCCACTTTATAGGAGCCGTCCTGGTGTCCCTGCCTGCTGTGGCAGTATACTCCCATGTCACTTGTGACATGCATCTCTCCATTCAGGTGAGTTTCATGTTTATTTTATGCTTTTTAAAAACAGGATCTTAAGTGTATTAAATGCTACTGTTGTTGTTTGATCGAGTGCTGCTTCTAACCAGGAAAGCGCCTTACCTGTATGGCTAGAGTGCTAGAAATGCTTACATCTCTGTATTAGTTGTGTCTTTTAGTTGCCTGGTAGTTGTGCAGTATTTAAAATATAATTCAGTGAGTATTGTTTTTGGTATGCACTACAATTTTTTGACTAGTATTTCTTTCTTTCCCAGTTTACTATGTTCATCTGCTGTGCTGTCATCATAGCTATTATTCAGTATTGTAACTTCTGCCAGCTCAGCTACTGGATGCGTTCAACACTAGCAACACTGGTGGGACTGGCATTGCTTGCTTTGCTCTTCAGCACCCCCTGCAGGTATGATATACTGGTTTACCGTGGCAACATTAATAAAAGGAAGTAATGCTGATTTTTTTTTTTTACACCTCAGCCTAAAAAGGCTGATGAAGTATTGTCCCCGTGACCTTTGAATTGGATAAAATGGATGGATGGATGGGGTATTGTCTACTTGTGTTAAATTTCAAACAATAAAATACAGAAATATAAATAGCAAGTGTGCAAATTAGACTATAGACTAAGAATTAAACATTTTAAACAGCTATATAAACAAAAGCGGTGACCCAGTTCAGCTGGATCACCTGAGTCAGCATGTTTGCGGTGAGTCCGTCAGTCACCTGGTTTAGCCAAATAACCTGAGTCAGCAGTGTTTTCGATAAGTCTGCTACTCCGCTGTCCGCTCTCACTCACTCGCCTTTTGTAGTTAGCAGCAGCTAGTCAGAGGACTCGTATGATCCGGCATACCGGAGACCTCAGATTTATGATTCAGTGGGAAAATTTGACTCATTAACACGAGTGATTCAAGAACCAGCTGGCACTAGTACTGTTTTGACTCCACCGGGCGCGCAGGTGGCCAACTTTCAACTTTATGAACGCAATAACTCGAAAACGATGTCTCCAAGGATGTTCAAATTCACATTATAGATGCTTCTGCAAAAATCTTGGATGAGTTAGCTCTTACCATATTATTGGCAATCACAGAAAGTGACGGTCTTCTCAGTGGTTTATATTTATTATGATTTTAGCATTTCTTAATCCTGGTTTTTACTTAGCTGTTTGCAAGTGACTCAAATACACCTCATTAAGATCTACTGAGACCTGAATATCTTTCTTTCTTTCTTTCTTTCTTCTTTCTTTCTTTCTTTCTTCTTTCTTTCTTTCTTTCTTCTTTCTTTCTTTCTTTCTTTCTTTCTTCTTTCTTTCTTTCTTCTTCTGTCTTTCTTCTTTCTTTCTGTCTTTCTTTCTTTCTTTCTGTCTTTCTTTCTGTCTTTCTTTCTTTCGACATGGTCATTTGGTGAGTTCATATAATGTAAGGGATAACGTTCAAGAAAGGAGCCCCATTATGCTTGTTCATGGATTGCCTTTGAAATCTTGACGGACTTGATCCATAAATTAGTCTTGCTTCTGTTTCTTGTCTTTCAGTGTTGCTAAGAATCTGTTTTTCTGGTAAGTATGATTATTGTTGATATAGTGAAGGCCATTATTTCTCGCTTCCCAGTTCACATTAAAACAGGACAAAGAGGGCCCCCCTGTAGCTCACTTTGCAGAGCATGCATCCCATATACCAGGGCTAAGTCTCAACTGAAGGGGGCCAGATATGAATCCAAGCTGGCCCTTTAACCCCTGTCAGTCTCCTGCTTTCTCCCCACATTGGCCTCTCACTATCAAATAAAGGTAAAACTAAATTGTATTAGACAAAATAAGACAAAACACACTCTGCCTTCAATAGACAGTTATAGTGATATGAGATTAAATGGGTGAAATGAAGACACAACAAAGGACACCAGCCAGACTTCAAGCTCCTGTGCCACTGAGCTGCTCTGAGTTTGTGTTCTGACTGATGCCAGAATTAGATTTTGGTGAGGTGCACTGAGTTTATAACAAATGCTTATGCAGCTGCATTTTGTTATTTGTAACTACAGTAGCAGCACATTTCTTAAGAAGCAAATATATTTATTCGGATCTTTCTTTTTTCACTTGCTTCTGTTTTTCTCTTTCTCAATCAGGTCTGATGGCCAGAACAACAGCAACAGCAACACCTCCTTTGTCGTTGACAGCACACTAGACCTTGACCCACAGTCCCACCCACAGGATCTTCTGGGCCGTGAGGCCTGTGTGGCCTTTTTCCTGCTCCTTCTCTTGGTCTGGTTTCTTAATCGTGAGTTTGAGGTCAGCTACCGCCTGCATTACCACGGCAATGTGGAAGCTGATCAGCACCGCATCAAGATTCAGAACATGAGGGACCAGGCCGACTGGCTGCTACGCAATATCATTCCCATCCATGTGGCTGAGCAGCTCAAGGTTACCCAGAGCTACTCCAAGAACCATGACAACGTGGGTGTAATATTTGCCAGCATTGTTAACTTCAGTGAATTTTATGAAGAAAGCTATGAGGGAGGTAAGGAGTGCTATCGTGTTCTCAATGAGCTAATTGGAGACTTTGATGAGCTCCTACGGAAGCCCGCCTTTGCAAATATCGAAAAGATCAAGACCATCGGTGCCACTTACATGGCAGCAGCAGGGCTCAATGCTCAGCAGTGCGCAGATGCAGCACATCCTCACGCTCACCTCCGAGCTCTTTTTGAATTTGCCCTTGAAATGATGCATGTGGTGGATGACTTTAACAAGAACATGTTAGGGTTTGGCTTCAAGCTTCGTATTGGATTCAATCACGGACCTCTAACAGCAGGTGTGATTGGCACCACTAAGCTTCTCTACGATATCTGGGGCGACACAGTCAACATTGCCAGCCGCATGGATACGACAGGTGTGGAGTGTCGTGTCCAGGTCAGTGAAGAGAGCTATTGCGTGCTCAGTGGCATGGATTATGAGTTTGATTATCGTGGAACAGTTAATGTCAAGGGCAAAGGTCAGATGAAGACTTTCCTTTATCCTAAAAGCAGTGACAGTGGACCTGTGCCTCAGTACCAGCTCTCGGTCTCACCAGAGATTCGAGCACAGGTGGACGGTAGCATTGGGCGCTCACCCACTGACGAAATCGCTAGCATGGTCCCTGCAACCAGCACAACTGCAAGTAGTACTAATACTATAGTACCCAGCGCCAGCACTGGTTCCCCTAGTACAACAGGGCTTACTCATGTGAAAGAGGTAGACAGCCGTGAAAGACGTCCCAAAACAGAAGCTTCTGCTGCAAGGCGATCGAAGTCTCACACTGGCCTGACATCTATACATATAACCAATCTAGAAGGACCCCCTCTTTTGTCAGATAACAAACAAGTTATCATTTCAGCCCAGCAAGACACACCCCAAAGGCCAACGAATCCCCTGAAAGGTATCAAGAAGGACAACTATGAGAAGGACTCTGGTGATAATGTTGGCGAGTTAACCAGACTCTAGAAATTTGCAACAGTGGCGCCTTCATCATCGACCCTCTACCCTTTAAGCTCACGTTCCTGCCAGCTGGCAGGTGTAGAATCACTGTACGTTTGGTCCTACTTAAGTTGGAGATTGAGGATGTGAAAAGACCCTGAGGTCTCTTCTCACCAGCTAAGAAGCAGGTGTTTGTGTGTGTGTGTGTAAATATAGCCGTTTTCACACATGCACCGCAGTACAGAATTTTTACTAGACTTTATCCGATGGAGCTGCATGTAGGAGCACAAACGTCTGGTCAGACATCAGATTGGTTTTCCTCTGTTAGCTCCTGAGCGCAAAATGTACGTAATGTCCAAATGAGCCTGTGTAAAAGCAGAAAAAAACAGTTATGAGAATTCACAGCAAAGAATGGACATTGTGCGCCCTGCTTCCTGCACACTCGTAAACAAAGCAGCACCTCCATCTAAACCAGACGGAGTATCTCCAGTAGCGTGAAGTGGACTGTCACCTGCTGCATGTGAGAAAGGACAATTGCAGATGTCCTGATGGGATTCATGTGTGAAAACGGCTCACGATTGGCTGATGTTATCAAGAGTGCAGGGTGGACCGCAAAGATGGTCTCAGGCAGGAACGCACAAGAAAAGGGAAAACGTGACAGCTGACTGAACCGTCGCTTGCCTGTCACAGATCCCATTGTCTGCCATTAACTTATTTGATTATCTTTAAACCTTTAATCTTGATTATTTCTTTCCTATGTCTTTTTAAGTGCCTTTAGAATAGAATAATATGTAGACTAAGCCTTTATAAATAAGGGAATAACAACACAAAGGGAAAATTGTAAATTAGAACATTTTTTTGGGGAAAAAAAAAAGCTTTGCTTTTGTTACAGGTTTACTTTTTAAACTATGCTTTGCTATGATATTTTTGCCTTTTATTAAAGAGAAAAGCAACAATGTGTGAAACATCACAGTATGTGACAAGCGAAGGGCAACGCTGTGTACGAGTAAAATGCACTGCACTAAAACCCTGCAGAGCCTGTGCCCATATTCTTCTTGAAAACCAGAAAAACCTTCATAAAAGGCACAACAGGAACTAATCAGTACGGGCTAAAGGCAGACGAGGCTGAGCTGTGAGTTGCCGTGTGAGTGTATTGCTCTTATGCAGTGTGTGTCTGTGTCAATGTGTCTGTATAGTGAGCTCACGTAGACTTTAATAAGGGGAGGTGCCTATGAGTTACTCAAATGACTGAAACTGCAGGTTTACAAATAGGAATGGCCTTGGGGGGGGGGGTTGTTTGCTGACGTGGCAGCTTTTTCCTCTGGCCTCAGTTAAGATCGTTGTATTGTCTCAGTCCTGAGGCGTGATGGTTTTAACTACAATTAATCAGCATGCTTGCAGCATCATAGGCTAACTGCTACTAGTGTTTGTGCCCTCTGCACGTGATCCAGATTCGTGTAGGAGCTCAAACTGTATTTAGTGAGTATTTTAATGGATCCTACAAAACACTGGCGCACCTATAGAGTGTCTTAAATCGTGTTTTTTTTTTCTTTTTTTAAGATGGATAAGGGAATAATACTGCCTAGGTTTGCTATGGATTATACTGTGTGTTAGTTGATTGCGTTTTTAGGACATGGCTGATCAAAGTGGAATGTCACAAATAAAATGTGTTTAATAGTGTTAATTGTTACACAAAAACTTGAACTTTTTATCTGAGGCGTCTTCTCTACTTTCTGTTGTTTAAAGGACATTACTGGATGCAAACAGCTGGACGCTTTTACCGCTTCATACTTTCAGTGGCATGAAAGCTAACCTAACGGCACTGTAAATGCAAACGGCAGTGCACCAAAAGTATTTCATAAAAGTGTTTCTGCGCTTTTTACATTCCCTGAAATGTTTTTTCCTATAATGCCACAACATTTTTCATCTCTCTTGCTGTTACATATTCTCTCTGTTGCTTTTTTTTTTTTTTTTTTTTTAAGGATTGTGTGCTCAGATGCTAAAATGGTTTCACCAATCACCATTTCTTAACCTGAACTTTTAAATAAATATTGCAAAAAAACCCACAAAAAAAACATCAATACCTTAATAGATAAATTGTTTGCTTGTGTTGTTTTCTAAGTGTGGTAGCTTGTGCCTTTTAACCTTAAATGTATCACATTTTAAAATTAGTTCTAAATTGCTTTCCATTTGTCAAGACACTTAATATTTCTCAAAATCATATGCTCTTAAAATATCAACATTTCTGCTTGATCCATTTAATTTGATTAAATCTTCAAAGATGATGAGATTTCAGCAGTGCCTTTTCTTGACACTTACAAGTAAATGTAAATATACCAAATATGTGACATTATTTGAACTGTATTTACTTATGCTGTTGGTTTAAATGTAACCTTCCTTTGCTTATGAGCACACAACCCTGATATCATTCCAATTTGTTTGTTTTTTTATACTATCATAAATGGACTCTTAGAATAACCATCACTATCTGTGGTTGAGCACTTAATAGTGGTTATGAGTCTTGAGTGGTGAGCTACCTTTTTAAATTGAATTTTCCTTAATAATTTTGATAAGCCCTATTGAACACGGTGTTTTTCATTCTGAACATTTTTTGGGGCAGAAAGGAGCAGTGAGAAAGGTGCGCTGAGTCACAGATTTGACACGCCTACTTTTTCCTGCTTCCCCCACTCTTTGTTTCACTACAAACACGAGTGCATCTGTTGATTTGTTGGGATTTGCTGAGATGTGAGTGACATTCTGAGCCAGCAGAATGACACGGTGGGGAAATTTTAATGCCAAAGAGTGTCATTGCCATCTCTTGGATTTTGTCTTTAGTTTGTTTTCTTAATTTGCAGATTTGTGGTGCACACTCAAAGGTCATTATATAGCCACTGCTAAAATACAGTTGCTCAAAGCACTCATTTTTTTATGTGCACTATGCCTTTATATTGTATAGCATCTGAGCATTTTCTAGAATTTATATAAGTGCATGTACTAGAGTATTACTAGTCTTACGACCTGGGTAATTTTAACAATGTTGGAATAATACTTGCATGTGTGTAAAAAATGTGTGCATTTGTAAAATTGTGTGGTTGTGTGTATTTTTGAAGAGATGCTCCAGTCCTAGCAGGAAATGTGATCTGGAAGGTTTAGTGACCAGCGAGGCTTCATTTGGAGAGATTTCACTTCCTTTTAAATCTAAATTAGCCAAATAAAATTGTAGAGACACTACAAGTCATCTCTGGTAAGTCGGGTCAAAGAGTAGCCTGCTGCTGCTCCCTCCAGTTTTAGAGGGGACCTATTATGCGTTTTTATGGGTCATTATTTAGATTTTTGCACTCTTTAATAAGCTTTACTGTACACTATATGGACAAATTACTGGGCTGCCTACACATTATACCTAAAATAACTGCTCGTCCATGGAAACCCATACCGTGAAGCTCCCAGTTCACAGTTTTTGTGCTGATGTTAATGCCGGAGGAATTTTGGGACTCTGCAGTTACTTTTACACACTCTGTGACCCCGCTCTGCAACTTTACATGGTCTACCACTTCATGGATGAGTTGCTTTGGTTCCTACGCACTTTTATTTTGCAGTAATTCTGCTTACAGTTGCTTGTGGAATATCTAGAAGGGAAGAAATTTCACAAACTGACTTGTTGCAACGGTGGCATCCCCTTGCAGTACCACGCTCAAATTAATGAGCTCTTTAGAATGACCCATTGTCTCACAAATGCTTGTAGAGGCAGACTGCATGGCTAGGTGCTTGATTTTATACACCTGTGGCAATGGGACTGAAAACACCTGAATTAAAAGAATAAAAGGTGTGGCCTAATACTTTGGTTCATACAGTGTATACTGATCCTTGGTGCAGCCGCTCAACTCAACTTTTTTGTGGAACAAGAATATTTTACAACACTTCACCCTGCCTTTAAGCCAGTTTTCTTCTGATTGGCTGCCACTCTCTAACAGAATAGTTGAACAGCAAATGTCAGAAATATCCACTTTGACTAAAATCACACAAATTCAAGAGTAGGCAAGTGTATGAAACTTAGTGCTTAGAGTAGCCTAGAGCCTGAGCTTTTGGCTCACAGCAACCTCATTATTTGAAAGTTTGGCCACGTTTATTATGAGCGTCTGTCATTGTAACATAATACAAATATATATATGAGAGAAAATAAGGAACGCATAATGGGTCCACTTCTATGAACTGTTGCTTTATTTGGGTATGTTTTTGTATATAGCATGCTAATAGATGAAGTTAAATTGAACAATGAATAAAGTTGCTGGGAAATGTCCTAATGAATTTATAACCTGTACACTACTGATTCAGTTTTATTTATATAGCACCAAATCACAACAACAGTCACCTCAAGAGACTTAATATTGTAAAGACCCTACAGTAATAGAGAGAAAACTCCATCAATCAGACCAGTGATAGATTAAAACTATAGAAGTACATAAGTTTTTTTTTTTTTTTTACTTTACACTTACCCTCAATTATATTTCATAAGGAAACGGTGTACTTTCCAGTCCACTGCATTCATTTCTCTCTCTCTCTCTTTTTTTTAACACAGAGTCTTGATTGTGTATTTGGATGATGAAGTGTAATAAAATAACGGGACTGCTCAAGAATATTTATTCTCGGATGGATTTATACATTGAACTGTGCTTATTTTTAAACCTTTCCTGTAAGCAGCAATAATGAACTACTGCCTAACAAATACTAGTTGTCTTAGATATACCAAACATATTGTCAACTATATTTAAATTGTGATAACTTTTTTTTTGTAAGTGTAAACGCTGTTTCATCTGCTTTACATAATACTAAGCAGTCTATGGCAGTGACTCACGTTTTTAGCCTCCGAAATTAAAATAATAATGTTCAATTTCAGGTAGCGACTGTTCGGTGTTTGAAAAGTTTGAGACAGGTAGCTCGTTTTTCTGTGTAATCCACCCCTAGAGGCAATTTCTCGTACGTCCACATGACGCACGGTGGGATACAGGTTTACGTCACGGCGTCAGCACTCCTCCCCCCTCCCCCCACAGTCTCGCTGGGAAGAAAAAAAAAACTTTTTTTGTATCGGAGGAATCAACAGCCGCCATCTTGACGCGGCTCAGACTCTGGGTTTCGGGGGGAGCATTAAATTAAAAAACGGATCGGAGCTACACGGAGCGGGCTCAAACGGCTTTTTTCGTGCAGAAAATCGAAGCGTGAGCTCTTCCGATTAGAAATAATGCAAACATGTGAGGGCTACGTGGGTTTTTGTCGTCTCGAAAGCCCTCTGTATATTTGATTTCCCTTTTAGAGAGCGCCGCTTCTCGCCGTATCGCCGTCCTGAGACGCTTTATTTATCGGGAGACAGCGGCTAGAAAAATAATCCACCTCATAGAAAATATTTTTCGAATTTTGATCTTTTTATTTAAGCCAAAAACGGATTTTATGGCTGCTCCTTTCGACTGCGAAAAAAATGATTCTGTACAGACGTGAAATCGGCGATCTGCGGAGAAAGGGATTCGCTTATGCTTTGTGTCATATTTTATGATTGATTTTTATTTATTTTTCTCGGACTGAAATAATTTTTGGACGTGATTATTGAGGACAATTATGTGGGTGTTGGGTGTTGGATTATCATGGGGTGATCTTAGGCGGCGAAGCGTGGCGCTGTTGCCTATCTTTTGAAATCCTTTTTCTCCAGGCAGTGTTTAAGCCAGTCTGCCAGTCAAAGAAAAAAAAACTGTTAAATTGCTCCTTTGCTTCTAACATTAAAAGTTACCAGCGATTGCAAGCCAGAAGCTGAAGATTTGGACTGATTCTGTTTTTTTCTTTATCCGCTCGTAATATTTGCCGACGAGGATGGCTGACAACCTTATGGATGTGGGACCCCCCACTGCAAAGCGACCCAAGATCCATTCACCTCCCTCAGGATCAGATGGCCCAGGTAAGGACAGGACATGGTCTTATATCCATTCCTTTCTGACGAGGATGTAGTAACTTTTAGTAACGGTCACGTTTGTGCCCGTCAATGAATGTACAGGAAAGCGCTACGGTCACTTACGCGGACTGTGCAACTTTTCACAGGAAAGCTGCACATTGAGTTCTTACAGGACTTGTTTCATTTAATCTGAAGATCACAAAATAATGTCTGTAAAAGGGGCGCAAACTCACTACCATTTTCATTGCATGAGGTTTTCAGCTGCTCAACAGACAGACTTTCCTCCCAACTTTTAAAACCTTTCAGGGGTTAAATGTCATGTATAAATGCCTTAATTTAGTTTTACTATTATATCATCTCTGAGAGACCGATGTATATAAAAGCTTGAAGGGCTAACTGTAGGGCTCCGACAGCAGTAGCTTGTTTGAGATCAGCGTTTTCTTGGGTCAGTTCCAGTCACCTGTACATGAATAAATCTGGCGTAATAAAAGAAATATTGCGATCCTCTTTTATCCCTTCAGACGATCACTTCCAGCCCACTAGCACCGATGACCATGTTGCCTCTGTAGAGTTAAATGGCAGGCAGTGTCGTGCTCCTTGACGCTTGAGCCGTGCGGATTCGTGACAACACACGCTGCTGATAAACCTGTTGTCTGATTGAATGATAGTCAGTCTGCCCGTGAAAGATCAGGTCTTCCTCATATGCTTAAATAACTTAGTTATTTTAGAAGATAAACTAGGAAGAAAACTTTTCTGCTGGGGGAAGCAAATTTTAATATCCTTCCCTGCTGTGGAAAAACTACCATGGGGAAGTCTGAGGAGGTTTAGAGGGTAGCCCGATGGTCTACCTGTTAAGCGGTCAAACCTGCAGAGCAACTTTGCTGATCCAACTCGAGAAAGGACTTTTGAATAAGAAGGGAAAACGCAGCAATTCGTTGCCACCTCCTTACAAGTTGTGGCTCTGATTTGTGTTTGTGGTTAGTAAAAGAAAACAGCTGTTTATTGGCTTGTTTGATATGATGAGATAATTAGGGCCCGAGCACGAACTGTGCGAAGGCCCTATTGTAATTGCTTCGTTTATTATTATTATTATTATTATTATTATTATTATTATTATTATTATTCAGGCAAATGAATTGGCTTTTTGGGGGCTTTATCATATTCAAAAACTCATGAAACTTTGCACATGCGTCACACCTGGTGAAAATTTAAGTATTTTAATGGGCTCGGGCAAGGGCGCGCCCAAATGGCTCGCTAGCGCCCCCTAAACTGGAGCCCCACCGCTGTGTTTCACGTACATGAATGAAACTTCATACACATGTATATCATGTCCAGGCGCACAAAAAATCCTCTTGGAGCCATGCCCTAAACCCAACAGGAAGTCCGCCATTTTGAATTAATTATGCAAATTTGGCGATTTGCAGCCCTCACACTTTTTCTAATAACTCAGAGGTTTTAGACGTTATCATCTTCATATTTGGTTTGTCTAACCTACACCCCCAGGGGAATCTAAATCTCGAAAATGGTGAGTTTTTGCCAAGGGGGAGGGGTCCTTATGCCCCTTTGAACTTTGATCATTCGCCATGAAATTTTGATTGCCTCTCATTCATACCTACATGATCCAATGTGCATCAAACTTCTCCAGTAGGATGAGGGTGCCCCCCTGAACACATACATATGACAATATTTAATATCAGTCGCAGCGCCACCTAGTGGGAACAGGAAATGTCATATTTTACACTTGGAGGTCCAGCTCCAAGGTGGTTTAGCAGAACCATCTCAAATTTCACCTGGAAAGCCTTAAGAAGTTGGACTTACTGTGTTTTCAAAACTGTGAGTTTTTGACAAAAGGGCGTGACCCTTATGGGACGGCAAAGTTCAATGATTCGCCATGAACACAAAAATGGCTGTAACTCAAAGCCAACTTGCCCAATCTGGCTCAAACTGCAGTGGTGTGATAAGCATGCTGCCCTGAACACACTGATATGCATAAAGTCCATAAACGTTAGAGCGCCGCCTAGTGGCAGCTCGGAATATCTTAAAATAGCAAGTTTTTTGAGTAGCCCCGGAGCTACGTTTTATCTACATCTATGAAAATGTACATGCTCATGTAACATACTAAGACGTACAAAAAAGTCTCTTGGACCCAAACCCTAAACCCTACAGGAAGTCGGCCATCTTCAATTGAAGGTGTCAATTTTTGCGATTTCCACGCCTGCTATTTGAACGAACTTGTCCTAGGGCATTTCACCCAGTGACACCAAATTGGCTCCATATCATCTACACAAGTAGCCCATCAAAAGTTATTCATGGTTTTGTAGAATATTGAACGGTGTTGCCATGGCAACCCTCTGAATTTGGACTTTTTTCAATTTCAAATTCACAGAGATTCTAAACATCAGCCCCTGGGCTGTGCTTTCTCTATGTACCTGAAAATGTGCATGCTGATGTAAGATGCTAACGTCTACAAAAAAGTCTCTTGGACCGATAGCCGAAACCCAACAGGAAGTCAGCCACGTTCACTTTAAAGTGTCATTTTTGCAGCATTTTTCGCCTTTTTCAGGCCTTTTTGCCTCAACTCCTCCTAGGGCATTTGACCCAGTGAGACCAAAATGGCTCCAGATCATCCACACAAGTAGCCCATCAACACATATTCATGGTTTTGTAGAATATTGAACGGTGTTGCCGTAGCAACCCTCTGAATTTGGACTTTTTTTCCATTTCAGGCCCACATAGGTTCTAAACATCAGCCCCAGGGCAGTGCTTGGTCTGTGTACCTGAAATCGTGCATGCTGAAGTAACATCCTAAGACGTACAAAAAAGTCTCTTGGACCGATAGCCGAAATCCAACAGGAAGCCTCACATGTTCTAATTAAGGTGTCATTTTTGCAGCATTTTTCACATTTTTCAGGCCTGCTATTTGAATCATCTTCTACTACAGCTTTTCATCCAGTCACACCAAAATGGCTCCAGATCATCTACACAAGTAGCCCATCAAAAGATATTCATGGTTTTGTAGAATATTGAACAGTGTTGCCGTAGCAACCCTCTAAATGTGGGATTTTACTCATATACCACAGTGCACCAAATTGTTACATCTCTGACATACATTGTCCGATGTGCCTCAAACTTCACAGGCTTAATGGGAGGGTAAGGGAGACCGGACACACCACTCTATCAGCTTTGTTTCACACTCATAACGCCACCTAGTGGCAACAGGAAATCAGTAGGACACTGATACTCATCATCCTATGGTCATTACAGTTTCATTGATGGCTGCAGGCATTACATAGAGCATTGTGACATATTAATTAGTGGGCACTCACCGACGCCACCTAGTGGAAGCGGGAGACGATCGACGCGAAGTACGGCTAGCCTGCTGAGCCGTCAGCAGCCGGGTGAGCCAGCTACTCTCTCGGCTGCGAGAACCTCCGAGCGCGGTTCGGCTGGAGCGTGCCACGGGTCGACGCGCGGCTTGGCTGGAGCGCGCCAGGGGTCGACGCGCGCCGGGTGCGAGGGCCCGCTCATCGCCGCTTGCGGCTTTAATTTTATTTTTATCTGATTTAAAAAAAAAATGAATAAAATAAAATTACATGGAGACATTTTAAAACTTGAACACAACTTTTTTTTTTTTTTTTTTTTTTTCCTCGGTTCAGATGATATACTTAAAAGAGGGAAAACCATAGGATGTGTCTGAAAAGTCCTAGTGCAGTTGCATTAAAAAGTACACTTTTAAATCATTTTTCAAATATTTGTTATAAAGTTGAATCGCAGCTCTGTCAGACAATTATGAACTGTTTTCACTTTGCATAAATGCTGTTGCTGAAGTACTCCATTCTAGAGTCCATTTAGAAACATGACTTTTAGCATATCAATGCTTTGCATGTGTATACAGTATATATTCTTTAGTTTTAGTTTTGATGAGATTTATGGTATACATGTAGTGGCTTGCAGAAAGCATTGAAAAGGCGTGGACCATCCTCATTTCAGCAAAGGGTTGAATTTCATGGCAGGGTTGTGCATAGTTTAATCGATTTCTGCAAATCTGACACTTATGATAAGAGAAATTTGCTCACACAATTATTGCCTTCTAATAGCATTCAGCCCAGCTTTTGCACCAGTGCAGAATGACTGGGAGAAGCGCTTCAGAAGCAGACCCACATCTGACCTGGACAACACCTGGCGTTCTCCGCGAGGCTGCAAACTCTGGTTTCAGAGATCTTGCTTTGAGAAATGTAACTCTAATGAGTAACCTGCATGGGGGGAAAGAAGAGCAAAAAAGGCAGACAGTGAAGTTAATACTAACAATGTTATTGCTCGGGTGACTTATTAAGGTGAACCAACAATTCAAAGACAAGTTTCAGGTTAACTGCCTCAGAATAAGTGTCTTGAACTTATGATGGTGGAATGAGCTGCTCGTTTATTAAAATGCAGGGTGCTGAGGTGCTAGCAAAGAGGTGAAGGGGAAAGAGCACACTATGTCGACATTTGATCGTTCCCAAAAATACAGTGTAAGTTATCTACCCAGAAAACTGACAGGAACATTCAGTGGGCAATAAAGCAGACCTACCTGGGGCCTTATTCTCTTCCACTGCAGCTGGATCAGTTGTAGTTGATGTTCACACAAATGTATGTATTCAGTAAGCCAGTGCAGAAGGATGTCTAGCGTTTCCCACAGGATGCGTGAAGGGCTGCGCACCTATGTTTTCTTAAAAGAATTATTAAATATTATCTTACAAGAGGTGCCCGTATGCAAGTATAAGTAAGGCCCAAGGTTAAAAATTAACAGGCCCATAATGAGCTGCATCTCCAGTACATTTCTGTTCCGCTGGTTGGATGCAACATCATTGAAAGGAAGGTTTTGCTCTGCAGCCATGGGGAGTTTGTTGCAGCAGCGCATGAAGCAGTTTTCCAGCCTCTGCAGGTTCTGATTAGAGTGGACCTCCAGAGCAGAACAAGGACTTCTGTCGCCAGATGCAGTTATAGATGGTGGAGTTAGTCTGACTGGGAGGAGCGCTGCAGCAGTGCCATTATGGACCCGCTTGTAGGGAAACACGAGGGTTAGCTGTGTGGCAGATGGAGAACTTTCAAGTTACATAAATTAAAAGCAAGGGAATTGTCCATTAGTAAATTGATTGTGGCATGCATTGTTTTTGTGTATGGTAGAAATTTCATAAAGACGAAATAAGTCTCCAAACATACCTGGGTGAGTGTTAATATAATTAGGCAGCACACACACACATGTAAAAGCAGTGCATGGGGCAACACTGTTTTCTCTTATAGACCTGCTCTCCTTGAAATCCTGGCGCATTTGATGGATGAAGACAATTGGTGAATCTGTGTGTTGAACAAAAGTGATTGTCTGCTGGTCTGAAGTGTGGAAGTGCACTTCATCCAGCATTGATTGTTCATCTGTAAAACTAAATTCATATCTGGGTTCCAAAGTAAATTGTGTAAATGAAGTACAGTCAGTTTTCAACACTAATTACTGACTAATGATTTATTTAAATGCTCAGGTGCTTCTGAGTGATTGTCCAAATCTTGACAGTCTTATGCAATGTATTGCTGACTGAGTCTCACTGGTAACTATTATCGGTAGTCAGATTGATAGGAAATACAACACCTTATGCCACATCAAGCCAACTGTGCCCAGAGCTAATGCTCACAGGCACAGATTAGCAGTCTTTGTTTCTGTTAATGTGTCACAATTTTTTAAGGTGCTCTAGTCTCGTGTCAGAATGTGGCTACAGGCCAGTGTCAGGGTTGTTTTCATTTGTGTGGCTGAGTGGGCGTGTCAACACCACAGGCAGTAGCAGCCATCTTCAGCCCTACTGCTCACCTAACGGGTTTCCCTCTTCCTCTTTCTGGCCTCTGTGTGTGACTACCAACTCCTGGTAGTCACATACAGTGTTCAAAATTGCTTAAATTTGCTTTTCAACATCCTGGTGAACAATGGCAGACGATACTCTGGATCTGCTGGTGTAATTGCTGGAGATGAGAAGCATGTGTGGCACTGGATACCAACCAGCCACCCAGATTTATATTGAACAAATCAACAGAGTGCTCAAATCCTCTTAGAAAACATTTTGAGCAGTTTAATTCATTCTGATCATTGCCAAAAAAAAAAAATTCATACAAAAGAAATTTATATTTTGTCCTCTTAGATCATGTAGCCCATAAATTTTCTTGTCCATTTCTCTAAGTGGTTGTGGTTTTCATAAACACGGGGCCAGAAATGATTGCAGCTCCAGCTTTACATGTTTTGTGGACAGCTAATTTTGTACATCTTGAAGTCATCATGGTTCTTATAAAACACCATATTAAAAGTTTTACAACTGTGGTGCCACTCAAATGTGTGGAAAACAGCCCAGTCACACGTTTCCTCTGACCTCAGTACAGCATTATGTTTCCTATATTTCTTTCAACCTAAACAGTCTGCAAAGGTTTTCTTTAATGATCTTTCCTAGTTTGCATATTGTTCTTTTAAACTTGGTTTAAATGTAAAATTAACACAATGAAAAAAAAAATTGTTACAGAGTACATTAACAAGACAAACACATTCTTAGTGTTTTGTCAGAGGTCATACAAAATGTCAGTAACATGGTTTCATAATGTAACCATAACTTGTTCATGAAAAGCATTCAACTGAGCGTAAATAGAATGCTTCTAGGAGCAAGTTTTGTCACTGCCGCCATCTTGGTAACACCTCATGGCAGTTATTTAGGACTAATAAGAATAAGCCTCAAGGTGTGTGTTTTTGTCCATCATGGGTTTTACAATAACAACAAAGTTGCAAAGGAGACAACAAGACTAAGCAGCCTAACAAACCCAGTGTGCTCATACTGACAACATACACTATATTGCCAAATGTACTCGCTCACCCATCCAAATCATTGAATTCAGGTGTTCAGTCTCTTTCATGGCCACAGGTGTATAAAATCAAGCACCTAGGCATGCAACCTGCTTCTACAATATTTGTGAAAAAATGGGTCGCTCTCAGGAGTTCACTGAATTCCAGTGTGGGACCGCAATAGGATGCTACCTGTGCAACAAGTCCAGTCATGGAATTTCCTTGCTTCTAAATATTCCACAGTCAACTGTCAGTGGCATTATAAAAAAGTGGAAGTGATTGGGAACAACAACAATGAAGTGGTTGGCCACGTAAAATGGGGTAAGTGGGGTCAGCGGATGCTGAGGCGCATAAGTGCACAGAGGTCGCCAATAGGAATGTGCGTGACTAGACAAATAATCGTCACTATTGTTACGAGTCTGTACCAAACATACTAGATGGTTATCTTAATTTTTGAGATTTAAGCATTTTATGTTTCTGTTGGCCGGCACCACATGTAAAACACCAGGACACGACTGCACGGTAATTAACACACGCAATGCACCTGCTCAAGCAGAAACGCTGGCAACCATATCAGCCACTTACGTAGGTTACGTAATAGCTCTAAGAAGGCATAAATTGGAGGAAGTGTCTGGGGAAGAGGGAGGTTTGGGCTTCACTGCTCATGCTGTGGCCCTGCGACTCGGCCCTGGATAAGTGGAAGAAAATGGATGGATGGCTCAATGTTTGTATTGAATTGGTATCATTTTAGATTTTAACCTTTATTGAGATGCGTATCAGGAATTGTTTGCAGTGTTTTTCTGTCACTGTTGGTAAATTTTGTGCATTGTCTGCTTCCCTGCCCTGTGGTGTGCCCCACGGATCTGTCCTCGGACCCCTTCTTTTTAGTATTTACTTCCCCTCAGCTGTTTGAGCAAAAACACAATGTCTCAATTCATTTCTATTCAGATGACTGTCAGATTTACTTACAACTTAAACACAATTACTCTAACTTCCTCAGACCTTTGTTAGAATATCTTGAGGACATCAAAGCATGGCTGAATCTGAATGTTTTAGATTTTAATGAAAATAAAAACAGGTTATTGTAATTGGGCCAAGTGGCCCAGGTGAGGCTGAGGCAGCTCTCCAAAGTTAAGCCTTTTATATCTTTTAGAGAGTCTTACATGCATTTGTGGCCTCTTGCCTTGATTATTGTAATGCACTTTATGTTGGTATTGCCCAGACATGGTCCAGAATGCTGCTGCTCGTCTGCTGACAGGGACACGTAAATGTGAGCACATTACCTTTGTTCTTGCTTCTTTACACTGATTGTCTGTCCATTTAAGAATTAAAAAAATGTATTGCTTTATTTTGCTTATAAAGTTTTGAGCAGCCTGGCTCCCGTGTACCTGGCAAACCTTTTACACATATACACTCCTCAAAGGTGTCTCAGATTGCTCGACCAGTTATTTCTTGCTGTCCCCTTATCGAGACTGAAACACCGGGGCGACCGAGATTTTGCTGCTGTGGTCACCAGTCTATGGAATGTGTTGCCCCTCCATGTTTGGCTGCCCCCAACACTAGAGGTTTTTAAGTCACACGCCTTTTTTTCTGAGGCATTTCAAGATTAATACTAGTTTCTAGTCAGTTTGTCATTTTGGTCACGTTTTAGTCTTAGTCTTTTTAGTTTCATTTATTAATTTATAATGTTTATTTTTATTTTTTGTCTGTTGTATTTTTTTGCTGTCTTTTATCAGGAAAGCACTTTGTTGAACTATGTTGTCCTCTTTAAAGTGCTCTGTAAATAAAGTTGGATTGGATGAATTGTAGAATGAACATCGTTCATAATGCGCAGGACAGCAGGCCATACTGAACTTACAATTTGTTTTTCGGATGTTAAAATTTCATATTTCAATGATGTGTAAACATTGTTTGCAGTACCGTATTTTCCGGAGTATAAGTCGCACTTTTTTTCATAGTTTGGCTGGGGGTGCGACCTATACTCCGGAGCGACGTATATGTGACATTTATAACACATGAACCAAAATACTCCAGCCACTTGACATCTCCGTGAACTGCAGCTTTAAGGCAGTCTTGCGTAACCTGTGGGCGCAGTGGATGATGGATGGAGAGCACAGCTTAACGGCAACTGGGAGAATGCGCCACCCAACTTTCCTGGAAGTCATTGGATGGATCAAGAAAACATGGGCTTCAGTGACAAACCATCCTGTTGGGATTCAGAAAGGCTGGAATAATTGGAACTGCAGCTGACGACGAGTCTGACTAACGCGACACAGAAGAGGAAGCGGCGCTTCGTCTACGGAGTGTACGGAATTGTTTAGAAGTGACACCGAGGATGAAGAATTCAATGGATTGATGGTTTGGTTAACTTGTTAGTATGTTCTTTATGCTATGGTTATCTGAATAACTTAATGTTACGTTAACATACCGAACACGTGTTCGTTGTGCGTCATGTAGCTGAATGTGCTACGTTAGCATAACGTAGGCGTAGCCGTGTTCGTCCTGTTCTTTAATCCATTATTATTTTAAATTGCCGTTCAAGATGGAATTTCTGCTCTGGGTCTCGGATTATATCCCCCCCCCCCCAAAAAAAGTGCGACTTATAGTCCAGTGCGACCTATATATGTTTTTTTCTTCTTTATTATGCATTTTTTGGCTGGTGCGACCTATACTCCGGAGCGACGTATAGTCCGAAAATACGGTAATTGGTTTTCATTTAATTAACACCAATTGATTTTAAGCTTTTTTCTTCGTTTGGAGTATTAAGTGCAGTTTTCATATGCACGATGCTCAGTGCCACATAGTTAAGCAGCATTTAAAGTGCATTTCATTATTGAAGAATGCGATTAATGGTTTCAAATGCCTTTGTTTAGACAGTTTTTGACATTGTCGATTAAACAGTCCTAAAATGTAACTTGATATCTGAGTGTTGCTTAGTTTTAGACTAGTTGATTAGTGTTTTTTTGTTTTTTTACCCTTGTTTAGTCGACTAAGAAATTAGTCGCCAACTTTCTGCAGAGTCAATCATTACAGATCTTCAAACTTCATGTGGCCTTCAGATTAGCTCAAGAACAGTGTGTAGAGAGCTTCATGGAATGGGGTTCCATGGCTGAATAGCTGCATCCAAGCCTTACATCAGCCTTACAAAGCATGCAGCCACTGGACTCTAGAGCAGTGGAGATGTTCTCTGGAGTTTTTCAGGAGTTGGGCTTGGTCCCTTAGTTCCACTGAAAGGAATTCTTAAGGCTTCAGCATGCCAAGACATTTTGGAGAATTTCATGCTCATAACTTTGTAGGAACAGTTTAGGGATGATCCCTTCCTGTTCCAACATGACTGTGCACCAGTGCACAAAGCAAGGTCCATAAAGACATGGATGAGTGAGTTTGGTGTGGAAGAACTTTACTGGCCTGCCCAGAGTCCTGAGCTCAACCCAACAGAACATGAATTAGAGTGGAGACGGTGAGCCAGGCTTTCTTGTCCATCATTGTCTGACCTCACAAATGCGCTTCTGGAAGAATGGTCATAAATTCCCATAAACACACTCGTAGACCTTGTGGAAAACCTGTTAAACCCTGTGGATTAAGAATGGGGATGTCACTTGAGTTCATATGGTTGTGAGGGCAGATGTGAGAATACTTTTCACAATATAGGTAATATCAACCTTTGGTGGTGGATTGTGTCCAGTACCCATCCGCTGTTATTGATGTCTTCTCTCTGCATTGCTCACACACTGTGTGAGATGCCCAAGGCAGTCTGCTCACATGAACACTGTTGCCAACTCCTCAGCAAGGAAAGTAGCTATTGGCTGTCCTAAAAGTCGCTAGAAGTCGCCATATGACATCATCACCTAATTTGCATAATTGGTTATTTGCATGCAGTTGCAATCGAGGATGTAGGAGAAACATCTTTAGAGAGACACAAAGTGAAGAAAAACACCCTAAATATGTTTAGAACTACTAGGGCTGGGCAATATGGACCAAAATAATATCTCAATATTTTTTACCTGAATGGTGATATACGAAATATATCTTGATATTTTTTTTCTTCACAAAGGTATAAACAAAAAGGCACTTCTGAGTCAAAGCTACATGTCCCAAATGTCACACAGACACTTTCATTAACATTCAGCTGTAGCTGTAGATGTACATGAGAAATTGCTCAAAAATTAGCCACTGGCATTTAAATAATAATGCTCCTTAAATAAATTAATGCTTTTTTCCTCCATAACAAAAGACTCGCAGCCGTGCTATTAAAATGTAAACAGAAAAGATCCAGAGCAAAAATAGCAAAAGACTGACTGATTCTTTAAAAAGACAGTCAGCAGTGAAGTAGACTTCACCAAAGTGCTTCCTCCTGTGTAAGATAACAAACTTGTAAACAGACTGAATAAACAAACTTCCATTCTTCAGTCAGCAGGATTTGTGAATCCATAGACATATACGCTGAGTGTCACAGCAACAGCCCCACACGCTCAATGCGGCGTCGTATCCGCCGCCTGCATCACGAGAACAGGAACAGACCCACTTCCGCTATTAAGGTCACATAACTTAGGGTACATACCGACAGCCAGGTACTCTTGGGGTGTCCGGGCGATGCCAAAGTGTCTGAACGGACGCAGTACGAAGGTTCTATGCACACAAAACCCGGCGATAGCGGAGGATTTCAGGTTAACAAAAAAAACTCTCCAAAAAGTCGCAGACGTCACCGGGAAAACTCGCTAAATTTGTCGCTAGTTGCTTTTTGGAAAAAAAACTCACTAACGGGGTCTGAAAATCCACAAAATCTAGCGAAAAAGTCGCCAAGTTGGCAACAGTGCACATGAAGTGCTGTTTTTATGTTTTGTTTTGTTTTTGTTTTTTTTTAATGTGAGAGTCAAAATTTGATTGTATTTAATTTGACACACATGCTTTATAATCCATGCTTTATTTTTATTTATTTTTTTATATTTAACCCTGTAGTGAGTCCATAGTTTAGTGGTTCACACATTTGCAACACAAGTTAATGATCCCGGCAGGATAGACAGATTCCTTTGGGAAGGGCATCAGTTTTTTTTTGTGAATAAGGGAGCAGCTGAAACTAAAGTTTGTTTTTGGTTTTTTTGTAGCTTTTAGTGATAACTGCCATTTTTAAGTGAATATTTGCATTGGTTTATTAATATAGCGGCAGCCAGTGCTGCAGCAAACACTACACTTGCACACTTGGGTCACTCAAAGTTTCTTCTGTTGCTGACAGATACCTACCTTGATGTAGGAACTAAAGGGGGGTCTACAAATTTTTATCTGAGTTAAGGTTACCTCAGGAAACTTCAGTGAGCTTGGCTGCTAATGCTTGTCCAGGTTGCCTGCATGCATGTAGCTGATGTCGTTCTGCTGGTTATCCAGCTTTAGAAAGACGACCTGTGTCCACATCATCGTGTTGTTGTTTGACTGCTTTTTTGCAACAGTTTTTTCTTCTCGTGCTAATGAACTCATTCTTTTCACTGCCTTTTTTCAACATCATCGTCTTTTCTTGTTTTGGCCTTACATGTCAGCCACATAACCGTGTTGCGTTATCCTTATAATCCTGATTGTGCTGATAACAACTGAGCTTATTTTACAAAAGCCTTCATTTCACACACCTTATGACTCTACTCATTTCTGAGATTTTTGCACTGAAATTAAAAAATTAAATATAATTGCACTGTAAATTATCACTGTTCTCTCCGTTCTTTGTTTGGTTTTGTCATATTATGAAGGTGGGAGGATGCAGGTATGTTGCAGCACATATACCTTGGTGTTTATATATTTGCATATATTTTAGTATAGCTTGACACATAGTTTAGTTTTTCTTTTTGATATGTTTCTGTTGTGTTCTACCTGGAAGACATACAAGCCCAAAGCATAATAAATTGATATAAAAAGCTAATATTGGCAGCATATAAAATAATTTTAATCCAGTTATTGTGCAGAAATTATGACAACAGACTCAAAGCCCAACAGCGTGAACCTGCCCCTAGTCACCTTTTTTCCAGAAATGGAGCTATATTCACTGGTGATCCCATTGCAAGAACTACTGAGAAATGACACTGACTTCATGTGCTGAGTTCTAATAAGCATTTGCAATTGTGACATATTCCCATCATTGTGACATATTCTCATTTTGATGAGAGGAGAAGCCTCATATCCAGTTTGATTTCTGCTGCAGGTGTGGAGCCATTTAAAGCTTGGCTGGATGCAGCTGCCAATATAAAGCCATTATATGACCAAACACATTCATATATGTTAAATTTGATAACCCTCTGGATTCAACAGATGTGCCGGCGCATCCAAATGACATCACTTATTTAAGGTGACGTAGTAGCAGGCTGCTGCATCACTGAGTCTCCGTTTCAACTAGTTTCGAAAGTGTGGACTTTAAACTCTATACCAGCTTTTAAATTGTGTTGATAGGCCAAGTAAAAACAGACTTATTATAAATAATTTACACCATGACATCCCCTTTCCTATTGATGGAAAAATGCACCACATCAAACAATCAGAATATTAGGCTACGTTCACACTGCAGCCCGAAGTGACCCAAATCCGATTTTTTTCGCCCTCATGCAACCTGTATCCGATCTTTTCATGCCAGTCTAAACAACACAGATCGGATTTTTTCAGCTGCGACCCAGGCCACTTGGATATGTGGTCCTAAATCCGACACGTATCCGATCTTTTCAAATACGACCTGAGTGTGTACGGCCAGGTCGCATTTAGCCGAACTGCATGTCATTGATACTCGACAAACGTCACTATTCTGCGTCCCATTACGCGGACGCGGGAAGGAAAACGTGTGACTTCCGCAAACATTGAGCGCGCTCGCTACATGTGACGTTATCGCACCCTCTACTGCGCATGCCGGACACTTTCAGGTTCGTCTGCTGTTCACACACAGATCACATCCAAGTCGCATATATTTCGAAATGTGAATGACCACGCAAAAAAAAAAAATCAGAATTGGGTCACTTCAGGTTGCAGTGTGAACGTAGCCTTAGATGGCATTTGGTGGGATTTGGTTGATGAGGAAGAGGTGAAAGTTGTCAGGTCTGCAATGTGCCCTCTGTCTTGTGGTGGACAGGAACTGTTTTTTGGAGTGGCACAAATAAATTGTGTTGCATCTTAATGTGACATCTGAATGTTCTGTAAATAATGCCTGAGGCGTTGCCTCCATTTTAATGTAAATTGTTGTATGTGACTTTGTTTGCTTATGAATACAGAATTTGTGATTAAAATGACAGGATATAAGGCATGTCAGGTATGCTGATTCCTAATCTTTAATTCTTGAGTTATGCACATGTCAGTAAGAGTGTGGGAATCATTTGTTCAGGTGGTACAGAATTTCTTGGACAACCACAAAGCCACAAACTATAAAGAACTAGTTGACAACATGCTCATATCATTCAAGAATGTCACTTAAGATTCACTTCTTTCACTCTCATCTTGACTTCTTTCCACCCAATTTGGGTGATGTGAGCGATGAGCATGCTGAAAGGTTCCATCCAGATATCTCTGAAATGAAGACCAGGTACCAGTGGCGCTATAACGCAAACACAATGGGTGACTACTGCTGGTTTCTACAGCGTGAAACAAGCACAAGAGCAAGTGTTTGTCACACTTTTAAACTGTTTAGGCAGACTAATTGTGAACTGTATTAGTTTGAGATTCCTCATATGATTGATTTGGGTATCTGTGTCTTTTTTCACTAGTTGTATGTTCATCGTGTACTTTCTTTTTTGGCCTTTTTTGGGTTTATTCGACAGTTCTTCAGTGGAGATAGACAGGAAAGCGGGGAGGAGAAACGGGGGAAGACACGTGGCAAATGGCGACAGGCTGGGACTTGAAACCTGTGCCGGCCGCACAGCCAAGTGGCATACATGGTGACCGCCCTGAGCTATCCTGGTGTCCCATGGTGTACTTTTCTAATAAAATCATTGACGTCGAGTTTGGCGATTGGCATTTATTGGCATAGTTACATAACGGAAGATCCTGACTTGCTAGAGAAATTCTGTTTGCATATTTGGACTCAGCATACCCAAATCAGTAAAAATCAGTTGGTTTTTTTTTGTTGTTGACCAGGGTTATTAACAGTTGCGCTTGTCCCCAGGCTGCTCGTGGTCTCTTAATTGGTCCACATTCAGCGGCATGCAACACTTTGCTGTTAGCTTAGGTTCTCTGTCGCTCACCTTGTGGCTGCTGTGCAAGTCTTCAGAGGCATGCAAGTCCATTCATCCAACCCATCCATCCATTTTCTTAACTGCTTTAGGGTTGCAGAGGGGGCTGAAACCTATCCCAGCTGTCAGGGACCAGATTATATTAATTTAATTTGGGTATTTTCCAAACACCTGTCATACGTAAAGCCTGTCTAATGGTAGTGTTTTCATTTTGATTTGCATTGCTCATTGGTAGCGGCACACTTAATTACTTTAATTTTTTTCCAAATACATTTAGCCTGGTTCTTTATAAATCTAATGTTGCTTTAGCACTGCTGTAATTGCTTGGTGATATTCGTCCTTTGTTGCTGGACGAGATAAAGAGGGAACCGTTTTACTGTTTTCATTTCCATCCCTTCTCTGTGTAACCATAGTAAGGCAGCAACTGCCTGCTACCAGATGAAGAGTCAAATATGACTGCTGAAAACCTTTCAGGTAAATGATGGCATATAGTAGTAATGTTGTCTGTGGGGAGAACCATGTAACTCAGATGGTTGGATTCTCTGGCTAGTGGATGCTACTTGGTATGCAGTTACCTGTGCTCATGCCCAGACCATACTTTTAACCTTTGGAAAAGGGTCGCCATACTGAAGACCTCAAGCTAAACCTGGGTTCTTGCTCTTAGGTGTACGTAATCCATGTCTCTTGCTCCTCCAAGTCTTGTTGCTCTAATCTTTGCTCTAATAGTTCAGGCATTTCATCTAATGCCTGTGGCTGTAATATTTAATATATGATTGAGGAACAGGCTCTTAATAGCCTAGTGACTCTAGTCTAGACATTGAGCCAGGTGTATGTGTAGGTGTGGCTGAGGTGTTGGTAAAATGTTTATTGGGTGGCATACACAAGCATGCCCCTGTGTGAAGGACCTTGGCATAAACATGCGACTTGGACTATAACCTTCATTAATGTTATCTGTGTGAGTATTACTTACTTATTGTTTGCAGCCACGCGCATGCTCTGAGTTTCAGGACAAAAGCTTCCCTCTGTATGGTACCTGGTGCTACTGTAAAGTTACTGCAGGGGCTATGACGCTTTATAATTTTACTTTTAAGTTTGCTGTGTGTGAATGCACACGTACAACAGTTCACCTAATTCAGTTATTTTGTCTATTCAGCCTGAAGGTAAGTTACAAACTTACTTAAATTGTCATACTGATGAGAGCCATTGTGCCCCCATAGCACAACCAGTGGGCTCTGCAGAAAGATGAGTTGATTTACTTGCTTTGTGATTGTAGACTGGGAGCTAGAGCCTGAAACATCACACAATAAGGACATGTTGCAATAGCGTGAAAACTTTCCAAAAAGACTAAAAAAAGTAAAAAACAGGTTATTGCTCAGGAGCATGCGTGCAAATAAAAAGCATAACATTAAGCCTGTTTTTCAACAAAAGGACTGATAACACTATGGGGCAGTGAAGATGATGATGTCACAGTTTCACATGGAGCTGGAGTCTGTCTATGCAAACATGACGGAGCTGTTGGCGAGATGGTGAGCTCAGGTGCAGCTTTGTAGCTGCTCCCATCCGCTGCCATTTACAGCGAAGATCTACAGTAAAGTTACAGAAGATAAGTTAAAGTATGCAGATAAACTGTTCACTTAGTCTGATATGATGTTTAAATTAGGCAGCTTGCTGAAGGCTGACGGCAGCCGTCCTACTTTATATGGCAGCAATACCTGCAACAAGCAGTGGTGAGTCTAAAGGGTGACATGGGGTGCACTAGACCATATTTATTTATTTAGAAGCATTATTTTGGAGGAGGTCTCTGGGCAGACCCAGGACAGGCTGGTGAGATGATGTCGCTCAGCTGGCCAGGGAACTCCTTGGTGTTTCGCACAGATAAGCTCTAGGAGGTGGCTGGGGGAGAGTGAGATCTGGGTTTCTCTGCTTAGGCTTCTCCCCTGTGACCTGGCCCCAGATAAGTGAAAGAGGAGGGATAGATGGATGCTGGGATGGATTAATTATTAACATTAATTTTTAACGTGTACACCATCGGAGCGTCTGTTTTCTGCAGCAGGAAACATTGCATCAGAGCACAGGGGAAAAACTCATCTCTGCGAATGTTGATATGCTCGCTTTTCTTCATGCTCCTTTAAAGCCTTGCAGACACACATACTGACTCGTTCATTAGCACACTTAAACATGCAAAGACACGCACAAAAACACATACACACGAGCACACCAAATTTACCTCCTTTTTTTGGCTTCCTGCTAATGTAAGAAAGCATTTCCTAAAGGTTATTTTAATATGGCACGTAAGTCTGCCAAATGAAAATATGCAGAGCTACCTGCAGTGGTAACCCCTTGTGACTAAGGGAGCACCTGAAATGAGCTTTGATTGCTTAGTTAAACCTATGTGAAGACAGATTCACTCTGATTCACTACATACTCAGGTTGCCCCATGGTAGACAGTCTTTGTAAGCATTGCTTATTTATCACAAGTATTTTTTTCAGCATTTTCTTCTAAATAAAGAAATCAACAAAACATTGCTGATGTCAAATAAAACCTTGGACTCTTGTGTACTCAGGCTCACCATGCAGTTTTATGATGGAAGACGTAGTAGCAAAACTACTATATAATCAGCTAATAGCTAATTGGTGGCTAATTCTTGTTTTTCTTTCTCTCTTCTTTAGATCTTGTGTCCCTGTTTGACCTGGAAAATGACCTTCCTGATGAGCTCATACCCAACGGAGACTTGGGAATGGGAATGTCCTCTAATGGTGGCCCAGGTGGAGGGGGTCCGGGTCTTAACTCAGTGGTTCCAGATGCAGCTGCGAAACACAAGCAGTTGTCTGAGCTCTTGCGACCGGGAAGCTCTAACATCTTGGGAGGTGGCCCTCCACAGGGAGGCATGGTGGGAAACCAGCTAGGTGGTGTGCTTGGTAAAAATACACTAGGCCAGGGATCCCCCAATCATCATTCTCCCCAGGGCCAGAAAGGTGGTGTTTCTGCAGGACAAGGCAATGGAAACACGGGCATGAGTTTTAACCAGGCCATGTTGAACAGTGGGCAGGGTCATGGCGTCATGGGCCAGACGGGACAAGTCATTAATGGGGCTATGGGACCAACAGGCCGAGGGAGACCTGGTCCTGGCATGCAGTACCAGGGCCAGGCCATGCACGGGACTCAAGTGGGTGCTGGACCTGGTGCTGGAAGCAGTGTGGTGGCAGACGCACTTACCCAAGGAGGGCCACAGTTGGGTGCACACAACACGATGAATGCTCAGCAAGCAGGAAACATGAATAAGGTGAGGTGTGAAACTCTTCTCAATTACTCCTACTTTAACACAGCTATTTGCTCAGAAAAGGACCAAAGACCATTAAATATTGAAATGATCTGTGAAGCACTTTAAATACTAACATGAATGTGTAAATTTTGAATGGTAAAGGGTTCAGTATGCAGTCAGTAGAATCAGTCGTTGTGGTTAGATACTGAAGAGCGAATACAACCACAGTGTGACAAGACACACACAGTTGTATCATCGTTATTCTACACAGCGAATCAAAGTTTGTGAATGAAAAATAATTTCCATGATGTGCTGCTGGTTACAGGTCTTTGTGATAATCTTTAGTTTCACAGACTTTGAAGTGCTCATTGTGAGAATGTCTTTTTCCTTTTGTCTGAGAGCTTTGTGGTTTGACAGGAAACCAAAGTTAAACCAACAGGCTAGTTCTCACTAAGATTATTTCAACAGACGTCACTACATGAGACAAAAAGCCCCTCCTTTCTTCATATGCAGTAATACCAGCCTGTTTTTGTTTCATTGTTTAAAAACGTATTGCTTTGTGTCTGCCTTATAGATTAGTTGTCATATTTCATACAAAAGTGAAACGGTAACCTTTCTATCATATTTAGACATCATGATTATTCTTGAGATGAGGAAATGGGGTAAGAAGAAGAGCCAAATTTGAACCAGAGGTGGTTTCAAAGGGTTTTGTTCCATTTATAAAAAGAAAAGAAAAAATCTTACCTGATTTTATTTTGGCTGCTATCTGCTTCAAGGTTGCCTACTTGTGCACCCCTGGACTGCCTTTCTTCTGATCTAATTGTTTGATTTTTGTAAGAAAAACAAATTTAAGTGAACAAGAATTTTTCATTTTTGTGTTTATTTTGATTCTGAACAAATAGCAAAAACAGTCTTTGTTATGAACATGTTTTAAAAAAGTAGAGCAATTGTCACTTATTTGAGTTTATATTTTTATCTTTTTAATCAGACAATTCAGTGAAATGCAAGTGAAAGTGAAAATGAAAGTGACCAATGACAAAGCAGCTCAGAATGCATGTTCTTTTTTTTCTTTTTTACTTGTTATCAAACAGTAAAGTGAGTATAAATAAGAATGAGCAAATAAAACTATAACATCACCTTAAAAGAATCTGGCCAATTTTGCTCAGCATTTTTACATCTGTTGTAAACGTTTATTAATCAGACTTTAAATAAAGAACAAGAAAAGAAAATTAGACATGCTGAGCTGAGTGCTTGTTATGCATGTTTTTTCTCAGTGATGCCATAGGTTTGCTTGACACATTGGTCATTGCTGGTAAACACGGCTGTGTAACCATTCATACTGGCACTCGAGGCACATTTGAAGATAAGAAGTATCCCAACTCAAAGAGAAAAAAAAAAAAAAAAACCTCTTCAGTGCTGAAATGGAAGAAGTTGGGATGTGAAACAAAGCATTTTTAAGTTTTCTGCAGAACTATTTCCAACTGTTGCAGCAATCTCCCACTAAGCCATCTGGGAGTCTCTGTGCTCCTGCATTGATATATCATTGTAATTCATGTAGAGACCAAACGGTTTACACACTTGTGCCTCCAGCCCAGCTGTGCTGCGCGTGCCACCTTACAAAATTGGGGAGTTGCGCCACAAGCTAAAACAATGCCAAAGCGCACCGCACGGCAGCACCCGTGACGTCATGTTTTTTGGCACGTGCCGCCGTTCGCAGGCATGACAACAGCGATAACTGCCTGTAATTCGTGCGGATCATCAAGTGGGAGAACCCATGTGGGTGGCTGAATGTGTGAATGAGAGAGAGGCAGCAGGAAAGCATCTGTGCCTTTCTGAGCAGAGGACTGGGAGGGGGAGGGGCGGGCAGCAGTGCAGTGCTCTGCTCAGCTGTTGTGCAAGCTTTTCTCTCTCTCTCTCTGTGTGTGTGTGTGTGTGTGTGTGTGTGTTGTCACCTCCTTTTTTTTTTTTTTTCCCTTTCCTGGGCAAGCCCTGCCCAGTAGTGAAAGCAAAGCAGGCTGCTGCTTTGGCTACCACAGAGAACGTCAAGCAGCAGCAGCAGCAGAAGGGTTCAAGCTGAGGGGTATCAGAGAGGTGGGATTTAAAGACCTAATAATAATAATAGTAAAACAAAGAGCTAATCTTGGCCGTAGTAGTAAATGGTGGTCAGAGCTCTTGGTAAGGAAGTATCTATTTGTGTAGCCACAATGTTGGTATCATTTGCAGGTGTCTATTAATAATATAAGATAGTTTATAAGATAGCACTTATAACATGGTAATGTGATTAGTATTGAAGAGTATTATCAAGTCTGTAAATTTGGTTCCTGGTCTAGGCGGGGAGACACAGGAGATGATTGAAACTGAAATTTCAGCCAGGAAAAAAACAAGTTAATTAATCAGAATTTATTCCCCTGGAACAGTCATTTTGCAAAATGTATTGGGGCTCTCCCTCCAGGTGTACTTGCTGGTTAATAAGAGTGTGTTATATACCAGGGTTCTAGCCAGAAAAAATTCACACATTTGCCAGTGCTAATGGCCGCGCCCGCTTTCAAACTGTGGTGATAGCAATCCGTTACGATAGCTACCAACTGAAATTCTCAGCCTGGCGACAGGACCTCAGCTTGGGGAACAAATTTTCCGACACACACTCAGCTTTCTTAGCATAGATGTTGAAGAATATTTGTAACCACATGCTATCATTTATGTTGCAAATGTATTCATTTTAATCAGTTCTACTTTAACAGTCCTAACTGTAAAACATGATCTCTGGACAGAAGTGTTAATCAATTCATTGGTTGTAGTTACATCTGGGATTACGGTAATTTATAGACACATCAGGGTTTCCCAAGTCTGCCACCAACACATTTCACTCTTTTCAGCAAGTTTTCCTCCTCAGCTGGCATTGCAAGATGGTCCTGTTGTCTTTCTGACTCTTCATCCATCTTCCTTTTGTTTTGGATCATTTTCTGTGGAGGATGGTGTAAATAAACATGGCCAGCCTTCAAACTCAAATAACTGATGATTGCTTACATAATGCCATGTGCAATAATCCACCATTGCAATTAATCGCATGTGAGGGGAGGGGTTTAACCAAGTTTACCAAAGGAAATGCTGAACTGTGTGTGTCAGTGATTAGATCAGCTAGGAAGTATGGAGACACCTTTTGCCATTAGCAAACTCTCCATACCAGGCAGCTAATTTCTGTTTACCTTCAATCAGACTGAATACAAATGTTGCAAATGATATTCATGTAAAAGTCTATTTTGGAAAGCTACATGGAGCTCATGCTAGCTCCTCCACTAAACAACATTTACAGTGTGTGTCATTCCCCATTTCCCTATACATCCACAATGGAAGTGAAGCTTGCTGAGTTGGCTCATAAAGCCGCAATAGACACATTAAGGCTGAATTCAACTGGAATTATTCTGTTAACGTGAATTTTCTTGACTGGGAAACACTGATGAGAAGTAAGAGCGTCATTGTGTAAACTCTGAAGGATGGTTTTCCAACTTTGTGTTGCAAACACAAAGCCTTAATGAATTTTATGATTACAACTGCACCAATTTGAGGCAGCAGGAGTTTGCTTGCGCTTTGCTTTGAAAGAGAGTGCTAGAATGTGTCAATCTCTGTGCTCGTTGCAATTAACCTCCCACGGTGCCCAGTGGGAAATACTGCTGTTGGGCTCCTGTTGACCGCCACTGTATCTGCAGTTTGATTTGCAATCTGTCCCATGTGCAATGACACACAGCCAATAGATGGGTAAAAGAGCAATCTGCTGTGTGGGTATGCTACATGATGTGCAGATCTTCTTACTAACCTGTGTCCTATTGCTTACTGTAGATGCCGATGTCAGGAGCTCCATTTGGCCAGCAGTACAGCCAGGCTGGGGTGCAACAGATGGGGGCAGCAGGGGTCAACACCCAACAACTGCAGAACAAGACAGCTATTTCTAACAACCTGCCTCAGTTCCCTGCTGATTTGAAGGGAGCTGGGAGTGTGCCAAACATGGTGAGTGTGTCTGTTGTTTAAAAAATAATAAACCGGGGTGTATGTCCCAGCCTTTGGTTTCAAGTTAGTTTCTGTGTTACTCTGCATCTGCAGACAAAAACATAAATATGCACAGAGGTACAGTAAATTCCCTGCTGCTAAGTATTACACACTTAATTTTGCACTAAGAGAACTCATTGACCCCTTCCTGAACTTGTACCTGTTGTCCTGGGTTCTACTTTCTCTTCCGCCGTCATCTTCTTGCTTTGGAGACGAGTACCAGAGGGTAAATTTCGGCATACTTGCAGGGAGAGTGAGTGGTCATTAGTAGAACTGTTCCTTGTGACTGGCCAAGGACAGCTTGCTCTTGTGATCATCAAACAGATGTGATGTCACATCTGGTCTTGTAGATGAAGCAGGGACAGTAAGCTGACTGAAAGGAAGCGTGGAGTGGGCATGTCACATCTCTGCAAATTAGCGCTCTGCTTGTTAAAACCGGTGTTTGATAAATTGCACCGTCTGATTTTGTTGCACTTACGGTTAATGAGCATTTCATGTTCTCCACTGTCTTCTGTTATACACTCTGCTGTGTTTATGTCTACACCATGAACCAGGTTTTAGTTGCATTAAGTCTGCATGCTTTTGCCGTTTCCTTTGTATTTAAATGCATCCAAAGGGTTTAATATGTCCCTCTATTACGGTAGTGCTGTCCACTCACCCTAATGTGTACCTTGTGGCAAAATGGAACTTCATAAGTGGAGCTCTTACTACTGCTGCTGCTGGTAAGAGAGAGCAACACACCTGGAAGTTTACGTCACGTTTCCGGCATGAAGACAAAGTAACGTTAGCTGGAGGTCAGCTACCCATGGTTAAGCTTGTTCACACAAAGCAATGTATGTTCTAGTTGACCCTCATTACTGAACATAAGTGGACAGAAATCACCATGAGGTTGAACGGTATTAACCTTCTGGAGTTTAGGGTAAAACCATTCTTTATTCGTAAGCACTTTCTACTAGCAAACACTGATCAATCACTTAAAAACAAGAGAAAAAAGACCCTGGCAGATGTTATGTCTTAATACTGTTTTAACTGTTCTGTCCACTCATGGTCAGTAATTTTGGCAAGCTAAACCCATTCATTGTTGTATGTGGACTAGGTTCTACCAGGAGTACAGCACAAGATCTTTGCTATTAATGCTGGAACTGGGAAATACGCTCATGCTGCTTTCTCTCTCTGTTCTTCTGGTTCTCTCCCAACACAGTATCGCCTGCGACATAACCTATGCAAACAGCCAACGCCATTACCAGGATTCATGCTTTTGCGTGGTGATTCATGTGTTATCTTGTGGCTGTGCCCCTGGTGTTTTACATGCAGTGCCAGCCATAACAGAAACAAATACAAAACAGTGTGGGGCCTCACACTTCATTGTTGTCAGTTTTTTAATTTGTCGGAGGCAAAAATATTTGTTCCTTAAGTTTTTCCACTTCTTTGTACTTTCTCCCATATCAATTCCGTCAGTTTCTGCAGTGTCCTTCCAGGAATTTGCTGATATCTGAGAGTCCTTATTATTGAGACTATGATTATTAATCTTATATTAGGTGGTAATTGTTGTTCTCTCACCGACAATTTCAAAAATTGTAGCAAAAAAGGATCCAGAAATGCATAGTTGCAGGCTGAGTCCATGTGACGTGTAGTTGCATTTCTAGAGAGGTGCATGTCAGGTGTTGGCGTAGGTGACGGTGTAGGTTACATCGTGAGGTTTTAGATGGGTTTGTGGGAACAGTGTACCCATTGGACAGATGTAACACAGAAGTATAAATCCCCTGTAGTGCTGTTCCATTTTTTGTGTGTTAAAGCCACATGGTATGCATAATGGAGGGTGGATAACCCTCTACCTTCAGCAGTCACTGACAGTATCACAGGGGAGCATCTACATCTGAGTTTGCGCCCCTGTACTGATCCATCACTAACTGTGTATGTTGGTATATCACAGATGCCGCAGCAGGTAGCGTCAATGGTCCCTGCTCCTGGTGGTGTGTCCGCAGGCCCGACGGCTGACCCCGAGAAGCGAAAACTCATTCAGCAGCAGCTGGTCCTGCTGCTGCATGCACACAAGTGCCAGCGGCGGGAGCAGGCCAACGGGGAGGTGAGGGCCTGCACTCTGCCCCACTGCCGCACCATGAAGAACGTGCTCAACCACATGACCCACTGCCAGGCTGGCAAGGCCTGCCACGGTGAGTGAAAGTGATGAGTTTTCAGGGTACTGCATGAAAAATAAATAAGCTTGGATCCAAGAGAAATTTCAAGCCATCTGAGCTTTTATGTGACCGTGTTCTTGCAGTTTAGTCTTCTATCTGCTAACCACTGTTAATAATCTCATAAAAATCAGAAGAAAATAAGGAGATTCAGTTTCTAACAGATGGGTTAACTGCGCCATGTGTTTGCAGCCATAATGAGAGCTCGTGATGTGGGCCTGGTGCCACTTTGTTTAGCATCTAAACAAAATGGCACCCGGCGTTGATATGTTGCAAGTTTCATCCCAACAACAGTAAACACCTGTTTCTTCAGACTTATTGCATGATGCCTTCACCACAATTGTTTTGAGTGAAATAGTTAAAAAAAAAAAATAAATAAATGAAATTTTCCTTCCTGCAAAGCATTACATGAAGAAATTGCTGATCTAAATGTAAAAAAACTGCTTTAAAATAAGATGCTGGAGAGACCACTATTCTGATGTTGGTCCTTGTATCCCATTTTGGTTTATTGCTTAAATAGAGCCAGTCCAGTCACTTCATTCACTAAGCCCCAGTGACTGATATTACCTACATCCTACATTTTTGGTAAATTGCTGGTAGACAGCATCTTTGTTCTCACAGTTGTCGGTAGTGATGAGGGCTTTCAGGGGTTATGGACTTTGAACTGTAATACACTATATTGCCCAAAGTGTTCACTCGGTACTTGTCTGACTGTGCTGAGTGTAAAGTTTGGTGGAGGGGGGGGATTATAGTGTGGGGTTGTTTTTCAGCAGTGCTTCAGCATACCAAGACTTTTTGGAGAATTTCATGCCCACAACTTTGTAGGAACAGTTTGGGGATGGCCCCTTCCTGTTCCAACATGACTGCACACCAGTGCACAAAGCAAGGTCCATAAAGACATGGATGAGCGAGTTTGGTGTGGAAGAACTTGACTGACCTGCACAGAGTCCTGACATCAACCTTTGGGCTGAATTAGAGTGGAGACTGTGAGCCAGGCCTTCTCGTCCAACATCAGTGTCTGACCTCACAAATGCACTTCTGGAAGAATGGTCAAAAAAATTCCCATAAATGCACTCCTAAACCTTGTGGAAAACCTTCCCGGAAGAGTTGAAGCTGTTATAGCTACAAAATTCTACATCATATTAAACCCTGTGGATTAAGAATGGGGATGTCACTTAAGTTCATATGTGTGTGAGACGGCAGATGAGTAAATACTTTTGGCAGTATAGTATATTTACAGTAATCCCTCGCTACTTTGTGGTTCGCTTTTCGCAGACTCGCTGTTTTGTGGGTTTTCAATCAATATTAGTGTAAAATATTTATCGTGGTATTTTTGCTGTTTTGTGGGTTTTTTCGGTACTCGTTCTTCACATGTGTAGTACGTGTTGAACAGTAATGTACATATTTGGTGTATAAGTGTGTGGGGAGGGTTTATAAAAACTTAAAATAGTGTATTACTACTGAAATAATGTATAAGTATTAAAATAAATATGGCGTCCCTACTTTGCGGATTTTCACTTATCGTGGGTGGTTCTGGAACGTAACACCCACGATAAGTGAGGGATTACTGTATACTGCATAAAAAACTTCAAATAAATGCTAAATTTCTTGGTTTATAACATGTACATTATTTCATTTATCTAGTTGTTTGCTTATATTTCTGTATTAGTCCAAATTTTCTTTCATTTAGTCCACGTCTATTTTACTGACTTTGACTGTGGTGTGTAGATTTTGGGGTTTAATAGTCTTCTGGTTTTTCTTGCTTTGCCATCGTGTCAGATAGTCCTAAATTAATTGTCACCAGCCCCTCACTGTGTTTTGTCTTTGTGGTTTATTTTTCTCCAGTTGCACATTGTGCATCATCCAGACAGATCATCTCCCACTGGAAGAACTGTACGCGGCACGACTGTCCGGTCTGCCTGCCTTTGAAGAATGCAAGTGACAAAAGGAATCAGCAGCGTAAGTAACTCCAGCAGCTTCGTGAGTTTAATCTTGTTCATTCAGAACCCCATATAAAAATACACGCGGGTTATGAAGAAGGACATATAATGAAGAAAATGTCTGAAGTGCCGTTCAATAAAGCAATAATCACTCAGCAAGAAGCCTCATGTTTTGTGGTATAACGTGGTGCCACCTGCAGGTTGATTCACTGCCACATTTCTGCTGGCTCGCTAACTGTGAGGGCTGGAGCAGTGAGAGGATTCCTCTAGAAAGGCAGGGCCTGTAATGTGACACCCAGGGGAGGGGCTCAGTGTCTCCGCTAACAGTGGGGGCAGGTTCTTGGGACAGCATGCTTTCTAATTGGTTAGAAGGCCCTATGACAGATTTAAATCCCCCACAAAGGCAGCGTGCTCCCTGTCAGCTATCAACACATTAGGGAGCAGCACAGGGATTTCAGAGCCCAAGGGGACCTAGGGGATTTTTTGTTTGTTTGTTTGTTTTGTATTGTTTTTTTTTTTTTTTTTTTTTAACTTTTCAGATATGTTAATTTATGTTTAAATTTTTTAGAGTTAATATACTAATCTTAATTATTTTTCACAATTTATAGACTTGTATAATTAATATAAGAACATACATGAGCACTAGAAGCAGCAGTTACTGCTCGGTTATGAATTCTTTAATATAATATCTACAATACAACACTACTTATCTCCTCATCTGCTCCCTACAGCTACGCTAAGTTCCCCTGGAGCCAGTCTGCAAAATGCCATGAATACAGTTGGACCTGGCCAGCCCAGCGCAACAGCCATCAGCACCGCTGCCACACATATTGACCCCAGCTCCATGCAGAGGGCCTATGCAGCTCTGGGCCTGCCATATGGGAACCAGTCTCCTGGTCAGATCCAGGGGCAGGGTCCATCTCAGCAAAACCCGCAGGGCCCCCAGCACCAGCAGCTGCGAAATATGAACCCATTAGGTATGGAATAAAAAGGACTTCACTGCCAATTTAGAGGTTTATGTACAGGTGCTGCCAGCACAATACTGCGCTTCTGTGCCAATTTTTTATAAATTCTTGTTTGGTGTGTGTGTGTGTGTGTGTGTTTACCAGGCTCTAATCAGATGAACCAGATGGCTGGAAGCATGGGTACCCCGTCCTCGGACCAGACTGGCATGCACTCTGACTCCTCGTTGCCCTCCACACTCAACAAGTAAGCCTTTTCATTCTTTCTGCATCACTTGAATCCAGGCCTGTTGTACTGCCCTTCCCAAATAAATGCGTTTCTCTGCAGTTAGTGATTGTCAGAAAAATCTGTGTTCTCAGGCTGTCCTCTGTCACTTCAGTATTATGTTTTGAATACATTTTTTTAATGTTATTTGCAAATGTTCAAATTGTGTCTGTCTTGTAGTCCGCTGATGCCAGATGGGTCAGTAGTAGGAGGCATGGGAAACCTGCCCGCTGCCACCCCTCTGTCTGCCACAGGGCTAAGGAAGGCCTGGCATGAACACGTCACTCAGGACCTGCGCACCCATCTGGTGCACAAACTGTAAGTCCAACAATAAAACAGCTGTGTTTGTAGATAGAAGTGTTCTGTTATGGTATACTAGATTGTTTGTGCTTATTTATTTATTTTTTCCCATCAGAGTACAAGCCATATTTCCCACCCCAGACCCAGCAGCACTTAAGGACCGGCGAATGGAGAACCTGGTGGCTTACGCGCGCAAGGTTGAGGGTGACATGTATGAGTCTGCTAACAGCAGGGTAACTTAATAAAGCACACACTTACCTTTTCATTATCACACCATTCCAGTGACCTTCATCCTTTCTGAATATCTTTAAAGCTGAGCCCTTTCTATACTCATAAGGAGAGCAGGGCAGCTATCCTTGTGACTGAGATAAAATAGAATAGTATATTTTCAAAAATATCTTTTCCTCTCATTTTCTCACTAGGATGAGTACTACCACTTCCTGGCAGAAAAAATTTACAAGATACAAAAGGAACTGGAGGAGAAAAGGCGCTCCCGGCTTCAGAATCAGCCTGGCGTGGGACCAGCTGGGCCTCAGCAGCCTCAGCCCAACGCCTTGGGCCCAGGACAAGCCATCCGACCTCCTAGTTAGTAACTTAAATTCTTAAACATCCATTGACTGTCCTCAGTTGATGGGACCAAAAGACCTGAAGTTATAATCACTGTAATGTTTCTTTCTTTTTTTTTTTAAACTGTAAGCAACTTTTAAAAGAACCATGAAATAATCCTGTCTTCTCAGACGGACCTGCACCTATGCCCAACATGCCAAATCAGATAATGAACCGCATTCAGGTATCCCAAGGTATGTGTTCACCTTTTGCTTTTTTTTTTTTTTTTTTTAATAGCAGTTGAGCACTTGAATTTGCATCTTTTGGGTGATATACCTTATTTCTAACATACACTAGTGGTTTGTCTTTTGAATGTCTGCTTATCAGTGATTTTATTTGTTTTGTTTTTCTTTGTCCGTGCCTGTTAAACTGCTCTGATCTCTGATATTCAAGTGAGCTGGTTGAGTCTCCCTCCCTAATAAATTATATTAATTCCAAAGTACCTTTAACAGATATGGTCTTGTGTGTATCTCTGTTCCCACAGGAATGAATCAGTTTAACCCAATGGCAGTGCAGAATGCACCGATGTCTCAGGCACCCATGGGAGGAAGGACTCCATCCCCCAGGAGCCATCCTCAGCAGATGAACATGAACATGCCAGCGGTTAGATTTTCTCCTTTGTGTTTTTTTTCTTTCCTCTCAACTTTAAGCTGCTATTTTTCCCTGAGCTACTTGTTTACTCTTAAATTTCTTTTCCTTCCTCTTGACCATGAAATTCACAACTGCCTTTAACTTTATATTCATTTATTACTCTGTTACTATTTTGGCACAGAAACATCAATATGAAATGGGTTTCCTGTAGTTCACACGGGTCTTGATTCATTTATGAACCAGCTGCTTTGCTGCCAATGAATAATCTGTACTGAAACCACTGCCTAAGCCCTGGCTCCCAGCCATTTAATCTTCTTGTCTAGGTGTAGATTGTTTCTGTACTGTGATTTGATTCAGCAGTCTGTTAAGTTTACACTACAGGACCTTCAGAAGAATTGCGGGATGCTCTAGTAGTAGCTTCCATGTTGGCTGCACTTCCTATAGACACAAATGATTTTACTTGGCAGACATTTCATACTAGATGTTGACCATTGTTGTGATGTGTCTGTTTGATCTCTTTGACTTTACAGATGGGAATGTCCCCATCAAGGATGCCTCAGAATCAAGGAATGATGGGTAGTCATGCTAATAACATGGTGACTCAGCCAGCCAACCAAGGCCAATTCCTGCCACAGGGCCAGTTTCCTGTAAGTGCAGGTGGATCAATGAATGTGAATATAGGTTTGGGACCTGCCATGTCACAGGCTGCTGTCTCACAGGTGAGAAATGTCTTTTTATTACATATTGCTTGTTTCTTTCTGAACATGACATTTTGTGTGTCACTACTGCCTCTTTTCCACTTGTACCTTACTCGGCTCTGCTCAGCTCGACTCAGTTTGATTCGTTTTCCATTACAGTTGAGTACCGCCTCAGCAAGGCGGACCGAAATTCCTGTGATGTCATTTGTATGCGACACAAACAGTCACTCCGTCTAGCTACATCTGGATCCTGTTGTCAGCCACAAAGCACAAAAACGTTTGTTGGTTAGTGTGTAGCCATTTCTCTCTTTGTCAGGTTTCAAAAACAGTAGGTTTGATTCACTCTCAGGACTCATCTGGTGACATCACTGCCTGGCCAGTTAGTGGCAAGCATTCTGTTGAAGTCACACTCAACTCAGCACACTTGGAACCGTGGTTGAGTAGGTACTAAAAAAAAGTACCTGTACCAGGTACTACCACCTAATGAAAAACCCTAAAAGTCGAGTTGATCTGAGTTAGGTACTAGTAGAAAAACGGCACAGTGGCCTGCTTTGTAAATGCTTTGTAATGCTATGCTAATACTGCACCCACCTTTGTTCCAACAGTCGCAAAACTCTAACCTGCCCCTGAATGCACTGGGATCCCATGGCTCCCAACTGCCCTGCGGCCCTACAGCTCAGCCCACTCTGGGTACCACCCCTCCACCCAGTGCCTCTGCTAGCCTGCAGCAGCAGCAGCACCCGCCACAGCCACACCATACTCCCACACAGTCCCAAATGCTCCCACAGCCCTCCACTCCCGTGTCCACTGGTGGGCCATCCTCCACCCCAACCCACATACCCAGTGGCCTCCCTCGTCCCCCCTCAGCCCTGGGAACACCACCTGACCTTTCCCACCCGCTCACACCCTTGCAGCCCCAACCTGAGCCCCTCAGCCAGATGCAGCAGCCCACCTCTGTGCAGGCGCAGCACCCCAGCACACCGGTGAGATACTAGTTTATCCTAAAAAGCTACTGGACCTCTTGATTTGCTTATGCCTTTGTCAACTTCCTTTAAAGCACCAGCTAATTTTGTTAACCGAACAATTTTTCCAATTTATTAAAGAAATATGTGTCAGTATTTTATTCAAATGAGGCATAATTTATTTATTTTCTTATATAAAATCAGAATTACTTTATTTCTAAAAATTGGCAGCATTGTGAATTGTGTTTCTATCCTTTAAGTTGTCCCAGGCAGCAGCAAGCATAGATAACAGAGTGCCTACCCCAGGCTCTGTGGCTGAACTAAGTTCCATGCAGGCCCTGCCTGACATGAGCAGCACTGAAGCCAAAGCTGAAGTAAAAGATGAAGAAGATGACAGCAGCTCTTTGAAGAAGCAGAATGATGTAAAAATGGAGGTATGTGCAAACTTCCTCCACTACAAATAAACCAACTGTCCGTAAATCTGTCTTGTGGGTTTTTGCCGTCTCAATCTGAGGTGCTGCGCTTCCATGGGTATCAAATCAAATTAGTGGTTTTCTGTCTTTATCAGTGTTGGATAGATTAACAATCATTGTGGTCATATAGCAGGAGGAAGAAACCAAACCCCCACTGGTGAAGAAGGAGGAGCCAGATGCAGCAGAACCAAAGCAGGAACCAATGGAAACTGAGGAGAAGAAGCCAGAGATGAAGATAGAACCCAAAGAAGAGGAGGAAAGTGGGGCTAACAGCACGTCGGCTGCTTCCACCACTCAGAACCGCAAAAAAAGTAATTTTTCTATAGCTGGATAATGTCCTGAGAAATTTAGACACAGGAAATTATCATCTTTGTTTTTTCCCAGTACGCTTGAAGATCCAAACTCTTGATCTATCTTGGTAGAGTGCTCAAGTTAAAGCTGTTACACTTAAACAACACCACAAGGAAAATGGCCCTTTCAGTCATTCACCACCAACATTTTCACTAAAATATCAATGGCTGTCATAGTTGTCTGTGTAAATAAGGAAGTGCACTCTTACCCTCAGAATCTGGTATTGCCCCTCTAATATTTTAATAGGACGTGGGTATTAGTATTTTGTGTGTGTTATTTATATATGTTGTAGTGGAAATCTGTTAAGCAGGACTAAATTTTTATTCCTGCATCATCAGTTAATTTGTGCACCCCAGCTGTTTGATGCACACATAAGTATGGTATTTCTGTTTTGTTTCTTATGGCATTATTCTTGTCTTATCTAGTTTTCAAGCCAGAGGAGCTGAGGCAAGCCCTAATGCCAACACTTGAGGCCCTTTACAAGCAAGACCCAGAGTCCCTGCCTTTCAGACAACCTGTAGACCCAATGCTATTGGGTATCCCTGTGAGTACATACAATTATGTACCTTTACTCAAATATGATGAGCCTCACATTGTTAAGGGCCATCTGTTCAATCTTGGAATTGTTTCTCGCCTGCTTCTGCTCCTGTAGGACTACTTTGACATAGTGAAGAACCCCATTGACTTATCGACCATCAAGCGCAAGTTGGATACGGGTCAGTACCAGGAGCCGTGGCAGTATGTGGAAGACGTGTGGCTCATGTTCAACAACGCATGGCTGTACAACCGTAAAACATCCCGAGTCTACAAGTACTGCACGAAACTGGCAGAAGTGTTTGAAGCCGAAATTGATCCTGTCATGCAGGGTCTGGGCTACTGCTGCGGCAGGAAGGTAAGGCAATTCAGGTTAGGCAGCCAACACAGGCTACATTGGAAAAAGAACTGAAGAAGGTGCACCAAGCTGCGTACTGATGAAAAACACACTTTTTATGCAGTCAATGGGGTGATGAGCCACCAATGCACTTCACCCTTAGCTTTGTCTTTATTTGGCTCTTGACTTCAGATGTAATAAAAGCTGATTGTCACAGTGACATGCATCTTAACTTTTCTGGGTTGTTTTTGTCTCGCCCCCCCCTAGTTTGAGTTCTCACCCCAGACATTGTGTTGCTACGGCAAACAGTTGTGCACCATCTCCAGGGATAGCACCTACTACAGCTACCAGAACAGGTAAAGGTGCATGCTTTCTCTACTGAGGTAGAGGGAGGCATTGGGAATATTGGTTATGCAAAGTGAATGTGAAGTTAAATCCTGAAAATAAAGCATGACTACAGATCCCACTTCACATTCACCAATCCACAAAGCTCTAAGGACTTAATTCACATGAGTGATCCTTTATAGGAGTGTTGCAAGCACAGTTGACTGAGTCATATAATTTGGCCAAGCAAAACTTGCATGATAGGTCCATGGATTGCCGTTAAGTGTGTTTTTTTTTTTTTTTTTTTGTTATAAAAAAAATGAGCACCAAAGCACCCCCTACTGTGCAGAATTTGTTATTGCAGCTCAATATTATTAGTTATTGTAGATAATCGATGCTGAATGCTCCAAGGTTTCCCAAATTAGAATTCAAGATTTGGACACTGAAGTACGGTGAATGTAGGTCACCTGTGTTTTGCAGGAGTTCAGTGCCCAAGACACAACCACTGTCACTACTGAAAATGGGTTTGAAGCATTAAAAAAAGCTTCATGGTGCATTTACGCATAGACAAGATATAAAGTGTCATAACTGAAGTACCTTCATTAATGGGAATTTAGTCATGTTTTACTTTCTGCTAAAAGACTTGCACATTTGTTTGCTTTACCACTCCGGGTCTCTTCTGACACAATCATCCATTCACCAGCTCTTAATGCATGTTGCTTCTCATAAATGATTTCAATGAAAGTGCTTCTACTGTTTTTATTTTTCGGCATGGTGCCTAGTGTGGTGTTGAACATTAATTTGTTGTTGACAATCATTTAATGTCCTTAACATAGCATTTTAGCACATTTCTCCACATTTCTGTTCCACTTTGAATGAGAGTGGCTGAATCATGACCATTTCGATTTTGACTAACCTGTACCTCTGCCTGTGTGTGTGTGTCCTTCCGTCTGTCCGCTGCCCATGCTCCGTCCTCGGTTGTTGCTGTGTGCTCCGTTCACTCTGCATTCTGCAACCTGTACGCCGGTTTGCCTGTGCTGCTACTGTGTGTGCTGGCTGCAGTTCACCCAAATATGGCCTTATTGCCGACAGGTATCACTACTGTGAGAAGTGCTTCAACGAGATCCAGGGCAACAGTGTGACCCTGGGAGACGACCCGTCACAGCCACAGACGTAAGTTCCTTGGCCCGGGTGTCCGAATATTACCCGGTGATCATCTTGGAACTGGTTCTTTTGGCCTCTACTCCCTGGAAGGGAGTTAATAGTCACAGATTCAACATAAAGTTGTCTTTATATCTCTCTTTTGTTTTTGTTTTTGTGGTGCAGCATGATATCTAAAGATCAGTTTGAAAAGAAGAAAAATGACACATTGGACCCTGAGCCGTGAGTACAGTCTGGACAGTAGCTTCAGTTTGACATGTATGATGGAGGCGATGCCTCATCACTGCCTTTTTACAAAACAAAGAAAAAGCAAATGTTTGTCGTTGTAGGTTTGTTGAATGTAAAGACTGTGGACGAAAGATGCATCAGATCTGTGTGCTGCACTATGACGTCATTTGGCCGTCAGGGTGAGTCTAGCTTGACGGGTATTCTGGCCAAATGGTATTTAAGCATATATAGGAAATATCTGACCTCCATAGAACATCAATTTGCATTTGCCAAAGTTACCGTAGGTTGGCACTGAAAACAGTTTGATCTTTCTTGTTCCAGCTTTATCTGTGACAACTGTCTGAAGAAGTCTGGTAAAACAAGAAAGGAAAACAAGTTTTCAGCCAGGAGTAAGTTACATAGTAAAAGTAAAACATCAACTTTTCCTTCACTTGGTGAGACAAAAATGTCAATGTTTAAATCATGTTTGTGTGTGTGTGTGTTAAGGGTTGCAGTCCACAAGGTTGGGGTCGTACATTGAAGACAGAGTTAATAAGTACTTGAAAAGGCAGAACCACCCAGAGGCTGGTGAGGTGTTTGTGCGAGTGGTTGCCAGCTCTGACAAAACTGTGGAGGTTAAGCCTGGCATGAAGTCTAGGTAAGTCTCCCACCTGCTTTACAACATTTTTCTTTTCTTTTTTTTCTTCTTAGGAGGATCCTGATTGGTAAAAGCATGCGATAATAAGCATTATATTTTCAGTCATGTGGCTGTTTTCACATTCATCCTCAGCTAGAAATTGAACTGCGTAACCCCTCAGAGAACCGTTTGGTATTTTTTTAGCTCATCCGGCTGAAGGACTGATGAGCTTGCCCCATGGCGAGGTGTCTGTCATCCGGCTATTCAGATTTCACAAGAATCACTACTACAGTATTGGTCAGAATTTAATCAAACACACTGATCTTCACCCAAATTGTGGTCAGGGTCACATTTGTTATTTTACGGACAGTAACCTGTGAATCCCGATGGATTGTTTGTCTAATGAGCTGCGTCAGTGATGCTTCAGTTATAAGAAAATACGCTCGTTGATTGTGTATTTGATGTCTCATGTAACATCACATCAGTTTGTCCAGATATAAACCTAAATCTCCACAATCATATGTTCTTATCAAAGAAGTGACCGTGGAAATGGATTTAATTCTGGGAGTCTGATTTGATCTTAAGAATTTTTCCCCCTCTTAAATGCTGTTGTGTCCTTCCATTCAATCGTCTATTTTAAACTACCTGTCCAAGTCTGAGTTGTGGGGGCCTCTTCCAGGGGGATAATGAGAGGTTCACAAGCTAGCTGAGAGCTGTAATCACTACAGCATTTGCTGGGTCTGCTGTGGGGTCTCTTTCCAGTTGGACATTTCTGAGACATCTCATTTAGGAGATATTTGGTAGGCATCCTAGTCAGTTGCCTGAACCATGACAACTAACTCCTTTTGGTTTGGAGCCAAAAGAAGTAGCTGAGCTCCTCACCTTATGTTGAGACACCCAGACACCATTTAGAGGAAGCTAACTTCTGACACTCCGTGTCACTACCCATTGTTATTGCCCAAAGTTGATGGTTGATGGTCCATTGACTGCCTTTGTGCTCAGTTTCCAACAGACCGGTACATTTACATTACTGCAGATGCTGTGCCAGTTTCTCTGTCAGTCTCCTGCTCCATCCTTCCCTCACTCAAACCTCTGAGATACTTGCACTCCTCTATTTTAGGCAGGAACTTGTTTCCAAACCAAAGTGGACAATCCATTCTTTTCCGACTGAGATCTGTGGCATCCAACTTGGAGGTGTTTATCCCACCCACTTTGCACCAGCAGAAAAAAACAGACATGATGTTAAGACCACTGAACACAACACTGTCCACCACTTGGCTGCATCTAGAAGTTCTGTGCTTAATAGTTATGAATAGAATCAGTGACAAAGGGCAGCCCCAGGGGAGTCCAACATCCGCCAGGAACATGTGTAATGAGTAATGAGAACAATGAGCAATCAACTGTATCCTTCAGGGATGCAGTTGATTGCCTTCTTTAAGTCAACAAAAGCACATGTAGAGTGGTTGGGCAAACTCCCACACACCTTCAGTTATCATTGGAGAGGGCAAAGAGCTGGTCCACTGTTCAACAACCAGGTTGAAAACCACATAGCTCCTCCTGAATGGAGGTGGACTCTACTGACAGTACACGGGCATAGAGACAGCTGAGAAGCGAAGAAGTGTGATTTCACCCTGACGTTGGACCATACCTCTGGGTCCCTGCACCACTTTGCTCCCTCCAGTCTACAGTGTGGCCAGAAAACTGCTTCCTCCTCCCAAGTTACCTGACGCTTTGCTCTGGCTTCTTGTACCAAACTCCTCCCACACTCGCGTTTTTAGTTTGGCAGCTACAAACGCTACAATCTGCCAGTACCTCTCAGCTGCTTTCAGTCTTGTACAAGCTAACCAAGCTTGATAGGACTCCTCCTTCAGATTGACGGCTTTCTTCGCGTCTCATGTCCACCTTCTGCTTCCACTGCATCAGGCACCAGCAACCTTACGGCCGCAGTTCTCTATAGCTGCGTCAGCCATGGAGGTGTGGTACACGGTCCTTTTAGGCTACATATTTCCAGCCTCCTCCAGAATGTTGTTGATGTGAGTTCTCCTAGACTGGGGCGTCTGGCAGAAGCTCTCAGAGCACCCTTACTGTACATTTTAGATGAGCTTGATTTGTCAATTGCTGTTGTTGCTTATACCGTCTTTGTTTCCATAGGTTTGTAGACTCAGCTGAGATGGTGGAGAGCTTCCCCTACAGAACCAAAGCACTTTTTGCATTTGAGGAAATAGATGGGGTGGACGTTTGTTTCTTTGGAATGCACGTCCAGGAGTACGGCTCAGAGTGCCCCTTTCCAAATACCAGGTAACGCACGAGCAAAATATGAGAACATTGCTCCATTTACTATTAGTTTGTGCGCATTACTCTTACATCAAATTTTCTGTATTTGTTTTTCAGACGGGTTTACATATCATACCTCGACAGTATTCACTTCTTCAGACCACGTATGCTAAGGACTGCAGTATACCATGAGATCTTAATAGGTTACCTGGAGTATGTGAAGAAACTTGGGTGGGTCAAAAGTAACTTAACACAGTGTTACATTTTAACATTTTTCAGTTCATGTATTAATGCACCGATAAGTGTTTAATTCTTGCAAGTGCTAAATGGGTCATAACTTAATTCTTCATCAGGTATGTGATGGGTCACATTTGGGCCTGCCCACCCAGTGAAGGAGATGACTATATTTTCCACTGCCACCCTCCGGACCAGAAGATCCCCAAGCCCAAGAGGCTTCAAGAGTGGTACAGAAAGATGCTGGACAAGGCTTTTGCTGAGAGGATCATACATGATTACAAGGTCAGAAAATTATACCAGTAAAATAACTTTGTAACCACCATTGGATGTTATGTTTCTCAAGACATTCTCACCTATAATTAACATTTTTAAGTCTTGTGTTGGCGGCAGTCGGTTACCATGCCATTCTGCTGAACTAATGCAATTTGCTTTAGGAATCTTGTAAGGCTCTGCAGGGGCTGATAGGCACATTTACACTTGGATATCTTTCGATTAACAATTATCTATTAGCATGCTGCAGTGTTCAGTTTATAAGTTTGTGGTGTAAAGGGGCTCTCCTTGTGTTTTAGACACTGTATAATTAAACCACTTAGACTTGGTGTATACTCTGGTGGGAGGTTTTTTTTTTTTTTTTACTACTACTTCTTCCCCCTTCACAAATTTTATAAAATGAACTTCCAACATGTCCTTGTTAGAAGTTCTTGTTACCCAATTTCCTGATAGGAGCCTTTGTGTGTCTGTGTTCAGGACATTTTCAAGCAGGCAACAGAAGACAGGCTGACCAGTGCCTATGAGCTGCCGTACTTTGAAGGTGACTTTTGGCCTAATGTACTGGAGGAGAGCATCAAGGAGCTGGAGCAGGAGGAGGAAGAACGGAAAAAGGAGGAGAACACAGCCTCCTCTGAGACGACAGAGGTGAGTTTGGATATGTGGATTCAGAATGTTTTTGTTAATGAAAGAAAGGCTCTTGTTATGCCAGAATCAACAGCCTAGTGTCAGGTCCTTTGTCTCACCCCAGATTTGATCATTCTCAAGTACCCATTATATAAAAGCTTTCAGCTTTCTGGCACTGTATAAACCACTCAGCTTAATTGCATAATCTCATCTTGCCTGTTGTGCAATCTCGACTTCTCTAAATGTTCATGTGTGTCTTTTACAAGGGAGCCCACGCTGACAGCAAGAATGCCAAAAAGAAGAACAACAAGAAAACCAACAAAAACAAGAGCAGTGTCAGTCGAGCCAATAAGAAAAAGCCTGGCATGCCAAATGTAGCCAATGATCTGTCCCAGAAGCTCTACGCCACAATGGAGAAACATAAGGAGGTGGGAAACCCTAGCAACTATAACAGATTTTTACTTGTCTTTCTTAAATTAATAAAATGTAATTTCTTGCAACATTGCACCAAAATAATTTTTAAAAACTTGGGGGGGAAAAAATTCAGACCAAGCTGGCAGGTTATTGTGTGTGAAACAATAAATAAATAAATCTCTCTCTCTTACTGTGCTTTCTCTGGGAGCCCTCCTAAAGATTATTGAATTCCACGTGGAAATCTTCTCCCACAGGAGAGTTTGGGAATTTGTTACAGGTTACACTGCACTTTAAGATAACAGTCTTGCTTCCCCTCCTTCTACCAGGTATTTTTTGTTATCCACCTCCACGCCGGGCCAGTCATTAACACCTTGCCACCCATCATGGACCCTGACCCTCTGTTGACTTGTGACCTGATGGATGGACGTGATGCGTTTCTGACTTTGGCCAGGGACAAGCACTGGGAGTTCAGCTCGCTGAGAAGGTGCAAGTGGAGCACAATGTGCATGTTGGTGGAGCTGCATAACCAAGGCCAGGACCGCTTTGTGTACACTTGCAATGAGTGCAAACACCATGTTGAGACTCGCTGGCACTGCACAGTTTGTGAGGTAAGATGCAGTGGCGATGTGGTTTTTAAAACATTTTAAATTTCAGTTCAAATTTTGACATAACTTTAATGCTGTTTTTCTTACCTGCCATCAGGACTATGACCTATGCATTAACTGCTACAACACTAAAGGCCATGAGCACCAAATGGTGAAGTGGGGTCTGGGCATCGATGATGACAGCAACGGTCAAAGTGGAGAGGCCTCCAAGAGCCCTCAGGAGAGTCGACGCCTTAGCATCCAGCGCTGCATCCAGTCCCTGGTCCACGCCTGCCAGTGCCGTAATGCCAACTGCTCTTTGCCGTCCTGCCAGAAGATGAAGAGGGTGGTTCAGCACACCAAGGGCTGCAAGCGCAAGACCAATGGTGGCTGTCCTGTGTGCAAGCAGCTCATCGCTTTATGCTGTTATCATGCCAAGCACTGTCAGGAGAACAAGTGTCCCGTGCCCTTCTGCCTCAACATCAAGCACAAACTTCGTCAGCAGCAGCTGCAGCACAGGCTTCAGCAGGCTCAAATGATGCGCCGCAGAATGGCCACCATGGCTGGAAGGGGTATGCCTATGCCATCTCCACCTACCTCAACTGCCCCTGACACCCCAAATTCTGTGCAGCAGCCTAATACACCCCAGACTCCCCAGCCCATGTCCAACCAGCCCCAACAACAGCAACCACCAAACCCCACCAATATTTCCCAAGGCTTTCCCAGTAATGGCCGCAACAGTCAGCCTCCAACGCCAGTGCCACAGGGTAAACCAGGGCCTCAGTCATCCCCTCTCCATCAGCAGCAGTCACCCATGCCCAACATGCCACACCAACAGCAGCCTCAGCCCCCGCCACAGCAGCAGCAGCAGCCATTGCTGCAAGCCCTGAAGGTGGCCAGGCAGATTGAGATGGTAGCTAAGGCAAAGCATCAGCAGCAACAGCAGAATTATGCCATGAATGGGATGCCCATGAGCCACCCACGCATGATGGGGCCCATGCAGATGCAGATGATGCCACGTGGGCCCCAGGTGATGCAGCCTATGCAGCAGGGCCAGTGGGGTCCGGGGATGCAGAATCCCCCAGGTCATCAGCCACATGCTCCTCCCCAACAAGGCCCCATGCCTCTTCAGCAGGCTCAGGAAAACCCAATGCCCCAGCAAGGCCAGCTGATGCAGAGGCCCATGATGCCCCAGCCTGGTCTCCAGATGCCTGGGGTCATGCCTCCGCAGGGCCCCTCACAGCAGGGTTTGACACAACAACAACAAAACATGCCCCGTGGTATGCCTGGTAACATTCCTCCAAGTGCCCTGCAGGAGCTATTGCGCACCCTCAAATCACCCAGCTCCCCACAGCAGCAACAACAGGTCCTGAGCATCCTGAAATCTAACCCCCACCTCATGGCTGCCTTCATTAAACAGAGGACTGCCAAGTACCAAGCCAACCAGCCACAGCAACAGCAGCAGCCCCAGCAGCAGAATCCTCAAGCCATGCTGGGATCCCAGCCAGGAATGCAGACAATGGCAGGCATGGCAAACCAGGTGCAAAGGCCAGTGATGGCACCTCAACAGCAGCCTCCTCAGCAGGTAGGACCCCAGGGAATGGCGCCCATGGGCCCCCAAGGCCAGATGATGAATGCTGTTCCAAATGGAAATGCTCAAATGTACCGCAGACAGCAGCTCGTCAGGATGCTGCAGCAGCAGCAGCAGCAGCAGCAGCAGGGAGGTTTGCCTCAGGCCCACAGCCAGTTCCCCCAGCAGCAACCAGGACCAGGAAGCTACTCCCAGCTCCGTATGCAGCAGCAGCACATGGCTATGCAGGGAGGTGGGGGGCCTATGGGACCGCTCCCTCCCACGTCTCAAATGGGCCAACCTGGGATGGGAATGGATGGACAGCAGAACTTCCAGCAACGCATGCTTCAGCAGCAACAGCATCAGATGATGAAGCAGCAGCTGGGCTCTCCGGCACAGGCTAACTCGATGAGTCCGCAGCCTCACATGCTCCAAGGCCAAGCTCAGGCAGGAGCTCACCTACCTGGCCAGACAATGGCAAACACCCTGGGAAGCCAAGTATGCTCTCCAGCCCCAGTGCAGTCACCGCGCCCACCTTCGCAACAAGCCCCTCATTCCAGTCCCTCCCCGCGGATACAACCCCAGCCATCACCTCAGCACGGTGCCCTCCACTCCAGCTCTCCCCACCCCAGCCTCGGAGGTCCCATGTCAGGCTCGATGGAACAGAGTCATATGGGAACACCAGAGCAGAGCGCCATGCTCCCGCAACTTAACACACCAAACCGAGGGGGGTTGACTAGTGACATGGGTATAGTGGGTGACACGACGGGAGACACACTAGAGAAATTTGTTGAAGGATTGTAGCATTTTGAGACAGAAGAAAAGGCCTTGTTCTGTTTTCAACTGCAAAAATTTTGTATTTGCTGATGTAAAAAGCTAAAAGAAATCACGAAATAAACGAGTCTTACGAGGCCTATGGACTGTGAACCAAGAACTACTTTTTCTTAAAGTACACAAAGTGATTTAATAATTGCTGATGAAGAAACAACAAAGACACAGTGAATATATTTTTGGTTCAGACCAGTCTTGCAAGATTTTGCCCTGGTCTTTGTGTTTTCATTTGTTTTTCATTTATGTTCTGGTATTGCCTTTTTTAAAAAACAAAACAAAAACCTTCTCTATAAAAATTTTTTTCATTTTATTATTTTTTATTTTGTACGTTTGCAAATTAATATTGTATTTGTGTTGAGAAGACTGTAAAATTATTTGTGTGGGATTTGTTTTTGCCAGGCTTCACCTCTTGCTCAGTTTCTCTGTTCCTGGCTAATTTATTCTAATATGCCAATTTTTCAAAAGGACTGCCTTTGGGAAAGCCTTAATTTCTTTCCTGTTTGCAGAGTCTAAAGGAGATTAACGTATTTGTATAGATCTAGGAACTATTGCACACACCCAAACACAAACTGCAGGTTGAAGGTAAACCTGCATTGACGCTTGTTAATGTTCACAGGTGCAGGAATGTTCTTTTTACTGGCCTGGGCCCAGTGTTTTGTCTTGCAGATGTTCAAAGATTGCTTTGTCTCTCCTTTAGTCTACAGAAATTCTCATTAAGTCCTGAACCTCTTTCGCCCGTGGTGGGAAATTCACTTGTTTGGCTGCGGATTTGTGTTCAGAGTTTTGCGCATCATTTTTCTCTCGCATTAAACTTGAATCGATGATGAACTATTCTCTAATGTAAATCATGCAGGTAGACAGTACTGTAAATATTGCAGAAAATAAGAAATGAAATCACTGTACAAATTGGTTCAAATGGCTCATTTCGTACTTATATACCATATTGTTAAATAAACCTGTGTGCCACAGAGTCTGCTTCTAATTTTTCTGCATGGTGGAAATTCTGTGTAGAGAAATTGAATTGATTTCCATTTCTCAATCATTTGTCTATTTAAAAAAAAATAAATAACAAAAAAAAAAATATATATATATTATTTCTGTTAGATCCCTATAGAAACGTTTTTTATTTTTGGTTTTTTTTTGGGGGGGGGGGGGGGGGGGGCTATTCGTAAGTTAAAATTGCAGGTTAGTACCTCAAAATGTCAATATAAGAACTTAGAATTCTGTTGAAATTTGACGTGCTTAGGTGAAATTTTAAGGTAATCTGTAGTCGAAATCGGGATGCGTAACTTGAAATTTTGAGATAACCTGAAATTTTAAGATAATAGCTCGAAATTTCAATTAGTCTGAATTGAGATGAAGTCGAAATTTTGAGACAATAACCTGAAGTTTTTAAATGTGTAACTTGAAATTTTGATTTAACTCTGCCTGACAACTTTTTCTTTTTCTCTGTGCTTATGTAGTTCCCAAGAGTCCAGTCAGAGATTGAGTTTGTTTTGTTGTGAGACAAAAACTTGAATTATGACACATTATTGCAAAATAACTTCGGCTTGCACAAACACGCCACATTTCTTTACACCTTGACTTTGAAGCGCAAATGAGCAAAAACCTTCAAGATGAGCCTTCCTTTTTTCGTCAGGCAGATAGCGGACGCCCTTTTGACGTCATTCTCACGCGCAGTAGCGGGTCCTCTCCGCTGTAGTTCAGCGCGTGTGTCCCTCTCGGTCAGTTGACCTGTCATTTTTGTTTCCTCCCGTCTCTGGGTTCCACCTGAGTGTCAGCATGTCCCGCTGTCTCTCTCTGGCTCGGCTCGCTCTCGGGTCCTCTCAGAGAGCTAATGTGCGGATGGTGTCCTGTGCACGCGGGCTGAGCAGCCGAGCTGTCTCGCGCTTCTTGGCTGGAGGTAAGCTGTGCTCGTTAGCCTAGCCGGGTACCTGACGGCCACAAGATCTGAGTGGAATGTAAACGCTGCTGCAGCTTTTTAAACTAACCTGCTGTTCATATGTCTTAAAATAGACATAATAAAAAATAAAAAAAACGCCGCTTGACATTTATAAACAATTTTACATTGATTTGTTGCATGGTTACATCACACAAAGCTGGATAGATTTTAACTTTAATTTAATAATCCTTTACGACGGTAGGTAGCATAACATTAGGATCATATAATACCTGCCGTTTTACAGTTTTACAAACACTTGTAAACATAAAGGTGAGAGATTTAGGGTGGGATTTTTGCAGGTGGTGACTGCAAACCCTTGCGCACCTCCTTATCCTTCAACAAGCATCGCCCAGAGTTTTGTTCAATTAAAAGTGTAAAACAGTAAAATTATTTTAAAAAACAGCAGCTTACAAAATCAAACCCAGCAAAAAGAACTAAAAAAAAATAACCCAAAACGGGAAATATGGTCTTGCTTGTGTGTGCCTAACAGGAGTCGATCTGCTGTTAGGCTACAAGTAGATAAGAAAGTGGAGCCTGACTAGTACAATAATCAAGCCTGGGTGAAATAAAGGCGTGAATTATTTTCTCGAAGGTCTGCTGTGTCTCCCAGCACAGTCTTACAAGTGTGGAGGCGATACCAGAAGATGGACAGGGCCATAGAAGGGGCCCTCAACCCAGCAACAAAACTGCTCCTTTGTGCAAGGAGAAACAGGAGGACTGCCAGACCACCACAGAATGACCTCTAGTGGGCTACCTGTGGGTATTTCTGACCAAACTGTCAGATGGCATGAGGGCCCAACATCTTTTAGTGGGACCTGTGCTCAAAGCTTGATTGGCAGTTACCAAAGAAAACTGTAACTGTCAGCTTCACACTGAGCATGTGTGGCTAACATGAATCAGTCTGAAAACACTACGGCAAGCTTTATCGTGTCCGGACCATTATCAACATGATAAGTTTGGCAGTGGGTCACTGATGGTCTGAGGAGGGGTATCCTTGGAGGGTCAGACAGACCTCCACATGTTAGCTGGCGGTACCCTGACTGCTGTTAGGTACAGGGATGAAATCTGACCCATTCACAGACTTTATGCTGGTGCAGGACAATGCCCAGCCTCATGTGAACAGCATGTGTAGGCAGTTCCGGGATGACTAAGGCATCAGTGCCATTGACTGGTCCCCATGTTCCCCATATCTGAATCCCATTCGAGAAACTCTGGGACATTATCTGTCAGTGCATCCAGTGCCACCAAATAGCACCACAGACTGTCCAGGACCTCAGTGATGCCTTAATCCAGGTCTGGTAGGAGATCCCCCAGGACATCATCCATCATGTCATCTGGAGCATGCCTAGATGTTGTCAGGAGTGCAAGCGAGGGCCATACACAAAACTCAGTCACATTATGACCTGTTGAACATCCGCAGAAAGACACCAGCAGATCTGAGCATCAGATCCCAAATAAAGTGGATTAGAGAATAGGAAATATTCTGGGTACATATGTTCAAATTCATGAGTACGGTATTATTTATACTTGCAATATTTGTCTCCTCACTAACGTTAAAGAAACCACTTTTTAAACATGACGCCAGTTTCTTGCTCAGTGCAAAAATATATTGTAAATAGGGATGAACCAATAAATTGGTCAGACATCAGTATCAGCAGATATAGGCCTCGCTAACAGCTTTCAGCCCTTAAGATATTGAATGGCGTGAGCAGCAGTGTGGTTAGCAGCTGCCAGAATAATTAGATCAGATTTTCTTTTGCAGTGTTTTTCTTTTGTAAGTTTTTTATAGTATTAAAATAAAATGACAAATTAAATTGAAGATGTATGATGGCTGTGTTCTGCTGTAGGCAGCATTCAGACATGGTTTGGGCCCACTTGGCCCCTCAAAGGCACCCTTGGAGGAACATGTGGATCCTGATGAGAAGTGTGATAAATACTGACCCTGTACGGCATCTAAAATGCCTCTACTCCCTTATGAAACGGCCTCACTGTCTTTACTTCTCGTGTCATCAGGTTTGCAGGTTGGACAGTCGCAGAGGTGGAGCAGTCAGCCCAGGGTGTGGAGCGCACAGCAGGCCTACCTTGGCTTCAGCCCGCAGTCTTACTACAGCACCCAGGAGGCAGAGAAAGAGCCAGAGGAGGAGCCTCTTCACAATATCATCAGCGATACAGAGGCTGTGCAAGGTACTGGGACAGCTGCAGACATATTTCTGTGAAAGTTTAGCAGATTCTGAATGTTGCGCTGCCTCTGATCTTTCCAGGTAGCGCCTACAAACACGAGTTTCAGGCTGAAACCAAAAAGCTGCTGGATATTGTCGCCAGGTCCCTGTACTCGGAGAAAGAGGTTGCATAAAATGGGCCAAAATTTACTCTCATTACAGTTTACTGTCACTGTTCTTCTCTGACTGAGTCATCTTTTCTTCAGGTGTTCATCAGGGAGCTTATCTCTAATGGCAGCGATGCTCTGGAAAAACTGCGCCACAAATTGATATCAGCTGGTGGTGAAACAGCTCCAATGGAGATCCACCTGCAGAGTGATGCAGCAAAGGGCACCTTCACCATCCAGGTACACCTGATTACTGACTGTAGACATTTGGTACAACCTTTAGAGCAGCAAGCAAAATCTTAAGGATAACAATGGATGAGAAAGTGAGCCATAATCCCAGCATATCAGCTGCACTCAGTGCAAACAGCAGCTGATGGCTCAGCTGTTATCTTTCGTGCATCAGGTTGTCAAATATGACAATTCCAAATATGGTCATGCCGCTTTGCAACCCATCTCCACCCCAGGTCCTCCGCCTTTTGTGCATCATCTGCCTTTAATTAGTGACACAGTTCTGCTGTTTTGTGCTGGGGTCTTGCTGCTGCTTGCAAGATCCATATGGCCAACTAGAAATAATTCTTGAAATAACAATCTTATTTTGACTATAGTGGTCCTGACTGAATTATTGGTGATTTAATAAAGAACATAGTTCCAGGTTAGCAGGTTGAAAAAGCTTCTGGTGTACTTGGATCCCTGAGATGTTTTATTGCCACCTGGTGGGTAAATGGGACACTACATGCTAGGATAGCTTAATTTTGAGTGACTGAATTTCTGTATTACAACAGGACACAGGAATCGGTATGAACAAAGATGAGCTGGTGGCTAACCTGGGGACTATCGCCCGCTCTGGTTCTAAGGTGAGCGTTTTCTTGTAATACTGTTTATCTGCTATATCTTTCCTGTTTATAAGTTTAGCTTGTAAGATGTATGTTTGTGTATCCTGATGCTTACTCCTGTCATCTTCATAATTTTCTCTCCACTGCAGGCATTTTTGGACGCACTTCAGAACCAGGCAGAGGCCAGCAGCACCATCATTGGTCAGTTTGGAGTTGGATTCTACTCTGCCTTCATGGTGGCCGACCGTGTGGACGTGTACTCTCGCTCGGCTGAGCCTGATGCACCTGGATACAAGTGGTCTTCAGATGGGTGAGAGCAAAGAGTGGACACAGAGAAGTATCCTGGTCTTGAGGAGGACTGCTGTGAATCAGAAATGTAATCCTAAACATTTTCACATTGTCATCCTCAGCTCTGGAGTTTTTGAGATTGCTGAAGCCACCGGCGTTCAGCAAGGAACAAAAATTGTGCTGCATCTCAAAGATGATTGCAAGGAGTTTTCCTCTGAGGACAGAGTTAAAGGTAAAACCGCTGCAGCTGCTTTAGTAAATGGCTCCAGTGAGGAAACGCATTAATGCAAAACTATATGTTTTCGTTTCAGAGGTTGTAACAAAGTACAGCAACTTTGTGAGCTTCCCTATCTTCCTGAATGGACGGAGGCTCAACACTTTGCAGGTGAGTTTTTACTGGTTCCATTGTTCTCCTGTTTTTGATGCAAAGGTTCTTGCTGAATGGGTGCAAGCTCTTAAAAATAAATAGCATGATTGAACAGTACTGTGTAAAAGTCTTGAGCCACCCCTGATTTATTTATATTTTGCTTCCAAGGAACCAAATTTTCTTATAATTTTAATAATCTTTTTTTTTTACCTTGGCAATAGTTGCTCAAGGTTGAACCCATAGAAGCTTTACACACTCTACAATAAATAAGTGTTCCATTTGCTTACATGCTAGTAACCTCTGTTGTGAATTTGAAGTACCGTGTATTATCTATTTACAGCTGAGAACAAGCCCTAAAAATTCACCTTTACATTTGTTTAAATTATTGCCGTTTGCCTTCCTTCAGGCCTTGTGGATGATGGAGCCTAAAGAGATCAGTGACTGGCAGCACGAGGAGTTCTACCGCTATGTCGCTCAGGCTTACGACAAGCCCCGCTACACTCTGCACTACCGCGCCGACGCCCCGCTTAACATCAGGAGCATCTTTTATGTCCCTGACGCGGTGAGGAGTATTTGTCAATGCAAACTTTACTTCAGTTGTGTGAGACTCTTTATTTAGGAAGCCAGTTGGGGTCCAGGTCTAATACTGATTGATGATGTCAGCTTGCATTAAAGCTTTATTGTTCGCTCTTGGGCCACTTTTCAGTGAGTGAGTCAGGGAAGTGAAGTGTGTGATGAAAGAATTTATTTACCAACAGAAGCCGTCCATGTTCGATGTGAGCAGGGAGATGGGCTCCAGTGTGGCTCTGTACAGCAGGAAGGTCCTGATCCAGACCAAAGCTACCGACATTCTGCCCAAGTGGCTGCGCTTCCTTCGAGGTTTGCTCCACCTCGAATGCTTCCACCTGTTGCTGGTGGAGCTGTTCTATTTTTTTAATTTTTAACTTTGCTCTATTTTTCCATGCAATACTTGACCATTTTTTTTTTTCTTGTCTGTAGGTGTGGTGGACAGCGAGGACATCCCTCTGAATCTGAGCAGAGAGCTGCTGCAGGAGAGCGCCCTCATCAGGTACAGCAACAGTAATGCAGCACAGTTGGCTTTGAAGCCCACTGGACCTATTTTTGTCTTTTTCTTTCTTAATGTGACCCCTTAATTTCAAACAGTTTTAAGAATATTTTTGTTTTTATGAAGGAGACATACAGTATCACACCTATTTCATATATCTGTTCTTATTGTGACATATATTGGAAGTTACCCTTTAAAATACTTCTTATTAATCAAATAGCAGCCCCTCAGTACATAGATTTCCATTTTAAAACAGTGTTTAAAAAAAGGGACATGATGTCCAAATTATCTCCAAATACCAGCATGTCTGTAACCACGTATCTCATTGACCGTTCACCTTCTGGAAACTGCTTCTCACAGACTTTCTTGGCCCAAGAAATAGCGTTCATTAAAAAAAGTAAGTGTGGGGTTGAGTGAATAATAAGCACTTGTACATTTTGAAGCTTTGACAGCGTATTAACATAGACGTCTGACATCATTACAGCATATCAGTGAGTAGATTCTCCCCTCTAACTAAATCCATTCAGTGGATTTCTCTCTTCTTCACTCGGTCTGCCCCTGATGATTCGCTCATTTCTCTACCGTCACCTCTCTTCAGGAAGCTTCGCGATGTTCTGCAGCAGAGGATGATCCGCTTCCTGCTGGACCAGAGCAAGAAGGAACCAGAGAAGTACAACAAATTCTTTGAGGACTACGGCCTCTTCATGAGGGAAGGCATCGTCACCACTCAGGAGCAAGATGTCAAGGTGGTCACCTTAGCAAAAGCTTTTCACCTGAACTTTGCATGAAGATGCCACAGATGTTTATTTTAGATGAAAGAGCCAGATTGACTGCAGCAGAAAGACGCTGAGTCTGCCTCCGTGCTCTCTCTTTGTAGGAGGATATCGCAAAGCTGCTGAGATTCGAGTCGTCAGCTTTGCCAGCCGGTCAGCAGACCAATCTGATGGAGTATGCTTCCCGCATGAAGGCAGGCACACGCAACATCTACTACCTCTGTGCCCCCAACAGACATCTTGCAGAGCACTCTCCCTACTATGAAGCCATGAAGCAGAAGGACATGGAGGTAAGACTTGAGAGTACATGCCATGAAAGCCAACAGTCAGGTGACCTGAGGGTTCTCTGCCAGGCTATACAATACCACCAGACAAATTAATATCCTAATAATCAACAATAGATGTTACTGTAATGTGCAGGATTTCACCTGAAATCTGCCACATATAATCTTCATTTTTTTTTTTTTTTTCTTTGCTGGATTTGCACGAGGGTAATAACGGGCTCTGCTTTTAAAGTTTAACTGTCCAGGGTCCATAACAAACTGCTGTGTGTCTGTGTGCGTGCATGTTTACAGGTGCTCTTCTGCTATGAGCAGTTTGATGAGCTGACTCTGCTCCACCTCAGAGAGTTTGACAAGAAGAAGCTTATCTCAGTGGAGACCGACATCGTGGTCGATCACTACAAGGAGGAGAAGTATGAAGACATCAAGCCAGGTGTGCTCCTCTTTCACAAGAGGCTCCAGTTTTAGCCTCCTGCTGTCGCGGCTGTAATCTGGACTCCTGCTCATCGTCTTTCCTTCTTTGCAGCGTCTGAGCGCCTGACGCAGGAGCAGGCTGACGACCTCATGGCCTGGATGAAGAACACTCTTGGTCCCCGTGTCACTAACATAAAGGTAAGAAAGGGAAATTTCATGCAAATGTCTGAGATACCAGATATGACTGTTTCTGAATTCAGCTAATTGGTGTTCACTTTAACCGGTGGTTCTTAGAGGCCAGTGGTTGTCGTCTTTGCCCATACCGGCAGTCGTTTTGTTTCCAGTCATTTTTTTTTCCTGCACAGTGATAATTTCTTTTAGGATTATACTGAACTGAGTCCAGTGTGTCTGAAGTGTCAGTTCATGGGAGCAATGACCAGTACATGGACTGTAACTGCAGCTTTAAAGTGTGGTGAACAGAGCCACGATGGTTGGAGTGTGGGGGGGGTGGATGGTGGGGAATTGCTAGTGGAAGAAGGTGGAGTGAAACTACCTAGTATGATTTGTGTAGTGAAAACAAAAATTTGCTGTTGCGGTTGTGCTGATCTTTATTTCACAAATATTCAACTTGGGCCCATTTTTACTGTTAATGATTTGTTAAAAAAAAAAAAAATCTGAACTTTGGATTCTGATGAAGGGCATGCCAGAAACAGTTAAAGAAACACCGATTTAACCAGGAGTTGCAAAAAGATTTGGAACCGTGGTGAATGATGGGCTGATTTTCTGTCATGAGCTAAGCAAAGTGGGACAAGTTCCGATACAATAAAGACGAGTCTTATTGGACGCATTTGTAAATAGATTACAAGCCAACATATTTACAGAAGCACCAAAGCTACAGGTCATAAATTTCAGAATGACATCAGCTTGAAAATGGCATGTTTTGGAAAAACTCTGACTCAGATTGAGCATCGATTCAAGCCCAAAACACTGTCATGGGATCTTTTAGTAAAAGTCACACAATTGAGACAAATCAAAGTTCAGCAGAGCCGGGCTTTCATTGGCTCAACAAGACCTAAAACCCCAGCTGGAGATAATGGTTATCACAACAGTGGTTATCAACTTTCTCTCCCCAAGCCGAGAAAGTTGATAACCAAAGCCCGGCTTTCTGCTTCAGGCTCTGTGGGTGTTTTGTGGGTCATGTGACTCTTCTTCCACACAGCGTGTTCCCTACGAGTGCAGCTTCCTCCGATCAAAGACGTTGTGAGATGAGGATAATGAAATGGTGATTAATCTATAAATAATATAAAAAACAGTAAAATGCAGCACTGCTGCAAAAGGATCACGAAACAGGACAGAGGACAGGAAATTGTTAGTCTATGGATTTAGCGCACAGAGCAGTAAAATAAAAACTGGAATTCAAGTTAATTATTTTCTGGCTGAGTGCACTCTCAGTGCTGCTGTTTATTTCAAAGGTGACGGCTCTGAAAATTTAAACTGGATACATTTAAAAATATAATATTACCACAGACTAATAACATGTAAATCGCTTTAGCCTCTCGGCAGATCAGAGTGATATAAATTTTCTTGATTGAGCAGGTATTCTTGGTATGTGCTCTGTGTTCTAGTAGCTGCACTTTTTTTTTTTGTTTTTACTAGCTGTAAAATCAGTGTAGCAGCAGGTTAGAATCAAGTATGTGAACATTTATACATTGTTTGCATCACTAAATGTGCATCCCAGTGACTCACAGTTTGTGCTTCATTCAGTGGTTTTAATAAGTGCGGCTAAACAACTTACACACGACTTATTCTCCCCTGCAGAGATCCTTTATTGTGCTTAAAACATGTAAATAAAAGAATCACTTCCAGATGATTTTAAGCTGAAACTCTGAGCATAACCCGGTCACAGTGATTTACCAGGTAAGAGAGCCGCGTTTGTGACACAAAAAACTCTGACAGCTCAACACAGCTCGCTAAGCCACTAATCCGGCTTCGTGGTTCACCCTCGCTCAGTAATGAATTTATGATCCCAGTTTGATCGTGTTTCACTTCTTTTGAGCTTTGAAAAATAGCTTTAAATGTCTCTTTGCACTGATGTGTTGTACAATTCATTTTCTCCTCTGGCCCTCAGCTCACTCCTCGTCTGGACACCCACCCAGCCATGATCACAGTGCTGGAAATGGGCGCTGCGCGTCACTTCCTCCGCACCCAGCAGCTGGCGCGCACCCCTGAGGAGAGAGCCCAGATACTGCAGCCCACACTGGAGATCAATGCAGGGTAACAAAGGGAGAGAGATTTTACTAGATGGAGAGGGAAAAAGTGGGTTTGTGTTGACTTCTGACTGTGCTCTGCTTTCTCATAGACATGATCTGATCAAGAAGTTGCACGCACTGAAGGACACAAACTCTGAGCTGGCTGGATTATTGCTGGAACAGGTACTGTGTGTTTGGGAGAGCTGTGGAAGCTTCAGCCTCATTTGATCTGCTTGTTTCCATTTTTCCATTAATGGCAAACACTAAACACAATCATTCCATACCACTATTTTTTAAACACTTTTCTAATATTTACAAGAACAAAAGATGGAGCGTAAAGTGTGTTTTAATGACAGAACAAGCCTGTTGTCCTGCTTTGGACCTTCGTAACTCAAATGCATAGATGTGAACGTGTACTGCGGAGGCTTCTTTCTGGGCGTCTTCTATTGCATTTGACTATAGTTAAGGCAATAAAGCGAAACACTTCCTGGAGAGATGTTTCACATTAAAAGGCTTTTGGCAGCCCAAGACATACAAACCCTCCAGTTCCTCTGAGGATTGCAGTACTTAATGCTTAGAAGTAATTGTACCTACCTTCAATGTGAAGGTAGGTAGAGAAATATGACTAATAAACATATTTTTTAAATAACAGAGTTATTGTCAGTGTAAGGACATTCATAGTTTATTCACATGTTGCCCAGTCTTTCTCTTTAGGCAGCATGTCATGAACTCTTATCCGGTTTTATGGTAATTTGTTGTATTGGTAGCAGTACAGCTCTATACATTTATTTCTCTTTTATATTTTTCAGATCTATGACAATGCCATGATCACAGCAGGCTTGAACGATGATCCCCGACCGATGATTTCCCGCCTCAACGATCTCCTGACTAAAGCTTTGGAGAAGCACTGAGAGCCGCACGCAGACCCGCTTGGTTTTGATGACAGCAGCCTGTAGACCGAAGCATTTGCAGCAGCTGAATGGCCGACAGAGCCAAAGAAGTAGACTTTCTAAAGAACGCTCCACCTCTCCCCCCCCTCTGGAGTACTTAATTTCCACCAGTGAAGCACATGTGAAGGCTTAAAAAGGAACTGTCGGAAGATTCTCCGTAAACACTTCAGCGTCTCCATGTTCTGTTCGGCATTGTTTCATGAGGACATTCAGTGTGCAGTCCTGCCATTAGCAGGACACGCAGGTCATGGTTTACACCTGTCAGTAGTTACAGTGTGACTTTTACATTATGCTCGCGCTCTTTCTAGTGTATTTTCATGATCAGGTTATGCCAACGTGAAGTCGGGCTCATTGTCATTCACATCCTGAACACTCCAGGCTTCTCAGTGAGCGTTGAGCCTCTGCAAAGGCCAACAGTCCACTTTTCTATGATATGCAACTGCCAGCTGAACTCATCTTAAATATCTGAATATTTTTAAGTTTGGATTTATGAGAAGATTTTATTTGTCTTCCTTTTAGACGTGCTTCACGTCTCTTGATAATCTGTTTGGTAGTTTTTGTGTTATTGTGCTGAGATTAAAAAACGGCAATAAGAGAGTAACCTCGTCCTCCCTGACTGAGGTACAAATTTCAAAATGAAGGGGGGGGGGGAGTCCAGTTGCTGCAAACATTTCATCATCCAGCACAAGTACAATGTCTAACAGCAGAGAACCAGAAGGACACTTAAATCCTTAAAGCCAAGGGCAGTGCTGCACCAAAATTCAAAGGGGGTCTTCTTTAGCCATACTTCACCTCTCAGCACATTTCTTGAAATTCAGCCTGGAAGGTTTCATGTAATCTTGCTAAGAAATGGCAGCGATTACATACCTCTGCCTTAGCAAAGGAACAATGCACTTGCCTGTTAGAAATGTGTAGGAGCCTGATCATCCATTAACCTCGAAATAAGGCTGTTGCTCTATTCTTTCCACCATTCTTATGTTCTCTAACATTTCTTGTTCAGTTTTGTTTATCAAGAGCTTAAAAAAGTGTTCCTGAACAGCTGTTTGCACTCATATACTCAACTGGATTCAGCTGCATTCAGGAACTGGTCAAAGTCATTCTGAATACTGTAAGGATTTATGGAGTTGGTGGTTGTGTCCTGTCTTGTCAGCAAATAAACATGGATTCAACATCAGTTCAGTTTTAAAAAAAAAAAATAAGAATCTGTGATCCAGAATTTATTTAAAAGACATTTTTACTGCATTTCAAAGTAATATCTCTGCTTTGAGAGACAAAACATAAGATGAATGTCAGCTTTAAGACATCCTTCCATGTGCAGTCTGTCTGGACTCCAGTGAGACGGCAAGAGTTCGAGTGGTTCTCAGGAGTTTGTCTGTGTCCAGGCACCGTCAGTCTGTTTGAACCACATCTGGGCTCTTTGACCCATCAGAACTCCTGCCCAGGCTTCCTCGTCTTTTGCGAGCCATCATCGTACTTTAGGTCTCACCTCCCAACTGTCCGAGAGCATCGAATCGTGGACAATTGTCAGGATAGCTTATTTATGTTTGCCAAGAAGCGTTGGGCCCACCACTCATCCAGATCTATGGGCACAAAGTCTGAGAAGAGGAGAAATTAAGTTATTAGATGTTAAGTAAACAAGTAGAATTCAGATGGAATATTATATTTGAGGCTGAAAAAGTAATTGTCCCCTAAACCTAATAAGTGGTTGTGCCACCCTTTGAGCAAGAACTGCAGTCTAGGTTTTGCAGTAATTGGGAATGAGCCTTTCACATCACTGTGGAGGAATTTTGGCCCACTTTGCAGAATTATTTTAATTCAGCCACAGTGGAGGGTTTGAGCATGAACGTCCTGTTTAAGGTCACGGCAAAGCATTTAATCAGCTTAAAGTCCAGACTTTGACCAGGCCACTCAAAAACCTTCACTGTTATTTTTTTTTTTTTACCCATTCAGAGGTGGACTTGCTGCTGTGTTTGGGATCATTGTCCTGCTGCATAACCCAAGTGTGCTTGAGCTTCAGGGCACAAACTGATGGCCACACAGTCTTCAGGATTCTCTGGTAGAGAGCAGAATAGATGGTTCCTTCAATTACAGCAAGTCATCCAGTGAGCAGCAAAGCAGCCCCACACCAGCACGCTACCACCACCATGTTTGACTGTTGGTATGATGATCATTTTATGAAATGCTGTTAGTTTATGCCAATGGACTCAAACCTTCCAAAAAGTTCAACTTTTGTCCAATATTTTCCAAAAAGTCTTCAAGGGAATCATCAAGATGTTTTTTGGGCAAATGTTATTTTTGGTCAGCAGTGGTTTTCACCTTGGAACTCCCCCATGGATATCATTGTTGGAAAGTTTCTTTTGTACAGATGAAGGCAAAATTATTCCTGAAATTTAAAGTTTGTGTCAGTTTTTCCAAATGCATTTTTAGCAGAGCAAGGGATTTTCAACATAGCATTTCTAAACATACTAGTTTTCTTTAGAAAGCATAAATTATTTCCATTTGCCCAAATAATTTACAAAAATTACCAGTCAACATTATTAACCCCCTGAAAAACAAACAAACAAACAACCATAACACAAAGCAGTGCTGTGCAATGTTGATGATGTTCCCAAAGCAGGAGATGCATATACAAAGTTATCACAGCATTTCCAAGTGTCAGGAACTGGCGTGAGAAATATCAAGAAATTCAAAGAGAGCCACACAGTACAGAGCAAGCCTGGCAGAGGTAGGAAGGACAAGATTTCAAAGACTCTGCAAAGAAAACTGGTGAGAGATGCGTCTAAAGACCCCAGAACAACAGCCAAGACACTCGTGAATGACTTGGCCAAGCTGGGAATTGTAATCGCAAAGGAGACATTCACTAGAACTCTGCACAGAGATGGTCTGCGAGGTTCCAGACCAAGAAAAACACCTTCAAGCCCGACTGAAGTATGCTAAGGACAACCTGGAGAAAGATTATGCATATTGGAAGTGCATCCTTTTATTAGCTGAGATGAAACTTTGACCATTGAGATGCTGCTTATATGGTGGTGGGAGTATTAGGCTGTAGGGACGCTTTAGTGCATCTGGAACTGGAAATCTGGTCAAAGTGGAAGGAATCCTGAAGAAAGGAGGATACGTGAAGGTTTTCAACAAAAACCTCAAGCAGTCAGCAATAATTTTGATCTTGGTAGTTTTCGTGAAATTACTTTGTGTGTGCAAAGTACTTTTTCCACATAGGACCAGGTAGGTTTGGTTAGCTTTTTTCCCTTAATAAACTGAATCGTTTTAAAAGTGCATTTTGTGTTTACTCGAGTTATATTGATCCAATATTAAAATTCATTTGACGATCTGAAACATTTAAATGTGACAAATATGCAAAAAATAAATCCATCAGGAAGGGGGCAAATATCTTTTCACAGCACTGTGGCTCTATTTTCATGCTACATTCAAAAACCACTGCAAATAACATGGAAAAGTTCCCTTGACCTTTGACCCATTCACCTTCTCTATTGCAATATTAAAGTGCTTTGGTGTGTCAACAGATTTGGCAAAGTCATTTCATTTTTCGCAGCAGGAGGACACACACCTTTGATCTGTTAAACATTCTTTGACTTGGAAGAAGAAGAAGAAGAAGAATTAGTTCCATGAAGCTTTTATTGGCTGGCTGTCATAAACCGGCCCAGGCTGCAATAGTAACAGGCCTGTGAGCTGCAACTAAATCAGATGTGATTGCTGTGCTTGCACAAACGTCTCAGGACCTTTATCAGCACACAAGACCTCTATCCTTTGGGTAGTGGGGAGTATTATTGTCATAGCCACACATTAGCACATTTATATTTTTGCATTTGCTTAAAAAAAATACTGACTTAGGGGTCTGAAGATAAGCAAAATAGGAGCTGTCCTCACCGTCCATGTGCGGGCTGGGAGTGGTCTCGTTGTAATGCACTGCTTTCTCTGCGGGCTCCGGCCCTTGGCCCACCTCCTGCTCCTGCTCCTGCTGTAGCACCTCCTGCCAGGCTGAAAACAAACCAACTCGATCAGTAAGGTCACCATTTACACCAAAATATCCTTATCTGTCCAAGTCCTGCACTCGAGCGCCACACCCACAGTGCCTAACAAGTAAAGTCCAGCAACTGTTTCAAAGGCCTGCCACTCCTGACAAATGTTTGTATTTCAAACAGTGCAGCATGTGGTCACATGCAGTGTGTGTATGCGCTTGCGCGTACTACGATTAAGTTCAACTTTGGCAGCTGCCTCCAGGTCACGACTTTGAGGAACCTCCAATGGATGTTTGAGTATTTAACTTGTATTTTAGTGAACTGAATCCAGCCTGAACAGAGGTCTTTTTCATGCTTGCTTTGCACCCTTGTCCAGTCAGCACCAAGGTTACTTAAGTTGTTTATGAGCTGCCGTGGCTGAGCTTCAACACCAACAACAGGACACACAAAATAAGAACAGCAGAGCCAAGTGTGTGTGTGTGTGTGTGTGTGTGTGTGGGGGGGGGGGGGGGGGGGGTCTCCTGGAGACTGAACGGGCTTGTGGATGTTAAAAAGAATCCCAAACTTCAAATGTGGGGCACCGCATAGACCCAGAAATTATACCAGGACCCTCCGTTGCACTTCTTTAAAGTGGCTACTGGGTTTAAATCTACGCCTAAAAGGCTGCTTCTTTCCACATGTGCCAGCGTGGATCAAGAGGAGCATGATATGTGGGTGTGAGAGCATTTTTCTGCTCAGTGCCTATCAGTGTTAGAGCAGCTGTGTGGGTGAGGCCTGGGAGGGAAGAGCAGGGGGCTGGTTAGGATCTTGATAGTAAAACAATATCATTCACAAAATTGAGGGATGGCATGTTAGGATACAGTGCCATAATGGGAGAAAAATAAGTGTATAGTTTCACTTTCTTACCCTCAGAGACAAACTTGACGTTTTCTTCATGGGCGAAGGTGAAGCTCTCTTCGGGATGATTGTGTGCGGGCAGAGCCGGAGCAGGGTGATGGTATTTCTTACCATTCAAACGGTTGAAAACGATCTTTGGTGCAGGGAGTCTGAAAGAGAAAGAAAACAAGTATTCTGCTGATTTCTGCAAGAAAGCAGCATGCTTTGATCATTATCATAACCAAGCAGGGAACTTTCTAAAATGAAATCCTATATTCAAGCCAGGCTGGTTAGGTAGGAGTAAGAAATTGCAACAGCTGAATGAGGGACCTTGTGCTCCAAGGTCACACACACACACACACACACACACACACACATACACACACACATACACACACGGCCTGCTTGCCTGGCTGGGTGTTTGGTTAATTTAAAAAAAAAAAAAAAAATCAACCGAGCAGGCAGACTAAGAGGAAACCTGTGTGTGTGTGTGTGTGTTTTAAATCACTGAGGCATCAGCTGATACACAAATGCTGCCAGTCTCTAGCTGATGACGTCCGCTGCTGCTAGGAAACTCATTCACTAACACAACCTGAAGTATCTGGCAAACCAAAAAACTATCAGGAGCTCATTTCTTCACAGGGGTCTCCTTTCATGAGCTGCGCTCCTACCCAGGCATATTCCAGGACGTTTGTTTGTGCTTGAAATCACTTATTTTGCTGTCCAGCTGCTGTGTAGGTCCTGGAAAGAAAGACAACGAGGATAAAACATTTTGCCATCAGCGGTCCAACAAGGTGAAAGTGTGTTGTCGGCTCTCACGTGGTTCAAAGTTTAGCCCAAAGACTCACCTGTGCGTCGCTGCGTGACCAGTTTGCTGGGACCTCTTGTAATTGTGTACATCATGCGCGGGCAACTTCACCTGTAATCCCCAAGTTTAGCACTTTGAAGTATTAAGTAAAGCACATTCATCCAAAAGCCGTCGGTGTGGAAGGAGCTCTTCTGATGTGAGAAGCGTTAGTTTTCTCCTCAGCTGATCAATCCACTGAACTGGGACACGAGACTGTGCCAACTGTTTTGTTAACCTCGGGAAGAAGAGCCGTGCGCCGCGCGTAAAAATACTACCAGCAAGGGCACATGTCAGTCAGAGTCCTGCCTCTCCGTGTCCTCCGATCAGTCCCTTTGGTGTTAAGGTGTCGTGCCCGGCCACAATGTCACACAACCTGAAACAGCGGCAGTCATTCGTAAGACAGGAGACGCACACCGTCACCGTCTCGACGTGCCTACACGCCTCCTTTGGCGCTTTAAAGCCACAGCGTCCCCTGAATGTAAAGGAAGACTTGCAGCAGGACGTAATGAAACGGATTTCAGTAATTTGCCTCGGATGAGAGCAAAAAATGCAGAATGGTTACACAGTGCAGATGTGGTGGTAACGGACTGAGCCTCAGTATGACGAGTCAGACATTAAAATCCGCTCAAACGAGTGTTCGAGAAGCCCCAATGCGCCAACGATGCCTTTGTTTACAGTACACACAGGTGAGCGCAGGTGCACACTGATATTAATCGGTGGGGGTGGGATTCTTTTTCTACATTGTTGATTGTTGTGATATTATTTATGTATGTATTGATTTATTTACTGCAGCATTTTGCACGCATTACTGCATCAATTCATGATGAAAATGTGTTTATCCGCATAAAATCAGGCACCAGCTGGCTCAACACATGCTGGAACATATAACATATAACACTGTCAAATAATTAATCCAAAATTCTTCTGTCTTCTTTTGTGTTTTCCTGGTTTTTAGAGTATAACCAGTTCTGTCCTGATACCAGGGCCCGTTTTTAGATGTTAACAGCTCAGATATGTTAAAGACAAAACACACACAGCCGCTTGATGAGTGCTGATATTCTTTACTGTCAGCATCTTTACATCAGCACAACTCAAAAGCGTTTAAATAAAATGAAGGAAAGCAACGTTTCACCCTGTCAATGATACTATTAGCAGCAATTCGACACAGAAACACAACTGAAACATTAAGTGAAGAAATATTGTGAAAGATAATAATGAATTCAATGTTTCTGTGTGACCTCACATGATTCATGACCCAGCTCTGACTGAACTCAGAGTAAACCCTCTTATAATGACAGCTGTATTAAAACAAGATAGAAATATTTGACTTGGTGCATTTTCTTGCACCTTTGAAGCGCACAACTTATATTCTCATTATCTTACAGTTCTAAATTCATGTAGCAGTGTTTCTTGTCTATTTGTTAAAGGTAATAACCAAACATCACAGAACATCCACATGGGATCTTTTAGCATTCATGAATACATTTTTATCATCACAAGCAGTAAATATGATGCCAAAATGTTAAGTAAGCACTATACTATCTCTCTAAAGGTTCAGCAAGACCTGTGGAAGATCAGCACAGCAGGTAGAAAACAATCCTAGTCCCTGACCAGGTGAGGTGGAAGTATTACTGCCGGCAGTAGAATAAAGGTAAGAAGTCTGCAGATGCTCCTTCATGGTGTTGTTTGTAAAGTTTTGTACAGCTTCACCTGTGTACCAGCTACAGGTAATTAGAGGATGTAACCTCAGTGACTCATCAAATCAAAGTAAAACATACAGTATAGTGCAAAAGTCTTGAGCCACCCGCATTTCTTTATATTTTGCACCAACAAGGTGATTCACAAAGAGCTATTAGCCACAAATAACGGCATATCTCAGCATGCTGTGCATTGTGTCCTTAAACAATTTGAGGAAACTGAACAAGTAGAGGACAAAAGAAGAAGTTTCAGGCCTAAAAAAAAAACTATCTACCCATCTACTGCTCACTGAAGCCTCATCAGAAATAGTCTTAGTGGAAGGGTGGCTGTCACGAAGCCATTCTTAAGGAAGGGAAGCAGGAAGAAAAGGCTGAGGTTCACCAAACTACACAAGAACTGGGTTGAAAATCAAGGCTTTTACACAGCACTGTATACTGGTGTACGTCTATGAAGCTGGTTGCCGACACAGACTTTGCTAGCACCAAACTTCTGGCTGTATTCCACCTTTTAATTGATTTTTATCATTCAGTATTTTATGATTTTTGAAAAAAAAAAAAAAAAAAAAAAAAGAGAGAAATGAAGTGTGTGTGTTGGGTCCCAAAGTGTTGCTATTCCATAAATATAAATCACACTGCATACGAATCTGGCCGGTCACCTGACAGTCGGCTCCTCGTGAAGTGCTGCACCGCTTCAATCATGGCAGTTATATTTAGATCAGTTTATGTAAATCCCAGGGGAGGCTGTGTGCTGTGAACTTTTCCCATGAAGTGAGACTGTCAGCCCCGAGGTCTACTGTAATGTCCTGAGGATTCTGAGGGAGTTCAAGTTGAAGGGTCACCATTATGACACAGCGGAGGAGATTCAGGCAAGTGCCGCATTGAAGGGGAGATGAACCAAATTGAAATCAGGTATGGGTTTTTATTTACTTGTACGCAGGTGTAGAAGTTTATGACTGTACTTCTTAATTGCATCCTATGTCTAACCAGTTTCTAAGATCTAATTTGTTTATATTAAAAACCTGTAATAGAAAGCTTTAAGTTTTATGAATGCGTCTGTGTGTGTTATCATTCAGTAATGAGGATCGCAGTCCTCCAGCAGACTGTCAGTCATGTAGCTGATCTTCAGCAGGTTTTGGTAGTACTCCTTCTCCACAGCAGTGTTAACGGTCCAGCCCACCACCTCCACTCCTCGCTCTGCCCAATACTGAACATAGTCCCTGATTGAAAGGAAGGAGGAGAAAGTCAGGGCGTTACATACATTTTGGTAAACGACAAACATGACACAGAGCGAGACGAACAGAGAAACCTTTCATGAAGAAGTGTCTCTTTACGACTCTGGTTGGTTCATTTGATTAAATTCATGTCTGCTTTGGGATCCACTTTCTGAATCAGATATTTCAGCATTGGTGAGCATAGTTCAGGCAAAGTGAATTACATGTAATTTAACTTGCATTTTGACCATATTTTGCAGTACTCGCTGGTAGGCTGAAGGCGTTCATGTTTGCAGGCAGTTTAAATAGTTTACTCACTACTCACCATAAATGGAATATTTAGATTTTTTTCTCTACTGTGGTTGAACCTCCTTTGACGAGCCAGAGAACAGAAAGTCCAATGACAGTTTTTTTTGTTATTCTGTCCTTGTGAAAAGCCCAGACAGATGGTTTTGTTTGGGGTAGATTTAGCTCCCAGGGGTATTCCAAAAAGATGTGAACATATATTCCTCAACAGGATATGGAATTTACCAATAGCAGAAACAGCTTAAAATGACCACTTTACCTTGTGAAATGTGAATTTAATGTATCTGACACACATAATTGATGCATCCTGTACTTACCTGTACCATCACATACTTATGGTACTGTGCAAAAGTCTCGAGCCACCCCTCATTTCTTTATATTTTGCTAGGAAGATGGGAACGCAGCAATTTATAGAAACATGTGCGAACCTAAATGGAAATACAGTATATAAAGTAAAAACAGAGTTTGTACAATTCTAAGAAGCTTGAAAGTCAATATTTGGTGTGACCGCCTTTATTCTTTAACACAGCCTGAACTCTCTGAGGCTTCCCTCTTTTCTCTTCTTTAAGTAGTCTTCAGGAATACTTCTCCAGGAAATTCAAAGCTCTTCTTTGGCTGCCTTTTGTTCTGTTCTCTGTCAAGATGATCCCACACTGCTTCAATAATAATGAGATCTGGGCTCTGGGGAGGCCAATCCATGACTGATGGTGTTCCATTGTGTGTTTTCATAGGTCAGAGTTAAGTGGCTTAACAAAAAAAAATCCTCTGGGCTGGACTGAAAAGGAGTGAAAAAGCAGTCAATGTCCAAAAAAAAAAAAAAAAAAAAAAAAAAAAAAAACTATCAAAGATTTCAGAAAGCCTGGAGAAATATTGCTCAAAGACCACTTTAAAAATAAGGTCTGGCTCACTCGAGGCCAAATATGAAGAAATTAGGGGTGGCTCAAGACTTTTGCACGGTATTTTTAAATGCTAAACATAAAGTTAATGATATAGGGGCACTAACTAAAAAAAAAAAAAAAACAGCTTTAATTTTAACTACCATGAGATGAAGTCTTTCTGCACGAGGATGGCAGAGATCCCACAAAGTTTCCACAGTACGTGATGGTGGGCCCAGTCCAACAAGACATCCAGAACACTGGTCCACAGCTGACTCCACGTCGACAGAGAACGAGGCGTGCCATCTCCAAAACGGCTTAGTCTCCAGGGCCGGTGGGTGAGAGCTGTGACCACATAGGGGTCAGTCTGACGCATCTGTGAACCAGAATAAATCAAAGGTCAGCGCGGTGTTTTCTTGAAAAAGAGTTAGTAGAACCTCGTATTTCATCAGCTGCACCGGTGCTGAGCAAGAAAGAAAAAGTCACAGGCTTGGATGATGAAGCTCAGCAGGACGCATCATTACCACACAATTTGTGCTCATCACTGCATTAAATAATGTTCTTGAAAAGCTGAAAGCACTTGCAGTATTACTCCTAAACATCATCGCATCTTTTTAAACCATGATTAGTGTTTTTGCTGTTATGTCATATTTTTCATTACCTTGTAGATGACTTTGGGTTCAAAGGAGGAAACAATGCTGGAGTTGTAAAGTACTGGGAACTTCTTAAACATGCCATGAAGCACTGATACAGCCTGGAACACATTTAACACTCAGTGTAAAGCAGGGAGATGAACAACAATCCTGTAACTTATCTGTTATTAAGCTAGTGAACAGTCTCTGGAGCTTGAAACAAGTGACTGGACTTCTTTATGTTTCTTGAAAACATTTCACCTCTCATCCAAAAGGCTTCTTCAGCTCTAAAACCAAATGGTGGAGAGACCCAGGTGTTCAAACCCTGGTTGGAGTCCAGTTGCTTTTTTCTAGCTCCAGAGACTACTATGACCTGGATGACTGCGAACCTACACAGACACAAGCTGGTGAACAGCAATTTGTGCTTCAACATGAGCAGCTAGTGTAGCTCAGAGGAAACATGAACGCTGTACAGACAGACAGTGGTAATTTGAGTCTCTTTTTTTGTTATCATAATCCTTGTAGGTATTCACTAATTGAACAAAAAGAAAGAAGTAAGAAATGTCGGGAGCTCAGTTTACCTCAGGGAACAGGAGAAAGCTCATTGTTATGGATTCAACTAGTGTGTAGTTTGGTGGATGGTTTCAAATGTTGTATAGTTTTTTCTCCATTTAAGAGCTGTGGATCAGTTTTTTTTCATATATATAGAATATGAATACAGAATCTATGAAATTTTTATCTTTTTGGATGGAAGAAATTCGCTTTTATCACGATATCCAGATGAGAGGAAGATATGAGCCTGCCCTCCTGTAGGCCCGCCACCCGCAGGAGGCACCGTAGGGGTTGGGTGCAGTGTGTGTCGGGTGGTGGTCAAGGGCGGACCGATAGAAGGAGCCTGAGCTAGTGTGTGAGGTTGAGAGATACCATCATCGCAATGCATGGCCTGGGCTCTGGAACCAGTCTCCTGAAGAGGGACTGGACTCTGTTCCAGTCTGGAGTTGCAGCAGGCTGGGGTGGGTATTCTTACATCTCCTCGGCTTGCTGCTTGCATGTTGGGAGTTTTCACCAGTGGACAAGAGAGTTGTTTCTCTGCACCTTCAGGTTGGCGAATGGGTTGCATTGTCACTGTTGTCCTACTGGGAGTATTTGGTGCTCACATGGGCGACGACAGTGAGACCTGGAAGGGTGTGAGTGGGAGGAACGGCCTCCCTGATCTGAATCTGAGTGGTGTTCTGTTATTGGACATCTGTGCAAACCACAGTTTGTCCATAATGAACACCTGGTTCAAATACAAAGATGTCCATAAATGCACGTGGCACCGGGACACCCAAGGTTTGTGATCATATCATCAGATCTGCAGCCATATGTTCTGAACATTTGGGTGAAGAGAGGATCTGAGCTGTCAACTGATCACCACCTGGTGGTGAACTGGCTCAGGTGGCCGGGGAGGATGCTGGACAGACCTGGTGCACCTAAACATATAGTGAGGGTGCGCTGGAAACACCTGGTAGAGGCCCCTTTGTCACAGATTCTGCTCATAAGTTTTATGGACAGAATTTCTAGGTGTAGCCAAGTGGCAGAAGGCTTCTGCTTTGTTGGCCTCAGAATCTCATCTTTCTAATGAGTGAGGGAAGAAGGGAGCGGGAGATTGACCAGATGGATTTGGGGCTGCATCTACAGTGATGTGGACGCTGCACCGGTCCATCTTGGTGAAGAGAGAGCTGAGCGTGAAAGTGAAGCTGTCAATTTACAGGTCCAGCTACATCCCTACCCTCACCTCTGGTCATGAGCTTTGGGTAATGAGCAAAAGAACAAGATTGTGGAAATCTTGTGGAAATTAGCTTCCATTGAAGGGTGGCTGGCCTCTCCCTTAGAGATAGGGTGAGGAAAGAAGTCATCTGAAAAGGCTCAGAGTAGAGCCGCTGTTGTCCTCCAGGAGACAGTTGAAGTGGTTCGGGCATCTGACTAGGATGCATCCCGGTCACCTTCTGGGTGAGGTGTTCCAGGCATGTCCTACTGGGAAAATGCCCCGGGGCAGACCCAGCACATACTGGAGAGACTATATCTCTCAGCTGGCCTCATGTTCCCCCAGATGAGCTGGAGGAGGTGGTTGGGCAGAGGGAGGTCTAGATTTCTCTGCTTAGGCTGCTGCCCCTGGATAAGCAGAAGAAATGGATGGATGGGTGATATTCAATTTATTTTTTTTTTTAAGATCAAACTAGTGTCATTTCATTAATCGATAAACCTGTTAGATTAGCTTTTAGTGTATGTAGTACCATATCAGGTTGACCTTTGACATCAAAGAAGATGATCAGCTGGTGCCTGATGCATTCCTCCACAGCCTCCTGCAGAGTTGGAACTTTCTCTCCACTAAATCTGTCCCTGCAAATAAAAAGAAACTACTGGAAAACTGAGATAACTTACTGGTCTTACTGGTCTCTGAATTTCACAGATATAAAACTACAGTTGTGGTCAGATACATACACCATGGTCATGAATATCATAATAATGTGAGGCTTTTAATGATTTCTTTGAACTGCTCTTTTTCCAGGGTGGAATGATTGTTCAGCATTTAATGACTTTTAAAAAAAAGAATTGGATGCTCAAGTTTCAGTTTATTTTGGATTTTCTCTAATCCACACGGGGCCAAAAGTGTACATACAGGCCCAAATATATCCATACACCCCCACTAAGATTTAGTTAAATGTCTCTTAGCATGTTGCGTCTTGACCAGATGCTTTTGGCAGCCATTAACAAGCTTCTGGCATAATTACAGCTGGATATTTGAGCACTCTTCTTGGCAGAATTACTAGAGTTCATTTAAATTGGTTGGCAAAGACCCAACTTTTCAGCTTAGTCCACAAATTTTCAGGGCTTTGGGAAGGCCATTTCAGAAGCTTGTGCTTTTGGGATAATTGTCCTGTTTCCTCCACCCAGTTGTGTTCAAAACTGCCCGCTCCCCCCACTTTAAAAAATAATTGAAGTATGAAACACTCTTGAAGTAGTATAAATCACTGTTTGATAAGCAGCTTACTTCATCCTGTGGTGAGCAGCAGCATTGAGCCTCCTGAGCTGAACAAATTGAAGCTTGCTAATCGGTCCAGACCCATTGGTGGATCGGTCCACGGTGTCATCGTGCATCAGGACCGGGACGCCGTCGGCTGTGAAACTCAGGTCCAGTTCCACTCCAGTGGCCCCATTTCTACTTGCCTGGAGTAGACAAAAAGTGACAGTGACACTTGTGTGAACCAGTGTTTGATAATACCTACAGTTGTGCAGATGGATGGATGGAATCCAGTAGGGTTTAAATTTCAAGTCAAGAATAGAGCCATCTAATGGACATCTTCACTAGAAAACTGAGTTCTTCAGACATCAATAGATAATGCCCAGCATCCGCATGATCATTACTGACCACAGAAAATAGGTCTGTGATGCTTCCAAAAGATTTGATCTCATTGCTTATATTTTGATCCATGGCCTGATGTTGCAGTCATCAGAAAAAAAGGTGCCAGAAAAGCCAGCCAGCTGAAATAAAAGAAACATCTCATCCAGAGGTTAGGGATCTGGACAGATGAGAGGAAGAGATGAGATTGTGGGATGGAGCATAGCAGATGTGGCAATATGTTAAAAAAAAAAAAGGGTCTTCATCATAAAGATGGCATCAATTTATAAACAGCACATAAGGAGCGGCATCAATTTATAAACAGCACATAAGGAGCGGCATCAATTTATAAACAGCACATAAGGAGCAGCATCAATTTATAAACAGCACATAAGGAGCAGCATCAACCGCAAGATGACCCTGACCTGCTTTCCGAAAAAGCTGGGGAAAACACCAAGAATGCCTACTTAGACTACAAAAATAACAGCCATGGCATGCCTCACGAATGCCCATCGACCCAGTCGTGGCTGTTATTGCAAATAATAATGAAAAGGTTCAGATATCCCTTTGCAGACTGTCACCTGCCATACGCTGCAGGTAGTTAACAAGACAAGCGGCCCGTGGTTATTAGTCAGATACAGTACAGCTCTGACCTCTCTGATCGCTGCCAAGGTGTTCTCCGGAGCGTCGTGACTTCCTCCGCGGTGCGCCACCACCGGGACGCTGCCTGGGGAGGGAGCGCGGGGCCGCAGGACTCGAGCGGCCCGGTCCGCCGGCACTGGAGGGAAGCGGAACATCACCATGAAGGTATAGAGAAACGCGGTGAGGACAGTGGCCCAAATGGCGCTTCTCGTGGCCAGCATAACCAGCAGAAACACCGCGGAGAAATATACCGCCTCATCTCCGATCTGCAGCATGGCGAAAGCACACAGGACGGGATGTTTGTGTGGCGACCGGCTGGGTGGATGCAGGAGTCGCTGTTCAGACAGACGGCGTGGATGGAGCTTTGCTGTCAGTACGCGGGTGTCTACATGTTGGTGGATGGGCGGTAGATCTCACAAAGATGGGCGAGAATGAGCAGTTTCTCATCGGGATTATGTAAAGGATGGAGGGGAGTAGGAGGAGTGTTGCTCTGGTCAGTGTGGTGCTGAAGAAATATATATAATGGCCTATTTAAAAAATTCTGATTTATTTAAATTTAACCTGGATTTAAACATCCAATCAAATCGATCTTGACAAATAAGAAAGTTGTCCTTTTATTTTGAGGACAACACCCCCCCCCCCAGTCCCTCTGGGATGCTGAGAGTTTAGTTGCAGGAACGCACACGAGGATCCTGTGAAGGCTCGGCTTAAATTATGCAAACACAACTACAGTGGAACACATTTAAAAGACTATTTTTTTCATTAAAATCAAACATCTTAGACAAAGGAAAGGAGTACAGCACAAGGAATGAATGAAGTAAACAACTCTCTCTAAACAAATTAAGGAGGTACTGTACATGAAAGAAAAATCACACAAAAACAACAATTAGTCATAAAACGTTTGGGCCAATACTCTTACTTAAGAAAAATCAACAACTCCTGAAAATGTGTGCATTCTTTAAAAAAAAAAAAAACACTTAAATAGACTAAACAAAAAGTGAAGTTTTTTTTTTTTTCCTTCTTCACAGTTAAGGCACAAACATCTGTCTCTGCTTCAAATGTGTGCGGTGTCACTCCCGGCTGCTTGCTGTGGACTCTGTGGGAAGCGAGCTGATGTGCTGGAGCAGCTGATCGCAGTAGGCAGGACTTCGCTGTTTGTCCCGTACAGCCGCCACCTCCTCCTTCAGAAGTGCAGGGTGCACTGAGCTGCCTTTCTTTAGGATTTCTGCACGCACACACAAATGGAGACACACAGCAGAGACAGAAGTCAGCAGTCTGGATTTGAGATAAACATCAAATAAAACACTCGGAGAATATTCGGGGCCAAAAATGAACATCTACCATGAACTGCAGTGCTTAAAAATAGTAAAAATGAATGAATCTGATGGTGCATACAACAGAAGAAAGGCATCAGACTGCTACAGACCTATTTCAGTACTTCAATGTCCCTTCCACTCTACATCTAATAAAAAGAGCGAGCTGATACTATCACTCAGTGAGGCGTGAGATGATTTTTAACAATCTTAAAGCCACTTAAGTTGGAAAATCAACAGAAAAACATACGTTTTAACCTCAAATATCTGCACGATCAGAATCTTCTGATAGATGGTGGAATCCATTCTCTGTATCCTGTACACCTGACGGCCAACACAGCACCAAAACTAAATATTTGCAGCCCCATGCTTAACATTAGGCACGGTGTGCTTCTCTTCAAGCGCTGCCTCATATTTTTCTGTAAACATAAATAACTCAGTTTAAACTTTAACTGTTGGCAGAACATGTTTTAAACACCACTCTGGCCAATTGAGATGTTGGCTCCGGAGTCGCAGGTGAAGGTTTGCTTCTGAGGACACTCCAGGGTTTTTTTCTGCATGGAGGAACTTCTGGCATTCACACCCAGAGAGATTTTAGCCAGACCCAAAGGAAAATCTCTTTCTCCCATCCAACTCTCCCATCAACTGCCGACCCAGGCTTTATTTGCAGTCTCGGACCTATCCCCGCTCTTCCTTTCTGTCCTGCAGATGTGCAGTTTTCATGGTCTTTATGGCCAAGGACTGAACCTCCATGTCTTGCTCTACCTCCTGAGCTACAGCCACCCCTATGGCCCAGATATATGACATGACAACAAAGCTCACCAGCAGGTGGCAGCGTTCAAATATATTATAGTCACTCTGCACCCCAAACATGCGCAGGTCTCTTTTCCGTCCACCAGGAGGCAGTAAGTCACTGTTAAAATCCCCTCCTCTATTGCTTCCCACATCCTGTGCTAATTTTCAGGTATATTGAATTACTTGCTGTCCCAGTGGGTAAACGCTCCATAAACAACAACACAAAAGTGTTGTTCCAGTGGTGACATAATATCACTCTGGATGAGTTACTGCATGTAAACTAATCACTTGATACCCACCTTTGTTCTTCAGGGAGATTGAGGGGATTTTTTTAGCTTTTGTGTGTACTGCACTCAGTTGGGATGGATGCGGGGGAGGTGGGACTTTGAATTAAAAGAGAACAATGATGGCTTGTGAGAAGTGAGTTACACCCGTGCCAACAGTGACATAAGGAGGGATGGGAACGTTGTCCATCATTCTGTCAGGACATGCTGCAGCCATCAAGACAACTCACAGATATGCGTTTGAAATACAAGAAGCATAAGAATGGGAGCAGCTATTAAAGGAAGAAGTAGAAAGAGATTGCGGGGGGGGGTTCAAACAGAGCCATGCATGAGAGAGAGGAATGCTTCCACATTTGGGCCGGTTATGGGTGCTGTCAGATACAGATGACCACTCAGCAAGACGTGAGGCGATGCATTTCACAAAGAGTCTCCGAGCACAGTTTGAAGAACTCGGCCTCGCAGTGACCGGCTCAAAAATCATATACTTGAACTGTTTGGGGCCCACATGCTGAAGAGAACGAGTTCTAATGGGCTTGTGTCATTTATTTCTGGGGTTTTAAAACATTTTGGTGCAGGGACCTCTTACAGGTTTCAAAAATTTCCAAGATCCCTCAATCTTAACAACAACTGAGCAAATTTTTACTACCATTTGTATTTCAGAACTTTTCAGCTTGAATACGTCAGACACGCAACACCAATTTACACAATCATGTCAGAAAATAAATGTGGGCTTAAAGATAAGTATTTCACTCCCACCTGTTATTTTGTTTGTGTGAATATCCTTACTTCTTATAATGTATTACAGTGCTGTGCAAAAGTCTTGAGCCACACCTCATTCCTTTATTTTTTTCCATCCAAGAAGCCAGACTTCCTTGCATTTTTTCCCCCCAAAAGCGTTCTCGAGCAATAGTTCTTCAGGCTTTCTGAAGGTCTTTCAAAATTTTTCTCTAGACTCTGGCTGCGTTTTCACTCATTTTCAGTCCAGTCCTCATACCTGACCATTCAGAGGAATGTTTTTTGTTTGTTAAGCTACTGAACTCTCACCTATGAATGATTCAAGCATTAAAAAGGTACCCAACTCAAGGAATGAACCAGTGTTTCTACACATAACAGACAACTTAGCAAAGAGCCAAGTTTTGTATCTTTAGGCACTTTGTTACTAGCAGCCTGTCACAAAAACATAATTTCCCATTTCTTTAGCTGAATCCATGTTATCTTTGGTATTTTTCACAGTTTGACAGACATAAAATGCTATTTTTGCACCAACAAGGCGATTCCCAAAGATTATATATATATATATAACATAATTCAACACAGTGTGCGGTGTCCTTAAAAAATCTGAAACTAGACAAGTAGAGGAAAAAAGAAGTGGCAGGCCTAAAAAAAACCAAACAAACAAAAAAACCAAAAACTAAAAAAAAAGAAAACATCCACAGCAGATGAACAGTATCTGAAAGTCATGTTCTTAAGAAATAGGAAAACAAATCCAGCAAAGACCTGACACAGGACCTGAACGATGCGTCTGGCCCTTCAGTTGATCCATTTACTGTTCATTGAAGCGTCATCAGAGATGGTCTCTGTGGAAGGGTGGCTGTCAAAAAGCCATTCTTAAGGAAGTGAAACAGGGAGAACAGGCTGAGGTATGCCAAATTATACAAGAACTTGTCTTAAAATTAGTGGCAACAGGTCTTATGGCACGATGAATCCACATTTAGAAATTTATTTATAATCGTTGTTATGTAGGAGGTTAGGAGAGCAGTCCAACAGTGAATGTCTACAGGCATCTGTAAAACATGATGGACGCTCTGTCATGGTTTGTGGCTGCATTTCAGACAGTGGTGTTGGGGATCTTGTCAAAATTGATGGAATTATGGATGCAGAAAAGTGCCATCAGATTTTGATGCACCATGTAATACCATCTGGAAAGCATCTGACTGGCAACAAGTTCATTTTTCAGCATGACAATGATCCCAAACACACAGTGGAACACCGTCAGTCATGGACTGGCCTCCTCAGAGCCCAGACCTCAACATTATTGAAGCAGTGTGGGATCATCTTGACAGAGAACGGAACAAAAGGCAGAAACATCCAAAGAAGAGCTTTGAATGTCCTTCAAGAAGCCTGGAGAACTCTTCCTGAAGACGACTAAAGAAATTTGAAGAAAGCTGCCTCAATTGAGGCAGTCACTAGATTCTCGGTTAATCCTCTCGATTAACGATTAAAGTGACACAAACAGAATCAGCGCCGCAGACATCCACCTCTGTTGTTTGGTTTGGTCATTTTTGGCTTTTTCTAGCAGAGAGAGACAAATGCCACTGAACACGTATCCTAGTTTCGACAAGAGGAATCCCATTAAAAAAAAAAAAAAAGACAGAATGTGGGTGTGCGTGTCGTAAGTCTCCATTACAGAAACAAACGGTGTCTTTGTAAAGCTTTCAAAAGTCTGAGGCTAGAATTCATGGTATGGAAGCTTTTGCGGCATCTGGTGAGTATGAAAATGCTCTCTCTCTCTTTTACCCTCAGAAAGAGAGAGAGACCCGTAGAGAGGCCTCTCATCACTGGCGAAGGCATCAGCACTCACCTGCATCCTGTCAGAAGTAATGACAGCTAACATCCATATGAGAGTGGGAGGGAGTGCAAGTCCAGAGGAGCCTTGGTTAGACAGCTCAGGAAAAAAAAAAATACTCAGACTTTCCACTGATATGTAAATAAAACACAGCCGTGAAGGCACTGCAGACAACAGAGGGGGAGGAGGAGGAGGAGGAGAGAATGACAGATAAAAGACGAAGGGATTAAGCAGGATGTGAGGGCAGATGTGGAAAGGTGGCGAGGGGTAGAGCGTCCGAATGTGGTTTTCATTTTGTGGGAGGGCTGTGAAGAGAGATCCTGAGTGGAGAGGCAAAGATTTACCACGCACACACTTCTCTGTGTGTAGGAGGGAGTTATGCATACATTAAAGCTCATATATTTAACCTGTGAAATGACCAGTTTAGGTTGGTCCTTATCCTTATCTGGATCTTTTATTACATCCCTGAAGCCCAGAAAAAGCCCAGCCCTTAATGGACTTAAGGGAAAGTGAGCACAGTGCTTTTGGTGATGAACTGTGTGGAAAAGAGGGATAATGGTAAGCTTCTGAAATGAGGGAAAAGAGGGTATCCTGGCAGCTTGCCAGTAGTACAGTCTAACGTTTGATAGAAGACACCCCAAATTCCTCTCATCCCCCTGTGAGTGTTTTGGACACAGCGGGCTGATCTGCAGAGCGTCACACCTAAACTCTGCTTTCACCACCGCCTCACACTCACCGTCAGACTTCTCAGATAATCAAGATCATAAGATCCATCGCACATCATTTAAAACTGTGCACACGAGGATCGTGCATTTTATGTGTCCCATATAGTTACAACCTTTCACCATTCTCCTAGCATCAGGGACTGTTGATATCAAAAGAAAAAAAAATGAACTGAAGGCCAGCTGTAAAAAATTTTGCCATCATATGTCAGGAGTTGTGGTTTAGATTAAGAGCCAAGGCTCAGAAAGAGCTACAGCACATTTCACAAGGAGTAAAACTTTAAATCCTAATGTTTTCATCTCTATTTGTTTAACAAAGCAGCTTGAGGGCATGTGCACACGCTCCTGTTGACCTATTGCCACCGATCAACACTACATCCTCATCTCTGAGCCCCACCCAGTCTCACCGAGCACTCGGTCCTGCACTGAGCTGTCAGGGTCATCCAGGTGCAGGAGCAGCTGCTGAAAGAGGAGCTGCAGATGAGGAGCGCAGAGCTCAGGGTTGTAGTCTTTGGTCAGGTTGGACAGCCACAGCCCCACAGCCTGCAGGGCCACCCCACGCACCTCCTCGCTGCTGTCGTCCAGACGCTTCAGAAGCTCTGAGGAAAAAAATCTGCCATTGAGTGGGTAGTTTCCAGTGAAGTTTGTTGACATCAGGTACATAATGCAGTACAAATTGTACTGCACTGAGTGTCACTTACCAGGGTAAATCTTGTTGAGAGCCTCATAGTGCAAACTGGTTCCTGCGAGTCTGAGTATGGTGGACAGACAGCGACAAGCCAACAGTCGGCTCATCTGAGAGTCCTCATCCAAGGCCGACAACACCTGGGGATGCAGCGTCTCCTCCAGACAGAGCAGCTGCACACAGGCACAGGGTCAAACTACATAGTTTATACAGTACACGCTTACTGAGGAAAAAAAAAAAAATCTGTGTACTTAAGTTGTACCAAAGTTTCAGATTTTTCCATTTAGAGGTTAGGCAGCACCACATGCTTTCATCTCCACATTTAAACAACACAAGGTTTCATTTGTTTGAATCGTGAAACATCAACCTGAAGTATGGCACTGACGCTCGAGTGCAGTGAGGACTGATGTCTTTATCACACCCACAGAAAAACAGAGGAAACTGATGAACAAGGTGAGGCTCAGGCCAAGAGGTGATGGCTAAAACCTCTGTCACTGAGTCTGTTTGCTATCGAAACCACGCAGGCGGAGCAATAAAAAAAAAAAAAAAGAGTGAGGAGAGAGGGGGGCAGGGGGCAAAAAGAGGAGGAAAATTTGGCTGAGAAGTGATCCGGCATGACATCAGTGACAACCTGACGGTGCCAAGTGTAACTAGAGCTGCTAATTGTTTTCACAGGGAGTAGAGAGGAAACAATGTCCTTCTAAATGAAAGGCTGTTTGATTCTCCAGTGGAAACACACATCTGTCAGGACATGTTGTTTAACTCAACTATAACCTCATTTCAAACCCAAAATTTCCAATTAATGCCATCTTATTTAGTCACCTCTTTCATGTTTTCTACTCCTGTGACCACGGACACGTACACCTATGTTCACACTGTCCCCCCAGATGTTTGCGCATTCCTGCCGCTAAAGACGTCTGAAAAGACGAGGTGCGCGAGCCAGTTTAAAATGGTCACTCCGCGCATGCGAGGGCAAGTACTGCCAGATGTGCGCGTGTTTGTGCAAACACACACGCTGTAACTCGGCACATGCTCCGCCAGGCAGGTGCAAGGGCATGTTCTGATGATAGTTCCTACGTATGACAAGGGCCCAGAACAGTGGAAGCATTGTTCCGCTGGGACAAAGGTATGCGAACCCGATTGCCCCCATGTACACCTGCTACCTGCTGTGGCCAACTCTTTCAGCCAAGGAGAGAAAGATGGCGGACAATATATTTTCCTAAATGGCCAAGTGGGACCGTCTATTTTGATGTGAAATGGACAAAACAGAGAATCTGAAGTAAATGTCAAGCCCTGATGGATTTCAAGAATGCACTACCACATCTTTTCCTTTACAGCTGAGTCAATAAAAAAGTATTTCTGCAGATTGGAGATCAAAAGGACAGGAGGGAGCTCACATCCGGTATCTGCTTTCAGTGCTTGTGAGTCCCTCTGCACAGGTGGACGCAGAAATATCATACTATACGTGCGATGGATTTGTCGATGTCCTATCACTAAGTACCTGTCCAGGTGTGATGGCACCTCCATGCAGCAATGCCAACAGACAGCTGAGGGCTGAGGTGCGGACGGCTGCAGCGGTGCGGCCTGCGTGCCACACAAGGTTAGGAAGCAGGACATCACTCAGAAACTTCTCCAACTCATCACGGAAATGCCTGGGATGATGCACAGGGAAAAACGAGACATAATAAGACAACAGGAGAAATCATGAGGCAATGACTAGAACATCTGAGTCTCCTCCTTTCCCTTCTGTCTCCTCCTCTGACACTACCAGAGTCTACACTGCCCTTAACTGCACACCAGCACCAGCCTTTGGTTCTTCAGCTAATGCCACTGACCCGCCATGTACCATATGTGTTAAAGTGTTGTAATGATTCACTGCCAGTAGGGGGAGACTGTGTGTCATAAATACAGCAAGAACTGTGCAGTTGTCTCTTCACCTTAACAGCTCATCATGAGTGATGCCAAAGGATGGAAAGACATATTTCCACATTACAAGGTTGAGTGGTTTAGAGAATCTAACAGGTTTCTAAGCACTTAAGCAATCTCTCAGAAGTGAGCACCACTCAGTCAACAACGCAGCAGAAAATCTGGGGCTTACAGATGGTGTAGGCAACATGTTTGAGGCGTCACTGGATAGAAAAATGCAGTTAGATTTCAGCATACATTAGGTTGTCTGAGAGGAAACCAGACTCCTACTCTGGCCTCTTTTTTTTGGAAACACCCATGATGGGAGACTGTGGCCAATCACAGGTTTATTTAAATCTGATCAGATGAGTGGCTTCAGATAAGTGATTCCTTTTCTGGCATGCCTCACATTCCACAACTTTCTCTTTTTTCTAATCATTCATTCATAATGAAAAGGAACCTGAAATTTATTTTAAATATTAGCTGGTACATTAACATAAGTGCACTCCTGCTGGGTTTTCTCTACAAAAATCATATTAATTTAATTAGATTTTACTATTTTTACTCTGGTTGTCCATACCCCATCTGCAGTGGCCCTATGCCCCACAGGCTGAGAACCACTGGGTTAAATTGAGGACTTGGACTGGAGTGAAGTGAATTTTAAATCTCATCTGATACCAAAAGTCACCGGCATATATTTATCTGGGGGAAGTGCTTTGAAGAGGGGGGGGGGGGGGGGGGGGGGGGGGGGGGGGGTCTTTGAATCTTTGAATTAAATCCCAGTGCAACAAGTGTATAAAACCGAGCACCCAGCCATGCAGTCTGCCTTTACAAACATTTGTGAAAGAATGGTTTGTTCTAAAGAGCTCGCTAACAGGATACACCGCTGCAACAAGCCAGTTTGTGAAATTTCTTTCCTCCTAGATATTTCGCAACCATCTGTAAGTGGTATTATTGCAAAGTGGAAGCATTTCGGAACCACAGCAACTCAGCCACCAAGTGGCAAAGTGACAGAGCGGGTTCGCTGAGCGCTGAGTGCATAAAACTCACCAACTCTGATTCAATAACTGCAGAGCTCCAAACCTCCTCTGGAATTAACATCAACACAAAAACTGTGCGCTAGGACCGGGTTTCCATGGCCGAGCAGCTCCTGTAGGTGGTCCAGTACTTTCGTCCATATAGCCCATCGTGGTATAAGGGGATATTGGAATTTATCCATAAAATTACTGCAATATTCATTTGAACTACATTATTGTTTGTTTCAGGTCTTTTACTAGAATCTGTCATTACACGGTCACTTTTGATAAAAGCACAGCTCAATTATGCTCAGTTTTCCCAGGTTTCATGTTACTAATCTACCTACAATCCAGAAAATTCCAAAACACACAAAAGAAGCTGCATCTGGAACAGGAGAAAGGTCTCATCTCAGTAACATTCTGTATTCCCTGTTTTATATCTTGAAGCCTGAAATTAAGGCTAAAGACGTATCTGTTGCAGTTCCTTCATGCACGAAAGCACACTGTTATCTCCCTCGCAACTGGCAGATGATTTTGTCCAGCCACATGCGGGGAGAAAAGGTATACACTTTCATTTTTTTTTTTACACATCACCTTCTACTTAAATTTCACATCCAGCCTTTTAATCACAGCACACAAATCCACATGAAACAAAAGTGTTGTGAATGTGTGTGGATGAAAGGCACGTGAATGCACACAAACTTTTCCTTTCAGCTTCTTCTATAGAGGAGCTGTCATTATGCCACTTTGCTTTCAGAACAAAGACGAGAGGTTTTCTCTATGACTATCATTGTGCGCTTGATGGCATATAGTGCGCGTGTGTGGCCTGCAATCTGCCAAGCATCAAGATCAGTCCATAAATCACAGCGGGAGGGATGAGATGACTACACACAGAAATACTTTGGCAGAAGGCAAAGCCCCGTATAGTGTGATTTAAGTTCACATTATATGAATCTGAATCCTTTTGAAGGTATGACATGATTTCTGTCACATTGTGGTTCTGTGATTACCGGAGATATCGCTCAGGGATGAGTGAACCAGTTAGAAGTGCAGGTGGCCACGCTGGAAGAAGAAGAAGAGACAGAGGCTTCTTTTGTCTGATATGCCCAATTATAGATTAGGGGGGGAAAGAAAAAAAATCTTATGAAAGCTGAATTTCCAACTTCCACATTTTTGGCAAAGATGGCAGAATATTCTGGCTTAAGCACACCTCCTGTTTATGTGATACTTTTCACTGACAAGTACATTATGTTGTCTTCTGCTGCCATTGCCAACATAAGCAAAAACGGACCTTTGATGTGTTCCCATACAAGGATTACCACTAGTTTGTTCCTCCTATTAGCAAAACAAACGGTTTGACTGCAGCTTTAAGATTAGTTACACACTACACAGATGTCTCCATCTTTCTGATCGACGGGAGCAGCTGCTGTGAGGATCTCGGGTTTAATGCATTCCATCAGATTGCAACTCTTAGCCCATACTGAAGGCTGCACAGCTGAGGGCTCAGAGGGCACCCTGGAAGGAGGGTAGGGGTGTGCTCCCCTGGTTGGGTGTCAGACAGCCCTGCAGTCAATAACCATTCAAATTAGCGACGAGAGATTCAGACAGCATGTGCCGTTTTCTTCAGGCAAGCTGTGAAGTGATTAATTAATCAGAGTTAGTTGATCTAATACTCCCTGTGAGACCATCTGCACTCAAATGGGACTCCCCTGCAGTCTGATTGGTGAGTGAGGAATGTGGTTTACAATTTCAGGATGAGTAGGCTTCTCACTGGTTTTAGCAGACTGCATCGCACAACCCCAAGCCTAGCTTCTCTCCATTGGCTTCCTGTTTGTTTTGCAGTTGATTTTATGATTTTTCTGTTCACTTTTAAAGAATGTCTGGGTCTGGTGCCCAGCTATGTAGCAGAAATTATGACCCCGTGGCTTTGGAATTACCTGCCCGAGGAGAAAAGCTTTACAGATTCAGGGACTTCTTTTAAATCGATTGTTTGCTTTTATGTGTCCGCTTTCCTTTTTATCTTTATTGTTTTCATTCTTTTCACCCCTTTATTTATTAATTTTTTTAAATGGCATTTTGCATTTGTCCTACTTGATGATATCTGCATGTAAAAATGTCTTGGTTGCATGCAAGCAAAAAGTCCACGTAGAGACAAAAGGGGGAATACAATTTCATGTGATGATGTTTTACCCACTTAAACATTTTTTCTTCACTAGTAAACAATCACAAACATGTGAAACAGAAAGGATATTCCGAATATCCTGGTCACACTGGGAAATATTGGCTGTCAGCGTTCTTATCTGAGTTTCCCTGTTGCTTATAAAAACATAAAATGAACCCTGCAAATGAGCGCATTAAGAGTAAAATATTCAGGAATATCTCTGTCCCAAGTTCTTTGCTGCAGTGTGACATGTGTCATTCTCACCCCCGGGAATCCAGTGTGTTCTTTGCGTCCAGCAGCAGTTTTGCAAGCATTGTGAAGATGCTCATTCTCATTTCTGGGTCTCTGTTTGGGTCGAGGCAGTTATGGAGGAGAGGCATCAACTCGCTCAAAAACTCACCGATCACTGGGCCTTTAAAAACAAACAAAAAAACAACACACACACAGACAGAGTTGTATTACCACAAAAACATGAAAGAGAAACTGTAAATACTGCATTTGTATGGCGTGTATCTTAACCGCTAGCCCACCATACGCTTTGTTTCTTCAAGGTCGCATTTTAAATATGCAACCACAAGGACAACGGTTTTCCACGTCTACCTTTGCTCATGTAGGTGCAGTGGTGCAGCATGCAAAAGAGCCGGATCAAGTTGGGTGTAAGGAGGAGGAGGAGTTGATCTAAAACAGCTGTGCCAGTCATAGTGATTGTTGTAGATCAATATGACCAATATAACTGTCCAGCGATGACAGAAAACAACAAATAAAACATTGATGAAACATAATTGTTTGTAATTGGACATTATTATATAAAATAACAGCGCCTGAACACAAAGACCTGACGCCAGGAATAAATTAGTAAAGGGGCACTCATGAATAGTGGCACTGCACCCTTGCACTGAAAAAGGTTTGTATACAGGATAAAGCAATAAAACAAGAACTTAAAAAATGTACGTATGCAGCTTTGCCCATGCTGGTGCTTCGAAACACAATAAAGTTCATTTCCATGCCATTTTAAACTCCAGTACTGATTTGGGAGGGGGCAGAATATTCAAAGGTGATTATCTACATTTTAATCATATTTCTATTATTGCTGCAGATTTTTTTCTTTGTATGAATCCAATCATTAAACTTCCAGTCACACAGGTCTAGAGACCAGTCAGCCACACCCTGGCAACCACTGATTGCTAGGGAACCCCAACCACACAGCAAATAAAATTTTCTGAGCACCTGATGGAGGGGGGGTGGGGGGGTGGCCGACTGTCTGCATGTGGGCTTATAGCAGCTGCAGAAACAGACTTAAGGACTTTTTTAAAAATGTATTTATTTTTGGGGCTTTTTGCCTTTATTAGATAGCGCAGTAGTGGAGGGTGGACAGGGAAGTGGGGAGAGAGAGTGGGGGGGAGACATGCAGCAAAGGGCCTTGGTTCGGACTCAAGCCTGGGCTGCTGTATTTCAGCCTTGCTGCATACGGGCACCTGCTCATCCCTGCCATATTTAAACAGATTCCCACCTGCTGGTACCTTTCCTTAGACCAGTTGACTGTGCGCTCTGTGTCTGGAAACAAAAATAACACACAGACGCATAAAGCAAATTTCAAGGTCTAGAAGGATGGCATGTTGTTCAGCCTGATTCTTGCACTATGACTTCGGTAGTGCTTAAACATCAATTCTTCAGTTAAAGGACTCAAATTCATTCTGTCTTTCAGTCTTATTTTTACCCAACTACTAAACATGAAATCCCTCTATAAAAAAGCAACAGTACTAAATTCACAGAGCAAAGATACTTGCGTTTGTGAGTTTTCTGAATTGCACTTTGTCAGAACAAACTATCGAATGTCAAACAAAAAAAGCAGCTGTTTTGCTGCTTTTTTTGTTGCTGTTTTTTGACCATATTGTTGAGTTATTAAAACCCGCGGACTGGTGAGACATTAACACTGAGTCAGAGGAAATGACATGTAAGAAGTTCTTTGTGCACCACTGTTTTTATACACATGCCTTTTACAGGAAAATGAGAAACTCATCTTGCAAATATTCCCAGTTGCATTCATACCCCCCCCCACACACACACACACACACACACACACTTATCCACTTACAGTCTCACTGCATGTTTACAGAACTATATATAGTGATCTCTGCGTGTGTGTGCGTGTAATGAGTGATAAGTGTCCATGCCCAGTTTGGACAGACAAACAGAGTTCATGCCCTGTTTATACAGACACGAGTGGAGACAGAGGAAATCCTGAGATGGCCTGAGGGTGTCAGCCAGCGACATAAAAAGATATGGGAAAACAGAGAGACAGACAGAATGAGAGCCAGAGCTTTTCCATCCAGAGGGGATGTGTGAATCAAAGAATGTGTCATTTAATCAGAAGTTGCTCAAAGTCACGGCAGATATGGCAAGGCAGCAATAGCAGATTTCAAATCTAAAATAATAAGAGAAACAGCCTGTCTTGGCTTTTAACAAAGCATAAGCATTTACTCTGGAGAAAGGGAGAGGGAGAGACCGACAGAGACACAGAGAGTGTGAGGAACTGGACCAGATTACATGCAATCAGACATTCTGACACCAGCTGGAGAACAAAAGACTGCGAGGAGGATATGAGCGGGCAATAATTATTCCTGTCTCTTACAAACACAGATGGAGCGTTTGATGAGCTGATGAGCAAGCAAAATGACCAATTCTCAGTTGTCATATCAACTACCGTCTATTGTCCAGAAAAGAGCTAATTTCCCTGAATCATGTGCACATCAAACACAGGGATAACATACGGTCTGTTCTGCTGCCTGTAGCAAAGTCCTTGGGATGTGTTAATGGAACATCTGCAAGAATGAAACCTAGGAAAGCTTAAACCAGTACTCAATATGAAAACAAGACACACACACACACACACACACACAACCAACTAAGCTTCAAAGTGGCCTTGATCCAGTAGAATGTCAAGAGCAGGCAGCTTAACTGCTGTTTGATGTAGTGACCTGCACAGGGATCACTGAGTGGACTGGTCAGTAAGTGTGTGAGAGTGTATAGAAGAGTAAGAGTGTGTGTGTGTGTGTGTGTGTGTGTGTGTGTGTGAGTGTGAGAGAGAGGATTATAGGAAGGTACTCAGCTGCCCAGTCAATTAGAAAGGCAGCAGTGAGAGGGAGAAAGAGATTGAGATAAAAGCGTGGAACAGGGAGGTGGTGATGATAGAAGGCTTTATGGGATAAAGGGAGGCAAAGTGAAGTCTCAGAAACAAACCAAGGGTCACAGCTTTTAACCCTCTGTGACACACGCACACACACCTAACTCTTTTAGCAAAGTCTGAGACACATGGATTGACAAACAGGAGGAAAGACGGGGATGTACAAAAGTCAGGAATCAAATTCTTTTTTTCCTGTGTGCACATGTTCTTGACCATGGGCCTTTATTTTCAGCTAACAAGGCTATGAGACAGACAGGCATTCATGGGTATTGGTCCTAGACAGTAACAATGTACACACTGCCTTGGAATGTATTGGGGATGTCATGTATTAAATAGCAGAATTTTTTTGAGGCCTGATAACACTATACTGCCAAATCGTATTTACTCGACTGCCTTTACACACACATGAACTTGAGTAGCATCCCATTCTTAATCCATAGGGTTTAATATGATGTCGGCTCACCCGACAGCTTCAACTCTTCTGGGAAGGCGTAGGAGTGTGTTTATGGAAATTTTTGACCATTCTTCCACAAGCATAATTGTGAGGTCAAACATTAATGTTGGATGAGAAGGCCTGGCTCACAGTCTCCACTCTAATTCGTCCCAAAGGCATTCTGTCGGGTTGAGGTCGGGACTCTGTGCACACCAGTGAAGTTCTTCCGCACCAAACTCGCTCATTCATGTCTTTATGGACCTGCTTTGTGCACTGGTGTGCAGTCATGTTGGAACAGGAAGGAGCCATCCCCAAACTGTTCCCACAAAGTTGGGAATTGTCCAAAACTGTCTGAAGTGTCTTGGTATGCTGAAGCATTAAGAGTTCCTTTCACTGGAACTAAAGGGTTGAGCCCAACTCCTGAAAACCATAATCCCTCTCCACCAAACTTTACACTCAGCACAATGCAGTCAGGCAAGTACCGTTCCCCTGGCAACCACCAAACCCAGACTCATCCATCAGATTGCCAGATGGAGAAGTCTGATTTGTCACTCCAGAGAACACGTCGCCACTGCTCTAGAATCCAGTGGGAGCGTGCTTTACACCACTGCAGTCTGTCACTTTGCATTGCGCTTGGTGATGCAAGGCGTGGACGCAGCTCCTCAGAATGGGAACCCATTCCATGAAGCTCTATATATACTGTTCTTGAGCTAAAGGCCACATGAAGTTTGGAGGTCTGTAGCAATTGTGGAATATTTAGTAGGGGGGAAATTTCACGACTGGACTTGTTGCACAGGCAGCATCCTATCACGGTACCACGCTGGAATTCACTGAGCTCCTGAGAGCGACCCATTCTTTCACAAATATTTGTAGAAGCAGTCTGCATGCCTAGGTGCTTGGTTTTATACACCTGTAGTCATGGAAGTGATTGGAACCCCCGAATTCAATGATTTGGATCTGTGGATGAATATTTTCAGCAATATAGCATGTTTTCCTGATTCTTGCTGCTCTTGTGCAAGCAGGACAAAAACAACAATACAAAAAATGCAAAGCCATCCAAACCATTTGTGCAGGAGTGGGAACGTGCTGCCTTGAAAATGGATTACATGTGAACAGGACAAATAACTTGATTCTTAAGATATGATGTAATATGTTGTGTCTGAACAAGCTGAAAAATCATTACCACCTGAGGTGAAAGTGAACCTGTTCAGAATGATCGATATAGTGATTTTCTTCATCTGGCAATCTGAAGCACTGACGTCTTAAAAACTTTACTGCATACTTGTTTTCCTTTTACTACTGTAGTGTCTCTACACATGCAAACCTCAGCACCTGAAGTGTAACACGGCTACATCTTGTGCACATACAAGCTTCAGCTCTCACCTGATTGTATGACTATGATATGCAGCTGGAGTCTCTCTGGGGAGTAACTGGACCAGGTGTTGACAGAGGCAGACAGCCAGTCCAGCAGCTGGCCCATATGTTGTCTATAGAGCTCCATCACTGAGTCCAAGCCCTGCACCATGCACAAGAACTGTGTACTCGCCAAGGCCTGAAGAAGAGAAGGATAGGTGGAGCAACATTATGTCAACATATGTTTAGGCTACAGGGTCACTTGAGAAAAAAAACAACAACAACAACAACAACACTGAGTGGGACCAAGGCTTAACAAAGATGAGGCAAGAGATGAGGCAAGAGAATTTTTTTTCTGTTGCACAGTTAATATTTTATAATAATTTCAGGAATTCAGGAGAGACAGAAGCATTACGGGAAGAACAATGACTGAGTCTCACACATAAATCCACTAAGAAACTAAGAGGCACACATCAACAAAGCCGAGCTCAGAGGAAAGGGCTAGAATGAAAAAAAAGGATAGTAAATAATAACCTGACTTCTTAGGGCAGACCTATACACTTCATAATTCCTGTTGTAGTCCCTTAGGGATGGACAGGGATGGAGACATTGTTTGAGTCACAAATCGGGTCTTTCAGAAGAGAGCTAGACAACCCTGAGCTGTCCGCTGATGGGAAAGAAGTGCCCCTTTTCTGGGAAAACGAGTTCTTCTTTTCCTCTGGGTCCGGGATTGCCCAAGGCCATTCTCACCATTCCTCTCTTTCTTAATCCATTCCTTCCCATCTCTTCTCTACTATTGCTCCCTGTGTGAACATACACACTGATGCAGACAGACATAAACACACAGTCACACTGGTGGCCCGTGCGGTGTCTGGCAAGCAACTGTGCCAGTTCCTTCCCGCTCCTCTCCCTATCATTATTCTATGATGGCGACAAGAAGTTAGATGACATGGGTGACCTCAGATGCCACTGGCTTCCCTTGTCACTGGTCCTGTTTGTGCCTGGCATGTGGAGGCTGACCACAAGATGAAAGGTCATTCAATACCTGGATATGAGATGGCTTTTTTTTTTGCACCTGATGAGGCTTTATGGAACTAAATGGGGCAGACACAAACCTGTGTCATAAATGCAACATAACTCATCACTCCCGATCTATTTTCTTCCTCTATTTCTGTCTGGTTCTATTATTCTCCACCTTTCACCCACCTCCTTTCCACAAAGACTGGATTTCAAGCTCCACTCCAAAGGTGCAATTTGAGCTCCCGTGGCTAAGTGGATAATTATACAGTTTGAACCCATGTAAATGCTTACATTCCTCGAATAGCTCTCTTGTGTCATAAAACCTGCTTACCTTTCTAGTAAAAAAAAAAAAACAAGTAAAGGGAAAAATGGTGCAATTTCAGAGTAAATTGCATATTACAAAACTGCATATTACAAAAGTTGAAGCAATGGCAGAAGTGCAGGAAGGATGCATGTGGAACTGGAACTGCAGAACGTGGAGTTTTCTCACCTTTTCGCTCAGCTGTGGCTCGGTGGAGAAACTCTGGACAGTGATGAGAACTTGGAGCAGCTGCAGGCTGACTGAGCTGCAATCTGACTCACACTGATGCAGCAGCACATCCACACACGCCAGCAACTGCTCCAAGTACATAACCTGTGAAAGGCGCAGTGGGAATGCATCAATCAAAGACTGCCTTGACTTCGTGTATTCTAAGAGACAATGCTGCTTTTTAATCAGGTGACATCATCCTGGAATAACTAAATGGCTACTTGTATCATATTTCCAGTAATAACTGACGAACAAGATACAGTAACTGAGAGTGAGACCCCCACCCCCACCCCCCACCCCCCACGCGCACACACACACACACACACACACACACACACACACACACACACACACACACACACATCTAAAACACGACTGTGTGCGATTGCTGTCACTTGTCAGCCAGTGTTGCGGTGAGCTCATGTTTAGACAAAGACCTGCAGGTCAGGCTAATTTCCATGCCATCACTGGGATCGTGGCCTTTTTTTTTCCTGTTTTCACGCAGCCTGTCATTAGGGTGTCATGAGGGGAGAGTTAGAAGGAGAATAAGGGGTGGAAGGTGTAAGTGTGATTGAGAGTGTGTGTTTTGTATGAGGAGTTTAGAGGAAGAGTGCCCTCCAGATGTTTGCTTTGGTCTGGTGGAAGACCAGTTGGGTTTTGGGGTGGGGTGTGGTAGTGGTGGTGGTGGTGGTGGTGGTGGTGGGGGGGTTCCATGCTCACAGCTTGGCTGGCTAACACTAGGGGGTGCACTCTCTTTTCCCAAAATTGAAGCTTGGCATTAATCCCCAAGTGATCCGGTGTTAAAGCCAAGTCATACAGCAATGCAAAAACATAGAAGGGGAGCTAAGGTACTTCCAGCCTGCGGCTTGCACAAACACAGGAATTTATTTTGCTGCAGTGTGTTTTTATTTAGCACTGACTAACCAACCACAACTTTCTTTCACTCCTTCAGGTGCCCGGACTATAACAAACACTTAAAACAGCTTGCCCGCTGCACCGGGCACTGTTCTTTGAATGTGTTTCTCGAGTTATTGACAGGGGGGAAATCCCTTCTTATGACCAAGCTTTTCACCGGCACATAAACACAGCAGGAGCACCAGGGAAGCAGTAGTGGAAATAACGCGACACGCATGCAGACATGCATATTAAAAATTCGCAGAAAACAACCATTAGGGCTGGCCGAGAGTGAGAAGGAGAGAGAGCGGAAAAAGTGGTGCGGTGTAATGACTAGGTGGACACCTGGAGCAAGTCGAGATACACCTGGTTTTATTGGCCTGGGCACGTTCCAGGGCCCCTCATTACCCAGTGTATGCGAATTTGTCCACGACTGGATACGTCAATTATGATATTCCTCTTTAAGAAGCGATACTACGCCTGGAATTCCTATCCAACGGGGAGCCCACCTCCCACAGCTACCGATATTGCTATAGTAACAGGAAAACAAACAGAGTAGATGTGATGCTGACCCTTTGCAGTCAGCTCAAAGTTGCTCTTGTGTGCTTTTTTTTTTGCACTCTTTGTCTGCCCTACAGTGGAGCAGTGAGCAATATCCAGCACTCACTGATGACAAGGTGCAGGCACACAGGAGACCTCGCTAATATATGAAAGCATGTTTGCTTTTTCAGCTCAACAGCTGATGTTGTGACACTGTGAAGATTCTCCAAGATGAAAAGACCTTTCTTCTACAGCCTGGCTGTGAAATTCACAGAGCTCTTCCGGCTCTTACCATCTTTACCAATCTGCACCAGCAGATGTGGTGATGTCTCTGTCACCATGGCAGCCTAAAACACAGCAACACCACAGCTGTGCAAGGTGTGCATGAGCCACTGCGGCCATATGGGAGTCATAAGAAGGCATAAATTTCACATCAGAACACAGTGGCTTCCTTAACCGCCGGTTTGTCTTTCATGTCCTCTCAAGCTCCTGAAATCATCTTCAATTTATAACCAAATGTTTTTGTTTTTCCGTGGAGCATTCGGCCCCCCCCTTCTGAAAAGATAGAAAAGAAAACACAGCTGAAGGAGTCTGTGAGGTTATGTCGTGCAGAAGCATCATATATCAGCTTCCAAATCCTCGGCTCCCCACAGAGCCTTCCAGTCCTCCTCCCCTGCCTACGTTCACTTTGAAGATTATTTATCTTTCATTTCTTAACAGGCTTCATTTTGTTTAAGTCAGACTTCACTTTCTCCTTTCTCTCTGCCCCGGCTCAACCGGCACACAGCACTCTGAAGAACGTGCATTTATTTTAAAGTTCGTTAAATGCCTTAAGTTATATAAATCATATAACATAAATTGTGCCTGCGGGTGAATAAACCTTTATCAAATAATAATCAAAAGTAGGTCAGTCAAACATAAACAAATCTAAAGACATGCTGAGTCAGCATTTTACCACTGGGAGATCACCGGCATGCTGAATGCAGGTGGTCCTGTCACCAGTGGTGTTATTTACAGCTACTCAGTGATCTGGCCCGTCTCCGTGATGTGAACTCTGCCTGTTGTCAAAGAATGTTGCAGGTGCTTTGTCTCTGCCACCTCCCTGAGCAGCGCTCTGTGCTTCGCCCTCAGAAACAGAGGGGGAGAATGACAGAGTAAGATAGATGGAGAGACAGACAGAGAGGAAGCAGAGGTCTCCCTGCATCTGTGGGACAGCATGTGACTGTCCCATCCGGTTAATTCTTTTTCTGGTTGACCCCACCAGACAGCGACGAGGGAGGACAGAAGGAGGTCAGTTTCTGTATTCATTTATCACCAGGCTTGAGCAGGCAGGCTTTGAAATTTCAGGGATTCTTTTAATGGCACGGCTGAACCCCAGACTGGTGCTAGGAGCTTGTGTGGCTATAAAAAAAAAAAAAAAACGAAAAAAGAAAAAAAAACAAAGCTTTTGCGCTGCTTTGTCTGCTCTGAGAGGTCAGAGCAGTCATCCTGGGGTCACATGAATTAGTGGATTTTTGTTATTATTAGCTTAAAGAGGAAATTCATGTGGGACACTGAGAGCAGATGGGGTCATGGGTATAGTTAGGCCAGTTGTGCAGAGAATAGTTATCTGGCGGACAACTGTTATTGTGAAAGGAAAAGCTAGAGGAAAAGAAGCATGGAAGCGTCTGCTCCGCACTCGACAGGAATTTTCCTCTTATTTAAAAATAAAGTCCAAATGCATTTTAGTAATTTCAGAGATGTGCAGCACTGCAGGAACACATTACAAAGTCGCGTGTGAGCAGAGCCATTGCGATCAAAGACGTGTAATGCTAGATTTGAAAAAACACCATGTGGCCTGAGTGTCACCTTAACAGAGTTGGCATTTTAGAGAATTACTCCACAGTGAACCCCCTGAACTCACCCAATACAGTAGTGCTATTGAAGAGTCTTGAAGACTCTCAGCTAAAGCCCTTTAAAGACATCTTATCATCAAACTTATTTCCATAACGGACAAATTAGGCCAGAAATATACAGTATGACTGTTGCAAGGTCACTGGCAAAAATAAGAGTGCTAAAGTACACAGAGAAAGCAGAAAATGATTCTCTATGATGCTGCTAAGATCAACTTTTTCAACATATTCCTCCCTTGCCAGAAAACTTCATATGCAGTATTCAACTAAAGTTAAGAACAGTAGGAGGATGTGTTTGTAGTGGGTGAAAAGGAGGTACATGATATTACTGGAAGCACAGTGAGGTAAATAAGTTCAAAACAGGCCAACCACGCTGAAACCCAAGCCGCCCTCTGCTGACCTGTTGATATCCCTGGCACACATCAGGCTGGACCAGCGTGTTGGCAATCTGCTGGATATGTGGTTTAAGAAGCGGCCCTGAGCATCCTCGGAGCACGGCAGCCAGCACCATGAGGGGGGCCCAGGGGTTGGAGGAAGAGTACGGGCTTTCCACGTGATCCAGCAGCAGCTTGAGGAAGACAGGTGGAGGGACAAAGGTCCCTAACAGTTTAGCAGCTGCCAGACACTAAAGGTGGAAACAGACAGGAAGCGAGTGAAGAGCAGAGACCCGAGGGAGTGTCAAGGACGATGAAGAGAGGAAGTCAATCTTTTAATTTTCCACACATCAAAGATCTACACAAGCCTCCTAAGTAAACAGGTGCATCCCAAGTCCTTGAGCCCTGACTGGCCCAGTCTAAATATAGGACAGTGGTTAGACTGACTTGAACTACAACTGCTGACTCGGCAGAATAAAACAAACAAAAACAAAACAAAACAACAGTTCTATTCTAAAGTCTGTGCTGATATTAAGATTTACTAAATGTCACACCTGATTAAAAAAAAATAGGAAAAACAACGTGATGCATATTCTGCTCTGCTTCTCTGGTACTCACGTTGTTGACCACGTCCCTCTCGTTGTCTGTGCAGGCCCGGTACAGGGTGGCCAGCAGAGGCGGAAGGTGCTGGGTGCAGTGGTCCTCGGCATGGAGCACCAGCACAGAAAGAAGCTGAGAGGTCATGACCCGAGTTGGCACTTGCCAATCGGTCACATCGTGGGTGATAGCCGGTACCAGCTTCCCCAGATTTCTCACAACCAGCTCTCTGCAGCCCAACCCTGGACGCTCCACTGGAAGAGAAATTGAAAAATTCTCCTAAGCATACTCTGCCGTAATCTGGACTTTCTTTGGAAAGACCTCATTTTCTCGGTCTCATTCACTTAGCATGAATTTGGAGATTTCCCAGCGATAGTAGCAGATAGCAGAGATAGAAATTTGCTTTACCGATTTACTGAACAATCTCCAGGACGGTAGGCTGTCATCAAAAGTGTTTTATTCATAAACAATTCTGACCCAGAATGCAACATATTTTCTGTTTGCATTACAATGCCTATGCATAGCTTATTTAGGTGTAGTCTACATGTGAAATTACTGTGTGAGCTGTAGCGTAATGAACTAGCTGAACGGAACAATAAACACCACTGATTCGCTGAGCGGGCTCCAGCACATCGCATTCTCTACAAAACTTTTTATGAGATTCCCCCAAAAGAGACTTGTCAGAGCAAGAGTTAACACTTTCCCCATATAGCCTTCTACATTTCACTTTTGCTTGTCTTTCTTTTCACTAACCTGCCACCTTATTGCCCTTCTCCTATAGGAACGCTAATGAGAGAGGAAGGGAGGACTAAAGGAAGTCAGAGATAAATCAGAGAAACACAACAGGACAAGACCAAACAAGGCCCTTTCTGGTTGTCTCTCACTGTTTGACAGTGACCTCTTCACACTGGGAGGCCTGGCAGATTTATGACCGCAAGACAAAAAGGGAAAGAGTAAAAGAGTCTCTTCCTTTCCTGTCCCCAGGCGGAACCAGTATCCATCCGTACTGTCACATGTGTAGCAGTGGTACTTATACAGGAGCTTTTCAAAATGCAGACTTGTGCAACTGTGCTATGCGCATATTTATCCTGGCCCTCTAGGCAAACTGCAGGCCAACTATTGTGGCCATGTTTCAGGTTCATATTGTTACCGGGCCTGAGGCAGACACTTATCTTTCCAAGCCAGTACCTGCCCTGACAACAAAGCTTTCATAGACAGCATCATTTTTTTTTTTTTTTACTGTATGTTATAACATGAACAGCTGTAATAAAGAGCTGAGATTTAGTGAAGTGAGGTGCAGTTATTACATTTAGCTTGACACTGACAGGCAGCTGCTTTTAGAACTTTGAGTGCAGATAAGAAGGTAAACCCCTCCACGGAAAGCTTTCTAATCCCTTGCCTCGCCACCTACATGTAATTGAAGCTGATGCATTGCACCGATGCCACCCACTTCACAGTAAAAAATAAATAAATAAAGATAAAAATAAGCCAAGATACCTAGATCACAAACAACAAGAACTTTTAGAACTACTGAGAATATGGATAAAAATGTCAATGTCAAAACAGGATTACTTCTAAAGGCCGCAGTTCATCATTCACTCTAGCTTGGAGTCATTCTGTTATCTACCAAAATACCCATCTGTATGACTACACTACTGAAAAACTGTAGAGTAGGGAAGGAACAGCAGCTTTGTCAGACCTCCTGGTGGGTAATGTGGAGGTGGAGTGAGAAGGAAGTCCATTTTGTCCTTGATGTCATCCTCATTCTCCTTCTCCCACTGCACGCCCACCCGTGTCCACAGATCACCTGCTAGAAGTCTGAAAGAGGCAACGGAAGGAAACATTTCTTATTTATCCTAAAGCTGATTCTAAGCAGCTGTTCACTGGAGCTCTAAACATGAGGAACAAACAGATGTGTCGAGGCAAGTGAAAGAGGCCATCATTAGGTTGAAGGTTCATTCAAGTATTAAAAACAATCATTAAATATAAAATTTTAAAAGTTTATCCAATGCATTTTGAGCCTCTGAAAATGAGGACTATGTATAAAAATGTCTGCAATTCCTGAACAGGTAATGCAAAAAAAACCCCCTTAAAACCCCCCAAATTAAAGCTGAATGTCTGGACTTCAAATCACATGGTGATAAACTAGACTTAAAATCCAACATGGCAGCGTACAGAAACTGTGTCATGTATCTAGACACATAGCTGAAGTTTCCTCTTACACAACAGACTGCAGAACAAAGCTGTGGACTTTCACCTTATTTCTGGAATCTCATCATTGGTGCTGCTCAGCAGGAGAGGGATGAGTTTGTGAAAATAGGAGTATCTGTCTCTCATGTGCAACAGCCAATCACCAACAACTGCAGTCACAGCTTTCCTCACCTGGATAAGAAGAGAGAATGGGGGGGGACAACATGCTTTGATTAAAAAAATATATATAAATCCCTGGAGTAATCAGTTGGCACTCTTGTTTCAAAACTGAACCTGTGGCGAGTCATCAAACAGTCTCTGTGCCAGGTGAGAGAGCACGTCATCCACATTTTTCCCACTTCCATGCTGAATGACCGCCCCGGTGGCTTCGACGACAGCGACCCGCACCCGAGAGTGCTGATGAGCGATCGTCAGCATGAGAGGCTTAATGAGACTCTCAGCTTGCATGTGAAAGTGCTCTAAAGAGAAAGAAGCGAAAAGGATTTCAGGTGAGTCATGCAGTGATAGGATACAATTTATAATACAATATGAGACTAAGTGCACTGCTGTGAAGAAGTACTTGCCCATTTCCTGATTTTTTTTTTTGCATGTTTTTCAAACTTGCATGTTTCCAATCATAAAACTGATTTTAATATTAGACAAAGATAACCTGAGTAAATATAAAATGCAGTTTTTAAATGACAATTTCATTTATTAAGGGAAATAAGCTATCCGAACCTACCCAAATCATCCCCTAAACCTAATAATTGGTTGTGCCACACTTGGCAGTGAGAATTGCAATCAAGCATTTGTGATTGTTGGTAATGGGTCTTTCACATCGCTGTGGAGGAATTCTGGCCCAGTCTTCTTTGCAGAATTGTTTTAATTCAGCCATATTAGAAGGTTTTTCAGCATGAACGGCCTATTTAAGGTGATGTCAAAGTATTTTAATCAGATTAAAGTCCAGACTTTGACTAGGCCACGCCAAAACCTTCTGTTTTTTTTTTTGGCCATTCAGAGGTGGACATGATGATGTGTTTGGGATCATTGTTCTGCTGCATAATCCAAGTGAGCTTCAGAGCACAAACTGATGGCCAGATATTCTCCTTCGGGATTCTCTGGTACAGAGCAAAATTCATGGTTCCATCAATTACGGTAAGTCTTCTAATGAGCTGCAAAGCAGCCCCAGACCATCACATTACTACCACCATATCTGACTGCTGCTAAAATGCTCTTTTTACGAAATGCTGTGTTATTTCTACAGCATATGTAACGGGACTCAAACCTTCCAAAAGTTCATCTTTTGTCTCGTCAGTACACAGAATATTTTCCCCAAAGTCTTGGGGATCATTGTGATGTTAGAGGAGCCTTTGTGTTGATTTTGGTCAGCAGTGGTTTTCACCTTGGAACTCTCCCATGGATGCCATTGTTGCACAGGCTCTTTTTTTTAACTGTTGATTCATGAACTCTGACCTTAACTGAGGCACGTTAGGCCTAAAGTTCTTTACATGTTGTTCTGTGTTCTTTTGTGACCTCCTGGATGAGTTGTCGAGGCGCTCTTGGAGTAATTTTGGTAGACTGGCCATTCCTGGGAAGGTTCACCGCTGTTCCAAGTTTTCTCCATTTGTGGATAATGGCTCTCACTGTGATTCCAAAGCTTTGGATGGCTTCGTAAACCTTTCCAGACTGATAGATGTCTGACTTTGTTTCTCAGCTGTTCTTGTGTTTCTTTAGATCGAGGCATGCTGTGCTGTTCTTTTTTTTGAGATCTTTTAGTCTCCTTCACTTTGTCAGACAGGCTCTATTTAAGTGATTTCTTAATTCAACAGGTCTGGCAGTGATCAGGCCTGGGTGTAGCTCGTGAACTTGAACTCAGCTTTCCAAAAAATGTGGTTATTCACACGTAATTCATGATTTAACAATGGGAGGCAATTACTTTTTCACACAGGGCCAGGTTGGTTTGGATAGCTTGTTTTCCCTACAAAAATCAAATCATCTTTTAAAAACGGCATTTTGTATTTACTCGGGTTATCTTTGTCTAATATTAAAATTAGTGTGATGATCAAAAACATCTAAGTGTGAAAGCTGGCAAAAGAAGCAGTCTGAGTATTTTTCTTTTTTCATTCAACGTTTTTAACGTTTGTTACAGGAATTACCGACAGTTCAAGTTTTCCGGCAGAAAAGCGGCTCCTGGACGTTTTTCTGTCTTTTAATATACCTGCAGACGCACCTGCGCACTACAGTAAAGACAGTCCTTGGGTCGCAAACACGTTTGCGCGCTTCGAAACCATGGTAACCGGCTTTCTCAACAACAGCAGAAACAAAAGCCAAAAACCAACCTGGCACACACTTCGCAAAGTTCACGGTGCACTTGCAGCTTTCTCTTTTTACGTCGGGGAAAGGGTCCACGATGGTTCTCCGCAATATGTTGATCACCTCCTTCAGATAGGGCGCTAGATTCTTCCCGCACACCTCCACTGTTAGAGTCAACATTTCCACGGCCGACAGGCGAAGTTCCTCGGCCGGCTCCAGGATCTCCTTCTCCCCAAAGCGCTGAGCCAGGCAGGGCATGAGATAAGGCAGCGATTCATCCGGTTTGGGGACACATCGTATAAACTCTGTTATAAGCGCTATCGTAGTTTCTCTACATCTTTCCATCGGGTCTGAGAGGCATCTGAGGAGAGGCTTGAGGAGCGCAGAGAACACTTCCTGTAACACGCCGCCGGACAGCCCTTTATCTACCGTCTCCTTCTTGATTAACTCCAGAGCTCTTTTTCTTGTCGCCTTGTTGTCTTCGTTCAGACAATTTAAATGTCGGGCGAGTCCTCTCAAAACTTCAGCGGCAGCATGCTCATCTCCGGCCGCCATTGCTGCCATCTTGACCGTCGTTATGGCAACCGGCTGCTGCACGACAAACAAATGACTGCTTTACGGTAGCCTGGAATTCAAAAATCTCAAACTTTATTTACATTCACAAACACAAGACTTTCGATAGTGGCATCAGACTATTCAAATATCCCCGAATGTTAATACAGAAGTCGGGCCAAATGAAGTGATGTCACAATACAAACACTGAATGAAAGCGCTAATAAGCAAATAAAAAAATGCTAAATTCAAAGTTCACCAAATTGCCAAAATAGAATGAAAATTACATAAACTATGATCTTGTTTTAAGTTTGTCAGCTGTACAAACTGTATATTCAGTCAGTTACATACATGGTAGGCTATTCCAGGTTTGGCTAATCACAGCTTTGGTCAGAAGTTTAAACACAGTCATCATGGGCATGAATGTCACGGTAATTTTGGGCTCAAATATATTCATACACTCACTTACATTTTTAATAAGTGTTGCTGAAGATTTTACAAGGTCTTTTAACTTGACAAGGCCAAAGCCTGTTAACTTCTCATTAGTGATCTTGATTGACTATAACTGGTAGTTTCTCTTTGCCAGCATAAAAAAAGGATTTGTTTGACTCAAGATTAATATGAAAGTCCAAGGAACTCAGTGAAGACCTAAGAAGGAGAATTGCAGATTTACACATGTCCAGAAGATCTCTTGGAGCCATTTCTAAACAACTGCAGGTTCCAAGAGCATCAGTTCAAACAACTGTACTGTAAGTACTAGTTATTCAGATGTGTCACCACAGTGCCAAGGTCTGGAAGAAACTGTCATCTTCAGATGAGAGGAATTTGGTTAGGTTAGGATATTCAGGAGCAACCCAGGAACCATCAAGACTCAATCTGCCATGAACTTGACATTTGTTGGGGGGCTGCACACAGAAATAGCGTTTCAGATTGTAGGCTCAGGATGGTTTAATGTTATCCGAGGCTTTACATTCAGTGTTATTCAGCGGCAGGACTCATTCCATGTAATATTAAAACATACACACTGTATACACCACGACGGAAATGTGATGTTAAGGCTGTAGCTGCAGAGCAGTGAGGATGTAAGACCACAGTCTGTGATGAAGGCGTTTATATTGGAAAATAAACGCCTAGTAATAATAGTAACAATAATAATAGTTTTTTTTTTTTTTTTTTTTTTTAATGAATGTTTCCTTTAAGGGTCTTTAACCTGTAAATGTGCTGCCGCGTGCTCGCTGGCCTCGAGAGAGCGCCGCTGCGGTCGAGGGGATGACAGATTGACGTCATCGAGACTGACGCAGAGCGAGCCGAGGTAGCGGTGAGGCAGCGGCAGAAGCAGCGGCAGGAGCATCCCGGCTAACGAACGGCGCCTCATCAGTCTCTTACCAACCAGCGAGGTGTTTTCTCCTCCACATCCACCACAAATAACGGTAGGGACGCGAGCGAGAGCAGCGGCTGAACCGTGTCTGGGAAGTAGCGGTTCGGAGGGGTGGTGTTTAGTACCGGGTTCGTGATGCTTTCGGCTGTCGCCGTAAATTCCCCCTTCGTTGAGGTTTGGTTGTCATTGTGAGGTTAGCAGCTCTGCCTGTGTTAGCTGTGTATTCAATGCAGATGAGCAGGTGTTCAGTTTCATCACAAGCGCCACAGTGTACACAGCTAAAATTGGACACCGCTGCTGTTGTATTTGCTGTGAAGGAGGCTGCAGCTCCCTGATGTCATCCTCAAAGTCATTCCCGAGTCCGGTTTGTTATGCACAAATGACAAATACGGTTAACGTGATTTCCATTTGAGGAAGTGATTCAGGGTAGTGAACTGTTAGCTAGCTACACCTGCCCAGCTTCCTGTCTTGCAGTGAGACATATTGCATAGTTATCTGCAGTCTGACATAGACTGCTCGTATTTGTTAGTAGTCATGTGTTCTTATATAATTCCCATTGCCTCCACCTGCTGAAGTATTTGCTTTCATAAATAAAAGCACCACTTTCCACTTTTTCGGCCCATCTTTTTCAAATCAAGAAAGATAGGCCGTGGTCCTGCATTGGTAATTAATTTAACCAAACAATGAGGGGTATAGCGTCTATTAAATGTGTTTGTGTTAACTCTTTTTTGCCGGTGTCTCCTGTCTCCTGCACTCAAATAGAAAAACAAGTAAGAGGTCCACTTCATTTGGAGGGGGAAAAAAAAGAAGAGAAGAGCAGATAACATCCTGTATCTTAGGATCTGTAACTTTTCTGTTCTTAACACAAATGTATATTTTTAGGGAACATACTTGAAAATTGTTGGTTGCTGTAACAACAAGATCAAGTTGTGTATTCTGGGTAATTTACTAAATTGAAACGTGACGAATCAAGGTATTTTTTTGTTTTTTTTTTTACAAAATTCTGTATTGCAGGAGATAAAATAATAAGCCAGATTTTTTTGTCATTGACCTCCAGTATTGTTATATCGCACAACCCTGTGACCCATGGATTTGCTTTGTTATTGATACTTAGAATTTATGTAGTAAAAAGAACAAACTGGCAACAACTACTGCTGACATAGAACATGCCTTACTCACGATGCTGCCTACTGACTGATATCCTGTGCAAGAAGCATAAGAAACCGGTGAAATCTTAAGTCACCTGCTTCCCACAATCCATTCCCCCTCCAAATCTCTCCCCTGCACCCGTCATATCTCATTATGCACCCCACATTTTGCCCCTCCTTCTATTTTTCTGTTCTCCTCAGCCCTCTTCTCCCCCCGCTACATTGTTCTCCCCCACTTCCCTATTCTGCTTTCCCTGCCCTCCTCTCATGGTCCACCCTGTTTTCTCCCACTGCCACAGAGATAAAAGATAAGATGGCCACCTCCTCCTCCACTCTGGAAGAAGACGAGAGTTTGAAGGGCTGTGAAATTTTCGTGCAGAAGCACAACATCCAGCAGATCCTCAAAGAGTGCATTGTGAACCTCTGCATCGCTAAGCCTGAGCGTCCTATGAAGTTCCTGCGGGAGCATTTTGAAAAGCTGGAGAAGGTTGGTGATAATAAAGTTTCGTGAGTCTTTTGTTTTTAATGTGGGGTTCTGTGTGGACACCAATTTTGTGTGTGGTGAGCTTGTGTAAATTAGGATTATGATATGTGACGTGCTTTTTCACTGCAGTGTTTCTCGATTTGCATAAAATTGTGGCCAGTTTGAATGAAGTAGTCTGTAAATGTAAGACTTTATATTGCTGTTTACAAGCTGTGTTCGATAAGGTGGAATGCTTTTTGAAATTAACACCCTCGGGGAATTGCTTGCTCGTATTTTATGTCTGTTCCATGACGTCTGCTGACCCAAGGTTTGTATTGCTCTATGAAGAGATAAAGACCATCCCAGCTAGTTACAGTATTAAAAACAAGCTGTACTCAAATGATCATGGAGTTTTCATTTTCCATCTCATAATAGGAGAATCCATTAGGGAATGCAAGAAGAGCACCCATAAAAAAAAAAAAAGGGCCAGTGTCCTCAGACAGCAGACTTTTTGTATTTGCCCGTCTCTCTGTCAGCCTGTCTGTCTCTGAGCAGGCAGACAAAAGAGATGCACATCCATTAAAAGATTACTGCTTCATGGAGCGTGGAGTGTGTTTTGCACAAAGAGAAATGGAAGATCAGAGCTAGAAAACAGGTGAAAACAGGGGCAACCTTTGCAGCTCAGTCCCTGTAGCTCCAAAACGTGACTGCTCAGTAAGTTTGTGTGTCTGTGTGTGTGTGCGCGTCTGTCTCTTTTCATTTTAATGTGTTGGCTCCTGCTGGCACCAGCACAACAGTAAGACGTTTTTACAAGAAAGTTGCTTTCTTAAGTCTTCTTTTATTTATAAGATGCCTGTTGAGTTAAATTAACTGGAAATTACCAGAAAGCACATAAAAATAAAAAAGGTTCAGATATTTTAACCATATCTGAAGTGTCATACTTAAAATGCAAATGAAGTGGTCTTCAAAATAGGGCGTATTTTGGTTGATTTGGCTTAAACGGACGTACTTTCTCAGTGTTTGGCTTTGATCGTGCAGAGAATCGTGCAGTTGGGCCGTTCACTCATAAGCATTCGTGTTTTTTGAACAATGGAGTGTACCCTTACACTTTAGTTACAACTAGTTCATCAAGGTGTGTTAGCTGGAGCTGTAGGCTGTTGGTGGTGGCCTCATGAGAGCTTTGCATTGGAAAGACGTGATGAGAGATCAGATAGAGCAGCGGTGAAGCTCACCATGCTCACGTCTGAGTGAAGGCAAAGTCATCTTTTTTCTGTAGGTGTGTGGGTTTCTTTCTTTTTTTTTTTTTTTTTTTCCCCCCCACTTATTTATTACCCTGACTTTGTTTTTATCCCATCACAAAAGTGCAATCAATCTCTTATTACTACTACAGTCTGAATCTTTAGGACAGAACCAACAAGACAAGGTCAAACAGGTCTCTGTGCGTTTGCACCTTAAGAACAAAGAGCAGCAAGATGAGGTCGAGCAGATTTAGGGTGAAAAGGAGAACGGTGCAGATGCTCGAGGTACTGCTGGTGCTGATGGGGACTGTAATGCTGCATCGAATGAGAGGCAGTGTGAGTACAAATCAATGTGATAGAGCTCAGCAGAAACAAGTTGTTTGCGAGTTGCCCTGCGTGTATCCCATTATAATGTCATGTTAAGAAAAGATATACTGCACACTGTGGAAGAAATAGGGCTAAATTTCACAAGAATGATTTATGCTTGTGTTACATCATTACCAAGTAAGTGATCTAATGTGCTAATGTTCTTATAGAGAAAGGAATATGAAAGAGAGATCAAGCATAGAAAAGAGGATATAATAAACAAAAGGAGCCCCCTTTTTTTTCCCTGAAAAAGTGGCTGGAGGGAATAAATGTATACAATATTGCATGGACATGCTTTCTGCAGTGCATATATGTCATGCATAAGTTACAGTTTTTGCACGTATCACAGAGCTGCTGGTTGCGTGCAGCACTTAATTGGCCTGCAGCCTCCTCATATTTAAGCATATATTTTATTGCTCTAGCAGCAGTGCTTGAATTGTTATGTTGTTGAATGGTGGTCTGTGAAATCACCTTGTGTAGACGAGCGGTTTGAACAAACAAAACAACTGCAGACTCGCAGTCCTCTTTTGCCGACAGTTGCCCAACACGATTCCAGCCAAGCCGTCCAAATCTGTGCTTGTGTTGTGAGGTCAGTCATTCGTGGAGCTGAAACAGGCCATGTTTTGGTGTCCCAGTTATCTAAGAGGCTTACTGTGTTTCTTTTCTTCTTGCACGTGATAACTTTGAGCACAGTATTTTCATTCAACAAGCTGTAATAATTTAAACTGAATTCAGGGCTGCAGTTAAAACTATCATCCTTCTGTATGTTTGCTAAAAATATTCGTCGTCATCGTCCAAATCTTACATTTTTCTGAACAGAAGGCTGCTAAAAGAGGTTTTATTTTAAATGGGAAGTAAAATACGGAAATTAAAATATTTTTCACCATCCACAGTGTCTGATCTCTCATCAGTTTTTTTTTTTTTTAGAGCAGGATGGTCTTGCTGCAGATAATAGAAAAAAATGAACTCTTGCTGTGTAGTTTTTGGATATATTTCACCCTCCTTGATTGTGTGTGTTTCTCTGTCTTCTCTCTCAGCCGGTTCGTCAGCACTCCTCACCCACTAGAGGCGGTAACCTAGGCAACAATAGTGGATAGATAGACTGTAGTCGATCCTGTGTTCAATAAGCCCCTTTATTCACAAGTTTATTCCCTTTGTTCTCTAATGCGTCCAGTTTTTTTTTCTTTTTTTTCCCTCTCTGTGCCAGTTAGATCACTGGGGTATTCATTCTCCCCTTTTTCCAGACCTAACTTCATTTCATATGTGCAGAGGATCCGTTTCACACAGCTTATCTGGAAGAATCTTTTCTCGGTCCCTCTATTATCTCCTCTCACAGTCTTCTTCTTTTTATTGTCTTTCTCTACATACAGTGTCCTTTCTTTCTTTCTCTCTCTCTCTCTAAATCATTAGTCTGACAAGTTTGTTTCTAACTTTTGTTTTGATATAATAACACATCTTTTGTCCACAGCTGACATTGTGAATGTGGAAATAACAGCCGTCCGGCTCCTTTTCATCCTGCCTATTTATGCATGGTAATGATGCCTTTGATCTCTACAATAGTAGCTTTGGATGGCTGTTCTCATCTGCCCATCTCTATGAGCTCAGTTCAGTGTGTAATTGAAGAGAAATGAGCTTAATTTTTGGCACGTAGTACAAAAGACAAAAACATTATTTCTGTGTCACATTAGCTGAGTTTCTAAAAGCATTCATTTTTGCCTTTCTGTCTGTCACTGTTATTTAATGGAAGAATGCAGCAATGATCAGGCAACCTGGCATTAGGTTTGTTTCTTATTAACACAAAAAGTTGCTATAAGATTACCAGTCTTTGACATTAGGGCTATTCAGACAGTGATTACCAAATAATTACTATCTAATACACTAGGCTGATTGTCCTTTGTGCCATTGTGAGAACCCCTAGAGAAGTCTATTTTAGATTGTTAAAAGAATGCCGCACCAACCTAGAAATCTCATGAGTCTGCTTGGTTACAGATCTGTCCAAAGGCAGCACTTGTTAATAATGCTAGGAGTGAATGTGTTAGTGTGAATTTGTCACTTAGTAAATGAAATGGGGAAGCTGTAAACACAGATGTTTTATTGATTTAGTTATGTTGCATCTTTACTGGACAGTGTTTTCTTTTTTGGCGTTTTAGTACTGCCGTTGCGTGTTATGTACCACTTTGATATCGTCACCCTTTCTCCTTTTACTTTCCATGAGCACATATTTGATGACTTCAGATGTGTCTCACTTGTACTTCTGCAGTTCTTGCTGCAGCCATGAAGGATTCAGTGCTTTGATCTTTACATAACATGCCACCTGTACTGGCAACGAAATGTTCAGCACAACGCCAGCCGTGACTCCTCGACTCCATCTGTATGTCTGGCATGTAATCGCTTAGCAATGCCTTAGCACTGTTCTGTTAGCTATTATTTTTCACATGTTATAGCAGTTTTCTTGTTGTGTTTTTCATTAATTTGTTTTTTTTGTAAGGCCTATTAATTAGTAGAAGATTTGCGGAAGGTTTTCACTAACAGCTTTTTTTCTGAAATACCCACCTGCTGTTGTTTGTCTTTGGGTTCAGAGCAATTTCAACATTCGTCAAATTTAATTTGAAAAATAGCTGATAAACTACACACTACACACCACTGCTATTTATAAAGGTTGTGATTATCAGAATGCCCCCTGTGTTCTTTACGCTCAAACAGCCATCATACAGTTCTGTGAAAAAGTGCTTGACTCCTTCCTTTTTAATTTTTTTGCATATTTGTCACACTTGCATGTTTCAGATAATCAAAGAGATTTTTATATTACACAGAGATAACCTGAGTAAATATAAAATTAAGTTTTTAAATGGTGATTTTATTTAAAAATGGAAAATTCTGTCCTAAACTACCTGGCCCTATGTGAAAAAAGTAATTGTCCCCTCTTGTTAAATCATGAATTAACTGTGGATTTAACCACAATTTTTGGAAAGCTAAGTTCAGTTTTACCAGCCACACCCAGGCTTGATTACAGCCAGAGCTGCTGAATCAAGAAATCTGTTAAATCGAACCTGTCTGTCAAAGTGAAGCAGGCTGAATGATGTCATAAAGCAACAATCTACAATCTAAATCTAAACCGCCACAATCTAAAGAAGCGCAAAGACAGCTGAGAAATTTAGTAACTGAACGGGGTTACAATGCCATTCCTAAGGCTTTGGAACTCCAGTGAACCACAATGAGAGACATTATCCACAAATGGAGAAAACTTGGAACAGTGGTGAACCTTCCCAGGAGTGGCTGGCTTACCAAAATTACTCCAAGAGTGCATCGATGACTCATCCAGGAGGTCACAAAAGAACCCAGAACTGCAGGCCTCACTTGCCTCAGTTAAGGTCAGTGTTCATGATTCAACAGTAAAAAAAGAGACTGTGCAAAAATGGCATCCATGTTTGAAAAACCACTGCTGACCAAAAACAGCACAAAGGTTCATCTCACATTGACTGATGAAACTGAAGTTGAAATTTCTGGAAGGTTTGAGTCCCATTACATCTGCCATAAAACTAACACAGCCTTTCATAAAAAGAACATCATAGCAACGGTCAAACATGGTGGTGGTAGTGTGATGGTCTGGGGCTGCTTTGCTGCTTCACTTTGTGCACTTGGGTTATGCAGCAGGACAATGGTCCAAAACACACCAGCAAGTCCACCTGTGAATGGCAAAACCCCCCAAAATGAAGGGTTTGGAGAGGTCTAATCAAAGTCTGGACATAAATCTAATTGAGATGGTTTGGCATGACCTTAAACAGGCCGTTCCTGCTGGAAAACCCTCCAATGTGGATGAATTAAAACTACTCTGCAAAGAAGACTGGGCCAAAATTCCTCCACAGCGATGTGAAAGACTCAATGCCAACAATCACAAATGCTTGATTGCAATTCTTGCTGCCAAGTGTGGCACAACCAGTTATTAGTTTTAGCCGATTACTTTTTCCACATAGGACCTGGTAAGGGTGACAGATATGTGGAAAAAACAAGAAATCAGGAAGGGGGCATGTATGTTTGTGTCTCCTGCCTCACCCCTGGCTTTTCAAAGTTTCTCTCTTGTCCCTCATTATTTGTCTTTCAGACAGATTTCAGAATCAGAATAGCTTTATTGTCATTATATGTCAAACATATAACGAAATTGCTTTCCAGAACACCCATCCAAGGAAACAAACAAGTCAAACAAACGTGGGAGATAATTGTCTGCGGCCTTGCTGCCATCACATCTTTAAAAAGATGGAAACAATAGCGAACACAGAGGGGTAGGTGAGGAGAAAAAAAACCCATCTCATACTATGCCCCGTACCATGCAGGGCACAATATGAGGTTGGACAAACCTCTGCATAGTGTATTGAGAGCACATTTAATGCATGGGAAAGCAGGAGGGTGGGTGGATGGGGGGGTTGTGGGAGGTAGGGGGGTAGGGGAAGGTGGGTAGGGAGAGATAGAGGGAAGGAAGATTTGTCTTTCTCTGTTATTCTGTCTTGTCCATCCTTTATTGTTCTCATATCTTTTTTCCTCTCTTTTCTTCCATCATCTAACACCTATCCCTTGGTGATTTTTTTTTTTTTTTTTTTTTTTTTTTGTTTTTTTTTTTTTTTTTTTTAACCAACTCAGTGAAATACTTGGCACAGATGTTCACGTATACTATGCCGGCCACTTGGTTATGGCGTTCCATGTATGCCCTGCCTGGTAGAATCTTGCACCCTGCTGTTATGTGCTGGATTGTCTCAGGGGCATCCCTGCACAGCCTGCACCTGGGGTCTTGCCTTGTGTGGTAGACCCCAGCCTCTATTGATCTTGTGCTTAGAGCTTATTCTTGTGCTGCCATGATTAGTGCCTCTGTGCTGTCTGCCAGTCCAGCTTTGTCCAGCCATTGGTAGGATTTTTTCCACGTCAGCCACTTCTTCAATCTTCCGGTGGTACATGCCATTCAGAGGCCTTTCCTTCCATGATGGTTCCTGTTATTGCTCCTCTTCTTTCTCGGGTGTCTTCTGCCTGAAGTACTCACTAAGCACATGGTCCTTTGTGGCCATCTTCCTGATGTATTCATGGATCTTCGTTGTTTCGTCTAGGATAGTGGTTCAGACACTCACTAGTCCTCGACCATCTTCCTTCCGCTTAGCGTACAGTCTAAGGGTGCTGGATTTGGGGTGAAACCATCCATGCATGGTAAGGAGCTTTCTTGTCTTGACATCAGTGGCTTCTATTTCCTCCTTTGGCCAGCTTATTATCCCAGCAGGGTATCTGACAACTGGCAGGGCGTAGGTGTTGATAGCCCGGATCTTGTTCTTCCCATTCAGCTGACTCTTCAGGACTTGCCATACTCTCTGCAGGTACTCAGAGGTTGCGGCTTTCCTAGCAGCCTCTTCATGGTTCCCATTTGCCTGTGGGATTCCAAGGTACTTGTAGCTGTCTTCAATGTCTGTAATGTTGCCTCCTGGTAGTGCAATCCCCTCAGTTCTGACTACTTTTCCTCTCTTAGTTACCATCCGACTACATTTCTCCAGTCCGAATGACATTCCTATATCATTGCTGTAGATCCTGGTGGTGTGGATCAGTGAATTGATATGTTGTTCACTCCTGGCATACAGCTTGATGTCATCCATGTAGAGGAGGTGGCTGATGTTTGCTCCATTCCGTAGTCGGTATCCATAGCCAGTCTTGTTGATGATCTGGCTGAGGGGATTCAGGTCTATGCAGAACAGTAGTGGGAACAGAGCATCTCCTTGGTAAATCCCGCACTTGATGTTGACTTGTGCAATTGGCTCGAAGTTGGCCTCTAGAGTTCTTCTCCACATACCCATTGAGTTCTTTATGAAGGCTCTTAGGGTCCTATTGGTCTTGTACAATTCTAGGCATTCCAGGATCCATGTGCGTGGCATTGAGTCATAGGTTTTTCTTGTAATCAATCCAGGTGGTGCACAGGTTGGTCAGTCAGGTCTTACAGTCTCGAGTGACTGCTCTATCTACCAGTAGCTGGTGTTTTGCTCCCCTGGTCTCTCTACCTATTCCTTTCTGGGCCTCGCTCATGTATTCTGCCACACACCTACTCATCTTAGCAGCTAAGATGCCTTATCTTATAAGATTTGTATCTTTTTGCATTTGTAAGAAGTGCTGTGATGATCTTGCATTACATATAGATCAGCATCATAAAACATGTCAAGTAAAACAAGTGTAAATCCTTCTGAGTTCCTCACTCTGTCATTGTATCAGTCAATCAGATGCTGTCTCCCCCTCCTCTGTAAAATGAGAAGCCTTTCAGTGCTGTTGGCCATTCAGCTGTCATCAGGACCTATCATAACAATTCCACCAGTCCCTTCAAAGGCCTCTGATTGACAATTTGTCAGCAGGGTTCGACTGTTTGTTGAGTCTGCTGAGAGCATTTAGAGGAGAATTATGTGTAGCTTTGGATTATCTCCCCTATCATCTACTTTCCTTTTTGTTTCTTTTACTCTGTCCCTTCTTCTTAAGACTACTCTCCATATGTGCGAGCCAGTATGTTTGCAGCACCAGCCTAGAAAATTAAATCCATTTCAGCTTCACAGACAATACTATGTGTCATGTTTGCCAAGGATTTTTAAAGTTTTCCATCACAGCTGTACTCACTCTCCAGCTTCTGCATTCATTTATCACCAGTATATTGAGTGAAGGGTAGTCTGTGAGATCTGCCTGGGTCCTATGCACTGACCCGACCAAAAACCCCTCATACCTAGCTCACCCTGGGCTGCTTCACGTAAAATGGGCCCCTGGCCCCTCACTCTGTGGTGGTCCTCCTTTGTCCTCGTTCATTTGCCCGTTTCGTCACCGTCACCTTTCTCTGCCATTCTTTGGTTTCTGTGGGAGAAGAGATATTTACTCGAGCTTCACGTACTTACTTCAGTAGTTAGTCAGTGTTAAATTCAGAAACATGGGTGAAGCTGTCTTTGCTATTACAGTTGGGGAGAGTTTTTTTTTTGTGTTTTTAGTATGAAGTTGCATTAAATGTTTAAGATTACTGTACAACTAATAATGGTTTTCATTACTCAGCATATAGTTTGTCAGTTTTCTTAAAAGAAAATCAGTCAGAAAAGTCATTGTATTTTAATCTTTCTGGCAGTTGACAGCCTGTGTTGGAGTTTCACCTGCAAAGACAAGTTTTTTTTGTGTGATGCAATGATAAATTGAGTAAACATCTTTTCATTGCACTTGCACACCTATTACAGCAGTGAACTTTCTGTCCATTGTACTGTTGTAATGGTGTGAACAGAGTGATGAGTAGACTGTTAGCTCCGCTGGTGGATCAGCTCTGCATGCTTCATTAACTGTGTGTGTGTGTGTGTGTGTGTGTGTGTGTGTGTGTGTGTGTGTGGCACCTTGTTGTTTTTGGTTCGCTCGCATGCTTTCAGCAGTGGCAAATAAAACTGTCTAGGTTATCGGACCAGGGCTGGCTAAGGTAATTGTCATAGATGTTTCTCTTTCTCAAACTAATATTGTTTGTGCAGTTTGAATGTTTTTGAAAGGAGCGTGCTGGGTGGTCTGATGGGTGTGTGATTAATTACTGGTTAGTCAGAGCTCTTCATATCAGGGTTAGGCATATTTTTTTCATATATATTTGGTGCAGATTAGTTCAGGGAATAAACAAAACAGTTTAGACCCACTTTAATATGAGTCATCATCTGCAAATTAGTTTGAATTGGAATTGATGATGGTTTTAATAATGATAGGGAGTTTACATGGGATGAGTGTGTGTGTGTGTGTGTGTGTGTGTGTGTGTGTGTGTGTGTGTGTGTGGGATTGGATTTGTGTCATCTTTTGTCTGTGGCTTCATTCTTTAATCTCTGACCCACAGTCACTAATGGAAAGCCCACTTTATAAAGAGCTTTTGTGTCCTGCTTACGCCTGTGTCCTCTGTCTCCTCTCCCTGCCCGTTCGTCCTGTCTCTCTGGCAAACATCCGCTGATGATGACGCAGGCAGAGCAGAGGAGAAAAGGAGGGAGTGGGAGTCTGATACAGGGCAATAGCACTAAATCTAGAGTAGAGAATACTATATATATTAGTGACTAAACGTAACAAAGCTGGATGCAGGATATTAATCATGGTATGATTTGCCTTTTTGAATGACTGAATTGGATTGCTATCTTAGGGCAAAAGGAAAAATGGACTGCAGATATGTTTTGTTTTGCTACTGTACATAGTCCTGTGAACACTGCTTTAGCTGCCTAGCCTTCGTGTTGCTACAGAAAGGCTAAATGATGAAAAGGCATTGCAGCTGGTATTAGCTCATGATGAACTAATGAAACTAATAAGACTTCAAAAATCATCCTTTACCCTTTTGATGGAGCAGTGGAGCCACAACAATGCAAAGACTTGTTGGAGTCAGACACAAAGTCCTCATTTGGCTACTGACCCTCTGACCTAAGAGAAAAGCATGTGGGTAAAGACTGGAAAAGACCTTGCAGTGAACACTGGTACACATAGGGGAATGTATGGGATGGTTATGTAACCCTATGGGAATGTTTGGATCCATTCATTGGTGCAAAACACACAGATGCACCATTTGGCCAGAACAGAAGTCCATCTTGAGGAGAGTGACGTTTTCCCTTCTGTGAACTGATTCACCATAGATGTGAGAGAGAGAGAGAGGGAGGGAGGTGTCATAACTGGTGTGGACAAAGGTGTGTGAGCCGCTGTTGCTTCCTGCTCAGACTCACCAACTATTCAGGATGCTCGCAGTACCCAGTTGTCATAGTGACAGAGGGTAGCAAGAGGAGACCGCTCATTGCGCCACCTGATTGTGAGTGCGAGAGAGAGCGAGCGAGAGAGGGAGAAAAAGAGGAAAGCAGAGACGCGGAGTTGCGCAGGACCAATGAAGAGAGAGGCTTTTTGCTGTGATCAGTGTTTTCATCAGTAGACTTGTTTTTTTTAGCTGCTGTGTTTTGGGGATTGCAGACATTTTGTCACTTTGTACGCTCTCACTTTGTCTCACACGCTAACTTGGATTCTCTGCTTACTTGCGACACACAGACACACACAGCGGTTGCTGTGCTAGAATGGCAAGATGCTGATGCATTGTGACATGTGTCTCAGGTGTGTATGAGATAGGGATCAATGTGTGTTGATTCTCATGCACACTTTGTCTTGATGCCGAGTGCCTCTGACAGGCTACGGGACTTGCAGCAGGCCAGGCCAAGGGGCCCTCCATGCCATGGTAAATACCTCTGATTACAGACTTAACTGTAGATAGCCTCCTGTAGCTAACCTGTGTACCTAATAGAGACTGGAACAAGTAGTGCAATTCTATAAAAGCCTTTTTGCAAGGTAAAAGTGCTCGGCAGTGCCTAGTTTAACTGAATATTTGTGCAGTTAGGTGCCCAGTAGTCCCAGACAGCAGCATATTAACAGTGTTTGTTTGCGATTCTGACTAGCACGTTTGTGCCTAAGTGTTTGTTTCGGCTCTGTAGAGGATGCAGCGTGTTACCTGATTGCAGACCTTGCCACCTAGATTAAGCTGAGTGTGCGAGCTCTCCTCCTGCAGACTGCCTGTGCATGTATTTGTGAGGTTATGTGTGCTTTTATGTGTTTGTGAGTGTATGTGTGTTCTGATTCTGCTCTCTGGTTCTGCTCCTCCTCTTCTCCCGCTGGCTGTGCTCCCGCAGGCAGTGACTCTGCGTAAGCAAGAAGCACATGCACGCGTGTGCGCACCGGAGTGTGTTTGCTTGCTTTTCTAACTCACGTGTCTGGATATGATTTGCATTCTCACACTGTTTCGCAAAGTGAAAAAGGCATTACTTCAAACTTAGGTTGTAATGAGCTGGAGGGTAACAGAGTCAGGCAGATCAGGGAGTCAAATTGAGGGTTACAGTGACAAAAACCATTAGATGAAAGGCTACTACATCAAAGACTGACTGACTCAAAGTGTGAGCTAATGAATGACCTTGAAAACGACTGTTTTAACTGGCTAGTGTTTTCTGTAATTGTGTCATGGATGTATTGCTGATTCAGATCTTGAGATATTATTGTAATCATTGAAATGTATCTCTCTCTGTCTCCCTCCCTCTCCCTCTCTCCGTCCTTGTTAGTGTTTGACTACAGTGAATCACCAGTAAATTTCTGCTCCTTTCATTCACAATTAATTTTCTTCCCTGCTTACTTCCAGATCTTTTTTCCTTCTCCCATCTTCAAGTTTGCAGTAATCATTTCATTTGCCAAATATCCCAAATTAGTGAAAAATGCCTATTACAGTGGACTAAAGTGAAAAGTGCTAAACTCAGTTTACTTTTACTGAAGTCCTTGAAAAGCAAAAACTGAGTTTTTTCTGTTTGGTGATTTGAATTGAGGCTAAATTTTGCTCAGCACTGTTACAAATATGGCTTGGAAGAGAGGCCACTGATGCTCTGAAAAATCTCTTCTTACAGCAACTCTCTGTCTGTCTGTCTAGTGTTTCTGTACTGCAGTGTGAGAGTGCCACTTCTTGCCACGTTTGCCTGTCTGGAACCTTGTCTCTCTGAGACATCTTTGTTTATTTCCGACTGCACAGTGGCAATGCAGTGAGCTAGCAAACAGAAGAAAGCCCTCAGTATGAAAAATATGTGTCATAGATATTGTTATTGCACCAAAATATGGTTGATGAATAAGACTGCTGTCAGCTCAGTTCTTACTGTGTTATTAAGTGCATTAATGCACTCAAATGCAAGAATAAGCCATTAGGTTCACACAGATTCACACCAGCCGTTGTCGGTGTCTGTGCAGTTATGAACAAAGCAGCTAATTTTTGCTACCTTTGCAGTTTCCCCTTTTCCCTCATCTCAAAGCAGTCTCACACACTAACAAGCCATCAGTGGTTTGATTGTGTACTTATGGTAACATTTTAGTCAAGTTTGCAATCAATAATTCAACACCTGCAGAGTGTTCAGCAGTTAAAAGAACAGCCAGCCGGAGGCATCCTGTGTCCCCTTTGATGTCTCTATTCCTTGTTGTTCATTATCTGAATGGAGGACAGTACCTGGTTGAGCCTTTCTCTCGCTGCGTGGTCAGCGCTGCCAATATTAATATTTGATCCCTTTCATCATACCATGGCAGCCCGATGTCCATTCAGTGTCCAACCAGGAGTAGGACATGTCCAGTATCTGACCTAAAAATCTGGATATGTGTTAAAAAGGGGATTTGTCAGCCTTCTCTCACCATGTGATCATTTTTAAAAGTGTAACAGGCACTCTCAGATGATCTAGTTTGTCTTGCGTGAAGCTACTGTAGTCGTGAACTAGTAGTAGTAGTTGTTGTGTTCTTATGCACATTTTTTACACATTAAAGAATTTGTCAGGGGTGCTCCTTTGAAAAACCATCTGTTTGTTTAAGCAGTCTCCCCCTCTTTATGTCCCTCACTCTTTGCTTGCTCCTCAAAAAAATCTTATCTCTTTGTTTTTTGCAGGAAGAATGCAAGCAGATCATGGCACGCCAGAAATCTAACAGCCAGTCAGACTCACATGATGATGAGGTTTCTCCCCCACCACCCAACCCTGTTGTCAAGGCCCGTCGCCGCAGGGGTGGTGTCAGTGCCGAGGTCTACACTGAGGAGGACGCTGTCAGCTACGTGCGCAAGGTCAGCCTTAAGATGGATACATACATTAACATCTGATTGTAGGTACACACATCTAAAGAAAAGAAGCTGTGTGCACTTTATTACAAAGTCATTAACAGGTTTGCAAACAGTTGCCTGCAGTTATGCATATGTGTAGGATAAGACTGTTTACTTCATTCTTTTTAGTTCTTCATTTTAGCCTTCATTTAAAAAAAAATACTCACTTGTATAATCAATAACTTCAAGCTGTCATCGAGGTTGTTTATTTTCATTCTAGTAACGCCCACCAAGACCACAAATGTAAATGAACAAGGCTAAACAGTGCAATTTTACAAACATCAATAAACAGAAATGGACATGAGTGAATTTATTTGCAGCAAAACACAGTGTGTGACTCATCTACCTCAGTACAGATGCTGAGTAACCAGATTTGATAGCACCTTAAGTATGTTTACATGCACACAAAAATCTGGGTTAATATAGCAGGCAGATATCTGGCACAAGATTTTTTTTCTTTCTTTTTTTTTTTATGAATGCTAATAAATCTAAAAGTCAAAATCTTCATCAGATGATAGCTTTGGGATTACATTTCAGCAATATGGCAGCAGGGCAACGCGGTGTTAGCAAGAAGATCCTGGGTTCAAATTCTTCGTCTGGCCGGGGCCTTCCTGTTTGCATCTTCTCCCTGTGTCTGTGTGGATTCTCTCCGGGTATTCCGGTTTCCTCCCACAGTCCAAACACATGCAGTTAGTGGGGTTAGGTTAAGTGGTGATTCTAAATTGCCCATAGGTGTGAACATGAGTGCGAATCGCTGTCTGTCCATGCCACCTCTCTTCCTATGGCAGCTGGGATAGGCTCCAGCTCCACCCTGTGACCCTGAATTGGGTATGTGGAAGAAAATGGGTGGATGGATTTCAGCAACGCTGAATCTTTTGCTCCCCACATGGCCGGTTCATCTGCGTGCAACCAAAATCTGCTCAGACATGACTGGTTAATATAACTGAGAATGGAAGCTGAAACCAGAAATCTTCCATTCTAAAAAAAAAAAAAAAAAATGCAGATATTTTTTTATAGAGATTATGCAGAAAATAATTGGTGGAACATGCCATGATTCATACTTGGATTTACTTTGCAGAGTTGGGTAATGCACTGTGGCTCACAGGTGAAGGGGAAGAGAAACTACAGTAGTTGTTTTCTCTTTGTGGACAGGAAGAGTTAGTTATCAGACCTCTTACAAACTGCCATACATCCATTCCATAATTTATTGAAGCTAGAAGAAAGCATACTGTTGTGCCAAGAACTATAACTCACCTTTACACACAGAGACACACATACTACAAAAGCACACACACACACACACACACACACACACTTTAAATGGTGTAACATTACCGTGCTTGTTCAGTTGTAATTAACTTGACACGCCAATAATTGCTGGGTAATGACACAACGGCACGAGCCCCCATCACCACACTGTAATCGCATGCCCACTGGAGCATGGAGTGTGTGTGTGTGTGTGTGTGTGTGTGTGTGTGTGTGTGTGTGTGTGTGTGTGTGTGTAAAGGTGCATACACCCACACAAATTTGAGTTTATGGCTCTGAGGTCTCTACCAGACTCTGCACACATGTGTCATGGTGAAAAGCCTGCCTCCATCTCCAGCCTTGTTTTCTTCACTGTTCCTCACTGACACACTTGCGCACATGCAACAGTTCACAAACCCACATCAGTAGAAATACATTTATGCACTTGCAAGTTTTCTGGTCATTTATGTACGGAAAGATACTATGTGCACACCCTGAGACACACACAGATGCAGTCTGCAATATAGGCTGACATGTTCCTACAGAATCACTTCTATTAGTATTACACTGTAAAAAGGTAACAGCTGATTTACCAGACCACAGTCAGTTAGCTAACTCTGCTCATCTGATTAAAATTGCTGTTCTGTGATATCATTCCTAACAAATTGCATAGCCTGGCAGTTTGGCCTGGAGATTGTGTTATGAGAACAAATTGCATGTTTCACTGCTAACATCATAGTGGATGTTATGCTGTTGGATTTGTCAAAAAATAAGATGAATAGGAAGGATGAAGGCGTGTTTGTATGTTTGTAGCTGATAACTACTTGCAAGTGTAAATGATAAAACAGTAGAGATCCATCTTTTCTTATCTGCCTTTATCTAAATTGTTGTGTAGGACTGAATTATAACATATTTCCATTCCCTTCAAAATGTTAAAGCAGTTAAGCTTTTTGAGCACAACCTGGAGTGCAAATGCATTCAGCTGACTGGTAGCAGGCTGTGTGCCCTGACATTGGATGATCTTCTGAGTGACAGAGCTGGAGATGGATCAGAGGCTGACCTAAAATCTGTGTCCACCTCCAACTGCATTTCCCAGGCCTGACCAGCCTGTTTCTCTTTCTGCCCACTAAGTAGCCAGTTCTAGTTCTAAAATTTTGGTACTTTTTAGTTTGTGTGTGATGTGGTTCTGTGCGTATTTTGTGTGCATATTGTGAACAGCACAGTGTGGCTGTCTTCATGTGGAGACATCTGTTGCATTACTTAATTACAGCTTACCCCCTCCTCTCTCCCACGACAAGAGGGATACACACACACACACACACACACACACACACACACACACACACACACACACACACACACACACACACACAGTACACTCTTCACTCCGTCATTTTCTGAAGAAGGACAAATTTGCAAAACCTTCTTGTCCTTTTCTTGTACTTTCTGCTTCTTTTTTTAATGCTCTACAGTTAAGTGAGCATTAGTTCTCTTCTAGGATGCCTCTTATAAAGACAGGTTTCTGTCTTCAGCTACTTTATTGTGGCTTCAGACTTTTCCATTGCCTTTTTCATGGACACACACCACAGATTCTGGGACAGGAAAATGCATGTTTTATGAATGAGTTCAGGGCTCTTGCAAATTTTTAAGGCCTGTGTGACATTTTGAGTGCAATCCTTGAACAGATGGGCTTCCCCAAAAATACACAGATGCACGTGTGGGATATTCCTTTCAGAGTTTGCCAGTACTCTGGTCTTTAATTACTCAATTTAGCTAGCTTTTGAAGTGGGTTCTGCTTTGTGTTTGTACTGGTTTGTTTCATGTGTCCACCTGCACAGTGGTGTTATAATCCATGTTAATGTGCTGGCCATTTGTCTTCACAGGTGATTCCAAAAGACTACAAGACCATGACTGCCTTGGCCAAAGCCATCTCCAAGAATGTCCTCTTTGCTCACCTGGATGACAATGAGAGAAGGTACAAAATCTGTCTTACCTCAGTGACATCTTTAATAGGTTTGCACAACATCCACTGTGATTCCAGCAACCCAAATGTCCCAGGCCTCTGAAAGGATGTTTTTAAGCTGATAAAATCATAAAGAGGCCTTTGTTACAGTTAAGTCTTTTGCCCTTGTGGCCACTGTGTGCCAGTATTGTCTGCATCTCATTACTCAAAGAGGGGAGCATGGACAGATGTGGCAGAGAAAGGGGTGCAGTTATGGGTGGGTAAGGGGTAACTGGATGTGCCTGTGCAGGCTGTGTTTCATTGTGTTGTCTGTTGCTATGGTAACCTGTGTGCATATCAGTGTCCTGTTGCGTATTTAGATATGGGTGGAGGTGCACAGACACAGTGCTCAGTAATCAACAATTCTCCATAGTTGTCTTAAAGAGAAAGAAAGATGCCAATTTTTCTCTGTCCCCCTGCTTTTTTTTTTTTTTTTTTTTTTATAAACCATCTGCTCCTACTCAGTGTTATTAAGCGTTCCCCCTCTTTTCAGACGCCCTTTCACCATCCTTCCATCTGTCCCATATCTACAGTGATGGCTGAGTTTGGCTCAGACAGGGGATGGGGTGTTGTGGGAAAGGCTTTCAGGTGGCTGGCGGGCGGACTCGCAGGGAAGAATAGTGTTTCATTGGCGGGGAGAATCCATTATGTCCCATGAAGAGGAAACACCAAAGCTTTCCTGTTGGGGTAAAGACAGCGCAGGCCAAACCCAAAACACAGTTTTTCCACTCTTTCGTCAGCTGACAATTTACCATGCTGCCTTGGCACAGGCACACGGATCCCTGATTGCACGTCACTAACTGTGAAGGAGCCTCGAGGCGGCTGCAACATGTGATAGAACCGGACAGTTTGAAAAAAAACCACGTCTTTGGGTGGCTCATGTGACAGATTAAAGTTACAACAGAAAAAAAAAAAAAATCTGGCAGCAGACCATACCCATCAGGTTTTAATATATTTAAGGCCTCTTGCCATGCAAAGTAATGTAATGGCATTGTCATCAGCCCATGAAACCATGTATGATGCAGAATTTATTTGACTGGCTGTCATGTTTGCTGTCTCAGTATGCACAGCAAGCTTAAGCAATTAATGCTGTCCACACAGGAATTTGTTGTTGTGGGATTTGTGGTTGAATGTGCAGCTAGCATTGCAGCAGGGTCTCAGCTAGTGAAAACCTTGTCGGTTTTGCTCGATTTTACAGGGACATGGCAGTTAGTTGGCTTTGCCTGCTCCTAACTCTCTATTCCTATCCCAGTTACAGTGTCTGTTCTTCTCTTCTGCTCTTCCTCACTCTTCACTTATAGCTAATGATGCTGGACCGCTGGCTGGTGGCTTGGTCGCATTGCAGTTGCGTTGCGGTTGTTGGTGCCTGGAGACCCCACTGACAGAAATGTGTTGATGTATGCCCAATGTGGTCTTGCAGCATTAATGAAACACTGCACAAAGCAACCAGAAGGCCTGTACACATAGCTGGGTCATTTTAGAGTACACTACAAGTTCGCTTTGGTAAGATTTGTCATAGAATTGTGCCAGAGAGGGTGCATCTATGATCTTTGCTCACCCTCAATCATTTACCATAGGAGTGTGTATTCCTTTGCAAAGAGGCATCAGTACATAAAATCAAGTTAAGCTTAGCTTCAGAGTGAAAAATAATTTTTGCTTGTTTGTGCCGTCTGTTGTTGGCATTGATGGAGTGACAGTAAAGTACATCACCCTCACTTGATGTGCCAGAACTGGCTTGGACTGACGCAGATTAGCAGATGGAGTCTGACTACATCGCCCCCTCTCTGCCTCTCACTCCATCTTTCTAGCTCCTCTTTCGTTCTGCAAACAGCTGTCCATTTGGTTTATCAGACATCCAGACATTCATGCACTTATGGTCTCATGGGGTATAAAGACTGGGGCAATATACAAACACTGAAGCTATAGGTCTGTTTTTGACCTGATGGTATATTTCTCATCATCATAATATATCAGTTCATGCAATATTACAGTGAGGGATAGGAACATGAAGCAGTTTTTTTTTTTCTTTTTCTTTTTTATTATTGTGAGTGGGCATTGGGTTTTATTTATTTATTTTTTGGTGCATTAATTTCCTTGAGACCTTCATAGAATCATTATTTTGTTTGAGGTGAGCGTGTGAGAGGCTCAGAGTGGAAAAAAAAATGAAGCGCTGATAGCTGTGTGTGTCTGTGTCAAGGAAACAACTTGTGTGATTAGTCACTCAGCAGTTATGTAAGCTGAACACCACACAATTTGTTCCCCCATTAGCACTATATTATGCTATCATCCCCTTCAGTAATGAGTAAAACCAAAAACAATGAAGCCCTCTTTGTTTTCGCTGCTCTCTCCAGCGCTCTTTTTCCTCTCATCGCTGTTTTGTGGCCAATTTTCCCCTTGTTGTCTTGTCTTCCTTCATCCTGTCTCTCATCCATTATCTGTCTCATGTAACTTTCTAGAAATTCAGTGAGACTGTGCTGGCCCTGTAAACATGTCACTTTTAATAAGCTTAATAACAGAAACTAGTAGCAGCGTTTTCTTCTTTAGACTTTCTTATTCCCTTGTTTCCTTTTAAAATGATTGCGTCTCTGTAGAAGCAATGCAGCTTATTGTGCTTTCTTTTGTAATGTGTTTTCCATTTTATTTTACAGACTGTAGTCAGAAACAGTTTAAAAAATAAATGTGCTTTTGTATATGCTGTATGCATAATTTTTAATTTTTAAAACATTAGTTATTTGGGTTTAGTTAATGGTTATAAATCATGCCGCTTCCTGACTTTTCTCAGATGATATATTGCCCTATAAGGGCCAATCTACATATGCTCACAGATGACACTGCATGATTAAAAATCAGATTAAAGATAATCTGATTTTTGTGAAATTTATGAGCAATTGAGTTTTTTTTTTTTTTTCCTCATCATAGAAGCTAACCACATTTGTTTTCTGTTGGAGCTGAGATGAGTCTGTGTGTAATTACAGAAGTGAGCCAGACAGGAGAACAGTGGTCCAGGAGGGCACCCTGGGACAAAAGAAATATTACTACAACTAAAACAGAACCAGTTTGTGGTTTGTGCTCTGATCATATCCTATTTTGTGAATGTCTGCTTCCTCAGTTTTTATTGAAAGTGATTTAGAGATGTCAGGGTAATGTGTGTTTGGGTGTCTGCTGTTAAGGCGTATTCATGAGGAAAGGCAAGAGAAAGGGATCTTGTCTTTTTTCCGCTCGTCCAGCTGAAGAACCAATGAGCGTTTACTGTACCACGAGGAGGCATCCATCATCCGTCTGTCCATAATTCAGAAGAATTATTTATTCTAAATAATGTAATCAAACTTACACACAATGATCACCTAATGGGTCTTTACCCAAAACTTTGCTCAAGGTGAAGATCATTGTTGTTTTCCAGCCAGTAACCTGTGGATTATGATGGATCATGAGCCGGATGAGCTTCTACACCACTGACATTTTGGTTGTAAACTGCTGAAGTGCAGAGCTACTGCAGCATTAAAGGAGAGGAGACATGGCATCAGCTCTTTTTGCTCTTACGGCACTACTGTCCTTAACATATCTTTCTATTTATTTATATTTGGGGACTTGAATTGATTAGCGTTGCATAATTCAGTGAGGATTACTTTGTAATCCTTATTTATCCTATACAGTGTGTCGATGCAGCCCCTCAGGTCACCCTCTGTCTGAAACAACCTGTTGTGGCACCACAGGTTGTACTCCCATGGCCTTTCTTCTGATTGGCTGTCACTCTCAAACTGCTGATTTGAACAGTATGTGGAAAAGACCTCAGTGATCACAGAGCTGACCATATTAAAGATATCCTCCTCTTAGACACTGTAAAGAAAATCATTATCACCATTAAAAAATGGTCAGAAACCAAACATTTAGAGCCATCTGAAGCCTTTGGCTTAAAAGGAGTTACTTGTACATACTGTGACCTCATTATTTGAAACTTTAGCCATGTTTAATATCACCATCTAATATATGTAATAAAGAAAACCTTAAAACAGGAGGTCCATTTTTAAGTAAAAACAATTTTATTATGTGTTAATACAATATTGTTGATTTACAAATGTGTTGGGAACAGAAAATTGTGCCAGGGTTAAGCAAACACCCACACTTACACACAGACACACACGCACGTGCATAACCAGGCTCACAAGTCCCACCATCACTACAAAGGATGACAGGCTTTACATTATTATGAAAAACATGCACACACAGACATGGATAGACACACATTGCAAGTGGATTCTCCAGCATGCATGTGAGAATGTTTTCCCAGTGTGTCTGCTCCAGCTGGGAGCATGGACCCTTTGATTAACACGCTATTCCATATGTCAAACTTTATGACCTCAAAGTTTTTGAGCTCCACCAGCCGTGTGTGTGTGTGTGTGTGTGTGTGTAGTCCATCTTTCCTCAGATGCCTGGAAAAGCAGCTGTAACAGGTTTTACTGCCTTACAGATTTCAATGAAAAAAAAAAACTTTGTTATTAAAAGGGAGATTTAAGGAGAAATACACAATTTTCTTGTATTTTCATCATTGAAAAGTTGTATTTATCCTCTGACACCCACACAGTTCGATCCAAAGTTCAGAGAACACTTTTGAAGATACTTCTGCTTGTTTGAATTTGACTTTAATACCAGAATGCATTTGAACTGCTCGGACTCAAAAATCTACAAAAACCTGGAAGTGTGTGTTATCACAGTATAATTTGAAAGTGTATCAAAGGGTTTATTGTGATGTCAGGGTTGCTTTGCTTTCTCTCTCCTCAAAGTGCCCGATGAGTCTGAGGTCAGGTGAAAGTAAAGGAATGTCCACGACAGTCAGTATTTCTTGCCTTAAGGATGGTCCTTTAAGTGTCAGGGCTCACTATGCTGCTGCTGCTGCTGCTGTATGAATCATTTGCCACAGAAATGCAAATCTGAGAGTGCAGCATGTCTCTGGCAAATCACGGTGCGCATGTGCGGTTGTCCAACTCCAGAACATCCCCAAACACTCCCTGACTTGAATTGTTTTTCAGTGTGTTTCAAACTTTTCTTCATGTTTATCTTCACACACTTCTATGAATTCCAGAGATATCAAAAAAGGATTAATCGATACACTAAAGTGTCGATATTGCATTTTTTTTTTCTCCTCTAAGAAGAGATTTACAGACTCTGCTGTAACCCATTGCAGTATTATGATCAGTGATCAGCAGCACCCAGAAACCAATTCTAAATGAATGCCTTGGTCAATGGTACTTTGGAAACTTTGAAAAATGTATATTTGCTCACACTTGCTTTTGGTGAGTTGATCCAAAGCCACCTGAGTGTAATGAACTGATGCTCAAGGAGTAATGAACAACTCAAAGAAACTGATCTGTACCAACGTTGATGTGGTGAATGCCACTGATTTGCTTGCTGACCTAGAAATAGTTCAGAATTGCAAATACTGCTTCTTCGTTTTATGTGTTAGCATCTTTTTTTTTTTTTTTTTTTTTTGACTATTTCCAGGTTAATTTTGTGGTTATTTTCAGGTTTGCATAGACATGTTGACCCTACTTTAACTGTATCATCCATGTAAAACACCATTCTGAACTCAGCAGAAAGTCAGGAATGCTTTGTTATTGATAAAAACTGTGAGTTATTGAAAAACACAAGAAAATACTCTGTTTTTATCTCTTTGACCTTGACTGGTCTCTACAGTAACGTCTGAACCTTTGTCACATTGCTGCCAGCAAGCCAAAGGTCGGACCCCTCTATTTGCTACCCATTAGGTGCCATAATGACCTCATTATGATATGTCCCTACAAACAGACATGTGGTTACTTAAGATAACCAAGGAACAGGTGTTTGATTTCACATTATGGTCAGCCAAATGACCCCATGTCAATACTGGAGCTGTACAGTAGTTATCATATTACTATCTAGGATGTCTGATTATTGTGTTTTGGTTTCAGCTAACTTACAGCACTGAGAATAATTTTCAGATTATGTTTTTAAATAGGAAAATATCAGGTTTGATAACAGAGCCACATCACACTTTCTTTTGTACCAATTTGGATATGGTCTGTCACTTTTGAAGTTTACAGCACTTGTATATACATGTGCACATGCAGTGTGCATGTAAATGCAGCCTGTTTATCCAGGTGTGCCCTCATTTGCCAGCCTATCTTAACATTTCCTCCAGTTAAAGGCCCATTGTGTTCCAGTCTTTTAATATGGTAAGTAAAAGCTCTATCGGCTATTTAAACACGTTTTTCTTATCGCACTTCCTACTGAAATGATATGAAATCAGCCTTTTGATAGCAATGAGCCATGTATGTATTAATGTTGGCCAATTTTTTTTTTTTTTTTTTTTTTTTTTTTTTTTGGCACACCTGGTTAAACGACCTTGATGACTTCTCACTTTTCAGTATGTGAGAGCGACGATTGAGAGAAATCACATTAATTCTCGAAGAGGTCTCTCAGGACTGCATTTATACTTCCCTGGACACAAACAAAACACACAAATAGTCTCATCAGGTTGTCTACTCCTGCCTGCCTCCATTAATGCAATGCCCTCTTACCACAAAATGCTCTCATGGGGACAGTACACACAGCAGAAACCCTGCTCTCTGTCTGTCCACATAAATAGTCTGGCAGGCACGAGGAAACCCTGTTTATCCCATTTCTTGAGCTGTCTTGGCCGAGTTTGCAGCATTTTAAAATAACATTGCCATCTGGTAACAGGAGTTGTTAAATCTTTTCAGGTCAGGACCTGAATGTAATTCAAGCAAAAGCTGCTCTTTATCTCTGATAAGTAGAGAACCAGAACCTAAAAAAAAAAACCCTCCAAATGATAGTTCAGAAGTAAACCAGTTTTACTACTAACTATAAGAAGCACTACCTGCATAACAACAAAACAATGGCAGTTAAATTTTAAGGTCACAACTGGGGGAACAGGGGTGTAAAGAGGTGGTGCTTACCTCATCCTGCCTGCTTTAATCCTCAAATTAACTAGCTGACTAATGAGTTGATGAAGTGACTCATTAGATGACCTTTGGCCCTTAAACCCTGACCTCTGCACCTTCCCAACTAGCCCCTGCTGATGGACAGGGGACATCTTTAGTTTATGGGCAGTTTTTTTTTTTTTTTTTTCTGTGTGCGTGTGTGTGTGCGTGTGCGTGTGCGTGTGCGTGAAGTGCAAAAGCACTAACAGATAAATTAACGAGCGACAGAAAACTTAAACATATAAACAACAGCGGAGGGAAAGGCACCGAAAGGGCCTCGGGGAGATCTGTCTCATCTTGTGTTCCAACGGAAGTTTATTTAAGGCCTGTGTGAATGGACAAAGCAGTGGGAGATAGTATACTGTCTAGCATAATCAGATGATCACAGCTGTCATCATCATATCTGATCGCTCAGCACAACTGATGTGGAAATTGAGCTTTGTTCTCTAGTGGGTTAATATCTGAAACCCAAAGGTTGTTTCTATAATTACAAAGGGTGTTTTGGTCAGATGTGACAAAAATCATCCACGCATTTCCTACATCAGCTTCCACTCAGTGATGCGGAGTGTGTTGTTACCATATAGCAGCCCCTAGGGGGTGTTTTTGCCACACAGAGATAAGAGGTATCAACTATCACTGCTTTTTTTCCAGACAGATTCACTTGTTGTTCTGGAAAGAGTATCAATAAACACATACAAGGTGTGTGCGTGTGTGCCTACAGTATAGGCATACACATTTGCACACTTGTATTGGGTGACACCCCCCCCCAATGGTCTTCCGAGCAGTGCAGGGTAAACAGGATGTAGAATGGCTGTGAACCTTCTCACACCCAAATCTCTTTTTCTCAAGATTTTAGGATGGCTGTTGACCAAGTATCCCATTGGCTTTGTGTGTCTTTTCCCATCATTGTGAGGACTTGTTCTTCTGTGTGTTCAGGTGAAGAGATGTGAGGATGTTTGACTCTGTCTATGATTGGTAGTTTATGGTGGGCAGTATGCAGCATGAACAAATTGGCAGGTTTGTGTTGTGTGTTGTTTAGTCTGTTTGTTTGAGTGTGTGTTTGTATTTCCTGTCATCCCGGTCCCCTCATTGGCTCTCCGTGTGTCCTCATCCTTGTTTTTCCTGAGAACCTGGTGGTCTTCTATTTTCCCCGTTTTTAGAATTCACTTCTTTCTCCGTCTGTACGTTCTTCTCTTCCTGTCTTTCTCCCTCTCTGTCATGCAGGCTCATTCACGTCTACATCCACACTCACATCCAGTCCCTCCCCCACATTCATGTGTAGTCTTCTATCTGTCCCCTGCATGGCTTTGTGCTGCTGCCACAATGCCAGGGGCCAGCCGATGAGGTCACTCACTGCAGGAGACCTGCAGGCCTGACTGAACCTCAACCATCCCCACCATCATCCAGCCCATAGAGAACTAACAGGCCAGCAGTCTCACCTCCCCCAGCATATCACATCTTTGCTTCAGCTCAGACACCTTTACGCCCATACAAATCACAGTGCACACACAAAAACACAACATTCGTAGGAAGTTCATATCAGCCGGGCTGCATGTTTGCATGCTAGTGCAGATAAACACCCAACTATGCACGTCGGAAAGCGCACACATGTACATGTATGCACAAACACAGCTAAACACACTCATCTGCACAAAGAACTGGAAACTTTCATCCTCTCTCATTTCCCCCTGTCTCCCCAACCTGTCCCTTGTTGCCTCTTCCAGCCTGTTATCCTTCTCCATTCTTCAGTCCATCCAATTCTCATCAAATTCTTCATAAAGTAGTGAGTAATAGAGTGGTAGTGGTGTCTAGAGGCCCAAGGCTGTGTAGGACAGTTCTCCAGCTCGAATGATTCCTTTCATCTTCTTATACCATCAGTGTGAGGATGTTTGTATGAGTGAGTGTGTGTGTGTGTGTGTGTGTGTGTGTTCATTGTCTTTTGTGTGTTTGCATGTGTGGAGTTTTTGTGTGCAAGAACTCATGTACGTACGTTATTAACAAAGTGGTCTGTGCATTTGTGTTTCTGCTCACACGTGGATGCACTCTGCATATCCATGTTTGTGTTGCAGTAAAGTGAAACACCTACATATTGGATCTGAGCATCAGCTGGTGGAAGAAGCAGTGAATCATCTCCACCTCATTTCAGTCTCACTGACCAAAATTGGCCTCAGGAGTAGTAAAGAGGAGCAAAAATGTTAAACTGCTGTGTGAGAGTCTTGCAAGCTGTAAATTGCTGGCATGCAACAGATCTTTTCAAGTATTCATTTTATACAAAAAAGCAATTTTATTGCATTTAATTGAGCAAACATGAGAACCCTCTTGATAGACAGTTTATTTGGTCTTCATATTATTGAAGGGAAATATGTCCTGAAAAGACTAGTCAGCCTACTATGGCCTAAATTATGCTAAACAAGCTAACAAAACTCAAACAGAGTGACACCATCAAACCAACGAAGAGGTCATGGGAGAATTAACACACTATAACGAGACTGTTGTCTGTTCCTGTGCACTGGAATCTATCGCAGTAGCATAGACAAAGCAGACGGGATGTATACAATAGGAGGCCATGGGCCAACCGAGCCTCTTCTGTAAGGCGCTGGGCTGCTCTGTCACAATGTGGTGGTCAGTGCGTGGGTAGTATTTTGGGAATGGCTGAGCTATAAAGGCACTGAATGGTTGCAGGAACATCATGTCCACACAACAGGACCAAACACTTGCTAGTTAGTGTCGTGCACAAGCCAACTTTTATCCTACATATTCATTCGCATGAAATCAAACATGGCACTGTACACAATTATAACTGACCTTAGGTACAGTTAACCATTATGGGACACACAGATGCATAAGGCCTAAAAGGGTTAAAGGCAGAAACAAAAACCTGTAAGTACAGTCATGGGAAAAAGGTTTTCACTGGACTTTATGTAGTCCTGTGAAAAATTAAGGACAGCCCTTTATTCATTACCTCATAGAACCACCTTTAGCAGCAATAACTGTCTGACTTTACCTCACAGTGTCTCACATTGTCTCACACTCTTCTTGCCTCAGTTCATTGAGGTTTGTGGGCGTCTGTTTATGCACAGCTCTCTCACCACTGCATTTCAGTCGGGTTGAGGTCTGGACTTTGACCGGACAATTGCAACACCTTGATTCCTTCTTTTTAAAAATGTATGTATTTATTTATTCTAGCCAAAGTTGAGATATATCCTGTTGCATTAGATGATTTTGGCCAAGCTTTAGCTGTTGGATTGACAGCTTGACATTTGACTTTAGAATACTTTGCTATACAGAAGAGTTTATGGTTGAAACCGTGACTGCAAGGTGCCCAGATCCTGTGACTGCAAAACAAGCTCAAATCATCACCCCTCCATCACTGTGCTTGACAGCTGGTATGAGGTATTTGTGCTGATAATGCAGTGTTTGGTTATCGTCAAACGTGGTGCTGTGCACTTTGGTCTCAAACTGCCAAAACTTCTGCTTTTATAGAGGTGGTCAGACTTGTTGATGGTCAGTTAATGAAATGCATTTGATTAGCAGCGCCTGGCTGCTACATACCTTCTTAATTCCCATGGAAGCAGTAACATTGTACATATAGCTTTGCATAGAAAATTTTCTTTTTTCACATTACGGTATTTGAGGGAGAATCCATAACCAAGGCTTTTCCTAAAATAGGTAAAACACTAATAATAAAAAAAACTCAGAATAGGTCAGATAATTTCTTGTCAATTTTCAGTGAAGGATCCTAAACTGATAAATCTGTCCCACATTTTGGGTTGCTTAATATTGATAAATTCTAGGTTCAAACAAAATTTTGTATCTGCTCTCCTGAATTTGGTGTGTTTATAGCCAAAATGTTTCAAGCCAGAGAAGTTGGAATATTAATTTAGGGCACCAAGTGCGGCACAGAAGAAAACCATTTTTGTCTGCTCCCTTATTCACATAGGGTCGCCACAGTGGGTAGCTCCACATGTTTGATTTGGCAGATTTTTACACCAGATGCCCTTCCTGCCACAACCCCAAAGGGATTTGTGTCTCCTCCCACGATTGAATTGGAGATCTGTTGCTTGGAATGCAAATGTGTGAACCACTACAGAGCCACTGCCGAGCAGAGCACAGAATATCGAGGAAAAGGAGTATCTATGATTACAAACGAGTTCCTTAATCGAGAATAAAATGAATACTTTTCAAGGCTTAGTGAGAAAATTTCAGTTCTCGTTGTATGGAATGAAGTGCTGCATTTGTCTCTGGTTAATAAGTTTCTAACATTACCACATTCCATGTTGTTGGCATATTCTACACAAGTTGGTAGCGAGTTGCTCATCATGGTTCAGGGCTGCAGTCTGTCTGAAGCTGTCTTTTCACAGCAGGGAAGGCCTTACGTCAGTCAGATGTCAGCTAGTGAGTGTCAGTTATTTCTCTCTTCCAAAGCACCCAGTGCACCATTACCTCAGTGCCCACAGTGCCAATTGATAATTACAAACACACACACACACACACACACTATGGTAACAGTTTTAGTCCTTACTAGCTCCCCAGGGTGCACCTCTTTTAGTTCTCTTCTTCTAGAGATCTACTCGTCACCTCTGCCTCTTCCTTGTAGCCCCAGGTTATTTTCAGAGTTTTCTCTCTACTTCATTTATGTGTTTGAGCATGTGTATGTGTAATGTGCTATGTTGTGTAAACACCTCTCAGGTTTAAAGTCTGACAAAGGACAATGGGGACCCTGAACTGCTTCTCAAATGCTTATCTTGTTTTAGCTCTTGTCTTCTGCAAGGTGGGAGCGACAGAGGGAGGGGGAGTGCAGGGAAGAGTGGAAAGGAAAAGACATGCCCGCGGGACAACGGTGTGCCTTTTGATGTTAGGCAGCATGTCAAGATACATGTGCATGCGTGTGTGTTTGTGTGTGTGAGAGGCAGAGTATTAGAGGAATGGCTCTTGGCACCTGTACGTAATGTATAGGGTTGTTGTAGCTTTATAGTGTATATTTGTGTGCATTCAGTATAATTACTTCTGCCTGTGCAAGATCAGTGAGGAAAAGCGTGTTCTCTCTTTCACTCATTCGAGTGACATTTCCCCTGTAGACACATCAGAGAGGTTAGAGGCTTAGTCCTGTCAGCACCTGATTCAGCCTGACCCTTTTTTTCTTTAAGTGGAGGAAGAGCTCGCTTTTTCCTGCCCTGCGGCGACGAACAGAGAAAGGGGGTATTGGGAAGGTGTGAAAATCCAGTACTGAAAATGTGGACTGCACTGACAGCATGATGAAACTAAGTTTAAATAAGCAGAGGAAAAAATAAGTTTTAATACAGCGCTGCAGTGGCTCGGTAGCCTTACCATTATATGGAGAAAAGGAGAAGGAAAGGAGAGAAAGGGAGAGGCAGCAGGGTTGGACATGTTTGTGATGTTTTTAGGCTGACATCATGACTGCATCAGCAGGTGGTATGTGTTGGATCATCAGGTATGCCTGTAAGACAGCCTTGTCACATTTAATACACACGGCATTCCATTAAAAGGAGGCAGGAACTCTCTGCCCATGTCACCAGAAGGCCAGCAATGTAGTCAGAAACTTAAGTGAAATTTAAGTATTTATCAGTTTTCTTATTACAGATCAGATGTTTAAAAAAATGCATAAACATGATACCGTAGAGAAGGAGAGAATGCATTAGAACTGATACTTTCCCTGGGAAATCATTCAGCGTTTAACTGTAATATGACAAAAATCTACTAATTCTAAGCTTTATGAATATTGTAGTGGGGCATAAATTGACAGTAAAGAAACAGTCAAAGTTTATTGCCCTGTGGTTCATCCTCCTTTCTCCTCACATCTGCCGATCAGGCTGGTTCTTTCTTCCACTGCCATGAAACACTAACTCTCACCTCCCCGACAACAACCCGAGTGTGTACACTTTTGTTGTGTGTGCGCTGGGAGACAGTGTTTGAAGCAGCAGTAATGGGAAGGCAATGAGATTCCTTTACTTTTGCATAATTATCATTGCTAGCTGTTAAAACTGTTGGAAATTCTTGTAAAATAGCTTTTGTAATTGCATATATGTATATATGTTTGCTTGTTTATTTAAAAACAAGTGTGTTAACAAGGTGTTGATTAAGCTTGGTCTGGTTGAAGGCCCAAGTTGTCTGGTACTCCCTGCTTCTTCTGGGTGCTTCTCAGCACTCGTAAAGAAATCTGACTCTGGTTTTCTCTCTCCAAATCTTTGTGTCGACATGCAAGAAGAAATAAGGTGAATGGAAATAAGTGGTGCTATTGTAGGTCTCAGGCATGTGAGAAGGTGATAAGGCTATACTGGTCAATCTGAAATGGACATTCACAGGCTGGCAGGGTTTAAGGTGGCAATGCCAGTGGTAGGTAAACCTGATATTATATCAGAAGTTGGAAGAATGACCGCTGGGGTCTAAAGTTGTATAAGGTGGCCACAATTTTCCAGTGATTTCCTCTGCTTTAACCTTCTAATGTAACTGGACAAATACGCACGTCTGTTCTGTTAAACAAATTTTTAGTTTTTATGAATTTGATCCAAAACACGAACGATCCAGTTGCCTGATGGTACTTTGAGTTTCTAAACGTTGTATATCACATCTTTGCCAAACACTGGGTATAGATTGCTGATTAGCCAGGTATGTTTTTGACAGTGCAGAATCAGAACAGTATGGATCTCATCACTGTAATGATAGATTTTCAGCCTGTGTTTCACCTGCACTGTCAATAAATGCTGTATTGTGTAACATGTCTGACATAGTTGGAATAAACACAACTAAGGTAATAAATGTGTGCCTTACTATGTCATTTGAGGACCTTTAAAGTCACATGGATTGGATTTAGGAGCCTAAATACATACATAGACTTTGACAGTCTTTCCTGAACCTCTTCTTTGTCTCTCAGGTGGTCCAGTCATTGCAGGGCACATAAATGACAGTTTCCTTCAGCAGTGTTTCAGTAAAAGTCTGCAGGTCAACCAGATCACCAGCATATATGCTCTGGCCCTCAGGTGCATTGGTTCTGCCGGGTACACATACTGAGACACATTTTTTACGTTTTAAAACCGGATGCATCCACGTTTACACCCCTTGTAAACCTCTGGATCCAGGTGTGTGATTTTAACACAGTGGACTCCCTGGCCTCTGTTGGTTTCCAACATTTAAACTGTACACTGACTGGGCCTCTTGAGTCTTCCAACCATGTGGATGTTAGTCCACACCAGATCTTTAAAATAAAAACATCAGTCCGATACACTTAAATTGTAGTAAGAATTTTAAACATTCTTCAGTTTTCAGTAGAGGTGCATTCACTTCAATTCATCCCAGACAAACAGTAGGTCTAAAAATGTTGAAAAATATGTTTAAAAAAATTGCAGCAGAAATGTTCAGCATTGCATATAACTGTGTGTTTATGTATATACTTATGCTATAAATAGTATAGTATCAATTGTATAAAATCTTGGAGTATATTTAGCCTGTTCTCGTACTATCATTCATTACACGTTTGATTTGGTTGGAGGGGATGTCTGTGGTTTGTTTTGATCAAATACGACACAGTCGGAAGACCAGTGTGAAGAAACTGGCAGCAGCTGGTATGACCTGGTTGTTCCATTTGCTGGTGGTGCTTCATGATGAATAAAGAAGCGTGCTTGGAGCTTTTAAGTCATAAACATCCTCCCTGAATGCTTCATTGCTTTATGATTAATCCTCCCTCGTCTCTTCCTTTATTCTCTCTCTCTCACTCGCTGTCCCATACTGCTGCTTGTTGTCAGGGAATGTTCTTGCATGTTTATGTAATTAAAAATGAACTGTACTTTTAAAGAAGTAATATTCTCAACAATATGGGGCATCGGTGGTTGAATGTTGTTTCCAGGTGAGTAACTTTAGCTGTCACACTGCACATCACACTGTCTCGTCGGCCTCATCAAGCTTTTTTCCCGCTTAGTATGTTGATGATGAAAATTTTGCACGCATCATATTTGTGAGCTTTCTTGCACTTTAACACATCATCCTGACTGTTGACAACTCAAAGCAGCAGTGTGTGTTATTCTAAGCAACTGGCCACTTAAGTTTGTTGAGAATGAGCACAGTGCATCTCTAGAGCACACCAAGAGCTTTTCATTCTAGCAGACTAGTAAGTATGCAGCGTACCTTCTGTTTAGCATTAGCAGGTCTCTCAGGTGATTGGAAGGCCCGGCCAGCAGGACTTCTATCTGCTGCATTTCCATCTCACCACTTACATCTGCATCTTAGTGGCTGTATCGTGTCTATAACTTACCATGTAAACTAGGGATTCCTTTTTTTTTTTTTTTTTTTTTTTTAACCTTTCATTGCCAGTGTACATTTGGCATCCCTGGGTCATTGCTTGTTTAATGGAAGTGATTAGACTTGCAAAACAAAGACTATTGTTCTGGTTTGCCAGAATCAGCAGTCTGAATTACTATCAACTGTGGTAGTGGAAATTAATCCTTCAAGCACTTAGAGCATGAACGCTGTACCAGCCAAACCAGCGGCACATTGCTGCCAAGCTGAGACGCAACTTGGAGCAGGGAAGTTCCTGTATGTGGTGGAGTTGTTGATTATTTCAGATATTGCAAAACCTCTTCTATCCAGGCGGAGAGCATTCTGGATGGCCTCCCCATTAACAACTTGTGTAACTCAACATTCTGCGGCCCATTAAGAAACACAAAGACATGGCAGCATGCCGTGCTGTTAAAGAGGCCTTTGGTGTTACTGGTGTAACGGCAGTGCTGTGTGTTGATGTAGTAATGTAAAGATAAGATGTCTGCTGCTGAACAAATAAACAGCTGGGCTGCGGGAGAAATTAAAAGGGAGGGAAGAGGAGAGCGAGAGAAGTCTGTCATCGCCAACCTGGAAGAACAACAAGCAATCCGGCTACAACAAGGAGGCCCAATTTTATTTCATTAATGACTGAATTCCCCCAAGCTAACCACATTTTTATGGGTGTTTGAGAACAATAATAGCCTGTTGCTGCACTGTTGTGGGCATGTATGAGAGTGAAGGGGCGTGTAAACTTTTCCTGTCACAACTGCATGTACACAGTCCATGCGTGAATTCACATGTTGCAACCTTTCACGATGAGCACAGCACAGTTTAATGCAGGGTGTTAGCTAAAGGTGTTGATTTTTTGGCCTTGCTAGTCCTTTCTTTGAACTTGAAGCTGCAGCTTTATTATTATGCTCACATTATTCCACAGGTGTCATCTCCACCTGCTTCCGGCACTACAAACACACATATGGGCAATGTGCTTTCCATGTGATGTCAACTGCACGTGGGTGTGTGGGTGTGTGTGTGTGTGTGTGTGTGTGTGTGTGTGTGTGTGTGTGTGTGTGTGTGTGTGTGTGTGTGTTATTAGGAAGTATCTCCGCATATCTCAAGCATGACAGAAGCTTTGTCTCCCTCCCTAGGGTGGAGGTGAACTTTCTAGGCCCCTTGCAGTCTGCAGGGTCTCTCTGCCTCTTTCTCCTTCTATCTGTCTCTGTCAGAACAGCACATTCATTGTTAGTGGGGTTGCGCTGCCTTTTCATAAGGTCAGAGAGGCTACAGGTAGCGGAAAGGACAAGATTAATCACTTCATTTGAGACCCGCAGAGAGGGGGCGATAGACCGAGAGATGGGGAAATAGGTGGGGCGGCAAGAGAATTACAAGGAAGAAAGGGGTAACTGAGATGGGAGAGGTAGAGAAAAACCCGAGCAGGAAGAGACTTGGACAAAGTCGAGGACAAAGAAAGGGAAAAGAGACAGGTAGAGACAAGGGGAAGTAATTACCTCCATATGTCTCTTTGTTGCCCTCACTGATACATTTACTGAGTAGATGGAGAGAGAGGAGGCAGAGAAAGGGAGAGGCGGTCAAGTGTAATTAGGTAAACCCAGGTTTACAGCCTTTGATCCTCTTCCTATGACACAGTGAGCCAGTCTTGCGCATCCTCCTTAGCCGAGCCCTATGTGATCAACAATGCATCACCATGACCACTGCTGAATGGAACTTGTCAAGATGCGGCCTATCATGTCATGCCACTTTTGTCTACTTTACGTGCCTGGTTTTGTCAAAACTTAAAACGTTATGACTTTTGAGTACTTACAGTACTTTCTCCTGGTGTTTCCTCAGTATTTTCTCAGTTAATGCCTCTAAATCGGTCTACGGTTAAACCTTGCATTTTCCAAAGTAATTATTTTCATACACAATATAAATTGCACATAACCTCAAACCAACTGCTCAAAAGCTCCCTGAATAAACACAGTCCATGCCAAGCACAGGTGGTCACAGATGTAGGGAGAGTTGAGGGCACTTGTGCAGATGTTGGACTGACTAACCACCATCAAAGTGTTTGAGCTTGCGTGTCATATCACAGTGCCAGAATGCAAGGCTTCATCAGAAAGGGCTCTGCAGAAATATGTTATTGTTACAATGGGCAAATTACACAACTGTGTGCATGAGTGTATTGTTTGCATGCATAGCAATCATTGGATCACATCATTATATAGTAAGTGGGGGGGGGGGGGTGGCATCTTTTAGTTGTGCGTGCACACTTCAAAGAGTGAGTGTGTGTTTTAATACATGTGTTTGTGTCTGTACTGCTTGTCCTCAAGTATGTGTGAGTCAGTGGCCAGCTGCAATGCACAGAGCCTACCTGTGGGTGAAGTTGGCCCAAATCCATCTTCTTAAGTCTGCTTTTTATTCAGTGTCACATAAACAAATACCAGCCCGATCCATTCACTTCCAAACCAGTCAGTAACCTCCTCAGATCTCTCCCCGACATCTGTTGATGTACGTTTTTTTTTTTTTTTTTTAAACTGGCAACATTTATGCAAAGCAACATTTTTTTTACGTTTGTAGTGTGCTACAAGTTTGGCTGGGTAAGCCTTTTTCTTTTCTAAGTACTACGTAGTCACTGTCAGGAGCGCGCACTTATTCAACACCCACACATCATTTTGTACAAACCTGCGTGTTTTCATAGGCGGTATTCCACTCAGATGCAGACAGACGGGCTCAAGTACGCACATTTAGTGATGTGCTCGTGCGCGCGCACACACACACACACACACACACACACACACACACACACACACACACACACACACACACACACACACACACACACACACACAAACATAACTGAGAACGGGCTCTGACTTGCCCCACATTCACTCAGCAGGTCTTGTATGTCTTTGATATGGCTGACCCTCTTTTATTGTTTTTTTTTTTTTTCTTTCTATATTTCTCTATGAGACGGGTGGTATGCAACTGATTAGATAGATAAATATACCCCGAAGGTGCGAGGGAGGCAGAGAGGAGGAGAGGAAGGATACTTAGTTTTCTCTTGTCCCAACACATCCCAGCAGTGGAACTCTAATCTTCTGCGGCTTCATGCATTTAAACAGCCTGATTAGCAACAGTCTAACAGGCGCTTTCTCTGCTAGGCTGAAACAGAAATTAAGTGCTTAGACACAGCCATCACTTTGTTTGTTTTCTCAGTGCCTCTAAAGGAAGATACACGCTGAGATAAAGGCTTTGATCATGGGCTGAAACAAAACAGTCATTCTTAAGCCAGTAATGAATGAAAAGAGGCAGAGAGCAGAGCTGCAACTTTTTAAATCTTATATATGATGATAATATTCTGATATGTTTAGTATTTCTAGGTAACAAAAATAAACAGTAGAAACAAAGTAGTAACACTGCCAGTTTTTTTTTAAATTTATTTATTTTGAAAAGAATAGTGAAAAAGTACACTATTGAAGACTGGTGATAAAATAAACTGTGGTCAGTTTGTTGAACTAAACTATGTGTTATAACTGGCATAAATGTGTTCTTTATGATGGCACTAAGTAGGAATAATGGGTGTGTGGTTGTATATGTATGAGGACAAAGAAATCAGTTGTGTACACATTCAGATGGATGTGTCTTGTGCAAGCTTGTGTGTGTGTGTGTATGTATATATGTGTGTGTGTGTGTGTGTGTGTGTGTATTGGGGTCACCCAGAGTTCCCATGCTTGTCTCTTTTGGCCTTTTCTGCCTGTTGATGGAGTTTGCAAAGTGATGATGGTTGCTGTCTTTCCCATAATGCCACTCCTCCACAAAGGTCTTGTATGTGTACTGTATTTTTTGTGTACAACACTGAGCAAACAACTCAGAAAACTGGTGGGATAATGTACCATAATAGCGAGTATGTGTTACTAACTCCCTCTTTTCCTTTTTCTTTGTCTCCCACAGTGACATATTTGATGCCATGTTCCCAGTCACCCACATTGCAGGGGAAACAGTTATCCAGCAAGGTTTGTATAAATATTTGCTGAGATGAATTTCTTCAGATTCAAAATCAGCCGGTTGAGCAAAATACAGCTTGGTTTACTTAATCATAGCAGGAATAAGTTTCTGGTTGTTTTCATCTGGGAAAAAAACAAACCTAAAATTCTAGTCAAAGATTCAGTTTGAGAGCTGAATAACATCATTAGTGATACTGTAAATATAATGAAGATATTAACTTACACTTACTGGATACTTTGTTATTATGCCAGTACTTGGTTGGACCCCCTTTTACCTTTAGAACAGCCATAATTCTTCATGGCACAGATCCAACATGGTGCTGGAAACATTCCTCAGGGATTTTGGTTCATATTGACATCATAGCATTGGCTATGCAGTGGCCACAGATTTGTTAGCTGCACATACAGTACATGATGAGCATCTCCACCACATCTCAAAGGTGCTCTACTGGACTGAGCTCTGGCTGGACCGTGGAGGCCCTTTGAGTACAGTGAACTCATTGTCATGTTCAAGAAACCAGTTTGTGACATGGTGTGTTATCCTGGTGGAAGCTGCCATCGGAAGATGGGTACACTGTGGTCATAAAGGAAAAGACATGGTCAGCAACAATAATCATGTAGCCTGTGGCATTTAAATGATGCTCAGTTGGTACTAAGGGGCCCAAAGTGTGTTTACGGCAAATTCTGACCCTGTGATCTGCACGTCACAGCAGAGATCAAGACTCATCAGAGCAGACAAATTTTTAACAGTCTTGTTTTTTGGTGTGAGCCTGTGTGAGTTGCACCCTTAGTTTTCTGTTCTTAGTTGAGGGGAGTGGGACCCGGTAGGATCTTCTGCTGCTGTGGTCCATCAACTACATCAGAGATGATCTTTTATATGTTGGAATGACAATATAACTCATGACATGGTCATGAGTAACATTGTCTTGATGAAGCCACTTTAATGGGAAGAAAACAATTAAGATGCCATTGTTGCTGATTACCTTCGATGACTTGTATCTCAAAGAATACTTCAATTGTATTGCCACACTGCTTTTTTTCCTACCACTCCCATGTTCCCTCCAGTTTCCTCTCATTGCCCCGCTCACACATTCCCTCAGTCTGCACCAGATGCCAGGTCTTTCTCCTCTGCCTAACTGCAGCCATCAAAACCTTCACTCTAGGCATCCCTGGTCTTTGATGGAACACAGATCAACAGGTCCAGACTGTATTTTTCCAGTGCTCCCCCACACAAACTCCTATCAAACATAGAAGCAGACACATTTAATCACATAGTTAAAACACTGAAAACACACATTCTCTCAGCCAAATTCCCAGTTTTAGATAATATTATGTTCACACCTGCTCAGAAAAGCATAGTTTAAGCGTGTGAAGCATGCCTTAGAAACACACACTCATATGGACACTACTGTAGGTTAAGGAAAACTGTCAGTGGTAGACAAACACTCTCCCTGGTCGCTCCCACCTTCTCTTAAGACAGCATCCAGGAGTATATCAGTCCTAATTTGGTGATAATCAGTTTAGCTAACTTTGCAGGGCCCCCAATCCCAGACAGCCCATTGTTATATACACTACAGAGTGTGGTATATACTATATACAGCATTGATGTCATTGCTAATGTCTGGACTACTGTATAGCGTCAAGAAACCAACCATGCTACTGACCATTCACACACTATTTACACACATCTAGGAGTTATTGACTGGAAGGGTTGAGTGGTATTTAAACAGGAGATGATTTACTGTATTATAACATGCAAAATGTAGCATAGAGCTATTTTCATTGTATTATATTACTTACTGTGAAGTTCATCAGCTGTTTCTGACATAAATTGTTTTGTTACTGCAGTAAGTGATCAGCGCTTTGGTAACAAGCAGTTTTCAGTGCTGTTTTTGGGTTTGTTTGTCAGCAAGATTATGTAAAAATGATAAATATTGGCTTAAAGGTGGAACCTGGTCAAAGAAAGATGCATTGCCTTTGGTGCCATTCAGATTCCTCATTTCTTTGATTTGTTGTTTTAAAAAAAATTATTCAGAGATGTAATTAACTTTGACAGATGGATGTGTTTACATTAATTTTGTAGTGGAGTTGAGGTTACAAAACACCTCAGAGACCGACGATGGAACCGGCGTTGTCCATTTGAGCCACGGCAGAGCACCTAAAACTGTGTACGACAATTGGCTTGTATTGAAACAAGGCCACACGGAGTGCGCCAACGGGTGTGTGTGTGTGTGTGTGTGTGCACGTTATGGTCAAATATTTGCTTGCACTCTAAAGCACAGAGGGATTGGAAATGGTGCAAAACAAAGGCCTGGGCACCAAAGTGATAAAAGACAGGAAGAGCAGAAGAAAAGAAAGACACAGTGAGAGGGAACTGAAAGAGCGATAGATGAGATGAAAGAGAGAGAGTCAGACAGATAGAGTGAGATAGCCAAGGGCCAGGTTGCAGCAGGTTGTGAGTAGGTGTATGTGTGTATGTGTCTCTCTGTCCAGGATTTCCACTGGGACAGAGCTTCAGATAGACAAGGAACGTTTTGTGTGACAAATAGAGCCGTATGATTAACGAGCCCCCTCCACTCAGTATTAATTAGCCGTGTGAACTCCTGTGAACTTTACTCGAAGGGTGCTCTAAGCCTTTCAACTCTACAGGTGAACATACACACTAGAACACAAGTACACACACACACACACACGGTCATACACAACCTCACTTTGTACCTGCGAAATGCACACACATGCATACTTGTGTCATCAAGACTCATGCATCATTACCTACTTGTACCTCTGAATGGATTTGCATTTGCAGTTTGGAGCTGCAGGGAGAGATCTGTGCTGCTCATGTTTGTGGCTGTCAGTCCTTTTTAATAATTTCCCCTGAACCCTATGTAATGGATAGCATAATTAAAGGAACACTTGCCATTTTTTAGCCTTATCTCCAGACTTGATGCTTTTAACGGACATTAACCAACCGGATCCCATGACTCGCTTCAAGGGTTATTGTTCACTTTGAAATCCCACCACACTTATGGCAGTGACACAACAGCAAGCTAGACCGCATACTCAGTTCCAAGCCTTGTAAATATAGCAGTGTTCTTTAATATAAGAAAACTAAATAAATTGAGCTGCTGTTTGTGGTTGTTTACTATACTATGGATCTGTGTTCTTTAAATCCTTCTGAAGTGCTGTAGTTATGCATGCTCAGACGCTTTGGTTTCAGAGTTTGCATTATTAAGTCATACAGGAACCAGGAATGAAGACTGCTGCTGCTGCTGCACCCTTCTGCCTGTGAGAGCCCTATATCACAAAGATATTGGCAGGCCCAGTGAAATATGCGTTCTGGAGAAGGCAGTAGCACTTTTGACGCTGGGTGTGCCCTGAAGCTTAGAAGCAGTTAATTTATGAAGATCTGAACAAAAATAACGTCCAGACAAGGAACCCAACTGTTTCTTTCTTTTCTTTTTTTTTCTTTTTTTAAAAGAAGGGCCTAAACCTGACAAACACATTGTTCCTGGATTGACAAATCCCAACAATTTAAATTATTTTGTGCCCCAATTCATGTAAATTAGTTCAAAAAATATTTGAATCCCATTATGCATCGATTTTAGTTTAAAGCTTCACTGTAGACTTTTTAAACCTCTGTGGGGGTACATTTTTAATGAGTGTGTCTTTTTTTTGTTTATTTTTGTTAATGCACAAGGACATCGTGCTCACAAGCCAGTGATGTGATACACAGTGTAGCACACTTAATTGCAGGGGATGATAGTGTGCTGGAGATAAAGAAGAAGATTGCATGCTAGTAAACAGCTTTTAGAGGCTTAAAAATTGTGTTTTTCGTGTTTATGAAGCAATGTGTTGGTTCAACATCAAGGATACGTCGTGGTGAATAACATAATTATTTTTGTTTAAAAACATTATAGGGCACCTCTGCTGAGTAAAAAAAAAAAATCAATCTTTGAGACATTAAACAGGAAGTGAAAGTAGTAAGAAAAGAGAAGCTTTCTAGATGCTTTAAATGTCTTATCTGTGCTCACCTGTGTTTCTCCTTCTCTCCCCTCTAGGTGATGAAGGAGATAACTTCTATGTGATTGACCAAGGTGAAGTGGATGTAAGTGGCTGGCATGGAGACACAAGCACGTCCTTTGGAGTATTGCCCTAATTATACGTCGAATGAGTTAAAGTTAATATTTAAATGAAAGGGATTTCCAGTTGGCAGAATGCTTTGATTCACCATCTCATGTGTAGTCTATAAGAAGGATTGTGATTCAGTAGAAAAACCCAGCCTTCTTCACTCATGTTGAGATAAAATTTCCCTCTAACAATAGGGAGGTTGTAGGATTGCCCCTATGTTTTGTTCTCTTCAAAGGTCTCTTCCACTCTGATGACAATCTGAGCACTACTATAGATTTGAACTGGCTGTGAAGGCACCCAAACTGAGAAGATCTTTTGTCTTAGCAAGCCTGACACAGAGTGATAGAGTTAAGTGTAGAGATAAAAAAAGAACCTAGTTAAACAGGAAGTGACCTTATCAGCTTACAACAGTGCACACCGAGACAGTGGGTACGAGGAGAGAAGCAGGTTGGCTGGCTTGGCTGACGTTTGACCCACCTAAGCAGAAAGAAAGAAGTGTAGGAGTAGTGAGATGGTGCCTTGATAGAAAGACTAATTTTTTGAAGGTGAATTGTCAAATGTGATTAGATAAGTTGTGGGGTTTTTTTTTTTTTTTTAGATTCCTGGGAAAGAATAAGCATCCGTGATTGTTTTCTGAGAAGGGGTAGTTCAAGGTTATAGTTAGGACAGGTAAAAGATAGATGGCACTATCTGGTAAAACTCAGGAACAAGAACCATTTAAAACAATTCCACTCTCGACTTGTCTACAATAATCATGACAGACGTTGCCCGGTTAGTTTTCTCTTATTCAAAATTTCTTACTTCTAATCTGACCCAGTGTTTTGTTAGGTCCACAGCTGCAGTGGTGCTCAGTCTATTCGTCTTTATTCCTCCAGTGTGTTAAACTGAAGGTCGTTTATTCTGGGCTGCCACCACATGCTCCCAGAGCCAGGACCCTGTTATCCTGCACTCAAGTTGTAAGAAATCTCCTGCCCTCAGCCTCACCCCTATCCAAATTTTATATTCATTTGTCGCCTTCACCTTGCCGCATCATCCGCCCCTCTATCACTACAGACAGCTGCTGCCTCCCAGCCAAAGCCCAGGCGCTAAACTACTTCAAGATCAGTGCCGAGGTTATTAAAGTGTGGAGATGTCTCTCATTAGGGTGGGGTGTAAATCTGCCAACATCCCATAAACTGCCTGAAATCTGACAACCACTGCCACTACTGTAAACACCCCTCTATGTTCTGCACTCAGATCTGCACCCATATAAATGCAGACGTTGGCCTGTATTTATATGGGTGCACCACAATTACAACTTTCACTCCAAAATCCAAGATGATCTTATGGGGAAAAATGCTGGTTGGAATTCAATACTGATAGTTGTTTAATCACAGATGTCTGGTTAATCAGTTCAGTTAATTACCTTAAAAGTCATTTTAAGGGAAGCTTATTTTAATATTGGACATTGCATTTGGCATTGAAATGAAATCTGTATTATGCCAAACAGAGAATAACAATATGCACATTCTCTGTTGCACCTACCTGCATGCCCCCCAGGTGTGCCCAAAGAAACAACCTCTGAGTAAATACAAATACACTGCCGGCTCGTCCCCCTTCCACTCTGATTCATTGCTTCATTAATTATTCACAGGCACACACAATTTGCTCTTGATATTTACAGATTAAAAATCACTTATTGCGAGAGACAGCGTAGCACGCAGCATGTTAATCAAGACTTTTGTTTTCTGTCATCTTCTTGTAATAATCATCTTGTAATAATCAGGAGTAGCTTCACCCATGCTCCCATTCAAGGATTTAAAAAACAGTTTTCTATCCAGGAGCTGCATCGGAGTGTTTGTGAAACTTAATGGGGTCACGTGTACAAAAGTGAAGACCCAACAGTGACTCATAGATCAGGAGATACCTGAGGACTGGACAATTAAAATGCACTGAAAAAATATTACTACCTGTATGCTCTGATGTAACCCTTTCTCAGCAATCATTTAATTGTTCTTGTAGGCTTTACGTAACCAGAGTCAGCACTTTGCATCTCTTTGAAGCCATGCCACTGTATAGTGAAGGATGAGTCCCCTGTGGTCTACTCTGAGCATGAATAATGGCCTGCAACAATTCTGGCAATTCACAGCAACCACCAGAGAGGAATAAACCCTGCTTCCCTCTGTCTGTGTTATTAAGTCAACAAGATAGTGGATAGTGTGTCGACAGCTGAAACCGTAACGACCCTGGAGACAGCCTGAATGAGTCTTACTGAGGTTGCATTGTCTGTAGAGCTATAGTGGCTGGCCTTAGTAGAGCTGTGCATGCATGTTTCTGCACATGTAAGTGATCAAGCATATGAGAATGTGTGCATGTGTTTTAGATGCAGACACACAGCCCGAACAGACCTGGACAGCTTTCTGACCTCCCATCACTCCCAAATCACAGTGATGACTCTAACAAGACAAGACAAAGTAAATAAAAGGGTTTGAGGGAGAGATGGTAGGGGTAGAGGGCATTTTAGAGGGTCTCATCTGAGGGCTTAGTGGGGATCAAATACTTAGGGACAAGCCTAGTGAAAATATCAAACAGCCTGGAAACTGAAGGGGGATGGGGAAACGGAGGGCCAAGTGTTGGATAAAGCATCTCAGGTTAGGAAGAAAAAAATAAGAGAAGCTTTTAAATTCCTAAAGAGCTGCATCCAAAAAATGTTGGTATTCTTCAGCATTCAAGCCTATGTAAGACCCTCTTTATAAGCCTGACTTTTGTTCTGTCTGCAGGTGTATGTGAATGGTGAGTGGGTGACCAGTATTGGAGAAGGAGGTAGTTTTGGAGAGCTGGCCCTCATCTATGGGACTCCCAGAGCTGCCACGGTCAAGGCCAAAACAGATCTGAAACTGTGGGGCATTGACAGAGACAGCTACCGGCGCATCCTCATGGTATGAACTTCATCACAGAGCACAAGCTCTCTGCACACATTGAAGCCCAATATAGTGATTCTGTAGGAGCCATACATTACACAACTTTAAGAACATCGTTGGTACATGCGCCTCATCTTGTAACTCAGAAAATGAAACACGTTCACATGTAGCAGCCTGCAGTGATTCCACTTTACAACTGCTGGATTCATCACAAATCACAAGGCGTATTCATAGCAGGAGTGTCATCAGCAATTATGCTAACTAAAGATGATGACAGTTACAGCTGCATATTTTTTTTTATAGTGGCTGTACACTGGTGTAATAGTTCCACACAGCAAAAGGTTCAGGGTTCGAACCTGCTGGTGATTCTAAATTGGCTCTAGGTGTGGATATGAGAGCGTATGATTGTCTGTCTCTCTGTTACCCTGTGATGGAGTAGTGACCTGTCTATGGTCAGCTCTGTCTCCTGCTTAATGCCAGCTGGAACAGGCTCCAGCTCTCCTGCTGCCCCACGTTATATAAGCAGTTAAGAAAAAGGAGGGATCGATGAATATTTTCCTTCTCACATCAAAAAAATACAGTTTAGCTACGTGGCTAGTGATTAACACATGTAATAGTTTACACATTTGTCTAACAAGCAAAAGATCCCTGGTTTGATCACATATCCCTCTGGGGTTGTGTCAGGAAGGGCGTGTGGCGCAAAAACTCAAATCAAACGTGTTGCTGCCTGCTGTGGCGACCCCTTTGAATAAGGGAGCAGCCAAAAGTTTCTTCTTCTTCATGTGTTAATCTGTCGCTAATGATGTACCTGTGTTGTCAGAGTATCTTCTTTAGGCAAAAGTTTCAGATCAGGATCTCGCTCTTTACGCTATGCTCCTGTTTTGAAAGCGCTTATTTTATGGTAAATTTGAAAAATATTAAACCTTAAACACATCCACACAGTGTGACGTTGAAGACAAGTAATATCTATATCCCATTAGTAGACTCTCCATGGTCATCAATCACAGTCCTTGACTTGCAGTATTTCCTCCCAGTCAACCACTTAAGACTCCTTAAGTGTTTAAAACAGTTGCTTTCTTTTTGATACTCCAGATACACTTTAACACACACAGGAGTGTATCCTCCCATTTTAATGTGTCTAGATCTCTTCTTAGATGAAGAAGAGGGAGGGAGTGAAGAGAGGAGAAAAAAGGTCAATATTAATGCCTCTTCATGCACTTCCCACTCTGGGAGCTTATCTAGCAGGAATGTCGAAATGTTTAAACTGGAAACACAAGGTACTGTGCCCTAGCCCTCATCCTTGCTCACAAGCGTGCACACACACACACACACACACACACACATTCTGCATGTGTGTGTCTGTGCCCAGCTAAACACTTCCTCAAATGTTCCTAACACCTTATTCTAAATAAATTAGATAGCTCCCAATTAACTCTTCAAACTACTGAAAGTTCATTTCTGTGTCAAACCAGCAGAGACTGAAGCAGGTTTGCTTTTGGACCTTTCAGCTCAGTGTAAAGTTGGCATTGACCTGCCCAGCACTCATGCCACCTCTTAAGTGCATAGTTAAACTAAGGGCACAATGTGCCCTGGTAACCCTTCTTTGAGAGGATTCTCCTTTTTTTTTTTTTAAAAGATTTCATTCATTCGCTCCTTCCAGCAGCAGCTGCAGGAGGGGAGACGGGGTGAAACAGAATTCAGTTATGTGAACCTGTAGTTAATTATTGCTGTCAATGATTTGTAAAGCTGTTTTTACAAAGTGTGGTATTCTGGCAACGGCTTAGGCCAACGCAGTGAGCTTTCTCTGTGTGTGTAAATATGTGTGCGTGTATGTGTGTGGTGTGTTTCCCAGCAAAAAATACGCTGAGCGCCTGTGTCTGCTGCTAGTTAGTTGGAAGCTCATAAGGTGCATTGTCACTGCCATCAGGTTCATCGTTTTCACATCTGCTCTGCTGTCCCGAGTCTGCCGGGTCTCCAAATCATAAAAATGATTATGTGTAATTGAAATAGTTTTACGTTTACAGCCACTAATTAATTCTGTTTTAAGAAATCGAATCTTGAGCAACTGCAGTTGCACTGAAATCAAGCAAAGCGGCAGGTCAGGCGGGTCATAGAGTCACAGCTAATCTCAGTGCCAGCCCACTTAAGCTGATGGCTCAGCTGATTCGCTTCTGTGCATTAATTTGGGCCGATATCATATGAGCTCCTTTTGCCTGCACGCAGCATGCTCACAATTGCTGCATACTGCAAACCACTTTGCAACCCACCTCCACCCCAGCTCCTGCTTTTCATGCCATTTCTGTTGCCATTGAATCCTGCTCTGTCTTGCTGCATGTCCTGTATGACTTGGCAGAACAGAGTCATAACACTAAATGTAAATTTCTGCAGTTTGAATCAAACTTTTGACTTAAGAGACTTAAGAGGCCCTAACTGCATTATGTTTTTGTGAAAATTGCTTCTTCTTACCTCTTTTATACTTCTTGTGTGTTGGCTCTCACTTTCCACCATACCCAGTGGAAAATGACACGTGTACATGTCATTATGTCACAGTTTGTTTACAGTGCAGACATCAGCCTCCCACCACACCACCCATCCTACCGGCCTCCTTATCAGGGAGTCCATTAAGTAAACAGTGTAATACCATTCCCTCTGATAACCACACTCTCTATTGTGTTACTGCCATTCACACAATGCCCACCTTGTTGTGTCATCTACGTATTTAAACACACACAACTACAGACAAAGCCACTGACAAACTGACAGACAACTGTCAACAAACAGAACATGAGACGAAAGGGAACAAGGAGAAATTATACAGAGAAATGAGAGGGGATGGGGGTGGGGGGTACGTTTTTCACATTGGACAGAGATGAAGGTGATGGAGATGGGGTGTAAGGTACAGTTGGTTTAGTCTGGCTTCATGCCACACCTCAAGTCTTTGATGATTCTCCCTCAAAGCCTGCGAACAGACACAGAGGCTGGTTCATCTTTTAGCCACAGGAGGAGTGAACACTGAGGCCAACGGCAGCACAAGAGTTTGATAAATGAAACATGTGCTCAGGCCCGCCCAAGTAGTCAGGATAAAACATAAGACAAAGAGAGAAAAGATGTTCACTAACACAATAAATGACAACTTGAAATTTTAGAAATTGAAATTTAGAAACACATTATTTTCATTCCATCCACCGCAGTAAGCTGCTTTGAACCCCTACGATGTTACTCTGGCCCACCCAACCATTCATACTGCAGTCGTATAAATCACATCTACTGTATTGTAATGTTATTTCATGTACACATGTTAATCCTTTAAGCCCTGCAAGCCTGTCTGATTAGCTCTATGGGGAGACTTTCAGAACTGAAGACCAACTTAACATCACTGTGGAAGTGTGTGTGTGTGTGTGTGTGTATGTGTGTGTGTGTGTGAGGTAGAGCGTACATGCGTTAGTATTTGTATTTGCTTGCTTAACGAGCAAGTTTCATCTCTGCGGAGACGGCAGCAAAACATAAGTGGCAGAACTAAAAACAGACTGCATGCTCTGCCTGCACACACTGATGACACACACACATGCACACAGACACACAACTCAAATCATTTCTCCAGGAGGGAGGCAGTGCAGGCTAGAATTCCTTTAATCAAGTTGTTTACGATTCTGACTTTGACATTGGCTCGCTTGGGAACATTTTCTCCCCTTTTAAGACAAAATGTGAAATTATATGAAATTAGAGGCAGCAGCAGTACTCAGGCACTTATGCACTAAAGAACACCCCAAGCCTCAATATATCATTTCCATATGCAAAGGCAGGGCGGACAAGATCGTCTCCTCGCTCGCTTTTTTCCTCTTTATGCTCCGGCTCCCTCTGAGTGGTTCTGTTCAGTGAAGGAGAAATGCAGTGAGGGAAGGGGTCCTCTGGGTCTAGACTTGTCAGGAAGCACCTGATTTTCATGGCAGAAGCAGAATGGGGAAAGTCCCCTGGCCAGTGGGTGGGGTGGGCCACACACACAGACATACACATATAAGAAACACATTTCATACACCTGCATAACCACGACCCAATGAACTGTCATCTATTAATCACAGATTTTTTTTTTTTTAAGATGTTGCAAAATAAGTTGCAAAAAATGAACTTGAGATGCTTTCAATTTGAACTCTTTGCAAAAAAAAAAAAAAGGCGCAGATTTCATGTCTCTTTCTCATATGTGCACCACAAATAAGTAATTATTTTTAATCTTTTGACTGGAAACAAAATTTCTGCTCTTTGGAATTTTTTGATTAAAGGAGTAGTCAAAATATTTCTGGTGTTATCTCATAAACCAAACCTGCTTCTTGAGAACAAGGCTTTCTGATTAATGGCAATGATCTCTTGTGTTTTGGCAGAAAAATCATAATTATGATGTGACCATAGGTGTGCATTGATACTATACAGTTATAACAACTTTGTCAAATGGTAAATGTGCTTTTTTTTTTTTTTTTGTTACAGGGCAGCACTCTGAGAAAGAGAAAGATGTATGAAGAGTTCCTTAGCAAGGTCTCCATTCTTGGTAAGTCTGTACATTAAAATGTAATATTTAAAAGATGCACAGGATGCATCTTTACTGGTCAATAGATCTCATTCTTTTACACTTTGTCAATCCATTTAGAAGTATGCTAAAATCATATGAGTGTGTTTACGTGCGTATCTATTGAGTTTACACAGGTCAAAGAGTTCAGAGTGCAGAAAGTTACTTATATACTGTAGATTAACCCACATAAACACAGGCACACGCTGTCACACAAGGCCCATATCTGAGTGAGGTCTGTGTGTACAGTCCTAATCTTCTCACACCGTTCATGCTAAAGCCAGTCACACTGTGCACTGTGTAATGTCTCCATGTGGACAATTAAGGAATAGGGAGTTAAGATAAGCCTCTCTTTATGGCTGGAATTTGGATAACACCAGCCTGCACAGGCCATTTGGTTTGGAGAGATGGCGAATGAGATTCATTCAGACTTCCAAAATGAGCTGCAATTGGAACTGACATCTCATCCCTTTCCACTTGATCGTGTGTGTGGTGTATAGAGTAAGGCCATGCCCCCTGTACAGAGTTATTAGCTGGCTGAGTAAACACATACACTCAATCCTGGTCTTAGGAGAATGTCTTAGCGAGGTCCGCTCTCTTTTCATTCAGCTCTTTTCTTCCACAGCTCCCTTTTTGACAGCCTTGTTGAGGCCTGTATTCAAACACCACCCGCCTCCCTCTTCGAAGTGCTTTTTCTCTCTTCATTCGCTTTGCTCGGCCCCTTTGAATTGGAGGAGGAGTAGGGGGTGGTGGTGTTTTTGTTTGTCTTTGATTTTTGAGATAGCCACGAAATTGGGTACAAGCCCTTGATGTCATGAAGTGAAGGGAGAAAAAAAACAACCTGTTGTTTGCCATACACACACACACACACACACACACACACACACACACACACACATCTCAATAGGCATTTCCTTGTGTCACTACGATGTATGTGTGTAACAAGGTGATCCAAGTGGTCGCAAGTTCTGTGAAGCATGAAATGTAGGTTCTTTAGTCGGCACATTTGTGTATCGTGTTACCCTGTTAGTTAAGGATCACCTCTATAGGACCTGCTGCCTTTAACTTGCAGCCAGAAAAAAGACGTCCATCTGGGTCGAGCAGACACCTCGGCCCCACTGGAGGCGATACTGGACACCTCCAAACCAGCAGGCTTACCTTAACTAATCCTGAGTGCATACACATTTATGCACACACACTGAGATCAGTTACTGAGCACATCGTGGACAAAGAGATACTGCTGTAGTTTTTACACCTCTAGCTCATGTCTTTGTCAAATCAAAACATTGAATTGTCTAGACAAAGCTAAAGACGAGCAGCGCTTTCACTGCAGATAAGTCGCATTCCACACATAGATGTAGATGCTGTTAAGGCAACAATAAGCTGCTCTATTTTTAAAGGATTAGTTGATATGTTATCAAATGTTTGTGTAGAGATATTTAGTTATTAGTGGGTCCTGTTTCTTTAAATATCATTTCATCTGAATTGCCTAAAACTCCTTTGGTTTAAACATTTTTCCCAGTGAGATGTTCGACTGTCTGTGTTTCTGGTTTCTGTGAGAATACCAAGAGTTTCTAGAAATATCTCAGGCTAACCACGCCACTGTTTCTGTGGTTGGATAATCGTAAAGACTATCCGACTTGCTCAGAAGAAACTCAAAAAGATGCAGAACTCCTTCACATATCGTGATCTCCGTTTCTGTTTTAAGAGATGTTTAAAAAGTTCATAAAAGTTAAAAAATACTTGAAAAATTAACATTTTCAGAGTTATTACAGCATTGTTGATAGAATTGTAATCCTGTGTAATAGTATATTTGGCTACATTTCAAATAATTTCACTCATATAGTTATAAATCATATTCATGGAGTGTAACTATAAAATCACATTAAGTGGAAGGTGACTTGATTGCACTCACTTTAGGAATATAATCCGGCATGTGTTTTAGGGGTCAGTTTCAAGGTGTTTTAGCTCCATGAGATCCATGAAATTAGGGAGCAGTCTGGGGGTCTGAGATACTCGTGTAATGGTTCGTTTTCAGTGACTGGATTGTAATTAGTGTTCTCACCAGCTTACTAGACAAGCAAAAGGCTCCTTCTCCAGGCCATGAAACAGTAATGAATATTGCATACTGCTCAATATAAATAACAAAGACCTCTCAGTAATCTGTATTTGCTGTCCTTTCACAGAGTCTTTGGATAAATGGGAGCGTCTGACTGTGGCCGATGCCCTGGAGCCTGTTCAGTTTGAGGACGGAGAGAAGATTGTGGTGCAGGGAGAACCTGGTGATGATTTCTTCATTATAACAGAGGTAAGGTCTGTGAAGAATATGCAATTACATCTGTGTGAGCTATTTGAGTCACTGCAGTGTGTTGCAGTTCTGTCAAGTGTTTTATTTCTAGAATTACAGTATATGTAGTGGTTTCATATTACTGTCACATTTCCTGTAAGCTCTAGGTGTTGACATACCAGGGCCTAAAAACGTGTGCATGTCATCAGAGTCATCAAGGGGGGGCGCTAGGGTTGATGTAAATGTCATCATACAGAGATGTTGGTGGGCTATTTGCTGACATTGCAAGTGATCCCAGTTTATTGCCACCAGCAGACAGAGTACCCAGTGCTCCCCTGCCCAAGCCTGCAAACACACAGATTCTGTCCAAAGAATGGCTCCCTCACACTGGAGGCTTTGTGGAATAGGGCCCCCGGTGTGGCTTCATGAAGGGCCCCCTGCCTGTCATCCTAACGCACTTTTTATTAACTCCATACTTATACAGCTTTCACTAGCGTCAGAAGGGCCGTCCAGAGGGGGTTGGGGCACAATCTGCTGTTGTTGCGTCCTCATTTTCAGACTTTTGGGTTAGTCTCTTCCTCAGAGGACAGACTAACTCATTCTTTCTGTCACTTACTATGCTTATCTAACCAACTCATTTGATGTCCATCAGTATTATGAGAAATTCACTGGTTACAATACATTGAAATGGCTAAGTCAGAGGTAGTTCTTGATCAGGCTTGCTGAGTGATGTGTCAGCTTTTACCCTTCTTTTGGCTCACACTCATTCTCTCCCTTCACCTGTGCTCCTACAGTACAACACTCTTTTTCTCCATCATTCTTTTTTTTTCTATGCTTCTACTCTCCTCACTGTGACCCTCTTTATATGTTTAGTAAACATTCAGTTTCCAAGTATTTGGACTGTTCCAGCTCAACTAATTTCCACTGCAACTGTAAGAGCATCTACGATGGGTCAAAAGTGTAGCACTCATGGTCACTCTTACATGACCCACAGCTGGCTCATCTTTACTTTGTGCTTCATTTGCTGAATTTCAAGCTGTAGATAATACAAGGTTTGAATCTACTCTGAGGCCATTTACTGCTCTCTTGGCTTTCCTGGCTTCTCTCCACTGTCCTATTTCAATAAAGGCTAAAAAGCTGGCCCACATTAAAGCTTAAGGTCTTTGACATCATAAGTCCATAATCTCTAAAATTACCTCTGGAACTCCAGAAATTTGTAATAACTGACAGGAGATGTCAGTGGTCTTAATCCTGTGTGATAATGCCACATCCATAATTTGTAAAGTAAGCATTACTTCCACAAATTACCTATTATTATTATTATTATTATTATTATTATTATTATCCTATATCTTGCCAAACAATGAGGTCATGTGATAATATTAGTTCTATTTAAATTGGCATCTTGGTGATTTTCTTCTTTATTTTTTGCTTTGTGGAAATTCTTTTTTTGCCTTGACAGTAGTGGACGGCTCCTGTAACGTCACACCACGTAGACACGTTCATAGAAAGAGCAAGTGCTGGCTTTCAGCAGGCTCAACTGTTTTTATGTTGTATCCTGTTAGTCTAATCACATGCAGATGTGCTGCACAAAACACGGATCTGGAAGGGAAATTTCAAAAATCACATGAAATTTATAAGTAATGCTTTGAAAAGTAAAAAAAAAAAAATACAATTCCTGTCCCTGTACTTATTGACCACGCTGTATATATTTCACATACATCTCACATTATCTTACCACTGGTGGTCATGTCTAATGTCTCCAAGTAAAGCTGCAGAAGTCTTTTTAAAATCCAGTTTTTGCAGGAAGTGTAAAAGACACAACTATGTATCTGTGACTCATCAATCTGAGACTTTGTGCATCCCAAAGTGGAAAAAAAAAGGGCAAAATATGTAGAGGAATGTGGGGGGGGATTGCAGGATGGAAAGATGGAGGAGGAAAAAGGAAAAGGAAGAGAGATGCAGGAATCCACTTTAACAGGCAAACAGCCCATTAAAGGCAGCTGTCTAGGTCTATGTGAATGTGTCACAGTGTGAGACTCATCAGTTTAAAAACATACTCAGCACTGAGGAAGGGGACCAGTGTTTTTCCTATTTTTCTAGATCTTTTTTTTTTTCCCCCTAAATGCTGCTTCCTCTTTAATGCCATCATTAAAGTAGTCTGTAGTTGGTCTCTTTCTTGAATTCTTTTCCTCTTTCTTTTATTTCCCCCTTTTTGTCTAAGCTCCTGCTTTTCCACCCTCACTCACTCTCCCCATCTCTCATGCAGCAGAGCCTGAGTTTCCCAGAGCAGGGTGGACTGTGGTGGAATGTGTGTTGCTGACTTTCACACAGGGTCAGGAGCCCTCCTGGGAGGGAGACGGGAGAGAGAGACAGACAGACAGAGGGATGAGTCAAAGAGGGCAGGGACATATGGGTTGTGAGGAGGTTGATTCAAAAAGGACCACATGTAAAGAGTTAGAGGATTTTTGGGAGTTTGTGTTACAGTAAGCTCAGCCTCCTGTGCTCTCACTATCTGCTTCTTGTGATTCTTTTTATTTGTTTGTTTTGTGCTTTGCTCAGTCAATTACCCTCATTTCTTTTATTCTCAGTTGCCCACCCTCCCTCTTTCTGTCTCCTTTCACTATCTTTTCTTGTTTGGGGTGGTTTTGGTAGATGAAGCCAAAGACAAACCCAACAGTCACAAATTACATGTTCCTGATGGGGAAGATTAACAAAAGGGAGGTATAGAGCCATCACTTTCTCTTCCTGCTTTGAGGAATGGGGCCCTAATGAAAAGTGACATGTTTACATTTTTTTTTGCACACACTGTACAAACAAGCCTTCACAAGCTCCAGGGGCCACTAAGACTCAGCCTCACCTTCCCTTGCTTTCCATCCCCTCTGCCTTTTTTCGCTCTTCTCTCTCTTTAGTGTTCTTCTCACCTAACGTGCACTCTAATTTTTCCATATCATTCATTCAAACCTTGCACTGGGGGGGGGGGGCCACTTAAAGATTAAGAAACTTGTTGAATATCAAAATGCCCGAATGTGTCCATAATGAGTTGCTGCAAGGTACATGTATAGTATTATGTGTTGCCACTTAGCTGTAAGCAGAGGTGGAAGAAAAAGTTACTTTTGTGTCGCGTCCAAGTCCAAATCTGTGTGTTTTCAGTCGTTAACAAGTCATTTGCACCTTTTATACTGTGATCTTTCAAGATTGCACAGAAGACTAGAGTCCATTAACCAGGAATAATGGCACATGACCCTTAAATTGTGTCTTTTTTTTTTTTTTTTTTTAACTCCAGATAATTAACACATACTTAATGTACTTTTACTTCCACTTTAAAAGCTCCAGTTTTATCTGCATGGAAGCATTTTTCAATGCACTAAATAGATCAAATTGATTTGAATTGACTTTGAAGAGCAAAGCCATAACCTCCAGTAAAGGGATGGACTGTGCTCTCCCAGGCAGCAATGCAGAACCATAACAGCAAGAACTTTCCTATACAGGGAACAATCCCAAAAATGTTATTCTGTTAATTTAATCTAATCAATCAATCAGATTTGTCTTTACATGAGATAACTTGAATTGTAAGGTAAGTGAACAGATGACATGCTGCATAACACCATTTTATTCTTAGTTTTTCATTTTTAACTAGAAGATCGCTCAGAGAGCACATCCTCTGGCAAAGCCAATGTCCTGCTTTTAAATTCTTAATGAAAGTGACCCAGATCTGCACCAACATAGATTTGTCTTTCTTTGCCCAGCAACACTCCACCAGTCATGAAATTAGTTTTTGAATGATAAACAGGCAAACAGCACTGATCACATATCTTTCACATACCTTTGTCAGAGGAATTATTATTATATTGCCATTTATATCAAAAGGGAAAGATAATGTCCAGCTGAGGTTACAGATGCCAATCTTTTTTTTTGAGGCTCAAGTCAATCTGATTTGAGCCTCCTGAAGTCCAAGTCATACGTCTCTGCTGCTTGATGGCTCTTGATAACGTACCGTCCTCTCTGCTGATGGGTTCACTCTCATCTCTTCCAGTCATCAGTGTAAACTCTCACATTTGTTCTTTGACCTCACAGAGAAGTAATCATTGCAAAGGAGTTTAAAGGGTCCCTGTGGGTCCTCCAGATGACAAATCCTCAGTGGATTGTCTACAATACATCTCCTGTATCCACCTGTAACCTCCTTGTTTTTGCTGAAATGCAATTTAGCTAATTGACTTTAATATTGCTTTCACAGAATGAAGATCAATGCGGCTCATCTGAGTGAAAACAAGCCGCTAAAGATTAACAGGCCTCATTTGAGTTGGAGCATTTTGAGTTATTTTGTTAGAATAACAGCCCTCAGGCTGTTGGATGCAAATCCTGTGAGAAACAGTGTTGTCCTACCGTGCGCTCAACAAGTGATCTATGCGTGTGTGCTGGCGTTTGAATGAGAAGGTGCAGACTCTGTTGATGCTGGGTGGTCTCATGAACAGGCTACTCAGGATATCACCTTTCTCCACTTCTGCGTGCGCCTCTCTTTCTCTGAGCACGCTCAAATTGTTGTCATTTCTTTCATGCAAGATGCTACATTTTAACATGTCACTACAAGCTGATGCGTTTTCTGTGTGGTATATTTGTTTAAGTACGTATACACAGCAATAGATGCAACTGTGACCGGTCCCTAAAATATGTCCAAAAAGCATCTGACACTGCTTCTTTAAGTTGAATGCTTAAAATGGCTCACAAGATTCCCTTCTTTGCCTCTCACCTGCTTGTTTGTATTCATTTTCATTCATTCATATTCTCTGTTAGTGTTTCTCGCTCTGCCTGACCTTGTCTGCCTTCTTTCATTGTTACCGGTCCTAGTCACCCTGTGTTGGGTAGGGGAGGCTCTCCGATGTTTATAAAACAAAGTATCTGTGGAGCAGAGCTCTAGCCGTGGGGTGGTACAATGTGAGATGGTTATCTGGACCACACTGGATGAGGCCTGTTCACCAGTGAACTACTGTACTGGCAGTACTGCACTGTCTCACTCACTTTGTTTGGACATGAATAGAAAGAAGAGGAACCCACTGGCTGTAAAGACACGAGTCTGTGCCTCATCCACTTTATTCTATCTCCATTCCCATCTTCTGGTTTTTGGCAGTAAAACCACAGTGGTAGAAATTTGCGAGTGAATTTGCCAAGATGGAAAAGATTCAACAAAACGTGACTAAAGTGCAGTGGAAACAGGCTAACAATGGTGATACAAGTGACCTATTAGTCACTCCACTTACGCTCCATTGGAGAGAAGAAAAATATCAAGATGATGGAAACATCAGATATGTGTGGATTGAAACACTAGCTGTTTATCTTAATATTCTTATCTCTATAATAGCAGTAGTGGCTGCTGGTTTTGTCAAATGATTAATGGTTAGATGAAAACTGATGAGGTATTAGGACGGGAAAAGTGTTTATTATATTTTTGGAAACATTTTTATACCTTATTAGAACTGCGTGAAATTAGGCAGAGTATAACATGCAGTGGCACATGGCAGACGGAAATAAATTGGATTTAAAATAATTGTTTATGTAGCACTTTCATAGCAGTGTTACGAAGTGCTTAATAACTGAATCAACAGAATAAATTATTTTTAACTATATGAAGAACTGTAAAACACTTATAAAGTATATTAACAGGAATACAAATGTAGCTATAATTTAAGAAAAAGAAATTTGGTAAAAGGGACTGATGGAGCTAATTTTTACTAATGCAATTCTTTGTGTGGTGGGTGTAGCTGTATATGCTGCAGTCTACAAACCCTCATCTTCGTTATACTGTGTGCACAATGTGGCTCAAATGTCACAGAGGTTAATGTGCCATGAAAGCCAACTTGGTCACATAGCAGCATTTTAGTGAACCACAAAAGCAAACTGTGAAGCACCAACACAGAACTACTGCTGCTGCTGCTGCTGCTGCTGCCGCTGCCGCCGCCGCTGCCGCCGCTGCTGCTGCTGCTGCTGCTGCTGCTGCTGCATGGCCATAAGGAGATGAGCAGCAGCCTGCTCCAGCTTTAGATTCAGAGCAGCAGAAAAATGAGGACACTTGTCTCCATGCATTGACCCTCATGTTCGGGGCAGTGCAGATATTTGTCCTGTTTAACTTCTGAGGCTGGCTACTCTTTTATCGATATGTCTAATCAGACAAATTTGATTAAGCAGTCAATTATATGATTATAATGTAGTAAGTAAACATACACACTGCAGTAGCTTTACTATTTGAACCTGTTTGAATCTAGTTTAATGTAGTTGTGTACTTTTGATTTCAGTTAAAGTGCACCACTACAGCAGGAAAGAAATCTGACCACAGCGACGTACACACGCACAGCCCAGGACCTGCTTTGCTGTTTATTTTGGACGGGATATCCACAGTTAGCAGTAAATAACTGCACAGTTAGGAGCAAGGCCAAGTTTGTTATGGCCAGCATCAAAGGCTGCTCCTGTAATGCTTCTCTTTTTTAACCAAGCCTGACAGAAGACAAATGTGTTTTTAATTTGGTAGAAATAAACACATTTCCCAAAACTGAATATAGTGTACACTATTAAAAAGCAAAGACTTTGATTATCTGACTATGTTATAAAACTCCAAGGGTGCATCGACATTTTAATAATAAAAAAGAAAAAAAAAAAAACATTCTCAGATCTCTTCTAGGTTTTCTTTTTAAGAACTTTTGACACCCAAAAAAAAAAAAAAAAAAGTGTTTTAATAAGCAGTGCCATGAACTGTTTAGCACATAAAAATTAATCATTTCTATAAAGGTGCATACAAAACCTTTCTTGCTGTTAATCAGATGCGGCTGCCTTTTCATAGACACGCAGACACAACTACAGTTTCTTAAGCCCTGGGGATGAGGATGGGCTGGTGGACCATGTGGCTCATAATCCAAATTTTTTGTGGCTATGCAACTACTTAAAACATCACCCTCAGCCTTCATGACCTACAATATCCCTGCTTTGTTTTAATATGGTTAGAAGGCCTTTATCCAGAGATAAACGACATCATGGAAGTTTGGCCAGGCGTCGCTTGGAAGTGGCGTTCACACAGTCTTCTCCATTTACTTGAACAGTATCGCCCCCCCCCTCCTCAGCTCATTTCTAGCACAAACTCACTAAATCAGACACACATATCCCTTTCTCCGAAATACAGTATTACCTTTGTGTGGCTGCAATGAGTAGCTGGCAGTTTTGAGGTTCTCATTAAGGCTCATTATATTCATATTTAGCATTATTAGCCTGGTCGGCACAAGGAGGATAGAGAGAGAGAGCAGAGAGAGGGATTAGAAACAGAGAGGGAGAGTGCTGGAACCGTCAGGTCTGTTATATGAAACAATCCAAGACAAGCTGGGAAGTTTCTCTGCTGAATCTTTACATGCCACCAATTACAGCAGCTTCTGAGTACATGTAAAGGTCTAGAAAATATCAATCTGCCCCTACATGTGCATGGCAAAGGCAGCAGCTGCGCTTTAATGTGAATGTATGCACATGTGTGTTCTGGTTTATATGCTTACTCACACACACAATTTTGTCAACAGCTGCAAGATGTGACTGCATGAACTGTTACCGTCTGCTGGGCGAAGTGAACGGAAATCAAATTTCCTCTCTTATGCTTTTTAGATGAGTCACAAATGCACATAAACAGCAGTCAGTGGATGGTCGGGTCAGTCTCTCCTTCAGTTATCAGCTGTTGTTTTTGTTTTGTTTCTGCATGTATATATGAAAATTTTCATTTTCTGATGGGAGCCTTGCATCTGTGTGAATGTTCTTACTTAGCGCTGTGTTATTTTGTGCGCTTACAGATGTAAAACAGGCTATTAGCAACGTGCTGTTCGAGCGGTCTTTTTATGTGTGTACGCGAAAGCGTTCCCGTTTTCTGAGGTCGTTTGAGGACTGCGTTTTGGAGAACTCGCACTCTTGGACAACACAGTTGTTTCCATTTAATGGCTGAATGCAGATAAAGGGGATTATGTGATGGAGGCACTTAGGAATCAGTTCAGCCTCTAAAGGGCTTAGATGTTTATATTTATTACACTCTGGAGGAAATAAAGCAGAACCAATCAGTTTTTGTATCGCATGCCCTTTTGGGATACATGTGTGTGTGTTTGTGTGTGTGTCTGTCTGTTTTGTCTCTGCTGTCCCACACAACAGGTGTCCATCCCACAGAAAAGTGGACTAAATCCTGTGCACCTGTGTTCTTATGAAGCAAAGGAATTTCTCTTCAGCTTAATCCTCCTGATGATTTTCACTTCTTTGCTAAGTAGCCCCCCCTTTCCCTTCTTCATATGCCGCACACAGACACACGCACACATACACACACGCACACACACACACAATCCTTCCTCTTCTTCTCCTCCTGTTTTTTTTTGCCTCTGTGCCTCCTTTTTTCCCTCACATTTTCAACTTTTTTTCCCCTTTTCTTTTTCTGTGTCCAGGGAATAGCCTCTGTTCTGCAGCGCAGGTCTGACATTGAGGAGTATGTGGAGGTTGGACGCCTTGGACCTTCAGATTACTTTGGTAAGTGTGCCCCTACTACTGCAAAATAAGCCTTTTGTCACATTACATCGTTTAATAAATATTGCAAATATGAATATTTCTAGTAGAAATAAACAAGCAGCAACTTGCATTCAGTAATGTCTGAGGTCAAAATATGGGATGTGAAAACAAATCATCATAAAATAAATGTATTTAAAGACATCTAAGAGGATTATTCTCTCTGCCTCTCCCTCCTTGTCCTCATGCAGGTGAAATCGCCCTGCTGTTGAACCGTCCCAGGGCTGCCACTGTGGTCGCCCGCGGACCCCTCAAGTGTGTGAAGCTGGATCGGCCCCGCTTTGAGCGTGTGCTGGGTCCTTGCTCTGAGATTCTCAAGAGGAACATCCAGAGATACAACAGCTTTATCTCTCTCACTGTGTGACATGTGGCGCCCCCCACCCTCCCATTTGGGCCCCACCAGCAGGGGTGTGCAACATCAGCATCAGCGTTTTGGTCAGTGGGTGGGAAAGGGGTGAGGATGCGGGGTGAAGGATATGGGTTTTACAAGCCCAGATTAGGGCGCTCATTTCCTGCCTTTTTCCATTTTGCGCGTTTCTCTCTTTTTGACCTTGTGCACTTTGACTTGATCTGTGCTGTCACGTAGCTTTATGTCAAAAACAACACGCAGGGGTGTGAAAATCAGACGCAGGGCAGAGGTTCAGTTAACTTTTTTTACATAATGTAAACGAGTCATGCATACAGTGTGTCAGCTGTATGCGATTCATGTTTCAAGACTGACAAAGAATGGCGTTTGCACTTTGGTTCATTAGTGGGAGGGTACGGATAAATTCAGGAAATAAGAAGGAAGGAAAGTCATGTTTACGTGCAGTGGGGGAAGAGGAGAGACCACATTTCTTTGCAAGCTGGCTGTGGTTTGCCTTTTTTCATTTCTGGAGGTGCATGGTGCCATTTCTAGATTGAATCAGACATGCACTGCACAGATATCTGTTCTGTAAAATGTAGCTGTTATACGTATGAATAAAATTAAATTATTGGCTGTTTCATTCATTTTCAGTGCTTCTTGAAATTTTACCTTGTATTGAGTTGGGAGGTTGTTAGAGGCATAATTGAGTTCAATTTGAACTTTGTTGGTATTCTGTGTATTTCTTTTTATGGAAAGACCAAAACAAATACTAACTTTATTGTACTAAAGTATTGTCTGTGTATCAAAGGCATTTATACCTTATTCATCTCCTCAGGACATTTTTCTGTCCAAAGCACACCAAACAGCAAAATAAAGTTTCAAGGTACACCTGTATTCACAGTCACACATAATTGCCTCTGTGTCACCTGACGAGTTGTCAGATCTTCTTTTGATTATTGGCAGTTAAAGGCACTTTTGAAAGCACAGTTGCGGCTTCTGGATCTGGCGTAGTACCTCCATTTTCTGTATGTTGTGTTGCTTCTATTTTGTGGGATTTCTTCTTCTCTGTAATGAGCTCCATGCTCCACTGCCATATCACTTTCCTCCATTGTCTTATTATACACTTCCACATGATCCGAAAAAAGGTCTTCCTGCCTCTGGAAGCCTCGACATCTCGACAACTGCATGAACAAAATGGCATTTTTTAAAAGGACCTTTTAACCTCTAGACTTTTAGGCTTTTGCTCTGAAAGGAAATCGAGTGCTTGCAAAGTTTTGTGCAGTTGTGCAATGCATGGCTGTCACAACATGACAAAGCACACCTAGACTTACCTCATGGCACACCATTTATGGATTAGTGAACAAAAATATGGAGACCATAGTTTTAGATGCAGTGTCATGGACGAGTAATGTCTGGCTTTGCAAAGCCAGAGGTCATTGTGCATCCGAGGAGACGTGAACAATTGCAGATTATTATTTATTTATTTTTTTGCAGATCACATAAAAATTTTGCATTATTAAATTTTTCTAATTAAGTGGGTTTTAGAAGATCTTGCTGCTGCCCGGTATGTGGTTCCTGGGAACGTCAGGACTACTACCCCATCAAATCCTGCGTTTACCTTTTATTGAGGCTCTTGGCTTGTTTTGTTCATCCTGCTCAAAAGCTGAAGCCTCATATGGTCCGTGTATTGTCATGTCCTTAGTCTGTTTTATTGTGTGTCAGACACATACAAGCACTGATCAAACTTTGTGTAGTTTTTGTCATGAGGAAAGTCTCACCTGTTCAGCAGTGCAGCTCGGTGATATCTTGGCGCTCCGTGGCACAGAGAGATGAACTAACTGAGGCTTTTGATACACAAACAACACTTGTTAGTGAATTAATTGTTGCCAATAAGAAAAATACAGGACATCACCAAAGTTTATCCCCTAAGATTTTACACTGTAATATGTGATGTGTCAAAAAAATATGTATATTTTTTTGAGATTCCTCTCCATCCCAATGTCCTGAAATTCACTCAGTCTTAATCTTAAGTCTGATCTGTGAGCTGTGGTATTCCAAACAAACAGTTTGAAACACACTAACATGAAACACACAACCATACTGTATATGCGTGCACTGTCTCAGGACTAAATGCATTTTCAGCACACACACACACACACACGTCTTACCTGATGCTTTGTTTTTTCTTAAGCTGATTTTGTTTGATGTTTGCTAGATGAAAGCTTTTGCACCACTTCAGAGTTTGTACCATACAGCAGCTTGATTTAGGTGTTTTTAAGACATGAGTTCTGTGTTCTGAATGGGGGGGAAAATTTTAAATATATAAATATATACAAACTTGTGTTGCTTTCCTTTGATCTGCTGTAATCTGTCAAAGTTGCACAACTGACCCGACAACTGATGTTGTAAAAATCTTTATGTATTCTCTCTCTCTATCTTTTTCTTTTAACTATCAAACCATCTTGAACAAATAAAGAAAAGCTTCTGAAATTGTTTTTTTTTTTTTTTAATTATTATTTTTATCCTCCTGCACAAAATAAAGTCATACTCTCATCCATGAGGTTTTACCTTTGCGGTCTATAGACTCAAACTACAAGGCGTTGAGCCATTGAATTTGGCATATGTGTTCTCTACCCTTCACAGATGTGCAATATTCATATTCCTGGATGTTTAGTACCCTTTGTACACTTTGGCTGTAGTTATCTGAAGTGGAGAGGAAACAACATGGAGGATTTCAGGCTGCTAATACTATGATAATATTATGCTAATAATACGCTGCCTTTTTCTCGTGCCTGAAAGAGCCGGTCTGTTTACAGTAACATCACTTCTAGGCTGCAACCTTATTGATTAGCCTGTGATGGCAACTTCTGATTGGCTGAGCATCATCTAACACGTTGCTCAGGGATGACTCATCATTGAGCAATATTACAGCCATAACTACTCCTCAGCAATATTGCTCAAATGTAAACCGCTTGGTTGCCTTATGATTATAGTGATGTTGTACATAATGCATTGATATCAGCAGGTTGTGTAGTAATATTCCTGCACACACCTGAGTATAATATGATATGAATACTTTGTATGTTTAATGTCTGGTTTATTGTTATAGATAAACAGAAAGACATCATGTAGTATAAATCCATGTACTAGAGTGCAGTATGTACTAATTTCTTTGCCATGGAATTTTTTGTCTCTCTTCTAGGATGTGGTTACCAAAAACTATTTGTAGAATTGTTGAATATAATCCCAGAATATCAGCCTCTTACAGCATGTTTAAAATGATGTTGGTTTAATGGGTATTGTTAATACTGAAAACACATTTTTTGCTGGAATGTGTATTATATCTTTACTAACCCAGGGGTGTGAATGTTTTTGGATAAAAGTTTAGGACAAGACCTCTGAATTGGAGCAAAATAGTTTTGTAGAAATTAATAAGATGTCTGCTGAAGAGTTTTCTACTATGAAATGGGGCTGTAATGCTATTCTGACGTCTACATTTAATTTATATTTTTATTCATCGCAGGAGGATATCCCCATCTGTGATGGGGCTTGTTTTCCTTTCCAATGCAACTGAGACTTTTTCCCCCTTGTTTCCCCTTTTTATCCCAGCTTCTGGCTTCTGACTAATCTTAGTTCTCTTTCCTTTCCTCTATACCTCCCTGAATGCTAATCATCTTTCTTCTTTCTCTAAACTACTAACTGTCACCCTCAATCACATTTTTCATATTTATTCCTGCAGGTACCTAATCTCCTCCTTGGCCTCCCCGTGCTCCATCTGGCTCCCTCCACTCGTCTCTGCTCTCCATCCTTCTCACATTAAGCCAAGTGTCAGTCATCCGTCAGGCGAGGCTGTCAAAACTCCGAGCTCCTCCCAGCCAGTTTACATCACAGTGGACTTAAAGCCTCTACGGCTTTGACACATTCCTCTTCATCTTAGTGTCAACTAAATCAACTAAGGAATGTGCCCCCAACTCACTGACATTGAGTTTAATCGCCCCCCTTCCCACACATATACACACATACACACGCTGACCCATTCAGCTTCTTCATTTTGACAATACGCAGTAACACACATGAACTCGAGCAAGGTTGGGGTTTGTAGCTGCGTGAAACGAGTATTTTCTCTCAGACTGGATTGTCAGTCGGTGCTTGACCCCTCTTTTTCTGATGCTCGTCCTCAGTGGTGGGTCTTCAGGTTGCTTTTAGATCACACTCACTCTTGTGTAGTTTGGTTACATTTTTCTTTTAACACTGCTGACTCTTTTCTGGATGACAGGTTTGTTGTTTCGGTCTTCCTAATGAGCATGGAGTGATGTTTTTAGCATGCAGCAAACTAAACACACCTGACAGATCGCAGTACATGCTTGAATTTAAATTAGACAATTAGCAAACAAGATCTATGTATAATTGTACAGGTTTTACAAAATGTTATTTCCAAAAAATCAAAAACAAAACTGTTGAAACTTGATTTTTTTAAGCCAGCACGGACTCTTGACTGAAAGCAGTTTGTATAAGCAGGCGCTGAGCCTGCATGTCACCATTCATCTACATGACAAATGAACAAAAACATGTCGTACGGTTTAAAGCTCTGAAATAAGCAAGTAATCGGACCTTGAACAGGGTTTGTTCAGTCAAGCATCCTCCGAGTTCACATCTGCCAAAGAAACAGCACTGTTAAAACTGGTTACGCCACAAAATGAGCAAAATAAAAGCTGTCAGCCTGGACTCTGTGTGTGTGTGTGTGTGTGTGTGTGTGTGTGTGTGTGTGTGTGTGTGTGTGTGTGTGTGTGTGTGTGTGTGTGTGTGTGTGTGTGTGGGGCCAGAGTTTCTGATTAAGCATGGCCATTAGTGGGCCACTCTGGGTGGGCCAGTTAAGGACAGAACTTGGCACTGTCACATGAGCAGTGAGATGAAGCTTTAATAACACGACACTTTGTCAGAGTGAAAATAAAGTGTTAAGATGTTCATGCACTCCTTTACTGACTTTTAATTTAGGTCGCTGTGGTTTTTTTTTTTTTTTTATGCTTTTATTGTGTCATAATCGATCATAAAACTCCAACTTTGTAACACTGACGCCGACTTTTCCACCAGCTAATCTGTGTATTCACATTGCAAGCAATGCGGTCGTCAGATAAGAAAAAGCTCATCAACCCATCACCACTCAGTCCACAAGAAGCAATTAAAATTTATTTATTTTTTTTTTTTGTACAGTGATTCTACAGAATACCTGAAAGTTGTCCTGCTGCCATGGATACATGTGTTAACTCTTTCAATGTTTAAAGACTGCAGATCACATAATTATTTGGTTCAGTGAGTCTTTGGGTAACAACTTCTCTGTTTTGTTCACAGAAAGCTTGTCACTCGTGTTTCTGCTCCTGCTGGGTTTGCCCGTCTTCTCCTTTCTTTAGCACAAAAAGAGAAGCGGTCCATCGGAGAAGGAAAGCTGAATCCTGCCAACAAGCAGTTAGGCTTAGTGAGTCCGGGGAGTTGGTTTACAGGAAAGAGTCGGACACAATGTAGAGAATGAAAGTGGAGGTGGAGCAGATTGTAAACATGCAGGAGGTGGAAGTGGAAAGTAAAGGAATGCTGCACCAGCTTCACCGACAGCCTATAACAGCCTTTCTGCTCACTCCTGATTAAAGTCTGTTGAGATTCACTGACATAAATGTTAAAGAATTTATCCCACCATGGAAACATGCCGTCTCCTCATTACAGGATGACTTCTTAAGTGCATCCCTCCCCCAAATTCCAAGTTTTATGTAATGATTGCCAAAAATTTACAAGATAAGATGGCTTGGAGGCATTTGGTGTATTTTGCATGTTTATTTGTTGCATCCCATAACTAAATGCAACAACCCATGCTCCCATGAGAGCATGTTTTATTTGGTGGTGCATATTTAGATCTGGCACAGTGACTCTGGCCCCTGGGTATTTGACCACAACAGCCCCTCTGCTCACAATGGCTCCCTGATTCTCTCTTTTGTTTCCTTGCTTGTTCTCCGTGTTCCCATAGATGCCATCTCTACTCTGCTCTAGTCCCTTCACTGGGGAGATTCAGGCTAATTAAAATGCTTACTAACCTCCACTTATTCTCTCGCCTCCATGATCCCCACACCCTGCTGGGAAAAAAAAAAATCAACCCCCCAACCACTGGCACTAATGACCAGCATCCTTTCATACATAACTGTCTAGATATACTGGGTGTGGCGACCTGTCTGCTCCCGGGCAGAGTTCAGCCTGGTTGGGCTGAACTCTCAGTCCAGAGGCATCTCATTTCTGCCTGCTCCCCACTTCTGCTGCTCCGATTCTCAGCGCTAATCATGGCCTTGTTAGGTCAAAGGTTACTGCCCAGGCCTGGTCACAGGTGACTGAGCAATAGTGAAGCTGATGGGATTGAAAGGATGAGAGGAAATGTAGCAGGAGGAGAGTTTAAAAAAATTGGGTCATTAGATCATCACAAGGTCTGCTTCAGTTTAAATAGCAGCTGTTCTACACAGTGATTGTGTTACTACAGAAAAACAAAGTGTTTCTCAAACTCTTTGGACTGAATGCCCATCACATTGTGATAGACTGAAAAATTGGCATCTACACACAGTGAAACTGTCCTATTTAACTGGTCTGAAGTTCATCTTTGTTCCAGTGATAAATAGTGGGCAGCTTTGGCTCAGAATGTAAAGCGGATTGTTTACCAACCAGAAGGTTGGTGCTTCGATCCCTGAAGTAATGCAGCGAGCAGCGAGCATACTGTATAAAGTGACAATGGGTGACTTGAAGCAACCTCAGGCAAAAATAACTGCTGGCAATATGCAGTGAACCAAACCCGAGATAATCTTTACTCAACTTCCAGCGAGCGGCCGAAGCAACTACCAATGAGAGCGCAGGATACTGCTGATTGACATATGACCTTGTAGTAAATACATATCTCGGCAACTGGAACCTGGAATGTCTGCAAGTGACCGGCAATTAGCTTCAAAGTGATGTGGAACGAGCAAATTGCTTCCAGTGTGGAAACAACTTTACTTTTCAAATTAAACTGAGTCTGGTGACATTCTCAGATTATTACTTTATGCAACTTCTTAAAAAGTAATAATACTGAATTTTAGGAATTGATACATAATTTAACATGGTGCACAGTTTTGGCAGTTTGCTGCTTTGGAGGATTCAGGTGTGTGTTAAAACAAGCTTCGTGGTGGAGAGCTAATGAGTTGGGCTTGTTTTGCACCCACAGGACCTGGGCACCTTGCAGTTACAGCATTGACCATGATCTCCTCTGTATAAGATAAGGTAAGATAAGATACACCATTATATAGTACAATGAAAATGCATAGTTGTCCATGTCTGTGCAACATAGAGCATACACTCATGAAATAAATAAGGAATAAATAAAATCACTGAATCAATCATCACTTATGTAAAAAGCAGCTGATCAGCAGCATTGATCAGGGCTGTTGCCTTGTTGTAAAAACTGCCCCTTAGCCTATCAGTCTGCACCTTCAGAGCCCTGGCTCTCTTACCGGAGGGCAGCAGTTCAAACACCTGCTGTCCTGGGTATGTGCTGTCTCTCAGAATGCTGTGTGCCCTCCTGAGATAAACGGGTGCAGTGGAGGTCCTTCAGGGAGGGGAGAGGGTTGCTGATGATTTTCTGGGCATTGTTAATTACCCTCTGTAAAGCCTTCTTGTATGACATGATGCAGCTGTCGAACCACACTGAAATGCAGTAAGTCAGCACACTCCCAATGGAGCAGTGGTAGTCAGTAGCTCCCTCCTCAGATTGATCCTCCTGAGGACCCTCTGGAAGTGCTTTCTTCAACACTGCTGAGGTGTTAATGTTCCATTTAAGTTCTGCGTCCATATGCACAACCAGGAACTTAAAGGTGGTCACCCTCTCCAAACACTGCCTGTTGAGGTGGATGGGCAGCATGCTGGACTTGCTCTTCCTGAATTCAGCCACATGTTCTTTGGTTTTTGAGGTGTTGAGAACCAAGTTGCTGTCCTCACACCACCCCACCAGCCTCTCGACTTCCTCCCTGTAAGCTGACTCTTTGCCACCAGAGATGAGCCTGACCACCGTGTTATCATCAGCAAACTTCATGATGGCATTGTCCGGGTGCGTGCTGACGCTGATAAGTGTACAGAGTGTAGAGCAGAGGACTCAGTACACAGCTCTGTGGAGAGCCAGTGTTGAGGCTGAGGGCTGTGGAGAGATGAGCACCCACTCTGAAGATCTTGATGTGTGCAGACCGGCCAGCTGGTCTGCACACTGTCTGAGGACCCTACCGCCAAATATAGAATCTAGAATAACAAATCTAGAATTCTAGAGTCAAATGTGAGGTCATTTGTCTGACAGCTAAAGCTTGGCCAAAATTGGGTCATGCAGCAAAACAATGCTCATAAGCACAGCAGCAAATCTACAACAGAATGGCTGGACCATTGCAACACCTTGATTCTTTTCCTTTTCAGCCAAAGTCCAGACCTCAACCTGATTGAAAAGCTGTGGCGGGACCTTTGAGAGAGCTGCGCATAAACTGATACTCGCAAACCTCACTGAGATGTTGCAAAGAAGAGTGGGCCAAGAGAGCCACTAAAACCACTTTTTTATTCGTCTAAATGAGTAAATCAGCCTGTTGTAAAAACTAACAGTTAGGAGTCAAGCATAAGTGCCTGAAATTATTTACTTTCGATTCACGTCCGCTCCCTGTTACTGTCTTTTCTTTTAATTTGACCCACGAAGGAGACAAAAGAAAAAGAAAAAACAACAAAAAAAAACACAAAATGAAGAAGGGGATATGATACCATCTGTTTGTTTTTCTGTATTTCTTTCCCAAGCTTGTTATCGTTCCTCATTTCCTGCTGGACGACAAGTAAATAATTCACATGTATACATGTACCAACACTGAGACCAGGCCTCCTCAACTAGCCTCCGTTTTGGCCTCAGTTTCAAAGCTATTCCCAGCGTATGAACCCTTGTGTGACTCGCCTCCAAACGGCGTGTAGAGAAAACAAACAAAAGACTAAAATGTTCTCCCAACATTCTGCAAGGGGGAGAAAAGTAGGAGTCAGTGGCATTTTTCTGAGTGAGATATTCCCTCATGCACATGACTCTGCAATCTCCTGCCCACACTGATCCCTACACAGCACAATCCATCTCTTGACTTCATTGTGCAAGTTGGTCCCTGAGGAGGCAGCTCAGCAATTGTCTCAAGTCTTCTTTTTTTTTTTTTTTTGGTGACTCCTACTCTCAGAGAAATCATCAGGAGTTTTAAATGTGGGTCATAAAAGTAGTCGAAGTTGGTTCTAATCACATTAGGAACATGAAGGAATGCACTGAGCAAAAAGTCCCCGTTGAGCTGTTCGGGAAAGCGTATTAAAAGCCCACTCTATTAGATCTGCTATTAGATCTTTGACTTTGAGACATTTAGATGATGGATGATTTTCTCCACACTCTTAAAAGTCCTGCACTTAAAGCATCTCATGTTTCTAAATCACTTGTCAGATTTAGGAATGTGATGCTCCACACTGGACTGCACATTGTGTGTCTTCACTGTCTCAATAAGGCATCCTCCCCCATGAATGAACACGTGTCAGGGTCTATTAAATGTGACTCTACATTCTACACTGCAGGTGTGCAAAGTCGCATCAAAAAGGCTGTCAAGTCTCTTGATTTTTCAGGCCACCTTTGGACATCCACACCCCTCCAACTCCTCCTCGAGCCCTCAGAATCCCTTCTCTGACTCAGCTGAGGAATGCCCCAGGCCTGAGGTGGTGGTTAGCGAGCAGAGGGAGGGCGGCTCCCTGAAACCCTGCAGGACCCAGCTCAAGGGTGACCCAGCTCTCCCTAAACCCTGAAGGAATGCGTGGATTTGAGCTAGAGCTGTAACCAGAGAGCACTCTCTCCTATCTGTAAGCCCATAATGGAGCCACTTCCTGTTGATAATCAGTTTGTTGTGATCCCACTGACTTGGGATTTTGACACTTCATCTTGATTCCTTCAGTAGAGGAGGAAGAGGAGGAGAAAGAGGAGAGGCGTTATTATGGTTCTGGTCTGTCTACCATAATGACAGTGTGGGCTGTCATCAAAGGCTTGGGTACCAGAAAATTTTATCTTTCTAATTCGAGTCCTAGATCATGCAATAAGCCACAAAATATGCACATATGCACACACTTGTGCACTCAACCTTGGGCCACCGTGCCAGTCTTCAGTATAGGCAGGCGATCTAATAAAAGGTAAGAATGCCAAGAAAAAAAAAATGGAATGAGGGTCCCACTAACTCTGTCCTGTCTCCTTATTTTTTCCATCACAATTCCTTTTTTGTTCTCATGGTTGGTGTTGGATTGGAGCTGGTACTGCTTTTACGGCCTTGATTAATAACAACAACAATAAAAGAGCCAAATCCTGCTGTAATTATTTTTTAAAAGCAGCTACAATGCTGTTTCCAGAGCAGCTAGCAGGGAGCTCTTTGGGGTAGGGGGGCTTACATTAACTACTGTTAATCGTTACCACGATGCATGTGAAACAGCCTCACGGTACGGCTCATAAACTGGGCAGGGCTTCTCTCCTGGAGGTGAAGCACTTTCATTGCTCAGTTAGGTGTGGTTGCCATAGGAATTGCGTGGTGTTGAGGAAATTCTCAGGCACAATTCAGAAAACTGAACTGAAGCTGATGAGCATCATAAAGCAAGCAGGAGCCCTAAAGTGGATTCTCTAACTGCTTTTAATCATCCTTTAATCCAGGGGTTTCTTTTGATGGATTCTTTTTGTTCTCTTCAGACTCCTTCTCTGTCCCCTTGCACCCTCTCTCCTTCTATTTCCATCCAAAGCTTCTTCTTCCTCTCTGTCACAGATGTCTAGTGTCACTCGAGTCAAGCAGTGAAATCTCACCTTAATCCCATATATCACCACCATCATCACAACCACCACTAGAGCCCCCTCATCTCATGGTCTCTACACTGGGACTGCCTATGGCTCCTGAAAGACACTGAGGAGGAAGCGTAAAGTGAAATCCCCCTCTGACATGCCAATTGGAGTAATTATGAGCTTATAGTCTCCTAATACATCTTCGAGGACAGCTTTGTGCGGCCCCTCTGAGACCTGAGCTTGTCTGTCATGTAGCGCTGTAAAGATGACTTGTCATTTTGCTTGTGAGAGATCCATTTAACCTTTAATATGTTTTTATTAGTTTTAGTTAAGGCTCTTCTATGATGATATCAGTTTCTTTATAATTGTTTGGATGACTTCTCTCTGCAAGTTAAAGCCATGTTTTTCCGCTCGCTACTGGTGCATAATCCTCTATATTCTAATGTTTATTATGAGTATGTCATTGTATATGTTTCATTCTTTAATGCTGTTATTTCAGGGCCAGAGTCATGAAAGGCAATACTAGCTCACTCTTTTCCCATTGGCACCGTCAGAAAGCCAACACTTGTGCTACTATAATGTCACATAGACATCCAATTTTCCTACACCCCCCTGGGACCCTAGCGAGACAGGGCAAGTCTGTCTCTCGCTGTCCTTTCCACACCGCCTTGTCCTGCCTTTAATGTCCCCCTGGCAGGACCCTGATGTGTGGGTTAGTCATGTCCTCCTCTCTGAGCCTCCAAACTCACACAATATGTGGACACAGTGGGAGTTCCCAGGATTTTGGGGGAGTTGAAGTCAAAAGAGGAGGGGGAGAGATTGGGTCAGACCACCACAGAGTCGGGGAGACCCCTATCTTCCTCCTCGCCAGTTCCCACTGCTCCCACCGTGGCACACACATGTTGAAAAGGTCAGGTCTTGATAGACAACAGAGCACCAGCAATTACAGTGCTATTTCTTAGTGGCTGGAAGTCCCCTGTTTTCTCTCTCTCTCTCTCTCCCTCTCTCTCTCTCTCTCTCTCTGTGTGTGTGTGTGTGTGTGTGTGTGCAGAAAGTGTTTTTTTTCTTCTTGTTCTCTTCTTGTATAAAGAGGCAGTGTTTAAGGGGAAAATGAGCTAGGACAGGGGGAATGGGGAACTGCATGTAGGAACTTGTGCACGGATTGCTTCATGTCTGTCTGTCTGTCCATTTGAGGGAATTGGTGAATGCTCATGAGGGAGTGCAGGTGTTCCCGAGTACACCGTGTAGCGTATGAGAGAATTCTCATACCTGAGTTTGCTTTTGCTTCTAAATGGGATTTCCTTTCCTCACATCTGGAGCTGAGGCTTGCTGTCTGAGGCTTCCTCTGCACTGCTGCGGTCAGGAGTCCATTTCTGACTGAAAAAACTGAGTGAAACCCTGTGTGTGGATGCTGACTCTGCAAACAATCTGCAACACACACACACACGCACACTTTCTTCCAATGCATTCCCAGTATTTTCTCTCTTCTGTGCCATTTCTCTTTCACACTGACCACCTATTTCTAGCTCTCTGATGATTTCTTTCATCGAGAAGTACAGAATAAAAAAAAAAAAAAAAAATCAAGGCAGGCTTATGAGAAGAGCAGACCGCAGTTTGACAGATCTGGAGGTCACACAGAAAGGATGCCGCGGTCCCTTAACAACTGAAGTGTGCTGCTGTAATGTATAATGTGTTCCAGCTGGAAGCTTGCCTTGCATACCTTGTACCACCAGCTTTGTGCATTTATGTGTGCATGCGGCATAATTATTATTATTTTTTTTTAACCCAGAGGGTCAGCTTGGCTAAAGTTGTGACTTATGAAAGAGCAGTTAGCAGGGTAGTGTGCCCTCTGAAAGGCTACACACCTATAGAGCTTTAAAGGAAAAGGGCTCTTGAGGGGTGCTGGGGGGGCCCCAGTAGAGCACTTCATTCAGGTTTCTATGCATGTTAGAAAGATGAAGTCTTGTAAATTGTTGCCAGTAATCATCCCTATAAAAGAGCAGCTGCATCTGGGACCAGTTTTAAGTATGGCTGCTATACCGTGCCTCCCTCCATGGCTTAATATTCAGTTGAACAAGCAGCAAGAGTGTATGCGTATGTGCTCTGTGTCACAGCTTGCTTAAGTGCGCAGAGGTTGCCCTGGATATGCACTCTGCTCTGGATAATTTCCAAGTCCAATCTATATTGCTACCAGCCTCTGGAACGTACCTTTGCTCCTGGGAAATTTCACCTGAATTACTTGCCTGTGTGAGTGTATGTCTACATGAGTAACCCAACCATAAATGTTACCGCTGCTTCTAATGGGCATATTACAAGAGTGTGTGTCAAATAACACGCAGCTCCACACTAAAAACATCAAACTCAACCCGCTAATGGCATATTAGAGTCTGATGATGAGCTAGTTAGGGCTTTAGTTTGCGGAGCCTAATTCTACCCTGAGGAGGAGGGAGAGGATCTGTCTGCAGTCTGCAAAGGGCCTGCTCCTTGTGTCCGTGACTCATGCGTGCTCATGATATGGCTGGGCGGTGCTGGGGGAGACATCAGGTTGAGATCTGTTTGTTTCTCTGTTGCAAGGCAATCCACTCTGTAATCCACTTGGTCTTTGACATTATGAGGTGTCATAGAATGGGGATGCCCAGTGGACTGTCACGAACGTGCAGCTATCAGTGTACAGAGTTTCTATTGTTCGCTCTACTATCTTTTTATGGTTCTGCAGCAAACTGAAGTGTGAGATTCTTTGCTTTCGTTGCAGGGTGAGAGTTCAGCTGCACTGGGATCGAGCAGAGACCGATAACAATGAATGTGCAACAGTTTGTCTTCTGAGACACGTGACATTATATACTTTGAGCAGATTCAATTTATAATGATGTAATATTCTAACGAAAGAATATTACAGGGACCTGCAGCTCTAAGCTCACAGGGTCCTGATCCTGAATTTTGTCCTTTCTCTTAAGGCTTGGTGGAGTGTGAAAGATGGAAATGTGACAGACAGAAATACATCTAGACACCAGTTCAGTATTTTTTCAGTGAACAAACAGTTGCTTTATTTGTTTGAGATCTGGAGAGTTTGAAAGCCCCACCTGTGCCCGGATGACTTTGTTGTGTCCCTCGAGATGTTCATAGACATTTTGTAATATGATGACATGCATAATCATGCTGAGTCATCTACCATTGTCAGCTTCCACATCCACATGAATTGCCTGGCAGAATGAGTAATGTTATCAGTGTTTTTTATATTATGACTAAGATACAGAACAAAAAGTTAAAATAAGAATCAAACAGGATTTGCAAGGTTCAGCAATTTTTTTTAAGTGACTTTAACTAAAGATTTTTTTTTCTGATCATAAAATATCTGAAATTATACCCAACTATGTACTGAAAAATTAAAAGAAAATCCTATCACAGCTTGAAAAATAATGAGTAAATAATAAGGCCGGGATTTCACAACTGATCGCCTCTACCCTTCACACAGATGAGCTAAACAGACAGTTCATCCAGACGGAGCCACACTTCAATTCCCCAAAGGCCTCACAGCTCATATCTACCACATTCCCAGTAAATGTCTCCCCTTTTTCCTATGTGTCTCTCACTGGGAACTATGTGTGGCCCAGAGGCAAAACGGGAGTCATCACCTCACTCAGAGAATCCTCTCCGCAGAGTCTTTATGGCTCAATTTACTGTGCACCAGCATCTATAAAATGATTTAATGGGGTTAATGTTGTTAGGTACACATGCCTCAGTTGCCAGTAAACATGATGCCTAATAGCTCGTGCAGGAGGAGAGAGAGAGAGAGAGAGAGAGAGAGAGAGAGAGAGAGAGCGAGAGAGAGAGAAAATAATTTCAGATCTTGCTGTTTTAATTTTTTTCTTTTCCCCTAAAATATGACCCCCCCTTTGCTCAGTTCTGCTTATATAAGATTTTCCCATTCCATCTTTCACCACTTGTACCATCCTCCCATCTGCATCCCACATCTGTGTGTCAAGCTCCAGAATTTGGTTCTCCATCTTAAGCTTGCTCAAAGCACAATAAACAGTCTCCAAAACACAAAATAAACATGGCAGTGCCTCACTCTCACTTCTACTCACTTCTTTGATAGATGCACAATTGCACCCTCGTACTTTATGTCCTGTTATCACAACCTCTTCCTCTGACTCTTGCTATGGCCAAATGCAGACCTATAAGGAATATGAGTCATAGATTTGAGTGAGAGTTTCTATCCATGCAGGGAGGCTGGCGTGTGATGCAGCCATGACCACACAGCAGTCAGGATGAACCTGCTCATCACCGGCTGATCTTAGTCATGCTGCCGTTAAATCATAAACATTAATTCTCTCGTGGGACCACCAAATGAGAAAGGAATGATTCAATCAGGGCCTGAGAGACTTCAGCTTGAGCAGGATGTCACATAAACTGCTTTAGCTGAAGGAATTTTCTTTTAAAAATATTTGATTCGTTTTATAAGCGCCGGTGCCATCTTAACATGAACTTCATAGACCTATTAAAATTGTTACATTAATTACTCCACCATCTGCTGCAGCGTTTCCAGCCACCATTCCTCAGGCTCGCCTCCCGCTGTATTGATCCAGTTAAATGGACAAGGTGGAGGGCAGACCACCTGGTTGGCTGACCTATGCCTCCCTGCTGATTGTCACCTCTGGGCGATAATGTGAGCGCAAGCTGTCTGTGTGAGTCCCTGCTCCTGTAGGTACGTCTCCTTTATCAGCCCTCTGGCTTTTCTCCCAGACCTCCCAGCAAAGAAGTGAAGCACAGCACTGGGGCACTGGTTCTGGCTTCTTCTCAACAAGTTAGGACCAGCCTATCATGAGCTTTCGGTTTAAGTAGATGCTTCCCTTGTCCTAAAATCATGCAGATACACCCAGCTTTTAATATCTGGTCATTGTTATCATCTGATTTATGTTATCATTCATGAAATTACTGAATGTGAAGCTAGATTATATTCATTTGTTTTCTCTGCCTTCAGTGCAGAGTGAGGCAGGGTGAGTCACCATCATCACTAACATAATGATCATAATCTTTTTTTCCCAGTTTGTCCTAATTAAATTACATCCTGAAAACCACAAAACATCCTGAGGGATCTGTCTTAAATAATCAGTTTATGTCTTCCACTAATCATTCGCATCTCTGTTTAATATCCATCAGCCCCGTCTGCTAATGACGAATATGATTTAATGAGAACAATATCTCGTCAGTATTTCCATCCGCATCTCCGTCCTCTTCTGCATCCTTTCTAATCACTGATAATCAATATCGATTACATCCTGATTCTTTGAATGGGCTCTCTGCTGAAGGGTATACAACCACACACAGACACACACACACACACACTTACACACGCACAACCGGACTGAAGGGGGGTGGGGACGTGCTCTTGAATCTTAAGTCATCTAAGCAGCCAACCAGCTTCCCTCACTGAATACCAAAGCGCGAGGGGAGGCGCAACGGGCACGGGGCTGCTGGCTCTCTATATCCAGCGCCTCAGAGCCGCTCTGACCCCATTCACTCCAGAGTCCCACGGAGCCAAGGACCTGTGCAGATTGCTGCAAGACAGGCTCTGGGATAGCACTACACGGACAACTTTCTCCGCTGTGATTTTCTCCTCGTTTGGATTATATTCATTTAGGACTATTAAATACTGAAAAAGAAAAATATAAATATATAGTCGTGCGTTTTAATCCTATGTGACACTGTCTTAAACAAAAGCAGCCGCGTTTCTTGTTTGATATGTTAAACTGGTTTCAAGTTTGAAGCCTCTAGTTTTTTTAGAAGGTGCAGCGCAATGTGCGTCGGGCTTGTCTCTTGGGATTGTCTCACTTGCGCTTAAGGAGCTATGTCGAACTGCAGCACAGTGTGTTCAGGAGGACGCAATCCACTGTGAATAACAAGAATCAACTTCCAACCTTTCACAGCTTCAAGCAAGTGCAGCAGCGCGGTGTCTGACTGAGCACGCTGAGCTGCCTGACACTCTGGTTTCTCTCCCAGAGGGGATGGTTGTGGATCCTCTGGGGCCAGGAGCGACTCTGAGGCTCCTACATATTAGCGCCTTTTTCGTGATTCGAGTTAATTCTAAATTAAAGGGAAATGAGAGCCACACTTTCCTACATCCTGCTGTGGACGACGTACCTGCTGGCTACTGCTGAGGTAAAGTTACCAGAACCTGGTGGAGGCATGGGATCAGATAGACGGTCCCCAGTCATACTCAGTCTTGTGGGGTTTTATTCTTGTGAGGGTGCAAAGGTCCCACAGCGCGCATTCTCCAAGAGCAACACGTTCAACCGCACAACTTTAATTCCAGATAAAGAAAACCACAAAGTAAAAGATCCAAGTTTCGATTAAAAAAACACTTTAGGCTTCAATAACATAGATGGCGTTATTTAAAGCACTCTTCATTTTGGCTTACCTATAACTGTTGTTTAAGAAATTAAAAAAAAGGGGGGGGGGGGGGGGGGGGGGGGGGGGTCGTGTGTGTGTGTGTGTGTGTGTGTGTGGGTGTGGGGGGGTGGGGGGGGGGGGGGGGGGGGGGGGGGGGGGGGGGGGGGGGGGGGGGTGGGGGGGGGGGGGGGGGGGGGGGGGGGGGGGGGGGGGGGGGGGGGTGGGATGAGGCTATTTTAAAGAGGCAGTGTGAATAGGCATTCGTTGCCCGACAAGAACCTCGTATCGTGGACTGTGCGCTTTTGAGGCAAACATCACGTCTGCTCTGTGGATGCATATCTCTGTTTATGTTGGCGTATGTTGCCAAATCTGTTCGTAGTCTGAGTCAATTGCCAAACGTTTGGGTTGGGCCAAGCGCCGTTCATGGGAAACCGCTCCGGTGGATATTTTTAGGCCACTGTTCCTGTACGGGTCGCACGGTTTACTCTGCTTGAGGTGCCTGCAGGACCGCAACAAGTGCAGTGTGGAGAGGATATGGTTTATGATATTACAACACTTCTTATCGTAAGACATTTATTATTATTTTTTGTGTTGATAGATAAAAGTAATGAAACCTTTTTTTTTTTTTAAACGCACATTTAAAATTTTAATGGTGGAAGGTGTTTATTCTAGCAGTTATATGGGTGCCAAATTAACGAGAACGACATAAATGCATAATTTCTTAAGGGACCACCTTTCTCCATGGATGAGGTGATGTTATGGCAATGGACAGACCTGCTTGCTTGTTGGCACACTGTTGTAAAGTTGTCCATCACTGATCTCTGGGGCGTCTTTGACGCATCTCTATTTTCATCTCTCGTTTGATTTCTTTCCCCCGACCCTCCTCCTCCTCCTCCTCCGCCCCCAACCCGCGCCGACCCCAAAGGAAGTGGAGTTTCCCCAGGAGCTGATAGACCGACTGTCCCACAGCGAAATCCACAGCATCAGCGACCTCCAGCGGCTACTGGAGATTGACTGGAGAGGTAATTCTGGCCTCTTGATACTTTGAATAATAGATATGAATTACATTAAGAATCCTGACGCACTGGAAGTTATTCAAATGTGACATTACATCAAGATATGTTTTATTAGTTGTAAAAAGGATCTGGCTTGGGGGGCATATATAGTATATATATATATATATATATATATATATATATATATATATATATATATATATATATATATACTATATGGAGATTGTAACTGTTGTGACCCCACATTACATTTGCTGAATTGCTGGGTGATGTTTGTGAAAGTTATGCCCAGAAGCCACAGAGAGTATGCCTGTGTCATCCACTTGTGGCTCACAGCTGACAGAGGGAGAAATCGATGCATGAGAAACTTTTAATCAAATACAGATTTTTGCCTTTCCAGCAGATTTAGCAAACTGTGTTGGCACATTCTGCTCATTCTGTTCAGCAGGGAATCCTTGCACTCCAGAAATTAATCTCCAAAAACATATCCATGTACAGGAAATTGCTGAGGGATCGGTGCACCAGTGGGGCCTGCCAAATGCAGCCCTGGCATGCACGATAAAACTGTGACAGGTGCTTTTACTTTGCACACGTGACAAAGGTGGACGTTCACTGGCAAGCATTTTAATTGTGCATATTCCTTCAGTTGCAACAGTCTCTGCAGTGAAATTACTTTATTGCAGCCACACTGCCACATTTGCTGCCACGTAAACCAGCAGCCTTCTGGTCAGGTGGGATTCCTGCGCTTCAGGTGCAGCTTCTTCGGTGGTGAGGGACCGAGTTGTCTTGGACTGTCTTAGATTAAGTCACTGGGAATAACTGGCTCACTCATAAAGATTGGTTGATGGACATAGGTAATGACAAAATTTGCTTTAACGGTCCCAAATGATGTAAGCGACCTCACCAGTCATAGCTCATTAGCAACCCCAAAACTTATATTCAGCAGAGCAGCACTGGGACCGGACATTCACTCAAGTATTCTTCTGTGTAAGCATACATTTGCCTTTCTGAAGAACATATTAATTAGGACTAATAGCACCCACATCATTAGTGTGGTTATGAGCTCACAATCAAACCAGCCTGTACTGCACAACAGTGATCACTCCTCTTTATGCTGAGCCCAGAATAGATGCCTGAGTGCCTCTAGCATGAGCAGAGGTGTTTATAATTGAATTAGCATGTCTTTCTTCAAACAGAGTAATGTTTTGCAGGGTAACAGTAGTAGGCTGATTATTATTACGAGGACGTAAATTGTCAGAAGGCCAGCTTGGCTGCCCTGGCCAGCGCATTAAAAGACCTTTGACGCCAGCCGGAGGGATATTTACAGATCTTTGTTGCAACATATAGCATATGTTGTAGCATGTCAAGCAAGGAAGGAGAAAGAAAAGCCTGAGATGTATTTATTTGCATCTGTAAGGGTAGGTAACACTTTGACACCTGGAATATTTTAACAAGGATGGAATTAGCAATATCAAGAGTAGTAATAATTCAGCCTGTCAAGATGAACGTTTCATTTAGTGCTGCTTTGCTCAGCAAGGCCTGCATTTGCTTCGGGAGGATGGTGTCTTTAGGCTGTGACTGACAGATGAGATGACCCTGCTGGAGCCTGCAGATGGCCGTCTGGCCCCTGAGGTGCTTCTCTCCTCTCTACTCCTCTTTTCTCTCTGAGGTGGCCCCCTGCCTGCCTGCTCTTATCTCTTTCAGTGAAGGACTTTGGACAGAGAAGGAACCTGACTCTTAGCATGGGGCAGAGGTGGAGGAGGGAGCAGGAGGAATCTGGACGTTGTATTCCCGCTTTCCGCAGAAAGACTGCAGTTGTTGTGGCAACCTGGTTTGTTCTGAAAAGCTGACAGCGTGTTTACGTCCTGCACACCGTGACTACCCACAAGTCTGCAAAAACAAAGTTTTTGTGCTTCCTACCTGCTTTCGCGCCCACAGAGAGGACATGCTGCCCTTGTGACCTAAACTAATTCTTTGTCAGCTCAACCATGTAGCTGTTGACATAACAAATCAAGGAAGAGTGACACAGAGGAAGAATTATGGGGTCGCTTATTACTACGAGTCAATAGGATGTTGGCTATTTGAATGAGCAGGGGGAGAGAGAAAGAAAGGAGGAGGAGCAAAGGGAGGGAGTCCTGGCCCTCGGTTAATGGAGGGAGTAATTTGCCAGTCATGAAAGCCTGATTCATGGCAAGAGACCGTCTCCTGCATGTCCTCTTTTCTCTTGTCCCAGTTTGACAATGTTCTGGGTGTGTTGTTGTTTCTTAATCACCTGGAACTGGTACTGGAGCAAACCCCTCACTCCACTGGTGCTGTCTCCACCCTGTCTTATTCTGCCTCTCCTTATTTTTCCTCTTCTTACCTGCTTTTTCCTCATATGATCTGGATTTGCCCTTTTAAGTATAAAGGATTTTCTTCCTCACTCCTGAAATGAAGACAGGGGTAAATTAAGCTCAGTGTCAGTCACTGTGTTTAAAGATTGTTAGGGAGGATATCCAGTCAGAGTGTAGGTGTTTTGATGTATAAGTCATGCAGTACAGAGTGCTTGCTGCCTATGTACAGGACGTGCATGTGTGTTTCTACTGTGGGTAAAGCCTGGCAGGCTGACAAACTCGGTCCTTTGCCTGACTCGCCCGCTCTTTCCTTCTGGGTCACTGGCTGTCTGACTGACAGCGCAACAAGTTGAAAGAAAATTCCCGAGGGGACTACCCTGGGACTGAAACTTGACAGACCTGGAAAAAATGGCATCAAAAAGCAAATAATCAACTACTCCTGGAGGTGGATTTTGTATAGATAGAGGAAATCCCTTTAGATGACTCTGGTCAGATCACAAAGAGGCTCAGCGAGTGGAATGTGTCCGCCTGTGGGTAAGCTTTGTTGTGCTGGTGTACATTGGGTTTTAGGGCCGCTATGGTGGATAATGACAGGAGCTTGTATAACTGTCGCATGTGTTTCTGTTAAGTGTTCATTAAGTGTTCATGTATAGGATTGTGTTAGCCAGGTGAAGTAGTTATGCTGTGCCTACAGACAGGTAGGACCCACCCACTTAGCAAACACTCTCAGACTCTGCTCTCTTAGAAAGGGCAGTATCCTGCGGGCAAGCTTTATCATTTTATTGCTGCTCTGGCATTTCTCTGCAGTGCACCTTATATTCTGGTGGGGACCAAAACAAGCAAGCTTTATCAGATGACCATGAATGTGAAGAAAAAAAAAGAAGCTGAACTGGCTATATTGGCCTGAGGTTAAAGAACTTTGAGAAGCTAGCATAACAAAACATGTACTTTTCCAAGCCACTGAATGATTGAAAAGCAAACATTTTCAGGCAAATGAGAGACACCAAACCACTAATTAGGGCAGGAATAATGGTGGCTGAGTACCACCTGTCAAATGACCACTTTAGTCCCCCGTGGGTCTGTGAAAGCTGGTTGTTTTTGAAGGAACGTGCTGACTCACCTGCGTCTAGTTACTTTGCTCAGGCTTGGAAAGTTCCTCCAAATGAGTGAGTGAGGCTGACACACAGAGTTTGCAATTACACAGATGTCTGTGTGAAATGTGCCTCCTGCCTGCACCCTATGTTCTCAGGACTGTTTACCTCAGTTTGTGACATCATCAGCAGTCACCCTACCCTGCTGCCCAAAAGCACATTTGTGGGAACTGTAGGCCTGAGATACCAGTCAGAAGTTACCATCTTATTATGGCTGTATGGCTGTATGACTAACCGACGCACAATTTGTTGTGGATCGGGTATATAAAACATCAACACATGCTGCCTTCTCCTGAGGTCTACCAAGCTGCCCATCACAGCCATTCAGCATTGTTAAAGCTGCAACTCATAGCCGGCTCACTGGCTGAATAAGCTTCGTGTGTGTGCGTGTGTTTGTTTTTCTCTTTGTGACATTATTAATCTGGGGGCCTTTTGTTTTGACGAGGTACGGGAAACGATGTTCTCGAGGAGACCAGGCACCACAAGCAGCACAAGCACCAAAACCACCAGAAGAACTCCTCTCATCCTTATGGTTACTACAGTGACCTGAAGAACTCCCAGCTGCACAGCCGTCGCAAGAGGAGCATCGGTAAGTCCGACAGAATACAACGTGCTCAGCTGTGCTGCTCAGAGGTTGCATCATGATTACATTTTACACCATATAGCCTACATCACACTTTGGCACATAAGATTACAGTGTCAAGACGCCCTAAAAATAACCCGTGTCTTAAATATCGCCCCCCTGACACGAGTTCCCAGGAGATGAAACCGATCACTTTACACTAATTTCAAACAAAGCTAATGGTTAGTGGCTTTTATACTGCCTTTTTGTGGATAAAAGGGAACCCTAATGGAGACATCTACCCAGTATTTATAGCAATCAAGGAATCATGAGAAACGAGACTGGTGTGTGAGGTTGACGAGGCCGTCTGACACGAAGCCTTTTAATTGGCCAGAGGCTTGCAGATCTAAGACACACGCGTCAGGAGAGAAATATATCCTTGAGCGTGGAAATTCCAGGCATTCAGGGCTCAAGTTGCAGCTCGTCTGGGCTCTCAGTCAGATTTCTTCATAAAACGCCACGCGGTACGATATCTGATAGAGGCGTGTAGAATACCATGTAATGTGTGATATGTGTGTATTAAGACTCTCTCCCCGAGTGGCACAGCATTTAAAGCGTCACAGGATAATGTGGTTGGTCGTATTTCATGTATATCATAAGCGCATGATATAGTATACCAATTTGGCAGCTGTCTACACATGATGGACATATCATGTTTATGACATAATGGTATCTTACTGTACACACGCTGTCAAATCTTTAGGTTTAAGTGCCTCTCAGAGCATTAAATCTGCAATGAATACTTAAAGCGTTTCTGTCTTCATTACAGCCAGCAGGGTCAAAGGTCATTATTAGATTTCCCACCAGTGGACGTAAAGGTTTTCTGGCCTAGTCACGCTGCATTAACTCCACTGAGGTCTCTGAACAAAGGACTACTCTTTTAATGTCTCACTGAGTCCTAAGCTTCTTAGTTGATATGAGATCAGCTTTTTTGGATAGCTTGTCGTCTTAACAGCCCTAAATGGGGTTGGGTGTGAGCTTAGCCCAGACAAACGACTCCCACATCAAATGAGTCATCAAATAATGAGCAGTGAAAGAATGCATGAAGCAGCTGTGAGTGAACGGGACAGATTACAACAGTGCATCAAGATGGGAAAGGTGATAACAAATGCTGGTGCAGACCAAACTCATTAACTCGACTTTCCCCTCTCCCCGTCTCTGTTACAGTAGAGGAGGCAGTCCCCGCAGTGTGTAAGACACGGACGGTGATCTACGAGATCCCCAGGAGCCAGGTGGATCCCACGTCTGCCAACTTCCTGATATGGCCGCCTTGTGTGGAGGTGAAGCGCTGCACAGGCTGCTGCAACACCAGCAACATGCGCTGTCACCCTTCACGCAAACACCACCGCACCGTTAAGGTAAGACACACACCTACTGTACAGGTTGTTTGCATATATCCAGACATAGAGCAGGTATTAACATGTAATATACTGAATCATATTAAACCCATTCACTCGCTCGGCGCAAACACACTCACTTGCACATCACCACTTTCCCTCTCCACAGGTAAGTAAAAGAGGGAGGCAAAGTTAGGCTAACATGCCTTTCTTCATACTTATTCCATACTTTATTCCCCATTTTCTTTATAACTCCTCTTCTCAAGGTACCACAATTGGCCACCTAACCTCTGCCACCTCCTATCCTCCCCGCTATCCTTCAGTTTTTATTGATCACCATCCTCACTTCTTATGTTTGGTAAGAGGCTTGGGGCTGGCTGTGCCAGGACAGTGGAAGGAACAGAGGAGACAGGGATGTTGGCACATGCAGCCATGACATCGGTTGAAGGATTGACCCAAGAGGCATGCTTCTACCAGATATAAGACAGGCTGAGAGAGAGAGAGAGAACGAGTCTTGTATCTAGAACATATCGGTCACTTGTTATTGCGCGGGTACACCTCTCCTCTCTGTTTGGCCCTTTCAGGAAGCAGTGAGCCCAGAAACGACAAGGTGACAAAGAGGATGAGAAAGGGATTGAAGGGGGTTGCACTGTTCCCAGAGGCTCTTTGGCAATGGTTGCTTGAAAACATGTCCTGTTCAAGATCAGAGGAGACACAGTGGCTGGAGCAGGAGATGCATTTCTGATGTATTTACACTTCAGCCTGTTAGCCTGTGCACAGCTCCATTGGGAGGTATGGGAGTTATGTGGTCTGTTCTGTAAGTAAGAGACAACCAGGGAATAAACAGGGTAGCCCGGAACAGTCTGACTGCACACTCATCTTCTCACTCTATTGTTTCTTCTTGATTCTGATCTTGCCCAGCCATGGGCACTGGGGCACTGCTTTCTGTCCTGCTTCTCATGCAGGCCTTTAAAGACGCCGCCTTGATAGACCAGCAGAGTAATAATACTAGTATCCATCTTGGGCTGCCCCCTCCTTCCTCTTGGCACACTGGCACAGGCCATGGAGATTTCAGTATTGATAGGAGGACCTTCTGTTATATTCATGGGTTAGGGACAGTAGGAGAACACTGACAAGACGGTCACTGTAGGGCACAAGCCATTGCATCCAGGGCACAGAGTTTATGGTTAGAAATGCTGACTCATAGGGTGGCAGGAGAGTCAAGGTCTGATGTACAGCACAGCCCTGTGTGTCTGTTTGTCTGCATGCAAGCTCATCTGTCTGGCTGCCAGACCTCAATAGGAGCTCTGTCTGTGATCACAGTGATGAGGAGGGATGGATAGAGACTGACAACAGCGTGTAAGACACTATAAGGCTTGATTCAGCTATTCCTGGAATGCAGTGATCCATGCAACTTTGTCCGTACCGCCCACTTGACAATAAAGGCAAAATGAGCCCACTGACTTGAGGGACCTTCAGGCACGGTGGGACGGGTTTCGGGGGTCAGTTTTTCCATGTGGTTCCAGGCGTTGTAAAGGTCATCTGTCAGGGCTCTTGCCGGTCAGGAGACATTCACCACATTGTGTGTAAGAAACATTGTCTCATGCCAAGTTTTGTCTTTTTTTTCCTGTCTGTCCCTGGTCTGAATAGGAGTTCAGTTTGTGTGTCTCCCTTCATTTATTAGAAAGCTAAAAATGTTGTTCATCTACTGGCCTGACTTTTTGTTTTTTCCTACAAGCCAAGGATGGGAAAAGAACACATTTGCTGTGTTTCTTTCCGTCTCATGCCACTACGCATTTGTCTAAATGCACCTTTTATTTACTTATTGCCCCTTCTCTCTTTCTTTCCCTTATTTCTGCTTCATGCTATGGACCCAAAAAAAAGAAGAAAGCGGGTCTGTGCAGGCCCCATTCTGTATAAGCCTGCCCTGTTCTGTGGTGGGGCAATAAAAAAAAAGAGACAACTTTAAATAGGACTAGCCTGAGGGAGGGACGGGGGGGCAGATCTTAAATTCATCTTCTTTTTTCTTGGTTTTGCCCCTCTCCCGTTCTTTAGCGTTTTGCACTTTGCTCCTTCACCGCGGTAAGTCTATCTCTGGAACTTCGTACGTGTCGACTTCATTTACACACTTGTTTTTTTGTGTTGTGAGAGGACACAGTAAAAGCGAGAGGTGTAAAGATAAGCAACGTGGCAGCCTTTTTAGAGATGGTTCAGTGTTCATAAAAGAGATTAAGTGAGAAAGGTAGAAGGAGAAACAGAGGGAGGTAAACGGTTTCTAATTAGTTAATGTTAAATGCTTTTATGAATTCACATCCCCAACAGTCCTTTAACTACTCCTGCACTCCTCCTCCTTTTGCACTCTCAGTGACACCACAGTCACTCCCTTTATCCCAGGATCTTAGCTCTCTTAGCTCTGCTTTTGTGCCACAGTCTTCTTAGACTTGTTATAATCTTGATATGGCATGAATAGCACAATATATAAACATGCCCAAATTTATTTATCACTGGCACGAAACACTTCCATGTTTCTATTTTTGTCTTCTCCTCCTCCTCTCCTCTATTCCCTCAGTTTGTCCTCCTCTTTTGCATTTGTCTGTCTCTGCCTGGTGATGGCTGCAGCTGTGTCCGGTAGTTCTGATGGTTTTCTCAGTGCTTTTGGCTCCGAGTGTCTGGAGACGCACTCGCTCATAAAGCAACAGGTGATTTTGAACAGACGGGATTCAACAGGAAACGGAATAAAAATTGCATGCGGTGTGGAAAGAGAGTGATAGGGTGAGCTCGGCATGCACGTGCACTTTTGAGTTCTTTTGGTGTTTGTGTGTAAATCATGTGCATCAATAGGATTGCGTGACAGTGTATGTTCTTCCTGTGGGAAAGAGCAAAGAGGCCATGACAGAGGTGGAGAATGGACCTGTCACTCATTCTCTCACTCATTAACTCTCTTCTTCTTCTGCAGTATTCAAGTCCATTGCATTCCCAGTAAGAAAAGACACCAGGAAACTGTGCACACGCATTAAAATCTGCTACAAAATATAAAGCTGGCAACAAGTCTAACAAAAAAATTGGGGTTGTATATTTTATATATATGAG